>NW_028258349.1:11342500-11942500 GCF_053883595.1 Heterocephalus glaber
ATGAGATGTTGCTGTGGGCCCTAGGCCACTGGCTGGACTCGTGGAGGACATTGCTTTGGACTCTAAGGCTTTAGCTTGACTTGTGTGGAAAATTGCTGGGATCTAGGCCCTAAGCTGGATTTTTTTGGCCTCTAGTGTGCGATTAATCTCTCTTGGACTCCATTGCATTTGACTTTTTGGGTAATTATAAAATAATCCTATAAATTATGTGTCCTATATTTAATGTATTCCCTTGCCAAAACCCTGACTACAATGCCTTGATTCTTTGTTTCTCCTTTATACCATCCAGGTGACAAGCTGCCCTAGGGTGTGGAAAACTGCCCTACTAGTCTTCCTGCTTCCTTCTTGTATACCTTTGTCACCATCAAGAGAGATGGTGCATATGTGCACCTATGTTTATAGCGGCACAGTTTGTAATAGCTAAAGTTTGGAAGCAGCCCAAGTGCCCATCAACTGGAAACTGGAGAAAGAAGATGTGGTTTTTTAAATAAAATGGAGTACTACTCAGCCATAAAGAATGAGAAACTAGAGTCATTTATAGCTAAATGGATGCATATTGAGGCCATACTCTTAAGTGAAATAAATAGGACACACATGTGTAAATACTGAATAGTTTCTCTAGTGTGAGAAACTGAAAGTGTAAATAAGGATGAAAATGATTAAAATGAATAATTGATAATTTGAAATAGGAAAAGGTCCAAAGGTGTAGGGGTGGTGGGAGGAGAAGGGGAAAGGGAAGAAGGGAAAGGAAAAATTATGAGAAAGGAAAAAATGGAAACAAAGTCTGTGTAAATAGGGAAGGGTGGTGGGGGTGAAGGGCGCATAGGTAATGGGGGAAAAATAAGAACTAAGATACATCATGTTCAAGTACAAACACCCAATGATAAATGTAAATGTATTGTATACCTAAAATGTACCAATAAATATATAAATAATAAAAAAAGAAAAAAAAAGAGAGATGGTGCATCCATTCCACTCCCTGCTTTCCCTTCTCTCTCCCCATCATTGGCACTGTCCTTCAGACCCCTCTTCTTCTCAGGGGTTTAATAATAATGATGGTAATAAAAGTGCTTCCACTTGCAGAGGATTTTGTGCCAAGCACTGTTTTCTACATGGATTTGCCCCTTTAAACCTCCTCATAGTCCAGTGGTTATAGGAGGGGCTATTCATACACTTACTTTAGAGATGAGGCAGGACTGGATACACTAAGTTTTAGGGCCTTGTGTGAAATGAAAATGAGGAGTCCTTTATTTTTTTTTGAAAGTTACTCAGAATTTCAAGTCAGGGACAGTAGAACCTTTCCAGTCCCAGGCTGTGTACAACTGTGCAGGTTGTCTGTCCAGGAAGTGGGTCCTGAGGTGGAGAATTCCAGGCAAGTGAAGGCCAGGGAACATCTCACACTTAGGACATGGTGAACTTGCATTCAACCCAGGGCCACAGGTGCCCAAGCCTGACTTGCCTAACTGCTCTGCAGCACTGCTGTAATCTCCTGGTTGGCTTCTTTTATCTGGCTTTGCTCTATTCCATCTGACCAGCACAGTGATCTTTTAAAAACTTTAATCTGTGCTGGACATGGTGCACACCTGTAATCCCAGCACTCAGGAGCTTGAGGCTGGAGGATTCCAAGTTCATGGCCAGTCTGGGATACATAAGGAGTTCAAAGTCGGCCTGGATTACAAAGAGAGACGCTGTCTCCAAAAGCCAACCAAACAAAAACAGAAACCCCACCCCAACTTAAA
The DNA here is from genome assembly GCF_053883595.1 of Heterocephalus glaber. Lineage (NCBI taxonomy): Eukaryota > Metazoa > Chordata > Mammalia > Rodentia > Bathyergidae > Heterocephalus > Heterocephalus glaber. The sequence goes on from NW_028258349.1 coordinate 11,344,240, forward strand.
TCAGACTACACTGATCTGCTGTGGAAAACTCTTCTATGCTGCTGCCTTTAGATAAAATCGAAACAGATTCCACAGAACCCAATTCTTTGGTCAATCTCCACTTTCTCAACTCTTCCCCATATGTACTCTATACACTCAATCTTTTGAATCTGTGGGTGCCTGACTTTTCTACTGTAAAGTTACTCCCCCTCCCCTTTTCTTTTTTTTTTTTTTTTGGTACCGGGGATTGAACTCTGGTCCTTGAGCTTGCGGGGGAGGGGAGGGAGACCACTGAGTTAAATCCCTGGCCCTCCATCATTTTATTAAATCGTATCTCAGTGTTGACAATTCTGAGTTGATTTTCACAGGTACATGGTATCCCCTCTAAATTGGAGGGGTCAAGTCTTCTTTTATTTCATGGAATCTTGGTAGTCTAGATGAGATAAAAGGAGCAGAAAGACACTGTTAAGGTCTCTTGTTGCCTTTTTTACCTTGTGTGCGCCATGTTGTTTCTCCTCTGTGAGGCCTGTTTGCCATTCCTGTGTTGGAGCCAGCCTGATTATGGACTGAAACCTCCACGAAATACGAGCTAAAGAAACCCCTTCCCCTCTACTTTTGGGTGTTGGATATTTTGTCTCAGCAACGAGAGTAAAATGACTAACACAGCTGATGTTATTATCTGTGGGCTTTATCTTTTGCTATCCTAATTGATGCCCTGTTTTATGAGAGGATTTGGGGGAATTAGAGAAGGGTGCTGTCATTACTTCCATCTTCTCTCTCTTCCTATTTTCATAGCCTGGACCCCATCCATCTCTGTGTACTTTTTGATTGGGGCTTGGGAGAATCCTCTGGGAACCTATTCTATAGAGAAATGATTCATCTCATTCTCTGGGAATAGATTCTCGGCTCTTCTTCATGCTGGCAGTGTTGGAAAACAGAAAGCCAAAAAAGGCACCCTTGAGCTCTCAGCTTTCTTATGTGGAGTAGGGAAAGTATAATGTACTAGGGATCACTCATTATTTTTGTGTATATTTTGTTTTGTTTGGAGGTGAGCATGTTGTAGTGTTTTACTACCAAGAAGCCTGATTCAGGGGCTGGGGATGAAGCTCAATGGTAGAGTGCATATCTAGCATATGCAAGGGCCTGGGTTTGATTTCTAGCACTGGAAAAGAAGGAAAGCCTAATTCAGTGTTGGACACCTACACTTAAAACAGCAAACACCCTCTTTCTTTATGTTCTTGCCCTTTTCCCCTTTATACATTTAAAATTTTATTTTAGTTTTGTATTATTCATTAACTGTGATAATTTTAGTAGGGTTGTGATTTAGAATTTTTGATCTACAAGTTTGTTCTGAGCTTAAATTTTGAAGTAGCTTTAGGGTTAATGTTGGCAATAATTTTTTATTTGGGTGGGGACTTCAAACCCTTCAATTTACTTGTAAAGTGCCATTTTCATGGCCACAGAGGTAATAAGTATGCTCAAATAACTTTTAGAAATTATTAGTATCTTATAAAGTATGTTAACTTATAATCCTTATATTATTTGCTAGACATTGTAATTTCTTCTAGTACAGTATGAGTTTAATCTCCAAAATACTATATCATGCTTTTTTTGGGGTGTTCTTTTAAATTTTTAAATTTTATTAGTACATATTTGCAGTTCATGCAGTTTACAATCATCTTGAGGAGTGTGTACATGTACATACCACAGCTTATTTCTTTTTTTAATCTCTTTCCCTTCCCCTTCCTTCCTCCTCTAATTCCTCTATCCTCTTTTTTCATTTTTGTTGATATTATTAATCTTAGCTCATATTGTCATATAATATTTACATTAATTGAGGTTATTAGGTTCCTGTACATGGTATATCTTTATTCTACTTATTTCCCCTTCTCTTCTTTCCCACCCTTTGTGCTTTTTCCTTTGGGTCACTTCCCTATTGCAAGAAATTCATTGCCTTATCCCCTTCTATCTTCATCCTTCACTGTTCTCTTTGTTTGTACTTTGTCTCACTCAAATGAGAGATACCATATAGTATTTAAGTTTGTGTGTCTGGTTTATTTCATTCAACATTATATTTTCTAGGTGCATCCATTTTCCTACAAATGTCTCAAATTTCTTTTTGTTAAATAGCTGAATAATACTCCATTATATTTAGATACCACATTTTCTTTATCCAATCATCTGTTGATGGATATTCAGGCTGTTTCCAGGATTTAGCTATTATGGGTTGTGCTGCCATAAATATTGGTATGCATGTATCACTGTAGTATGATTTCTTAAGCTCTTTGGGGAAGATACCTAGCTAGGGAATCACTGGTATATATGGAATTTCTAATGTCAGTTCTTTGGGAAATCTCCGTACTGATTTCTATAAGGTGGAGATTCCCACCAACAGTGAAGGAGGGTTCCTTTTTCACCATAACCTCACCAGGATTTGCTATTGTTTGATTTCTTTCTGGAGTAAGATGGAATCTTAGTGTTGTTTTAATTTGCATTTATCTAATAGCCAGAGACGTTGAGCATTCTTTTCACATATTTGTTGACCATTTACATTTTTCCCTCTGTGAAGTGTCTGTTCATTTCTCTTGCCCATTTCTTGATGGATCTTTCATTTTAGGTGATTTAAGGCTTTTTAGTTCTTTGCAGACTCTAGATATTAGTTCTCTGTCTGAGGAGTAGGTGACAAAATGTTTTTCCCCTTTCTGTAGGTTGTCTCTTCACTCTTCTGATTGATTCTATTCCTGTATAGAAGCTTTTTTGTCTGAAATAATCCCATTTATTGATTCTTGCAGTTGAGGTTCTGTTTAGAAAACCCTTTCCAACACCTCTATTTTCAAGTGTTTTATCTATTTTTATCTTTTAGTAAGTTTAATGTTTCTGTTTTAATGTTTAGATCTTTGATCCATTTTTATTTTAATTTAGTATATGGTGAGAGATAAGGGTCCAGTTTCAATCTTCTGCACACAGATAACCAGTTTTCCCAGTACTACCAGTTAAATAGGCTAACTTTCCTCTAACATGTGTTTTTGGCCCTTTGTCAAAGATCAAATAGCTGAAGGTGTCTGGGGAAGTTTCTGTATTCACAATTCTGTTCTGTTGATCCACATACCTGTTTTTGTTCCAGTGCCATGCCGTTTTAATCACTATTGCTTTGTAGTATAGCTTGAAGTCAGATATTGCAATACCTTCTCCTTTGTTCTTGTTGCTTAAACTTGCTTTTGCTATTCTGGGTCTCTTCTGGTTTCATATGAATTTTAAGATTGTTTTTTCTAGATCTGTAAAGTATGCTGTTGGTATTTTGATTGGAGCTGCATTGAATCTGTATAAAAGTTTTGGGAGTATGGCCATTTTGACAATATTGATTCTCCCTATCCAGGAGCAGGGGACATCTTTCTATTTCTGATGTTTCTTTCAATCTCCTTTTTCAGAATATTGTAGTTTTCTTTGTAGAGGTCTTTAATTTTCATGGTTAGGTTAACTCCTAGGTATTTCATTTTTCTTAAAGCTGCTGTGAATGGTATTTTCATAATTTCTTTCTCATCCTGCTCATTGTTGGTGTACACAAATGCTAATGATTTTTGTGTGTTGATCTCATATCCTGTTACATTGCTGAAGTTTGTTATTAATTCCAAGAATTATTTGGGTCTTCTATGTGCAATATCATGTCAACTGCAAATAATGATAATTTGAGTTCTTCTTTTCCTATATGTATCTGTTTTATTTCTTTTCTTGCCTAATTACTTTGGCTGATGTTTCAAGTACTATGTTGAATAGAAGAGATGATAGTGGAAATCCTTGTTTTGTTCCTGATTTTAGGGGGAATGCTTTTAGTTTTTTCCCATTTAGTATGATGCTGGCTATTGCTTTGTCATACATAGCTTTTATCATATTCAGGTATGGTCATTCTATACCTGTTATCTTCAGGGTTTTGTCATGAAAGGGTGCTGGATTTTGTCAAAAGCCTTTTCTGCATCGATTGATATGGTCATATAGTTTTTGATCTTTCTTCTGTTTATGTGATGTATTACATTTATTGACTTATGTATGTTGAGCCATCCTTGCATCTCTAGGATGAAACCTACTTGATCATGTTATATAATCTTTTGATAATGCACTGTATTCTATTTGCTAATATCTTGTTGAGGATTTTTGCATCTATGTTTGTTAAGGAGATTGGCCTATGTTTTTTTTCTTTTTAGTTGTGTCTTTATCCAATTTGAGGATTAGAGTGTTCACTATGCTTTATATAACTCACTAAATTTTGCTTTATCTCAGTTATGTGATAGGAAAAGGTAAATCAGAAGTAGAAGAAATGAGGCTAAATGGAGCAGAAGAAGCTAGAGGAAAAAAGAGCACTTACTCAAATGTATTTGATCAAGTAGAATTTATACAAGGTGAATTTACCATTTTAAAACCAATCAGTATACTTAATCATATTGACAGACTACAAGACAGAAAACAGTTGATCATCTCAGTAGACATCAGAGGCATTTTACAACTTTCTAAACCAATTCAAGATAAAAATCCTTAGGAAACTAAGATTAGAAAGTGACTTTTAAAATCTCTTAAGGGACATCTAACATCATACTTAGCAGTGAAATAATGAATGAATGGGATACATGTGTGCAGATACATATGCACATACACACACGCATCTGCTTATGGAATCTGGAAAGTCCAAAACATACAGCCAACTGGACAGCCAGCTGGAGACCCAGCAAAAGGCTGATGTTACACATTCAATCCCAAAGGCCATCAGGCTAACTACCTTGAGCATTGCAGTTTATGTACAAAGGTAGCCTGCTTTGGAATTCTTCCCTGGAGGAGTGTCTCTTTGTTCTACTTGGGTTAGGGTTAGGGTTCAAAGTAGGAGTTTCAGAGGGTGATTGGATCATGGGGCCCCTATACCCATCAATGGATCAATCCACTGATTGGTTCCTAGCTGCATGTTAGGAGGTGGGGCCCAGTTGAGGGATGTAGTTCACAGAGGCATGCCTTGGGGGGTATATCTCCCTGTCTGGTTTTGTGCTAGAACTGTACTAGAACTTTGTACTCCCTCTCTGGCTTTGTACTAGAACTGCAGTGCTCAGGGTAGTTAGCCTGATGGCCTTTGGGCTTGAATGTGTAACATCAGCCTTTTGCTGGGTCTCCAGCTGGCTGTCTAGTTGGCTGTATGTTTTGGACTTTCAGATTCTATGAGCAGATGTGTGTGTGTATGTGCATATGTATCTGCACACATGTATCCCATTCATTTTGTTTCTGTGCAGAACCCTGATTAATACAACAGAACAATGATTTGAATGACTGAATTTCTCACTAGCTATCATGGAGGTCAGAAGGCAGTGGCAAAACATATGTATATATATTTTTGGTACCGGAGATCGAACTCAAGATCTTGCGCCAAAACCTATCTTTTAAATGCTGGAAAGAAGAACTGTCAACACAGAATTCCATATCTCAGGAAAAATAAAATCCTTCTCAGATGAAGGAAAACAAACAGTTTGTCAGCAGCTCAACTGCTCTAATGAAATGCTAAAATAAATTATTTAGATGGAAGGAAAATGAAGCTAGAGGGAAAACTGGGACTTTGGAAATGAGGAAAAGCAACATAAATTGAAGATGTCTGCATAAAAACAGTAGACCATTTTCTCAAAATTCTTTAAAATATATATGGTGGCTGAAAATAAAAAAATTTTCATCTGATGGAGTTTTTATTCCACATAGATTTATACATATTACAGCTGTCATAGAAATGAGGGTAAAGGGCCCTATTTTGGAATAAAATTTCTCTGTCTTTCACACTGAAGTGGTAGAGGGTGATGTCAGTTAAAATGGCAGAGTAGGAACATTCTCAAATTTCCTTCTCCATAAAAGCAATGGGAATACTGGCAAAAGTTTTCAGAACCAACTTTTCAGAACTTTAGGCATTTGCAGAGAATTTATTTAAGAAAATGACTGAATCTCAGTAAAAAGAGTAAATTTTGTGATGATTTAACTTTCCTTCTTCCCATCTTCAATCTCCTCTCTATGGTAATCTTTTTTTTCCCCTCTATGGTAATCTTAAAGATCAAAGTTTGCAATCATGGTGAGAACCAGCAGTCTGGCCATCACTACAGGAGGCAGATGGAGTTGGAGCTACTTTAAAACTATCTGGTTCTTCCCTGGAAGACCCACTTATAAACCTGCCTTTATTTAACCTGACTCAGAACCCAAAGCAACCAGCTGTTTCCTAGAGGGCATTTGTGGAAAGAGCTCAGTGAAAAATGTTTAGCAGTGCAGCTGTGTGAGGTGGTAGGTAGCTATTGAGGCAAATAATTCAGTAGACAAAGGTCATAAAAGAAAAGATGGGGAATGACATATTCACAGGGGGGAGTTGAAAAGCTCTAATGTATTCCTGGAAACCTAGAAGGTCAGGAACATGCATGGGGTTGTGTGTATGCCCAGGGCTGTACACATACTTGGAAAAGACCCCTTGAAAAAGCCCTGACTCCTCATCTTTGGCTAATTTTGAGCTCATTGCAAGCTGGAAGTGAATGCTAAGGCAGCGCTGCAAATATCCACACTGAGTGTTATTGAAAGTATGCCTAAACATTCATGCAGAGCCCCCTCATCAAGACTGGGAGACTTACTGTTTTCAGTTACTGAAAGAAACTCCTGTCCAGTCATTAACTGACCACAAAGTTAACTGAGCAAATCTTCAGAGAACACACAACACAAATTACAGGCTTTATAGTTTTAAAAAGTCACTAAACAAACAGCAACAACAAAAATTTTTTAAAAAGGAACAATGACATACTCTGGGTATGGAATAAGTGTGATGTCCATAGTTGTCCCCTTGAGTTATTTTAAATGTCTGATTTTCAACAAAAATATAAACAAGAAAGTATGGCCTATATATCAGAAAACAAAGCAGTCAATAGATATTGTACCTGAGGAAGTTCAGAGATTAGACTTATACAAAACCTTCAAGTCAAATAATTTTAAAATGTTAAACAAATGAAAAGAAACTAAATAAAAAACTAAAGGAAGATGTGAAAATAATATCTCACTAAATTGAGCATATTAATAACAAGATAAATTTCAAAAGAGTCAAATAGAAATCCTGGAGTAGAAGTACAATCTTTGAAATTAAAAATTCACTAGAGGGGCTTAATAGCACATTTGAAGAGACAGAAGAAAAAAATCAGTGAATCCAAAGATAGGACAACTGAGATTAGCCAGTCAGGGAGTAGAAAGAAGAGAGAATCAGTAAATATGAACAGACTCTCAGGAGCATGTAGGGCACCATCAAACACATGCATAATGAAATTCAAGGAGAGAAGAGGGAGAAAGGGCAGAAAGGGTACCCAAAGAAATAATAGCAAAAAAGTTACCAAAGTTGATGAAAAACCCAAATCTACATATTCTAGGAGCCTAACAAACTTTAAATAAGGTAAACTCAAAGTGATCCACACCTAGTTTTTTTCTCCTACATTATTATAATTAAACTGTCAAAATTCAAAGCTTTCATAAAGAAAAAAGAATCTTGAAATTAGCAAGAGAAGTGATTTGTTGCATACACAGGAGTCCTAGTAAGGTTAACAGCTGAACTTCCATTGGAAACCATGGAGGCCAGAAGACAATGGATGATATATTGAAAGGGGTGAAAGAGTCTGTAACTCAAGAATTCTATATACAGCAAAATTATCTTTTTTTGTTTTGGTACTGGGAATTGAACTTAGGTCCTTGTGCTTGTGAGGCAGGCGGTGGAACCACTGAGCTAAATCCCCAACCCCTGCAAAATTATCTTTTAAAATAAGAAGAGGGCCAGGGATTTAGCTCAGTGGTTCTACCGCCTGCCCCGCAAGCCCAAGGACCTGAGTTCTATCCCTGGTACCAAAAAAAGAGAAGAATTTAAGATATTACCATATAAACAAAAACTGAGCTTTTCACATGTCATGTTAATGACAGGCCCTACAAGAAATACTAAAGGTAGTCCTTCAGGCTAACAGGCAAGGACATTAGTTAGTAACTCAGATGCACCTAATAAAATAAAGAGCACTAGTAAGTGAAATGTGCAGGTAAATATAAAAGACACTGAGTTACAAACAGTTAATTGTAAGTCTTTTTTTTCTTCTGATTTAAAAGAAAACTACATAAAGCAATAATTATAAATCTGTATTGAGAAGCATACAACATGTAAAGATAATTGTTATGATAATAATATCACAAAGAAGGGGAGGAATGGAATGATGTAGGAGAAAATAAACTAAAAAACATAGAAGGTAGGTTTTATGGCTTGTATCTAGATGTCCCCCCAAAACCTCATGTGTTCATAGGAGGGGGTTTTCAGAGCTGGTGGATCTAAGGCATGAGATACTGAGATTAAGGGTATGTGGTACTAAATTAATCCAGTGATTGGAATCAGCTTAGTTCTGGGTATGGAAAATGGAAGTTCCACCCTGGGTATGGGTGACACCTATCAATAGGCTTATAGTTTGAATGGAATATAAAGGGAGAGAGAGAAGGCAGGCTTGCTGCTACTGCTTGCTGCTCACTGCCTTCGGTCTGCCTTGCCACACCATGAATTGCTTTTCCTCTGTTGTGCCATCCTGCCTTGGAGCCAGTCAACTATAGACTGAAGCCTCTACAAACTGTGAGCCAAAAAAAACCTTTCCTCCTTTAACTTGTGGATGTACAGTATTTTGTCCCAGTAACAAGAAAAGTAACTAAGACACTGGCCATGGTGGAACACACTTGTAATCTCAGCATTTGGGATGCTGAGGCAGGAGGATCATAAGTTTGAGGGCAGCCTGGGCTACTCTCAAGAAGAAACAACAAACAAAAGACCTCTAAACAAACAAACAAACACCCCCAAACAAAAACAAAACAAACAAAAAAGAAAATAACTAAAAATATAGAAAGATAAGAGAAATGACAAGGGAATTTAAATGGTACAAAAATATATGTACATAAAATAAGGTGATCATAATCTCTAAACAACAAAGCTATCCAAAAAATAGTAAAACCCATTAGACACATCAAAATGGAATACTAAAAATATTCAACTAAATGAAAGAATGTAGGAAAGGGGAAGCAGAAATAAAATATGGGAAAAAAACCCCAACAAAATGCTAGGCCTTCATACAAGCATATCAGTTATTATATTTTTTCATTTAATTATGTATTTATCTTTAGTACATGTTTGCAGTACGTAATGTTTACTTTCCTTGTGTGAAGTAGGTACCTGTACATCTTTTTCACTTTCTGTAAGTTTATTGGTACATGATAGGTATACATTACGATCACATTCATCTTTGGGAATTTGTACCTGTGCATGACACGTCTTGGTTCTTGCTTTTCCCATTTCTCTTCCCTCCCGTAGGCACAGGCACATCTTAATTCATTTTTCATCTCCTTCTCTTCCCTTCCATTCCCCTCCATCTCTTGGTCTCCTTCCCATTTGAGAAAATGCTGTCTCCTTATTAAATGCATGCTGACTGGACACAGTAACTGAAAGTCAGAGATTGTTTAATTGGACTAAAAAGCAGGAGACAACTACATGGTGCCTGTAAGAACTTTACATACAGTGATATAGATAGGGTAAGAATAAAATACTAGAAAAAAATATACTATGAAAATATTGATGAATAGCAAGCTTGGGTGGCTATATTATTATCTGTCAAAGTAGACTTCAGAAGGGGAAAATTATTAAGAATAATGTGAATTCCCCGTGGATACATAACCATTTAAATATGTATATACTCAATAATAGAACTTTGAAATATCTGAAGCAAAAACTGATATAACACAAGAGAGAAACACACAATTATAGTTGGAGACATCAGCACTTTTCTTAGTAAACCTCTGAAATCATGAACCAAAATAAATTCTCCCTCCTTTAAGTTGTGTGTATCAAGTGTTTTGTCCCAATGATGGATAGCTGACTAATATACCTGGCTACTGGAGGATAACCCCTAATTTCTTGGAATATCCTATCTATTAAGACTGTCTTTGCTTATATGGAGCCTTGGGACAGGTCAGATAGTTTATGTAGACAGTGTGATTTGTGACAGGGGCTTTGGGCTACACACTATGATCTTCGCCTCTGGAGGGACTGGGAACTGAGGGTCAGCCATGCACACTGTCAGCCATGCCTATGTAACCAAGCTCCCATAATCACCCTGGGTGCCAGGGCTTGAGTAGGCTTCCTTGCCTCATAACACTCTGTGTTACTTGTCACATATCACTGCTAGGAACAGTTAGTGGTGTCCACAGGACTACCTTGGGAAAGGACAACTAGAAGCTTCTCCCTGGTCTTTCTGGGACTCTGTCCTGTTTACTCTTTTCCATTGCTGATTCCAATCTGCCTCTGTTCACTATAGTAGGCTGTAACCATGAATACAATGCTTTTGCTGAATTCTGTGAGTCCTTATAGTGCATCTTTGAAACTGTGGGGTAGTGTTGAAGATCTCTGAACACAGCTGCATTAACAAATTACCACAAAGTTAGTGACTCAAAACAGAATTCTCATTCTTCCATAAAAGTCTTGGCACAGGTGAGCTGAATTCTCTGCTTTGGTCTCATAGGGTTGCAGTCAAAGTATCCGCTAGACCTGTTCTTATTTGGAAGCTGAACCGGAGAAGAATCTATTTCCAGGTCCGCTGAGGTTGTTGACAGAAGTCACTTCCTCACAGCTGTGGACCTGAGAGCCATGGCTCCTTGGTGGCTGGAGGCTGCCTTCTTGCCCCTGCTCTTCCATCATGGGTCCTTATTTCTTCAGTGCTGTCTAGGGAGAAAGTCTCCAGCATAAGACTGATCACAGTTAGAATCTTCTAATGCATAAGAGAATCATGGAATTGACAGCTCATCACCTTTGCCATACTATTAGACTGTTAGAGGCAAATCACAGTTTGTCCCAATTCAAGGGAGGAGATTATTCGAAGGTGTGAATACCAGCTGGTGGGATTACCACGTGTCACTGTGGAGTGTGTCTACCAGATTCTTAGGTGTTTCATTATAGAGGGACAGAGAAAGATGGTTGGTAAGGAGAAAGGCAAGTAAGGCCAAAACTGTTTTTGAACATGGAAAAAATGTGCGCTGATGGAAATGATCCAATGGAACTAATGCTTTGTGGGTCAGTCACAATAGCCTTTTAAAAAATATTTATTTACTTATTTTTGTAATACCGGGGATCAGACCTTGGGTCTTAAGCATTCTACCACTGCCCTATAGTTTTTTTAAACATTAAATGCAACTTAATGGTCATTAGAATAGGAAATGTTCCAGAAAAGATGACCATTTGGAGTTTGGGGACTGAAAACCCTAGAGCTAAAAAAAAAAAAGAAAAAAAAAAAGAAAACCCTAGAGCTTATATTGTTATTTTTTATGTTGCCTTTTTGTGTATGTTTTATAATGTATATGTCAATACAATGTTCTAAATAAATTATAAATAAAGTATATGCATATTTAGAAAGCATGTCAATGAGTTTTTAACTGATAAGGTCCCAAATTTAAAAAAAGTTTTTAGCTGGCTACAGTGACACACAGTTGTAATCCCAACTACTTGGGAGGCTGAGGCAGCAGGGTTTCATGTTTGAGGCCAGGCTGGGAACTGAGTGAGACCTTGTCTTAAAATAAAAATTTTGAAAAGGGCTGGGCATGTAGCTCAGTGGTAGAGCACTTGCTCTGTCTCTCAGAGTCCCATGTGCAATCCCCCGTACTGGAAAAAAACAGTTTGCAAAGTGCAGACCTACATCTGTGTTTGGGGAAAGTGTTTTATTCTACCAGATTTTTCCAGAGAGTGATTCTTGGAAGTAATCATTGAGAATGGATTTCTTGCTGAGGGCCTCACAATTATGTAAAGATATCACCAGGTATGACAGGTCTCCTGTGACTCAGATTCTATCCAGTTTAACATTTTTTTCCTTTTATAACTTTTATGGTTTAAAAATTATCTTTGCATTGTGTTTCAATGTTTAGTAGTTTTCCCTTACCCTGGTAATCTCATTTTAGTATTAATAAATGTGACACGTAATGTGGGTTAATTTGCTTGAGTTAGTTTGTGTTAAATATTGACAGTGGGGCCATTTTTCCCACTTGCATGTTTGGGTGCTTTCCTAGCTTATAGCTTAGCATAATAAACTATGAACCAAAGCAATCTTCATGAGGAGAGTTTGGTAAAATGCTTTTAATAATGTTCATGCTAAATGAAAGGATTTTCCTAGAAAGACTTAGTGTTTATGAATCATCAAGATGCCGTTTTATTGATAATGCTAAGACATACTCCAGGCCTCAGAAATCCTGCAGTGGATATTTCTCCACTGAGGTGTAGATGGAGACACCCTGTTGATTGTGTGGCAACGTATTTGTCTGAGATGGTACCAAGAATTTTTTCAGTCTCCTGAAATCCAAGGATCTTCAGCTTTTGAGTGGTTTTCGCCTACAGAAAAGCCCTGGCGCAGTGCCCCCTGCTGGTGAGTGGCAGCTAAGACTTGGCAATATGTCAGTGATGGACGGAATGAGTCCCTCAGCTGACATAGAGCCCGGGGGTTATGCTGAACTTGCCAGGTCATTTTAGATCAGGTCATTAAAGTAATAGAAGGTCGAATCGATAGAAAAGGAGAAGCTCGTAGTTTTCTCTACATTTTTTAGACATGCCACGATTTGCTATAGTTCAGTTTGGCTGATAAAATATGAAGACTTCACAAAAATGTTTGTATTTCAGACTGTCTTCGTTCATTTAACAAGCCATTTTGCCCCAATTCTCAGGGTCTATATTCTTGTTCCCTTGGGAAACCTAACTTGAGCCTTGGTAGAATAGAGTTTAACATGAAATATTTTTGGAGTGTTAATTTTGTTAAACAATTAGAAAAGCACTTAAGACACAAAAGCCCTTTTCTCTTTTATTTGAGTGACATGAATTAGCGCTCATTTGTGCAGGGTTCTAAGTGCTGATGATCACGTTAAAGAAAATTAATTAAAACTAAGGGCCAGATTAGTGTTTTAGATTATTATTTTAACTTTGGTCTCTAGTGAAGGTGATTGTTTTATAATGAAAAATTATCCATTTAATTGTGCTCCCACAGTCGAGGGTGGGGGAGTTCACAGTATTTACCTATGGCAGGTATGTCACAGCAGTGGTAGTTTTAGTAGGGTTTAATTCAGGTATGTAGTGCACACTTTAGGATTTGTGGTCAGGTTCATGAAGTGGTAGCTTGTCTACTTAGGTATTTCCCACGAAGTAGGAAGGAAATCAGGAGAATGTGTATCCTCAAACCCAAGTTAAGCAGGTACATTAGCTTTTAAGTGAATATATATACAAAATTTCTTCCTACATATACCTACCTATGATAACTTTAATTTCTAAATTAGGTACAGTATGAGATTAATATCAATAACTAATAAAATTCTCTCTCTTTTTTTGTGGTCCTAAAGATTGAACCCAGAACCTTTTCATTGAGCTACATCTCTAGCCTTTTAAAATTTTTATTTTGAGGCAGGGTTTTGCTAAGTTGCCTGGGCTGAAATCCACTCTAGTCAGACTTTTGTCCCCATCATTCCAATGAAACTGTGCCATCAAGTCAACGATGACCTCCTTAAAGACCAGTTCCCAGTATAGAAATGCCCCAAATCCATGGTTTTGGTTTCTGCAGATTCAGTTACCCATAGTCAACCAGAGCTCAAAAATCTTAAATGGAACATTCTAGAAATGAACAATTTATAAGAAGTAAATAACTTTAATTATAGTATATAATTAGGATTGTTCTATTTTAAATAGGATTCACTAAGGCAAGTTGGGATTCTGATGAGAGAAACTACAGACCCATGACCAAGGACCCCTTTACGAGCAGAATCAGCAGAAACATTGTGGACCAGTGATGAATAGAGATAGTTTTGCACCGTGACTCCATAAAAGTCCTCAGCTGAGGACATGGTTCCAGGGCCAAGGTAGACTCAGCCTCGGTATTGAAGGAGATTATTTCTGGCATCTAGAGGAATGGGGCATCCCAGCTGACATTAGGTCTCAAAGACAAGAGGCAACATCTGGTCTTACCACTGGAATGTAAGCACTAAAATTTGAACCCATTGTACTTCTGTGCCTTTCTCAATAGTTATTGTGATATTTCTGCTGCCTGTCATTGAAGACTCAGCTCGCTGACCCCAACTTCTGAAATGAGAACACCTTTCTATGCTCTGTCGGCACCTGGGTGCCCACCTGCAGCCCACTCCTGCACTGAGTTGGAATACCACTTTCCCAGGTCCCAGTGTGTGTTCTTTCTATGACCTTTGGAAATGGAACAACCAGGAGGCAGCTGATACCTAGCAATTAGAAAGGAGCCTAGGTTCCAGAGCTGTATTTGAGTACTACCATCTATTTGCTATGTGCCTTGAGCACATTACTTAGCCTCTCTGTGCTTTTTTTTTCTTTACCCATAAGTTGGAGATAGTAAATGTACTTACTGCATAACACTGTTGTGAGGATTAAATGAAATAACACCCATTAAGTAGTAATACTACCAGATAGATTATAAGTGCTCAATAAATGTTGCTACCATTATTAGGATACAGTGGGTATTAAAACATTGTTATTGAAAGAATAAGTGAGTAAATGAAAGAATAAAGTGTGATGTAAAGAACCAGAACACATGTCAGCCTGCTTTGCAAAGACTCCTCTGCTGGGCTTGCCTGAGAACATCTCTGGTGAATTGTACAAATTCTTTGAGCTGACTTTTAGCCCATGTGCAAGGGAGGCATGAAGACAGAAAAGCCACACCTGGGAAGTGGGGGAGCTATCTGGGCAGTTTGATGAATGTGCCTGTGCATGGGCCCTGTTCTTGGGGAGTCTGTCTTTAAGGTCTGGGCACAGTCCCAACATGGTTCCAACATGGGATGTCTTCCTGATTAGAACGGGCTGGTAGGAAAGGTCCCTTCCACCTCTAAAGTCCTTCAATTCTAGGATTATCTCTCTTATTACGCTTTGGTTTCTGTCTGGGATGGCAAAACATCTGAAACTACTTTTTTGTAATCAAAGCCTGAGGAAGGATTAACTAGATGGCATTTTACTTAATCATGAAGGAATTACATTTTCTTATGAGGCAATTTTCTTAAATCATTTTTCTTGGGTTCCATATGTGCACAATATAGTGAAGGAATGTTTTCAAACTTTTGATTTTAAATGGATGAGGATTCCACCCTGCCTCTGGGGTGGAATGCTCAGAGGACAGTTTGGTGATTTTCTTCCCAGTGGGGTGGTAACGTTCACTGAAAGACATAGTCCCTGGGGGTCTGGCCAGGAGGGTGTGCATGGCTGGGAGCAGATTGCTTGCATGACTGGACACCCACCTGCCAGCTCCATCCGTCCCGCTGAGGCACCAGGCTGGGCTACCTTGTTCACACACCATGGAGAGCACATATTTTTGTGTGGTGAAGTGAAGACAGTATGATTGGCTTTTTATAATTATGTAAGTAAGAGGTAAAGAGGAGCATTCATCACATGTGTTTACTTTTGGTCCCTCCCGAAACCCTGCTCAAACAAGAGTAAAGGGATTTTTTTTTTTTTTAAGAAGGGAGAAATAACCCACAAGGACAAAAAGAACGAGAAAGAAAATAGCAACGTTTAAAAAGCTAGAAAGCACATGGAGGAGAAGTAACTGATTTAGCAGAGAGAAGAAAGGTCTATTCTAAGCTGACAGAGGAAAAGTCAAGAAGCATCCAAATGTGTGTGACAGAATCACAAAAGGACATGAGATACACAGACTGAAAGGGGGGCTACCAACAGTAGAATTGTCTGAAAAGCTGTCTCAGGGCCAGTTGGAGCCCATGTCCTCACCCTTCATCTGTGTTCCAGAGGGACTGTCCCCTCCCACCAGCAGAGGTTGGAGTCTTGTCATCGGGGAGGTGGAGACTGAGGGTCTCTTGATAAGGACCCTAGTTCACAATCTCTGTGCCCACACTGAACCTTGCAGCTGCCCCTCTGGACACTACCACCTGACCAGTACCTTGACTATTTGGTTCCACCAACCTTCCTGCTCGCCTCAGCACTGCACACTGGGCGTGCCATCCCTGGGAACTGCTGGCTTATTCAGACATTGGAACCGGATGCCTTTCCATATCCTTCCTGCTCAGCTGCCCCTGCTACAACTGTCCCAACTGGGTCTTCAGGTCGTTGACTCTTTTGCCCTTTCCTGGTTTTTCCTTCCCATAACCTTATCCTCAAAGTTTTTAGAAACAAAAGGGTTGGATTCGACTTCCTACTTCTTCTGTATTATGTTGTCCTTACTTCTGTCCTCATGGCCAAGGATTTGTGGTGGAAGAAACCTAAAAGGGAGGGAATCGGAGGAATCCCACCATCCTCTCTGGGCGTGGTGTTGTATCTCTGTAATCCCAGTACTGTGGGAGACTGAGGCAGAAGGACTGCAAGTTCAAACCCAGCCAGAGCAATTTAGTGACTTAGCAAGACCCTGTCTCAAAATTAAAAAAAAAAAAATTAAAATGGGTTGGGGATATAACTCAGTGAAAAGGCACTGGGTTCAAACCCTAGTATCACAAAAAGCAAAGCCAAGACTGCCCCATTCTTTGTTGCTCTGAGACACATCTTCCCCTATTTCTGGATGCCATACAGCTCTGCCTCCTCGGCCCTTCAGCCTTGCCTTTTCTGTCAGTGGCTTCCATGGTTTTTGAATGAGCCCCACATTTTAAATTGCATTCCAGTGCATGTCACACACACAGACACCTGCATTTATCTTACAGTCTTACATATTTCTGGAGGCAATGCTTATTTGGATATTCTCAGATACCTTCTATTTTGTTCTTCCTTTTTTTTTTTTTTTTTTTTTGGTACCAGGGATCGAACTCAGCACCTTGCACTTGCGAGGCAGGCAGTGGCACCACTGAGCTAAATCCCCAACCCCTCTGTTTTGTTTTACTGTAATCTATCTATTCGGTGTTTAAAATGCTGGGCAACAACTTGACATTACAATTCACTAGTGGATCCTGACTCACAACCTGAAAACTACTGCTACAGCACATCCCTTCCTTCTCTTGGATATTCCACTTCTTTTTCTTTAAGACAGATAGATCCTTCTCTTACCAAGTTTAACCCGCTTACATCATCTGGGTTTTTAAAGAACTCCCTGGCCAAGCGGGCCACTTTCACAGCCACATGCTGGAAAGGGTTGTGTGCACACGTGGTTCCATGTCCTCTCCATTCACCCAGCCTTGCAGTGGAGCAGTCCTTGCACTGATCACAAATGACAAATTGACATTCATGCTTCAGACCTCTCCTTCTTGGTTGTTTCCTTAGCATTAAGTTGAGCTGTGTGCTCCCTTAGCCCCTTAATGTCTCCACATCTCACCTGCCTGGTCCTCCCTCTGCTGCTTGGCAGACTCCTCCTCCCGGTCCTGACCTTTGCCTTCTTTTACCTAATCTTCCACCACCTCCAATACACAGGGCTGACTAAGCAATATCCCTGTCTGGCTCTTGAGCACCTGACTACTCTCTGATGATCCCTGCATCTGATATTGTCCCTGCTTTGTGGCTACTTAACAAACTTACTCCCAGCATTCTGTGCTGAACAACCATGGACCCCTCAATCTTCCTCACAACACCCCGCTGGCTCCTGGTCTTAGAGTTCAGATTGGTCTTTGGGATCTGTGCATCCTGAGTGTTTTCCTCTGTTAGGAAAGAGTCATGGAACAAACACACTCTTCTCCCCTCTCCCTTTTGTTATTCTACTCCTTTGCTAACATGGAGCTTTTCTCTAACATGTTTCCTATTCTTTTATTATGTGCCTGGTGCCTTTCCCAAGTCTCATTCTAGTTTTCCCTGGAGGGCAGTCTTCATTACTGCCGCTGATGAGCACTGGGCGGGAATGTAGGCGCGTTTCTGTGCCCCACTGTTCAAGTGAGCATGGTTAGAGGGTAATCATACAGCTGCTGAGGGCCACGGGCTGTTCCCTAACTGCATTACTCTTCTCAGGGGACTTCTGTGTTTATCCCTTGCTCTTCCTCAACCGTTTTCCTTCTGATCTGGGAAGGTCTGACACATTAAGGTCCTTGGAAGTCTAGATTACAGTAGGTCTTACATGAAGTAATTTCATTATTTCAAGTATAGAAAGTCTATTTGAACACTGTAAATGAAAGATATCAGAAGGCAGTGAAAGGATTTCATTTATTTTTGTTCATTAAATTAATTAATTTCTCCCTGCTCTACTAATGTTCTGTTAATGTTCATGAATCTCAAAGTGGAAAAGCCCTCAGAGATGGTCTGGCAGAATTGCTTCTTCGGAGCAGCTCAGTCTCGGGCAGGTCAAGTGTCCTGGTCACCTGACCTATGCTGGGGAGAGAGTGATTAAGGCCTGTGTCTTCTAATGTGGGGCTTTTTTTTTTTTTTTTTTTTTTTTACCATGCCTCGTGTTTCTCTGTCTATCATGTCCTTTTCCCCATTCCTACAAATGTCCAAGCATACATAGACACATTTTCCTTTAATTAAAATTTTGAGAATATAAGAAATTATCTTGCTTAGTGATATTTTTTGGTAAGATGACCTTGACTCTAATGCATTTTAATTTGTTTTACTTTTTATCCCTATAAACCTATTTTTAGCTGAATTTTTATTTTTATTTCCCACTAATGGTTTATATATGTTTTCTTTTATTTAGCTTGTGTTTAACAAATAGCACATGGATAACCTTTGAATGTTTTATGTTTATTGCTGTAAATGAATATGAGAATTTTGCTATTGAAACTCCAAATCCATTGGGAGTGTCAATTCTGATATTAGTCAGCTTTCCATTGCTGGAACTAAATACTGAATAATTTACTTTTGGTTCATAGCTTCAGTTCATGGTCAGCTGGCTCCATTGCATTTAGGCCTGGGGTGAGACAGAAACCTCAGGACGTAAGGGGATGGTGGAGGAAAGGTGTGCACCTCATGGAAGCCAGGAAGCAGAGACAAGGCAGAGCCCCAGGAAAGATGTGCCTTCAGTGGCATGTCCCCAGTGACCTACATCCTCCAACCTGGTCCCACCTCCTATAATCCATTCAGCTACAAACTCATCAATGATTTTTGAGAACGTAGCAAACTTGTGTATCTTGAGTTTCTTTTAAGTTTTAGATAAAATTTTTTAAAAAATATAATACATCTTTAATATCAGTCAGTTGGTTTTGTTAACTTTTCTTCTGGGAGGTTGATATTCAAAGCCTGAGATGAGCAAAATTTTTCTGTAAAGGATTTGATAATAAATATATTAGATTTCGTGGGCCACATGGTCTCTTGCTCAGTTCTGCTGTTTTAATAAAAAAAAAAGTGTCCCAAACTAAGATTTCATAAAATTAATTTTTTTCAGTGCTGGGGTTTGAACTCAGGGCCTTGTGCTTGCAAAGCAGGCACAGTGTCACTGAGCTAAATCCCCGGCCCCATAAAATTAATTTAAATGAGCTCATTGGCTTTATTAACCAGTCATGATT
Source organism: Heterocephalus glaber (assembly GCF_053883595.1). Classification (NCBI taxonomy): domain Eukaryota; kingdom Metazoa; phylum Chordata; class Mammalia; order Rodentia; family Bathyergidae; genus Heterocephalus; species Heterocephalus glaber. Next base: position 11,363,668 of record NW_028258349.1, read on the forward strand.
CAGGCAACATCTATCTAAAAATAAAAAGGTCCTCCCTAGAGCATGGCAGAACAGTCTGTTTTTATAAGGTAGCTTGAGATGGGAAAAAGAAACAACAGAAAAAAATGAATTGGTTAATATCAGGCTACTTCTGGTTACTTTCCTTACAAAGGCTATAGCAGAGGAGTCATCCTTATCTGGGCTCTTTTTGACTGGTTGCTGAGAATCTCCTGCTTTTAGGGAAGACTAGTCTGTTTGGTGGTTTTTATGCTTTCTTCAAATTCTAGTTTAACATGATGATCTCCAGTTCCATCCATTTTCTTCCAAGTGGCACGATACCATTCTTCTTCATGGCTGAATAGTACTCTGTTGTGTATATACACCACATTTTAAAAATCCATTCATTTGTTGATGGACATGTAAGCTGATTCCATGTTAAGTGACATAAGCTAGACTCCAAAAGGCAAATCTCGTGTGTCTCTCTCATGTGTAGAATCTAGAAGAAAAGAAAAAGAAAAGACGACATGGGAGTAGAAAGGAGACTATTAGAGAAGAGAACAGGGATCAGGAGAATGGAAGAGGGAAGAGTAAGTGTGGGTATGATCAAGATATCTTTTATGAAAATGCCACAATGAAGCCCATTATTCTGTGTAATTCATATGCACTAATAAAAATTTCAGTTGAGGATTGGGGATATAGCTTAGTAGTAGAGTATTTATTTGCTTAGCATGGGTGATGTACTGGGTTCAATTGCCAGCATGCCCCTCAAAAGTTAAAGTTTCAATCGATTTCCATGGCTTTCAGCATGGATGACTCCATTTTGGTCTGGTCTGTCGGGCCTAATGCAGGTGCTGAGTTCAAAGCAATAGTTGCTTATAACTTTTATTTAAAAGCAATTACAGGGGAATGTAAATGAAGTAAGGTTAAGAAAAACTACATTCACAAAACTAGCAGCCTGTGGGTCATCCTTTGCCAATTCCTGGGCTAAACTGTTGCTGAGAGTTTTTCAAGCACTGGTGGCAGGCTACACTTCCATTTTTCTTCTCAGAAGGAGTTCACTGAGTTTGCATCCGAATCCCAACAGCAGCTGTATTCCCACTTCTGTGCCTCATCTGAAGTTGGTCTCCCTGCTGGACATGCTTTCTCTTCTCTTTTCCATCTGTCTAAATGTTAGCTAGCAAACTTTTCCTCCTCAACTTCAAGGCTTCTTCCCTGCCTGAATTCAGCGGGTATGCACCTTTGTGGGCTGATATTATTTGTGTGTTTATGTGTTTAGCACTTCTTCCTGAGGTCTGGGATACTGTGGTGCAGAGCACCATGCTCTGCATGCAGTGAATGCTCGGGAGCAGCTCATTTCGCACCCAGTAAAAGCTCAGCTTCTCCACTTACCTGGGGGTGATAGGACAGATAGTTGATCAAGTTAGCAAGACCCAGACTAGCTTCTTTAGGACTCTAATTTCTCAGAGAGGATACCAGGCCTGTTGTGGAAGTGGGAGTATAGAAACCATGGGAAGTTTAGGGAAGAATCAAGATAGCATCCAAGAAACATACAAAATGCTAGGGCAGATATGTCATTCAGATTTCAGAGTAGAAGTGGCTGAAAAGCATTTTGAATTCTGAAAATAAAGCCACCATTTCCTAGCTGTGGGGACTTGCATTAGTTGTTTAACTTTATCCTCTATCCTGGTGTGACCATTAATTGTGATATGTCAGCTCGACTAGATTAAGAACCACCTAGCAAATTGGTAAAACACAATTCTAGTTGTGTCTGTGGACGATTGCCATGTAGGCCAGAAAACTGAGGGGAATGAAACCTCTTAGATGTGGGTTACACCAACAAATAGGCTTACAGTCTTGATGGAATGAAAAAGGAGAAGAGAAAGGAAGCGTGTCCTTTTGAAAAGCTCCAGGCTTCTTGCACTGGTTTGCCCTTTGATGTGGCTGCTTTGGGACACTGGTCTCCAGTTTCTTCAGCCTTGCAATGCAGATTTGCACCAGTGACTCTACAGTGAGCTCCAGGCCTTCAGACTTGCACTGGTGCTGTGTGCTTGATCTCTCTTGTTCTGTGGTTTCCATCTTCTTGGGGCTGAGCAGTTATTGGATCCTCTGGCTTTCCAGCACAGAGGAGGCCTTTGTGGATCCTTCTGCTTCTAATCCTACAGACAGCCATGGTAGACTCTCCCACCTGTGATTCTGTAAGACTACCTTATAAATCCCCTTGCATAATTCAACTTACATTTTTATTGATTCTGTTCCTCTAGAGGAGTCTAACTAACATGTCTGGATCATGGAAAATAGATACCTACCTTAGAGAGTTGATAGGGCCATTAAATGAATGAACTCATCTCAAGGACATAGGGCAGCAATCATCTAGTATCCCCAAAACCCTCAATATGTGTTGGCTTTTATTGTCATTTGTCACGTAGAGCCTGGCATGACCCTGCCTGAAATCAAACCCAGGGCTGGTTTAGTATTCTGATGAACTAAGCAGAGGACCTCAGACGTGAAAGAAAGCCTAAAACCAACACCTTAAATGTGCAGTTGCCAAAAGATGGTCATATTTTAGGTATTTCTGAATCAAATTTCAGTTTCACTAAAATTTATTGAGGGATTCTATGTGCTATGTCCTGGGAGTTCAGGAATGACTAAGGTGTAGCTGCTTATTTTAAGAGATTTAGGCTCAGAAAAATATTCCTATGGTTTGATGTGGTTTGTTGCTACCAAAACTCATGTTGAGGCTTAGTTTCCCAATGTAATGGTCGAGTTAGCAAAACCCATACTTGTTTCTTTAGGGGTCTCATTTCTCAGAAAGGAGACTGAGTCTGCTGTGGAAGTGGGAGTGTAGAGACCATGGTGGTAGGGCTTTTGAGGACACAATTAGATCATAGGGGCACTACCCTTGGAGGGCATTGATTCTTACAGGATCAGGTTTTCCCCACAAGTGTTGGCTGTTGCAAAAGACTGAGCTTGGTCTTTCTCATTCTCTTTACCGGTTTTTGGTTGAGGATTTTGTATCTATATTAAAGAGATTGGTCTATAGTTCTCTTTTTTGGTTAGATCCTTGTCTAGTTTGGAAATCAAAGTAATGGCAGCTTCCAGGAATGACTCTGGACGTATTCTTTTCCTTTCAATTTCATTAAAGAGCTTGAGGATTATTGGTGTTAGATCTTCTCTGAAGCTTTTATAGGATTCAGCAGTGAATCCACTGGGATCTGGGATTTTCTTAGTTGGTAGATTTTTAAATCACTGCTTCAGTTTCATTGCTTGTGATTTGGTATCTATTATAATACCTGTGGGTTTTATTAGGTTCACCTCAACTACTTGTAGTTGGGTGAATGCATAAATAAATGTATCAGGTAGACCTGATGTCCTTATTAGCTATTTGAGTGATTATATTAAATTGAAAATAATGATAAAGACATTCTGGGAAGATGGTAGTAGAGTTTTTAAATCTCTCCAAATTTATAAATAAAAATGGAGTACTAGATGGCAAACCAAAACCCATGGATGACATTTACAACAAAACCAGTGACAAGATATCCCAGAAACCCAAAAACATTAGTGGACAAAGACAAATCAACATCAGCTATAAGACTTTTAGAATAATAGTGTCTCTGTGGAGATATAAAGAGAGAACCAATGGGGCATTTGGCAGACTTAAGAACAGAAGCAACCCCAAACAACAAACAGATGTTAACTGGAAAGTGCAGTGGACCAGTGTGAGAACAGTAGCTGAAATCAGGAGGGGTTTGCTTTTCTTATGAGCATAAATTGCCTGCTATAAGGTCTGAAGAGCCTCAAGGAGACCCCTATGTGGTCTGTTAAATTGTCTCTTCCAGGATAGGGTCCCACACCAAGAAGCGACTGCTGGGAATGGAAATTAAACTGAGCAAAGTGGGGGACAATAGTAAGGAAGAAAAGAGACCATCCAGATAAAGATGCTGGAGGGGGATAGAGCCAGGAAATCTCAAAAAGCAAACCTTTATATTTTTGAATGCTTCAAGAAAATAGCAAAAGTGAGGGCTCTGTGAAATTAGAAAAGGTACCTTGAGGACTTTCTTCTAAAATTTCAGGAAAATTAACTTTATATAAAAATGAGAAAAAAATTGAGGTCAAATACTGTTTAAAGTCATCATTTAAAAAAAGAGATTGAAGAGTAAAATAACATTCTTTTATATGATGAAAACTCCTAAAAGTATGCTCACAAAACAAGTCAAAATTATAACTTTCTAATTTAAAATAAGGAAAAGACATAGAAAGATCATATAAGATATAAAAGTACAACATAATTAGAAAAGCTGACATAACTGAGAAAAAACTAAAAAGAAAAAATTTTAGAAATCAAGACTAAACTAGTGGTATATAAGCACAAATAAAACAGATGATGCCTTATAAATAGTTAAAGGGAAGAAATGTTAAAAATAAATGAGGAAAAGGATTACAATATTTTAGATGAACTGAGAATTATTGAAGATAGGCAAAGAAGACCCAACATATAAGTAATAAGAGTCCCTGAAAAAGAAAACTAAGGCCAAGGTAGAGAACAAATTATAAAAGGTATAACTTTAGAAAAATTTCCTGAAATTAGAAAACATTTGAAATTTCATATTGAATGACTTGACCATATATTGGAGAATATTGATCCAAATTTGGTATCACAGAAGGACTAACTCCAAGAAGTAGTCTACTAAATTAATTGGACTTGAAAGGAAAATACTCCCATGGTTTCTCAAGCAAGCAGACCCAGTGACTTACATGAGAAAGTCAGGTAAATTATTATCAGATTTTTTTACAGTACTACTTTATTTATTTATTTATTTATTTATTATTATTTTTTAGTACGGGGGATCGAACTCGGGACCTTGCACTTGTGAGGCAGGCAGCTGAACCACTGAGCTAAATCCCTGACCCTTATAGCACTACTTTATATGCTGGAAAAAAACAGAGTAGTATGTTCAAGATATTCACGGAAAAAAATGTGAACCTGACTTTCAAGTATATTAGTGTTACTAATTTGTTATTTGTTACTAATTCTACTGTTAGTAATTCAGAGAATAGTGTTTCCATAAGAATTTCTTGATGAAACTATTACAGATGTAGCTTCAGTTAGCCCAAAAGACTAGAAAGACATCAAATTGAGGGCTGGTGGAAAACATTAAATGTACATTTATAGATTAAAATGAAAGATTAAACCTAGATTAAAATGAAAGAGAAGATATAGAAAGTAATGACTCTATATGCTGACATTGTAAACTCTGTACAACTATTAAAAAATTGAAGAGGGAAAAAAAAATGGAAGAGGGCCAGGGATTTAACTCAGTGGTTCTGCCACCTGCCTCGCAAGCACAAGGTCTCAAGTTCGATCCCTGGTACCAAAAAAAAAAAAAGGAAGAAAGGAGAAAAAATACAAAAATAACATTAAATTGTTCTCAATATATTTCACAGAACTAGAGAAAACAATTCAAAAATTCATTTGGAACCAGAAGAGACCTAGAATAGCAAAAGCAATTCTGGGCAACAGAGACACATCAGCAGGTATCACAATCCCCAACTTGAAACTATACTACAAAGCTACTGTGATAAAAACAGCTTGGTACTGGCAAACAAACAGATCTGAGGATCAGTGGAATAGATTAGAAGATGCAGAAAGAACTCCAGACACACTCAACCACCTCATCTTTGACAAAGGAGCCAACCACCCTCACTGGAGGAAAGATAGCCTATTTAATAAATGGTGTTGGAAAAACTGGATTTCAACCTGCCAAAGATTAAAACTAGACCTATATCTCTCACCATGCACTAAACTAAGATCAAAGTGGATTAAAGATCTAAATATTAAAACAGAAACACTAAACTTGCTGGAAGATAAGTTAGGTAGAACTCTGGAAGACATTGGTGTAGGAAAAGACTTTATGAACAAAACCTCAGTAGCACAGGAACTAGCACAAAGAATCAACAACTGGGATCTCATCTTATTAAAAAGCTTCTGCATTGCAAGAGAAACCACCAACAGAGCTAAGAGACAACCTACAATGCGGGAAAAAATTTTTAGCAGCTGTACCTCAGACAAAGGACTACTATCTAGAATATATAAAGAACTGAAAAAAATCAGACCCTCCAAATTCAAAGACCCAATTCAAAAATGGGCATCTGAAATGAACAGACATTTCTCAGACAAAGAAGTAGAAATAGCAAATAAACATATGAAAAACAACATCAATGGTCATTTGAGAGATGCAGATGAAAACAATGCTGAGATTTCATCTCACCCCAGAAAGAATGGCTGCTATCAAGAAATCAACCAATAACAAATGCTGGTGGGGGTGTGGGGAGAAAGGAACCCTTCTCCATTGCTGGTGGGAGCTCAGACTGGGGCAACCACTGTGGAAATCAGTGTGGAGATACCTCAAAGAACTAGGACTAGAGGTCCCATTTGACCCCGCTATTCCCCTGCTGGGTATCTTCCCCAAAGAATTAAAAGAATCATACCACAGCGATATATATGCACCCATGTTTATATCGGCACAGTTTGTAATAGCTAAAATTTGGAAACAGTCTAAGTGCCCATCAACTGGAAACTGGATAAAGAAGATGTGGGTTTTTTTTTTATAAAATGAAGTACTACTCAGCCATAAAGAACGAGAAACTAGACACATTTATAGCTAAATGGATGCATATTGAGGCCATACTCTTAAATGAAATAAATAGGACACACGTGTAAATACCGAGTAGTTTCTCTAGTGTGAGAAACTGAAAGTGTCAATAAGAATTAAAAGGATTACAATGAATAATTGATAACTTGAAATAGGAAGAAAAGTTCCAAAGGGGGAGGGGAAGAGGGAGGGGAAGGGGGAAGGGAAGAAGGGAAAGGAAAAATTATGAGAAAAGAAAAAAGAAATAGAAACAAATTCTATTTAAATAGGGAAGGGTGGAGGGGGTGAAGGGTGCACAGGGAATGGACGAAAAAATAAGCACTAAGATACATCATGTACAGGTACAAGCACCCAATGAGAAATGTAAACATATTGTATACCTAAAATGTACCAATAAAAGAATTAAAAAAAAGATACATCATGTACAGGTACAAGCACCCAATGATAAATGTAAATATATTGTTTACCTAAAATTTACCAATAAAAGAATTTATGCAAAAAATTTAAATTGTTCTCGAAAAGTGGTAGTATTAGCGTTATTAGTCTTACACTGTTGTATATATAATGTGGGATAAAGTAAATGAGTAATTATGAGATGTAATATAATCTTTTGTGTTTTAGAGAACTAGAAAGAAAGGAAATAGAAATGTAGTATGGAAGATATATTAAAAATAATTTTGGGTATAAATGAGAAGTTAAAACTATGCACTCATGAACTATTATATTTTTAAAAATTATGTATGTATATTTGTGTATATTCTAGTTCTGACTAATGAAAAAGCCTAGCACTGAGCATTTCTACTGCCCAGATTGTAGCCTTCTTATATAGTTTGGCTCTTAAGTGTCTCCCAAAGGCCTGTGTGTTAAAGGGTTGGTCCCTAGGGTCATGCCATTGGGAGGTGGCGGAACTTTTGAGAGATGGGACCCAGTGAGCGTTTAGGGTGTACACCTAAAGGGGACTATGGAACCACATTCCCTTCCTTTTTCTTTTTTTCCCTGGCTATGAGATGATGCATTTGCCTGACCATACACTCCCAGTGTATCAGGTTACCTCACCACAGGTCCAAAATTAATGGGACCAACTGACCATGGATTGAAAAATCCAAAACTATAAGCCAAAATAAACTATGTCTCTTTTATAAACTGATTATCTCAATATTTTATAGTTATGGAAAGCCAACTAACACAAACCTTAAAATGCCATTCCCTATTAAGTAAACCAAGGTTCTTGGCTAATTCCAGGTCTGGCACAAAAAAATGTACAAAATAAACTGGAACATCTCATCATGGCAAATAGTGAGGAAACTTACAGATGCTTTAATGTCATGACAAAAGACCCAGGAGCTAATTTGAGAAAGATCCGTATTGTCCAAATTTAGAACCATTCGAGCTCCAATAAGAGAAACATTTTTAATGAATCAAAATACAAAACTGTCTTTAAATTCATGAGTTTTTTGGACTTAAAAGTTAAAATCCCTTGGACACTTTCAGAAAGTAACAGTAATTCAATTCATTATTTATCTTGAAATTGATAAGCAAGGGAAAAGATTCAAGCATTTATCCTGCTTTTCCTAGGTGACCTAAGCCAACAGCAACCAGACATAGAAGAGGAGCTGTATCTCTTTACAAAAATATTCCATTTATTAAAAAAGAAATGATAGAATTAGAATATTACCATTTTAATGGATTTAGGCATTCTACCCTGGCAGTTGTCACACCACGAAGAGAGAGATCATTAGACATCATGTGTTCCCTAATGAAAGAACTCAACACCACCTATGGTGTTGCCAAAGAGATTGAGCTTTGGTCTGATCCAGCCCTGAGATCCAGCTGCCAATTTGCAAGAAATACAGAGGAACATGTTGAATTATACCAAGAGTACCAATCAGCAAAACCAGACTTTGAGAAACTACCAGTCAAATACCCCAAGTTTTTTCAACAGATAGATTACAGTAAAAAGAGAGAGGTGGAAGGTGACCCATAAAATTAAGAAAGACCTATAATACCCAATTTTTAACTGCCAGGACTATAGTATCTAAGGATGTACTGTTGGTGATAAAATCAGACACACACACACACACACACACACACACACACACACAACAAACATGTAATTATTATGCAAAGCCAATATAGTGGTTTTATTGGAAATAGGAAGGGGATAAGGCACATGAAGGTATTCTGGGTTGGCTGATGAATTTATTTCTTGACTTTGGTGGTGGATGCAAGTTTTAAAAAAATAATATTTATTTTTATAATAAAAAGGTTACAAAAAGAGAGAATAGTGATAGTGTAACTAAAATATACTCATTCTTTAACTTTATGTAGTGATTTTGTTCTAGTAAGTCCTCATCTGGGGCGGTCTCCTTAGGTTTAATTAGACCCATGGACCCAAATCAACCATATAGAGCACCATTACTCACTCCAGTGGGCTGCCCTTTCTGCCTCCCTTCCCCATCCAATGAGAGCCCACTAACACAACTGACGTTCTGCCTGTATCAGGTTTTCCAGGGGGAGAAAATTAAATGTTAACCTATGATCAAATGTATCTATAAGGAAAATAAAAGATTTTTATCTGAATTTTTTTTTCCTGCTACTGGGGATTGAGCCCAGAGCTTTCACACTAAGCTACATTCCAGCTTTAAATTTTTTTTAATTTTATATTTTGAGATAGAAGCTCTTTAAATTGCTATGTTGCCCAGGCTGGGCTGAAAATTGTGATCCTTCTGCCTAAGCCTCCTAGTGTGCTGATTCTAGGTGTGTACCACTGTGCCTGGCTTCAGTTTTTGTTTTAAAACCTATTACTCACACCTAAGATTTAGAGAACCATCATACTTCCATTTATTTTCAACGTGCCTTTCAAGATGCTTCATGCGTAGTATAAGGCAGGCAGGTGGGCACTTATGTTTGATATTTGAAGTAGAAGAATATTAACTTTCTTATTCTTCATAAGGAGATGATACCAAACAGAGAGGTTTAGTGGCCTTCTCTAGATCACACAGGGAGCTGAAGGCTCTGGTAGGCCATCCAGTGAAAGTTATGGCCAGTTAAATTTCTGTTTTATTTTCAATATCATCTTAAGAAATGGATTTTATATTAAATTTTTCCTTCTGCTGCCTCACCGGTGCTCTTGCCTTTTTGGCAGGGACTTGAGAACAAGTGGTACACTGTTTCTGAATTGTAGTAATTAAAGGTCTACTCTGAATGGTTTATTCTCCAACTTAAATCCCTAAAACAACATAAGAGCTTTTGACAGAACTAGGACAAGGGAAGCAAAAAGTCAATTAAAGCTGATTTTTTTCAAGAGCCACATAAATGTTATAAAATGCCACATACTTGAGCCATTTTAGCAGTTTTCCATCTGTTTTTGTTGTCTCACAAAGAAGGAAGTTTTCCTGGCAGTTCTCTGGGCTGTCTTAAGTGACTTAGATCACAAAGAATGAGATGATCCAAATTCTCAATGGTTCACTCTGGCTCTGAGGTTTAGGCCAGGATGCATTAATTCATTTGGTTAGTTCTACTCTGGCTTGAGAAAGAAAAGAATGTGGACTCTCATTGGCAGAGCAAAGTAGCATTGTGAGTTGTCCTTCAAATACATTTTCCACAGGCACCAGTCTCTTCTTGGGCATAAACAGACTGTTGCTGAACATACAGACATTCAGGAGATTCTATAAATTGAATCTTCCATCTTCTGCTAATATGGCTTTTGGCAATAAAGCCATTATCATGAAGTGTCATAAAAGACATCTTTTTTTTTTTCATCTGTTGCAGACTCAGCATGGGGTTTATTGCTATTTAGAAGTCTGATTGCTAAATGCTAAGCCAGGCAGGTCACCCTGCCGTAAATGGATAGATGGGTCTCTGATATGCCACTTGCTGTCACTCAGGATAACTGGCAAATGTCTTGGTGGTAGGACCTAAAAGGGCATCAGAGACAGGCTCCCTTTATTTTTGAGTGCCAATTGGACGTTAGCTAGTTGGCTGTAATAAATATCAGTTAGGTGTGTGGTCTATGAACTCATCCAATTAAAGTATTGACTACCTATTTGGAGACAGGTGGTGTGAAAATTTTAGAGTTGGATAAAATAGAAATTCTCCTTTCAAGAAATTTACACGTAATTTGGGCAAACGATATCCCCCAAACAAGAAACATTTGAGAATCACCAGATGGTACAGTCTACCTAATTTATAAAGCTTTGACATTATAGGGGGTACTTTGTAAGTGCTTCATAGGTGGTGGTTGATGATGAGGATGATGATGAGGATGATGATGATGATGATGATTATCCCAGAGGTAGCAGTTTAGAGTGAATTGACAGTGATCTGGAATATTGAGAATGTTGCAAAAGAGGAGATATTTTGGACAGATGAGATTTGCACAGAAAGAAGGATTTTGAAAGCAGCATGGTATAGTCTTCAGTTTAGAATTTGGTATTCTTTTGTCTGTTTTCATTTTTCTGTGGTGCTGCAGATTTAACCCAGAGCTTATGCATGTTAGTCAAACAGTCTACCTTTGAGCTACACTCATAACCCTGTTAGGTCATCATGCACCTGCTTTCCAATTTCTTTTAGAAATTTCCTATTTCTAAATATTTGTTGTTGTTGTCTCTTCTGTTCTTCTTCCTCTTCTTGCAGGTTTATGTATTTTATTTATATTTTTGAGAAAATAATGTTACTATAACTTTAATGAGACTCAGGGAGGGAGTGAAAATGGATACATATGTCCAAACCGTCATTTTAAAAAGAGATTTATTAGGAAGCAGGGAAATAGATCTTTGTCAAGTGGGAAGAGAATCAAGAGATGGAGGTAGGGGAGGGAAATGAGTGACAAAAGGAATTAAGATGTGTGATGTACCTGTACCAACTCCCCACAAGGAGGGTACACATTATATACTGCAGGCATATAACAATAACCCTAAAAAGAGATACACCTTTTAAGAGAAATAACTTTGTTTCCAGCTTTGACAAGTAAGAAATTACAATGTGAAATGGATGTTTTGACATGCATATTTAGATTATGAAATGACTACCACAATCATGTAATTAATATAGCTATCATATCTTTGTGGTAAAAGCATTAAGATTTTATCCTCTCAGGGCTGGGGATTTAGCTCAGTGGTTCCACCGCCTGCCTTGCAAGCACAAGGACCCGAGTTCGATCTCTGGTACCAAAAAAAAAAAAAAAGATTTTATCCTCTCAGTAATTTCCAACTACACAATTATTATTATTATAATTATTTGTGGATGTTATTAACTATAGTCACCATGCTGTATAATAGATGTCCAGAACTTACTTCTTCTGTCTTGTTGAAATGTTACATCCTTTGACCAGTATGACTCCATTCCCTACAACTTCTACTACCTGCTTCTACCATTTTACTCTCTGCTTCTGAATTTGACTCTTTTATATTCTACATGTAAGTGAGATCTTATGGTATTTGTTTTTCTTTGCCTGGCTTATTTCCCTTAGTATAATGTCCTCCAGATTCACCCATGCTGTTAAAAATGACATGATTTCCTGCTTTTTAATGGATGAATTGGATTTCATAGAATTGGTATATTCTTTACCCATTCATCCATTGATGGACACTTAAGCTACTTGCACATCTAGGGAATTGTGAAGAGTGCTGCAGTGGACATGGAAGAACAGAGGTCTCTTTGACATATTGATTTGGATGTTACAGTAGCAGGATTGCTGGATCACATGCTAGTTCTATTTATTTATTTTATTTATTTATTTTTTGTGGTAATGAGGATCGAACTCAGGACCTTGTGCTTGCGAGGCAGGCATGACATCACTGACCTAAATCTCTGACCTTCTATTTTTTTTTTTTTTTTGTACTGGGGATCGAACTCAGGACCTTGCACTTGCCAGGCAGGTGGTGGAACCACTGAGCTAAATACCCAGCCTCCCAGCCCTCTATTTTTAATATTTTTTTCCGTTTATTTCATTGGTACATTTTAGGTATACAATACAGTTACATTCATCATTGGAATTTATACCTGTACATGATGTATCTTGGTTCTTATTTTTTCCCCATTCCCCTGCCCTGCCTTCACCCTCTCCACCCTTCCCTATTTACAAAGACTTTGTTTTCATGTTTTTCCTTTTCTCATATTTTTTTCCCTTCTTTCCTTTCCTCTTCCCCTCACACTTCCTCTATTCCTTTAAACATTTCCTTCCTATTTCACAATATCAATTATACATTTTGATTCTTATTTACACTTTTAGTTTTTCACATCAGAGAAACTATTCAGTATTTACACGTGTGTCCTATTTATTTCACTTAAAAGTATGGCCTCAGTGTGTATTCACTTAGCTATAAATGTCTCTAGTTCTATTTTTTTTTTTTTTTGGTATTGGGGAATCGAACTCGGCTCCCTGTGCTTGCGAGGCAGGCTGCAGAACCACTAAACTAAATCCCCAACCCCAAGAAACCATTATTAGGCAAATCTCCTAATTCAAATTTCTTTTTGGTACCAGGGATTGAACTCTGGTCCTTACGCTTGCTAGGCAGGCAGCAGAACCACTGAGCTAAATCCTTGGCTCTAGCTATAAATGTCTCTAGTTCTATTTTTAATTTTTAAAGGAACTTTTATACTCTTCTCTGATTGATGCACAAATTTACATTCTCATCAACAGTGTTCAAGGGCTCTCTCTTGTTTTAATATGCTCACCAATATTTATCTTTTTCATATAGCCATTCTAACAGGTATAAGGACATATTTTATGGTTTTAATTTTACTTTCCTTGATGATTAGTGATGTTGAGCATTTCTTTTCATATACATGTTGGCCTTTTGTATATCTTCTTTTGAGAAATGTCTATTCAGGTCTTTTACTCATTTTTAATCAGGTTTGTTTTTTTTTTGCTATTGAGTTGTTTGAGTTCCTTATACATTCTGGATATTAACTTCCTATCAGATGTGTGGTATGCAGTATTTATCTCATTCCATAAGTTTTCTCTAGTTTCTTTTTTTGTACCAAAGCTTTTAAGTTTGATGTAATTCCATTTGTCTATTTTGCTTTTGTTGCCTCTGCTTTTGGAGTCTTGTCCAAAAAGTCATTGCTCATACCAATGTCAAAAAGCTTTCCCCAATGTTTCTTCCAGTATTTTTACAGTTTTGAGTCTTTTGTTTAAGTCTTTGACCCATTTTGATTTGATTGTTGTATATGGTGTGAATATGTGGATATCCTAATTTTTAAGCTTCATTTGTTAAAGAGACTGTCTTTTCTGTGCTATATATTCTTGGCACTTTCATAAAAAAAATCAATGGACTGCAAATATGTAGATTTATTTCTGGGCTTTCTGGTCTCTTCCGTTAATCTATAGATATGTCTGTTTTCATGCCGGTACCATCCTGCTTTGATTGGCTCACAAGTTTTTCACTTTAGGATGGTGCAAAAGTGCTATGTGTTCTGTAGGAGCTGTGCTTAGGAGTTTGAATTTTAATCTTTTCCAGGGTGGTGATATATAGTACAATACTCTCTTTGATGGTGGGCAGTTCTGAAAGACAATTCCCAATAAACCGTGCCAAAGAGGGTGAACAACTGACACTGCAGTGTGTTGTGTTGGTAAGCTATAGTGCCTGCTAGGTTAGGCATATTACATGCATTTTCTGCTTAGTACAATATTTTCCAGTAATGATGAGTATATCAGGACACAACCTCACTGTAAGTCAAGGAACATCTGTATTTTGAAGTCAGGTAGTGTGAAAGCTGTGTATTCTCTCTCTCTCTCTCTCTCTCTCTCTCTCTCTCTTTCTGAAAGGGGATTTATTGATTGGCTTACAGGATCAGAGGCTGGATAGTCCCATAATGACCATCTGCATGTTGGACAGCCAGAGAATCCAGTAGTTGCTTGGTCCAAGAAACTGGAAGTCTTAGAACAAGAGGAACTGAGGATGCAGCCCCAGTCCAAAGCTGAAGGGCTGGTAGCTCATTGATGTGATTCTGCATCAAAAGGCTAAATAAGTTGGAATCTGATGTCCATAGGCAATGCAGAAAGATGTCCGCCCTGCATGAACAGAATCCAGCTGTCAAGTGCAGGCTGGCTTCCTCCTCCTTTTGCTTTTGTTCCATTTGGGCTATAAGCCTATTGGGCATGTCACCCACATTCAGGGTAGGTCTTCTCTCTGTCACTGGTCTACATACCAGTCATTTCTGGAACCCCCTCACAGACACACCCAAATCCTCTAGGCCTCTCTCAATCCAATCAAGTTGGCAATCAAGATCAAGTGTCACACTAGGCATCCTGAAATCCTTCTGCTGCTAAGCAGGTATCTAAAGTTGTTTGATAATTTCCAGACACCTGGAGTCTTGAGTTTTACCTGCTCCATGAAAGACCTTGACCTGTGAAAGTTGCAGGGTTCGAAGAGACTCATTAAACTGGAAATCTCACAGGGCTACAACTCTAAGTGGCAGAGGGATTGATCCAGAAACATTTTCACCATAAACACTCTCAACATACATCTGTACAGTTACACAAGAAGGTTCAGTAAAGAAACATGGTTTTCTCAGCTTGGGTTCTGGGTGGAGTCACAGCAGAAACTTCTGACATTTTACAATCTCAGGTCAGCCTTCATAAGATCTGGCATTTTAACTTATGGGACTTGATACTCCCAAAACCCCCTCCTTTCTTGCCTTCCCTCCCCTCTCCTCCCCTTCCCATTTTCTTTTCTTCCTTTCTCCCTTCCTTCTCTTCCTTCCCTTTCTACTGGGGATTGAACTCAGGCCCTTAGCACTATGTCCCCAGCACTTTTTAAATTTTGAGACAGGGTCTTGCTAGGTCACTAAGTTGCCCAAGGTGAGTTTGAACTTGTAGTCCTCCTTCCTGAGTCTCTTAGAATGCTTGGATTACAGGCATGTACCACCATGTACAGTTCTATCTATCGTTTTCTTTTCAGAGTCCTCAAATTGCCGATCTACACATGCCACTGATTTGCTGTGTTCATTGAGAAATAGGTGGAATATACTTGTTTTATCTTATGGTAGGAGCCAGAATGCCTTCTTCCAAATTGTCTTTTCAACATAGTTAGACTCTGACACAACCATCTACAAGCATTTCTTTTTTTGTTTTTGCTTCCAGATATCAGACAGATGGTAAATTTCTTCATGATTAAGTCTGTACACTTACTTCTTTCCTGTTGTCTTTACCTACATGAACTTATATGTTGGTTTAAAGTTCCTTAGAGTTTTGGTATGGTCTTAAGAGAGGAGATGGCCACATGGTCAATTCTCCCTCTCTCTCATAGAGTTTAATAAAACTATGTCTTATGAAAACTTTTGACTGTTTTTTTCTTGCTTTTCTTTGTTAGTGTGTTATTTTTAGCATTCTATTTCAAGCTCTTAGGGGTTTCTGTTTCTGAAAACATAAGCATCTATTTAAAAAGTGGAAGAATAAAAAACTTTAGAAGAGATGATTGGGAATCTGGTGAGATTTTTTTCTAGCTCATTGGCTTGAAATGGAGCTTTTATCCAATTTCAAAAGATACACATAACTGGTAAAGAAGATGTCCAGATTTCCCCCTCTCTTTACATTAACCAGATCAAAAGTATTTTTATTTTTTATCTTTTTGGAGCCTGGGATCGAACTCAGGACCTTGTGCTTGCAAGGCAGGCAGGGCACCACTGAGCTAAACCCCAGGCCCAAAAGTATTTTTTTTTGTTTGTACCAAGGTACTTTTATGTCCGTATATTAGTTTTATTACTTTTATGCCTCAGTATTAGTTCTTTAGATAGATGTAATAATTGTAGGGCTTCCTTCTTAGGCATCAACATCTATGCTTCTTTTTGAGAAGAATTGAGAAGAATTATTTCTGACTCACTTTCTTTGGGATTTTTGTTGTCCCTCATTACTAGCATCATTTTACAAAATATCTTTACAGTTATAAAGTTTTTGCTGAATAAAAATATCTACTCTGCTTTTAGACTAGTAATTAGCAAAAATAGCTGGTTTAAAAATATTTCTTGTAAGATTTTCCTACGTGCAGATTTTTAGTTTAATGCCTTCATGAGATAAAGATAAAACTGGGGCTTGGAACTTGATTTTATCCACAGGTATACTGCTTTTAACTTTCTCTTTTTATTAACAAAGCTAATGTAAAAGCAAAGTGTTTTCTGTTGCCAGTTTAACTTCTTTAATTAAAAATGAAAGTTATAAGGTAGTAGCGCCATGGGTGAAGTTCTAATATCATCAAAATGGGGGAAGTGGGCTTAAAATTAAAACTGTTGGCATGAGGGTAACTCTGCAGTACAGAGTCAGGAGTTTTGACACTTTATTTAATGGAAAATGGATACCAATGCCTTAAACTCTTCTGGTATTACCTTTTAAAGATATTATAAAACTGTAAGAGGCATGACTATGAGAGAAGCGTTGATGAAAGCCAAGGGTGCCTTGGGAAGGTGGGTGTTTGAAAGATTAAAGCATGAATACTCGGGGTTTCAAACTCTAGAAGAATGTGTTTTTTAGTTCTTAAATGAGGTCAGGCAAAGCAGACTTCCACTTCACTTTTATCAACCTTGTAAAGTTGTCAAGTGTCTGAAACAAACAATTCATTCTGGAATGTGCTGAATCTTACAATAAAATCCTAAAGAGAACCCCCGATTTATGGTGTTTGTGCCAGTTACCTGGCTTTAAGGGTTAATTTTTTCTACTTAAAAAAACAAAATACTCAGAAAAGTGTTTTTCCTTTTCCTTTCTTTCTTTCATTCATTTATTTTTTTTTTGGAGTGTCTTAAGATTCCTTCCCCTTGTTTGCAATTATATACACAATGATCTTTTCAAAGGTAGTTGCCCATTCATGAAGAGCTCTACCTATATCAGCTGGGATTAGTGTATCTGTCATGCAGTGCAGTCCATCCGATACAGTTCTGAACATTTCATAGCATGATGTTCACCCCCAGCCCCAAAGCCAAATGCCATATGAAGCATATCATTTTACAAAACATTAATAGATTTTCCAATATCAGTATTATACACAGAGATATTTCAGGCATACAAAATGTTACATCTACAAAGACTTTACCATAAAAATGTCCTGGGCTCAGGACTTACAGTAAAATTGTAATAGCAACACTAAATTAATTTCATGGTAATTTATCATCTTTAAAATTTGAAGTGGGAGGAGGTGAAGGGTCTTTCTGTCAAGAACCTTCCTCACGTCTTCCAACAAGAACTCAGGGCTAAGATTCAGTAAAAACAAACTCAAATGCAGTCTTTCTGCATGAACCTACTAGTCATTTTTTTCTTTTTCTAAGCCCACAGGTCGGTCCTTCTGGACATCTCTGACCAAGCTAATAGACATTGAGTCCCAGCAACACTGACACTTTCAGAAGATTTGGTTTTCAGATGAGGGAACACTGGCTGACAGAGAGGACCTTTGGAAAGTACCAGCCACCAGCTGGAATGGCTGCCCAGAGCTAGCAGGACTCCCACACCCTGCTGGCCTGAAGGGTTCAGAAAGCTGGAGGCACCCTGTGGCTTCCCAAATCAGAGCCATGTGCTCAGTCTGCCATGTGACAAGGAAGGGGCCGTGGGGCCCATCTGTCCCAGTCATCACAGAGCGGAGCAGGGCTGCAGATGAGCAGGACACAGACTGCAACCTGGCATGGGTTTCTGAATCAGTGTCCCAGTCAGTCTTCCCAGGGCTTCCTGCATCTTTGGCTATATTCTTCCATATGGGCATCTGACAGGAAAATCTTCCTCTTTACAAGACCTTTGAGGGCAGCTGGAAAATCATCTTCACAATTTCACCTAGAAGGCTCTGAAGAGGACATATGTGTCCCGTGAAGGCATCCTTTTATATTTTAAGTATCTTTGTGGATTTGTCTTTGGTGTGTTTTTCAGTATAATGCTATTCATTTTCCCCATGTGATTCATTAGTATTTTTCCTGTTGTAGAGGGTTATCATTAATATCCAAATTAATAGTCACAAAAGCATCTGCATTTAGGGCAACAATTTTTCTATAGGAAATTGGGTTAGTTGCATTCTTTCCTAACCTCCTTTTGCTGGATTAAAAAAAATATCTAGTTTTGAAAGAGCTTTACTGCTCTTAGGTTTATATATTGAAATATAAATCTACTGTCTTAGGACAACCCTCCAAATGTAAAGAGGTTAGCAAAGATTGCCCATAATCCCACTTCCTGGGGACAGCATCTCTTCCCATTTGAGTCCATCTTTCTGATCCTTTTTAGGCAGTTAGAAATACAATCATTTGTATGTGTGTGGTCCAGAAATATACCCTCTCCTTAGAATACTCTCAACTCCCATGCTTAGCCAATATCACACTTGGCCTTCTCTGCCCATCTCTCTCTTCTCCTTGAGCTCCACATGTTCTAGGCACGCCCAGGACTATGTCCTCAGCAACTTCTAAACACTGACTTCCCTCAGGATGTGGTTAATCTCATCTGGCCCCATGACTTTAAATGGTACCTCTCTGCTGCTGATTCCCAGAAGTCTTAAATTTTTACTTTTAAGAATTATTAGCATTAGTTTTGTAGTACCAGGGACTGAACCCAGGTCCTTGCATATGTTAGGTAAGCACTCTACTACTGAGCTACATCCTCAATCCTTTTATTTTGAGACAGGCCCTTGCTGCCCAAGCTGGTCTTGAGCTTGTGATTCTCCTGACTCAACCTTCTGAGTAGCTGGGATTGAGCCACCATGACTAGCTAATTTTTGGTGGACAAATCATAACTGTATGCATTTATGAGGTACAATGTGATTTTTTTGATTGAGGTACACAACATGGAATGATTAAATCAAGCCAATTAACACATCCATCTCCTTCCTTATCATCTTTCATGGTGAGACATTTGAAATTTACACTCTTAATTATTTTGAAGTACACAACACATTTTTATCGACTATAGTTACCCTGCTGTGTGATAGATCTCAAAGTAAAAAGATTCCTCCTCTCCATTTGAAACCTTTTACTTTTGTTTTATTGAGTTACAATTCATCTAACACAAAATTAACTATTTTTGATTTTTTGGTACAGGGGATCGAACTCTGGTCCTTGTGCCTGCCCAGCAGGTGACAAAACCACTGAGCTAAATCCCCGGCCCCCAAATTAACTATTAATCACTTTAAAATGTACAATCCAGTGCATTTAGTATAGTCACAATGTTGTGCCTCTACATCGTTCTAAGACATTTTCATCAATTTCAAACGAAGCCACGTACTTACTCATTATGCAGCTGACACCTATCCCTTCCTCTCCAAGGCACTGACAACCACTAGTCTTCTTTCTCTCTCTGTGCACTTACCTTTTCTAGAAGTGTCATACGTGGTGACTCCCAGTTGTCCCATCTTCAGCTGGGACCTCTCCTCTGAGTTTCAGACACCTGTATAAATCTCCTACTTGTCATCTTCTCCTGATTCTCTAATGACCCGGCAAGCTTCATGTGTCCCCAGATAAGCTTGTCAGTTACAGTGGACCCTTGACTTACAAACTCAATCAGTTCCCGAGGGCTGGTTGTAACTCAAGTTGGTTGTAAGTCAATACAGCTGAGATCTAGATGTGTACCTGGGTACATGCTGTAGATAACAAGAGGCAGATGACTCTTCCATTAACCTAATTAACCCAAGTAGTTCATCTATCAGGCTGGTTATAACTTGAGGATCCACTGTACTCTCTATGTTCCCCTGATTTTTTCTATCTTATGAAAGGAGACTGGCATTCATCTGGTTCCTTACACCAAAACACTAGGAATCATAATCATTCTTATTTTCTGCTTTCATTTGTGCTGTCTTTATCACTGCTCTATTTTCATCTTCTTTTCTCCTCTGCAGTTCATATAGCAAAGCAAGACTTTAGTGATGGCAATGAGGCAGCAACAGGACAGGCAGCTGGCTTGGCAGATCTGGAAGATCATGTAACTGGAAGAGCTGGCTGCAGATTCTGTAGGGAAGGAAAAGCTAGGATGCACAGGCAGTTTCTATGTCATAAGCTGCCAGGGGACAGTTGTGTGCCTCATGGGGAGGGGCCAGCCCTGCAGTCAGGCCTGGGAGTGGGTGCTGGTAACAGTCCTGGGGAACCGCTCCTCCCGGTCCAGCATTAGCCTGTTTCCTGGGAGCCTCATTCTCCTGCAAACAGTGAAGCTGTCTCCTCTTGCACCACACCTCCAAGTGGATGGCAGTGCCCAAACTTTGGTCCCCTGATGGTGGTCTCTGTCATTCTTTTCTGGTTATGGGCTGTGATTTGGCTTTAGTACCATCACTCTTCATTCTGCCTGTTGCTAATAAATCTAGGTTAGAAATAGGTCCCATTTTTATTTTGGAATTTCCAAAAATTTGTTTCACTTTTGTTTTCTTCTTCACATAAGGTTCTTCAGGCTGTTCATACATCAGCATGGATGAAATAGTACAGACTCAGGGAGTCCTGGCTCGGGTTGCTGGCTCATTTCTGGGATAGATGTTATGCAAAGAACCTCTAAGAATTAGGGATCGGTTTCATTGTCCAGGAGACTTGAAGACTTTCAGTTTGGCATTTCCAGAAGTGGAAAATGTACACGACACACGTTTCTTTCTTTGCATTGTTGTCACTGTTTCTTTGCTAGATTAGTTGGGCTTCCTGGAAATAAAAGATTTGAGAGCATAGACTTATGCATATCTAGTGAGGGTGGGAGGACTCAATGTACAACATTCTAAATACTTTAAAAAGAGTAGAAACCTATTTTTAAATTTAAGAGTTAACAAAATTATGAGTAAAGGGGATTGACTTTTTTTAAACTTACAGTAGATTTTATTTAAGACTGAATATTTAACAGTTTATTGGGGAAGCCTAAAGGCTTGACATTACACATCTATGAAGTTAGGCCTTGTGTTTTTGACACTTTGGATCTTATTCTCCTTCCTTTGCTATTTTTTAACTTACTGCAACAGATGAGGGGTTCTTAAACCATCTGTTAACCTTTCTTTCTCCTTTCTTTAACCATGTAGAGTTGCTCAAGGCAAGAAGACCCAGAGCCAGCAAGACTGAAACAAAAAGCAAAGGAGGTGAGCATGGGCACAGATCATTGGGTTTGACATTTCAAGGCTCGAGCCTATTAATTTTTTATGCCCTGCTACTTGTATATCGTTAATAAAAATCTGACGAAAAACTTTTTAGGATGTATTTGTTGCTTTGGCTTTGATCTTAATGTTTGCAAACTAATACATTAATACATGTGAAGCCTTAAGGAGTTTTTCTAAGAGAATATTTCCATACATTATATTTTCATTTCCATTTTAGGTAGCTGAGTCTCTGTGGGGTTGTTGATGGCAGTGGCATTAGATTTTGGTGGGAAATGTATCTCTTTGCCTGCTGTTAAATGTTACTTCCCAGGCATACAAAACCTTGTCATCAATATTTTACCTAAATTCACTTCTGTAAGAGCCCACACTTCTAAGATGTGTTGTCATTCATTCTACATTCTTCATTTTAAGAAGGTACAGGAAACTCCACTCAGTTGTTTGCAGTGGGGAAAGCCAGTCTCAAATCATGGCTTGCTATTTAGTTATTAAAATATCACTTGGGTTAAGTGGCAGAGACCAGCTCAACTGCATGTCATTATCTTTGCCCCCTTTTAGGTCCCACTCTCTAGCTGTGGCATCTGAGTTGTGAGAAACTCAAAAGTCAAGTCAATTAAAAGATGTCATTTTGTTACTCATATATTATATATATGACCTTAAATACAAGATCTAGCATGCCATGACAAAATGTTCACTAAGACTTCTAAATAGAACTTGAGATTTGAGGAGCTAATGAATAATTTGATAACATTTGAAAATTTACTTTATAAAAGGAGTAGATATGAAACTTGAATTATTACTTATTAAAAGTGATCACTAACCCAATTTTGAACACTCGAGAATGACATGTGGGCCAGTGGGCTGCTAAAATGGCTCTTTCATTTGTGCTCTATTGCAAGTGACTGTAAAATTCTTTGAATATTTATGATTTATATTGAGGTTAAAAATACCTTTAATAGTTTTCGGATTTTTATCTTTGTAAGTAATGTTTGAAATGTCTATCATTTTCTGATTCATGAGTGGTTAATTATTCAGATGAATGTTAAGAACCTTTTTTTTTCTTAGAAGAGAGGATATAAGAAAAATTCTACTATATAGGAAAGCAAAATTAATTCACTGTAGTGACCATTAAAATAATCACTGTCCAGAGTGATTCTCATTGGAATTTCATTTACTATTGTTCCAAAAAAGATGAAATTGTTGTAAATATGCGTTTAAAAATCCACTAGAGGGAGTAATGCTGTACAGATGTATACTTTAAAAAAAAAAAGATTTGTTTGTTATCAAGTTAGTAAATACATTTGTAGTAATAGTTATATCCAAGTTCAATAACCATGGTATTTTGGGTCTTACTCTTTATTTATGAATGTTGCTGGTGACAGAGGAAATGCTCTATACTTTCCTGCATTTGTCCTACTTCTTTCTCTCCTTTCTAATGTTGTTCCTTAATTTTCTAATTCTGTCTACTATCCCAAGGCAATTTTGATATGCAAATAAGCCTTAGCACTCAAAAATGGAAGCTTTTGAGATTCTGACTTTCATTTTTTAACACAGAGATTCTGTGTTTGGTACAGTAGCCCCATGACAGGGAATAAATGATTACAACTCCACGTCTCTCGAAGCTTTCAAGAACAAGTCTTTTTCTGACTCAGAACCTGCCCCAGGACCTCCTACTCTTCTCCCTGGACAGTTCTCACTCTGGGAGGTCAGCAGGGAAAGAAGGGAGGAGGACCTGGTTATCGATGCTAAATGATACCCTCCCAGACAGGAGAGTTCTTCTGAGGCAAGGATAATAAAAAGCTTCGAATTGAAAGGTTTTGATTTTTCCAAACTTAAAGAATTTGAAGTAATTTGGACACCTGCTTTAACATTTTTCAGGTCCTATAAGCTTATAGTGAAAAAGCACAGCACTGCGCTCATCTTCCTTTCCTCTCATGTCACTTGTCAGTGTGATCACTTTATAAAATAAAATTTGGGGGCCAGGGATTTAGCTCAGTCGTGCTGCTGCCTGCCTCACAAGTGCAAGGTCTTGATTTTGATCCCCAGTACCCCCCCCAATAAAATAAAATAAAATTTTTATTGGGGTAAAACTTACTTGTAGTGAAATACTTAGATTTTAAGTCTTTAATTGATTTTGATAAAGACCTGCTGGTGTGTAACTATCACCACACTCAAAGTACTGGTCATTTCTGCCACCCTAGAAAGTGTCTTCTTGCTCCTTCTTGTCATACAATACAGGAAAGCAAAATTAATTTCCCATAGTGACTGCTAAAATGACCATTAGCTAGAGTGATTCTTTACTATTGTCTGAAAAAGGTAAAATAGTAACAAATGTGGTTATACTGCAGATCCACTAGGGGGAGTAATGAAGTCCAGTTGATCAGTTTTTCCTTTATTCTCTTGTGTCGGTAAGAAGCTGTGGGCTGGGGATTTAGCTCAGTGGTTCTGGTATCTACCTTGAAAGCACAAGGTCCTGAGTTTGAACCCTGGCACTGGAAAAAAAAAAAAAAAGCCCAAGGACTTTAAGACTTCCTCTGGTATTTTTTCCTAAGAGTTTTAAGTTTTGGCTTAGATATTTAAGTCTACAGTCCATTTTGGGTTTGTAAATGGTGTGAGATAAGGGTCCACATTTATCCTTTTGTATGTGGCTATTCAGTTGTCCATGCACCATTTGTTGAGAACACTATTCAACATTGGATTATCTTTCTTCTGTCAGATTGTCTGGGTACTCATGTTGAAAACAAGTTGGCCATGAATATAAAGGCATATTTCTGGATTCTCTTCTCTTGATCTTCTATTGTCTGTCCTTTGGCCAGTACCATGCTGTACAAGTTACAGAAGCTTTGCAATAGTAACTTAAAATTGAGATGATAAGTTCTCCATTTTGTTCTTAATTTCCCAGATTGTTTTAGGTTATCTTTGTCCTTTGTGTTTCTACATGAATTTTAGATCAGCTTGTCAATTTCTGGGAAAAAATCCAACTGGGCTTTTAGTAGAGATTGCATTGAGTCTTGAATCAATTTGTGGAGAATTGCCGTCTTAACCAACTGAGTCTTCCAGTTCTTGAAGATATAATGTCCTTCATTTATTTGGGTCTTCTTCTTTTATTTATACTTCTTTAGTTAAATTTATTCCTAAGTACTTTGTTCTTTTTAATTTCTATGGTGAATGAAACTACTTTTTAATTTTATTTCAAATTATTTATTGCTAGTATATACAAATACTATTGTTTTTATGTTGTTCTTCTATTCTGTCATTTTGCCAAATTCACTTATTAGTTGTAGTCATTTTAAAAATGGATTCCTAAGGATTTTCATATATGAGAATAAAACTACAGTAGGTTTTTTTTTTGGTACTGGGGATTGAACTCAGGACCTTGTGGGTAGAACCACTGAGCTAAATCCCCAGCCCTAATTTTTGTCTTTTTAATCTAGATGACTATTCTTTTTTCACCTAATTTCCCTGACTAGAACCTCCAGCCACAATGTTGAATACTTTTTGTGGTTCTTTCTTCTTTTTTCTTTTTTTTGATACCAGGGATCGAACTCAGGTCCTTGTTCTTGTGCAGCAGGTGGTGAAACCACTGAGCTAAATCCCTGGCCCTGTGGTTCTTGATCTTAAAAGAAAAGCATCCCTCTTCTGTGGTACTCATAGAAGAATGGCTAAAAGAATTTCTTCTTACACTTGAATAACTGCACCCAGTTAGGTCACATTCTCTATGTTATAGTTAGATTATATTTTTCTAGTATAGTTTCCCTGTCTGCCTTAGCTGGTTGTCCTTTGCTCTTGATGAAAGAAGAAATATGTTTTCTTCATT
This sequence comes from Heterocephalus glaber, assembly GCF_053883595.1. NCBI lineage: Eukaryota > Metazoa > Chordata > Mammalia > Rodentia > Bathyergidae > Heterocephalus > Heterocephalus glaber. Next base: position 11,389,134 of record NW_028258349.1, read on the forward strand.
GTATTACTAGTATCTTCTAGGTTTTTTTCTTCATTACTTAGAATTTATTCCATTCTCTTTTCAAGTCTACTGACTTCTGCTCATATCTGCCCTGATTTCACAGTATTTCATGAGGACTTTATTTTGCTGCTGTTAGCTTTTTCTAGAGTTTCTAGTTGCTTTTCCTTTTTTTGCTCTGAATTCTATGAATTTTCTATATTCACAGTTATTACAAAGCCCGGTCATTTTTCTATGTGATCTCCCCACTGTTATCCCTGAAGACCTCCCTTCTGAAGCCTACTATTCCCTGGCTCCATTAGGGGCTGGTAGCTCCTCTGGCTGCTGTCCAGTTAACATTCTGGTCCCTTTCTCCTCTCCAACTTCCACATCTTCCATGTCAGCTACGCTCCTGTAATACAGGGGTAAATCTTTAAGTAACTTGTTCAGAGGGGACATGTGGGAAGAAAGTTTTCTGACTGTAAATCTGAAAACTACATTTATTCTGTTTTATGGTTTGAATATGGTCTGTCACCACAAAACTCACAGTGAAGCTTAAGTCTTCACTGTGTCAGTGTTGGTAGGTGGGGCCTAATGGAAGGTATTTGGGTCAAAGGGTGGAACTGTCTTGAATAGATTAATGCTGCCTTTTGGGAGTGAATCTTGGCTCTCACAGGACTGGATTTTCTACCCCAAGAGTGAGTTGTTGTAATGCAAGTTTGATTTCTTCACTTTCTCTCTTGCCATTTGACTTGCCCACTTGCTTTTGCCTTCTGACTTTTGGTCTCCAGAACTGTGAGCTAAATAATCTCTTTTCTTTTTAAACTACCTGGGCTCAGGTGTTTTGTTATTGCAACAGAAAATGGACTAAAACATTTTTTCCTCAAACATGATTGATAATTTGGCTGGGTATAGAATTCTTAGAATAAAATAAATTTCCCTCAGAAATTTGAAGGTCATATTTTATTCTCTCATAGCATATGAGAAATCTAATGTGAGTCTGATTCCTTTTATTGCTTACTTTTTTCTTTCAGGATTCTTTTCTTGCTATTCTGAAATTTCACAATGGTATATTTAGGTTGGATGTTTTACATTCAGCTTGGTTAGACTTTGAAAGACCATTTACCTTGAAGACTGATAGAATGCTCATATACCAATGTCAGAATTAACATCTATCTGTTAGTTTTGTGGGGTTTTTTTGTATTTGGAATTGAGGCAGCCTATGGCAGAACTGACTACATAAAACACAAACCCTTTAATTCCCCTATTTCCAGTCCCACTGCTCAACCTGTGATTGTCAAGCTTCACAGTTCCGAGTCTAAAGCATTTCATAAGTAGTTTCCTGTTCTCAGCTGCAGACTCTACCTGTGTTCAAGTTACAGTTTTCATGGCCCTGTTCTCTAGGTAGCTTACACCTGTCCATTCCTTTCAACCAACTTTCCCACTGCCACCACCCCACCCCATCCCTGGCCATGGAATTCAGTGAATGAATCTTTTGTATTCTTTTTGTGGCAGGGGGAGTTTACTGGAGACTGAACCCAGGGCCTTTGCACTGAGTGACTCCCAGCTCTTTTTAAAATTTTTTATTTTGAGATGGGGTCTTACTAAATTTCTGAGTTGCCAAGGAGACTGGGCTTGAACTTCTGGTCCTTCTTCCTCAGGCTCCCAGAGTGCTGGAATGATAGGCATGGACCACCACGGTCTCTTCTTTCACCATTACTTTCCTCGGGTCGGAGGAGGAAAATTGTGTCAGATATCTTTCTATTTGCCACTCTTCCCTTCTCTTCTTCATCCTTTTCCATCCTTCCCTTTTGTCAGGGTGCGGAACCACACAGACACCAGTTTCCTTGCCATTTGCTTTCCATTTGTATCTATCCAATGGGGAAGCCAACAGAAATTCAAAGGGCAAAAAGAGTGAGGTCAAGGTATTTATTCTTTCAGCAATTTTCCTGTGAGTTTGTCTAGGTCTGGCTGAGTCCTAGGTAAGGGCCATAGTTCTGGCCAGGTGGCCTCTTCCCATGGGCCACTGGCTGGAGAGAGCAGAAGCTTCACCTTATCGTGCCAGTCATGGCAAAAGACCCTGCCCTATCTGGCCCTGGAGCACTGCCACTATTTTGTGTTTTCCCTATTCCCTGCTCATCTTTGCAAGCAATCCTTCTATTAAACTTTCCTTGATTGATCCAGTTTGAGTGTGATCTTATTTCTTTTCTTTTTTCTTTTTTTGGTACCGGGGATTGAACTCGGGACCATGTGCTTGTGAGGCAGGCGGCAGCACCACTGAGCTAAAATCCTGGCCCAAGTGTGATCTTATTTCTTGATGGGACTCTGGCTTATGCAAAAATAGCATAAATCACGACTGCTTGGTGTACTATATATTGGGTCAAAAAATCCCGATTTTTAAAGCACATAATTATTTTTCCATGTAGACTGTTTTTATTTGTCTTTTGCAACCTGTGTATGAGGTTTAGGTCTTAACCTTCTATTACCTGTTCACTGTTTATCAGGGGATCTTGGAGTTTCATTATCATTTTATTGTTGTCTAATTTGTTGGTCATAGAGAACATTAAGGAGCAGGGTTCCCAGTATAAAATGTAGTAACTAGCACTGGTTTGGATTGAATTATCCAGGCAGGCATACCAAGTGTTTTTTTTATATCTTTGAATCTTTACCTTAAAATTTTGCCCCTGCTTCTAGGTGGTGGTGGGGACTTGATTCTGATCACTGACCAAGCAGGAAGGGTCTCCTCAGATAAATATGAATATCAACAAGGCCAACTTTTGAATTGTTTTCCTTTCAGCTATAAGAGGTTCAGGAATTATTTGTGGCACACTTCCCTCTTTCTCCAGAGTGATGTCCCTAATGGCAGAGCCTGTGTCCTTGTTGAGTTTGTGCTGCCAGCAGCCAGTCCAGAGGCTGCCTATAGCAAGAGTGAAAAGATTATTTGTATAACGAAGGAAATTGTCCTTGGAGAGCTATAAAACCACAGCCCCAATTGAACATCTTCTCTTCTATTCCCTCTGTCCAGTTTTGCTCCATAAATTAATGACTAGGGGGCTCTGAAACCTCAACAAAGGCTATTCATCTTAGTCCACAGACCCCCGTGTGAAAGAAATGAAGCTTCCCTTTATTTCCTTTAAATCAAAATAAATTGGATTCTGAATTCCCACATGACTAGGTTGCAGGAAATTTGATCCTAGCCATTCTAGGGAGTGGGAATGGAGTGTCTCACAGGAATCTAAGCAACGGGGAAAGAGACTCATCTTCACCCATCACAGTCACCCCAGCAGCCTCATGGACAAGCCTCTGCCTCCTTTAAGACAGGTAGCTCCACTGCTTCTGTGATGAGCTTGGCTCTGGGATCTCAGCTGACCTTGGAGTCTAGAGCCCAGGCTCTGGCCTTGTGGAGTCCACCAAGCTTGTATCTCCCTCTGAGACCTTACTGTCTCCACTGCTGTGGCACCTTCTGACACAGCTCTCTCCAGAAGAGCAACTCATACTCTTCTGTTTGTGCTTCCTACAGGTTCTAGCTGTTTCCCTCTTGCCTCTCTTGCTTATTATCAAAACACCACACTGTATGTCACAAAAATGTACAAATATTATGTACCAATAAAATGATTTTTTTCAAAAAGGAGGTTGAGCTTCTGTAAAACAAAAACCAGGAAGGCCGCTTACCTGTCAGATACTTCTGGTTATCCTTTAGGACAAAGCTTGAGCTCATTTCCCAGTAGATTTCCCCATCACCCGCTTGGGAAGGAAAAATGATTGGCCAAGTTGTTTGGACCAGTTAATGGCTGTGCTGGTCAGGTTTGGACTTGCTCTGAAACCAGGCATTTGTTTTGGAGTATTAGCCACTTCCTTTCTACAAATTGAAACTCACAGTTCCGTTGTAATGAAGTAAATGGCAGCTGAATGGTTGCTAATAAACGTTCATTACTTTCTGTTCCCTTTCCTTTTGTGCTCATGATTGCAATTTTTCTCCCTATTGCACTGCAAATTCTTTGTTCTATTCCCATTTGTATCTACTATACCTGGCAAGTTGTCAATTCATGTATGTGAATTCAGCCCACTTCCCTTGCTGAATGCTTGGTCTAACCAGGTCTCCATTTCATTTTAGTAGCCATTTTGTCTTCCTGGGCAAAAGGAAGAAAGAGCTTTCACAGCGGGCTGCTGTGCTTCAAGAAAGAAAAAGGAACATTCAGGGGGCCAGAGTCTTTCCTCAGTGGTAGTTTGGCCCATCAGCTATGCTGGGGATCAAACTTTGGTCTTTGCACTTGCGCAGCAGGCCTCAAAACCACTGAGCTAAATCCCTGGCCTTCCCCTTTCCTTTTGTAGAGGATTTATATGGGACTCTGAACTCTTTACTCTGCCTTCTCAGGGAAGTTCATAGGTGCTTCTCAGTTTCTTCTGAATTGTATAGAAGCAAATCTGCTAACTCTAGAAATGAAGATGATTCTGAAATTCTGAGCTTAATGAAATATAGCCAGTGGCTTTTATAGAAATATATTCAGATAATATAGTATAAATGATATAATTCATTATGGAAAATTTGAGAAAATATAGATGTGTATGCTCATACACATGCTCTGTATTCTCCGCATACACAGTGACATTTTTATTTGGATGTCTAATGGGCATTAGCCTGAACTCCCTAAAACCTGCACCTTCTCTGGACTTGTTCACCTTGGGACTGGGTGACTGTATTCTTCCAATTGCTCAGGCATGCTGGAATCCATTCTCTCATTCCCAAATCTAATCAATCAGCAAATGTCTTTTCTGTCTTTGGACCCCACCTACACGCTGAACATTTTTCACAAACCTTGCACTCTCTTGTTCCAAACCATCAGTAGCTCTTTTCTGGATCACTGTAGGGCCACATAGTTGGTCTCCTCCCGTGGCCTGGACTCCCTACAGTCTACACTCTGAAAGCTGCCGGGATGTCTGTTTCAGGCATTAGAGAGGTACGGGGGCCACACTTACCTCCTGCTACAAGAAAACTAGAAAACATGTCAACACATCTAAAACAATTGATTTATGTACATAAACCATACCTTTGGACCTGCAGGGGTCTGTCAGCTTTCCCTTATTGCACAAAATGCTTGGGATAAGTCAACTTTTTAAAGTACTAGAAATTAAATCTAGGGCCTTTGCACTAAACTACATCCTTAGCCATTAAAAAACATTTTCTTTTCAAAATTTGAGGCAGGGTTTTATTAAGTCACCCAGGCTGGGCTTGAACTCATAATCTTCCTGTTCCAACCTGCCAGAGTCCTGGGATTACAGGCATGTGCCACCATCCCCAGCTAGGATAAATCAATTTATAAGGAGGAAGAATTTATTTTGGTTCATAGTTTCAGAGGTTTCAGTCCACGGTTACTTGGCCTCATTGCCTCTGGGTCTGTGGCAAGGTAGTCCGTTATGGTGGAGATGTACAGCAGAGGAAACTGCTCAGTTCATAGGAGCCAGGGAAGAGGAGAGAGTAGGCCAGAGTCCCATCTCCCCCAAGGACATAACCCCAGTGACCTAACTTTCTATCCAGGTAAATTTCATAAGGATAGGGTTGGATTGTTCCATATTTACAGACTTATCTGAGTGTATCAGTCAGTTTTTCCATTGCTGGGACAAAATACCCAACACCTGCAATTTAAAGGAAGAGAGGTTTAATTTGACTCATGGTTTCAGTCTATGATTAGATGGTTCTAAGGTAGGAACATCATGGTGGATTGGAGTGGTGGGGCAAAGCTGTTCATTTCATGGTGATTGGGAAGCAGAGCAAATTAGAAAGCACCATCAAGAGGAGTATATCCTCCAAAGGCATGCCCCAAAGTGACCCACCTCTACCTGGGCCAGCACCGTCAGCTGTGAACATCAGTGGACTAGTCCACTAATGAGTATATCACCTTCATGATCCAATCACTTCTCCAAAAGTTTCAATCCAATCAAATTGACCAGAGTAGCTGTCTGTCTTTGTCACTTCCTCCATCACTGGGGAAAAGTACCTTACACTCAAAATTTAAAGGAAAAGAGGTTTATTTTGCCTCACACTTTCAGAGGTGTTGGCCCTTGTATAGTCAGCCAGCTCCAAGTAGGAACACCATGGTGGAAGGGCCTGGGCAGAGAAAAGTTGCTCACATCATGGTGGCCAGGAAGCAGAGAGATAAGGGAGGCATTTGGGAGGGAGATATACTCTTGCAGGTCATACTCCCAGTGACCCACCTCTTCTGACCAGGACACATTTCCCAACATCACATTTCGCTATTGTGCCTTCATGATCCTATCACCTTTCAAAAGCCCCACCATGAGTGCCTGAGGCTTTGGAGGGACTTTCTCTATCCGAACCGTAACACTGTCACACTGAAGATTAATGGATTTCTTCCAATACAAAATATGTCTATTGAGAATACAGAAAATACGGTACTGCCTTGATTACTGTAGCTGTATAATGTAGTGTAGCTGATGATAAATCTTGAAATTGGGCACACTCACCCCACTTTATTCTCCTTTTCCAGAATTATTGTAGCTATTTTGGTTCTTTTATTTTCCATATAAATTTTGGAGTAAATTTATCCATATGTTATGGCTTGTATCTAGATGTCCCCCTAAAGCCTCACGTACTCATAGGTGGGCTTTTGGGAGGTAGCTGGATCATGGGTGTGTGATAACTGGGTCAGTCCACTAATTGGCTCAACCTAGTTATGGGTGTGGCTTAATGGATTTACTGAGGACAAAAGAACCACCCTGGGTCTGGCTGGCACCAATCAATAGGAATAGCCTCAATGCAATATAAAGGAAAAGAAAGGCTTATTGCCTCCTTTCTACCTTACCATGGACTGTTTCTCCTCTGCCATGTCCCTTCTGCCATACTGTCCTTCCTTGAAGCCAGCTGACTATAGACTGAAATCTCTACAAACTGTGAGCTAAAATAATTTTTCCTCCTTTAACCTGTGAGTGTTGGGTATTTGTCCCAGCAACAAGAAAGTAACTAAGACACTATATATACAAGATTTCAATTTAATCAAGTTTTTGTTGTCCTCCATGAAGTTTTATATTTTTACTCATACAATTCATACATTTATTGTAAAGTATATCCCTAGATATTGTAATGCTGATTGTAGTGAATAGAATTATTTTGACATCATATTTTTTATTAGTACATGATTACAACATATAATGAATACATTCATTGTAAAGAATATATATATATATATGGTATTTAACCTTCTGTGCCTGATTTGTTTCACTTAGCATTATGGTCTCAACAGGAAATTCATTTTCTTACAAATAACTCAAAATTATTCTTCTTTATGGCTTCATAGTACTCCTTTGTGTATATACATTTTCTTTATCCATTTGTCTGTGGAAGAACATATTTTCCAGTTGAATGTAAGTTTTGCTCTTTGCATACTTATTTTATAGCTGACCACTTTGAAATATTTTATTATGAAGTTTAATGGTTATTCTTCTCCTCTCGCTCTCCTCCCTTTTTCCTTCCTTCCCTCTGCCCTGTCCCCTCCCTCTCCTTCTCTTTCTCCTTCTTCTTTTTTTAGTTGATTCTGATTTGCTTCAGACTTCTTTGACCCATGGATTATGTGGAAGTTTGTTGTTTGGTGTCCAACTGTTTTGAGATTTTGCTATTATCTTTTCATTATTAATTTCTAGTGTGATCCTTTTTTGCCAGAAAACAGATCCTATATATTTTAATTCTTTTATTTTGTTAGAGTTTGTTTTATGCTTGAAGATATGGTCTATTTTGACCTGTGTTCCACTGATACTTGAAGAGAGTGTGTATTCTACTGTCATTGAGTGTTCTACAAGTGCTGATTAGACATTGTTGGCTGATTTTCTTATTCATTTTATTCTATACCCTTGTAGATTTTATGTCTAGTCTTTCTATCAGTTGTTGAGAGGGAGGTGTTGAAGTCTGCAACTCTGGGAATTTCTGTATTTCTCCTTTAGCTTCTATCAGTTTTGCCTCATGATTGGATCTTTCTTCTTTAGTGCACACAGTCATGATTGCTGTGCCTTGCTGGATTGACTCTTCCATCAATATGCAATGTACTTCTCTTTCTCTGATAATTTATTTTGCCTTGTCACTCCTATGATTTGGATAGGGTCTCTCCCTCAACGGTTCATGAGCTGGAGGCTGGACTTTAGTGTGGCATGTTGAGGTGGTGGGATCTTTAACAGGTAGGGCCTAGTGTGAAGTAATTAGGTCAGGAAGTGCACTGCCCAAAGATGGGATTAATACCAGTCTCGTGCAGTGAGTTAGTTCTTTTGAGAGTGGGTTATCATAAAGTGATGCTGCCCCACATTTTTGCCTGTAGATGGTTGCTTCCATTTCTGTTCCTCTGCCATGTTGTGCATCAGCCAAGGGGCCCTCACCATCTCACACATCGTGCTGCCCAATCTTGGACTTTCTACCTCACAAACAGAAACCGTGAGAAAACTAAATGTCTTTTCTATATAAAGCACACAATGGAGTAATAAATCTACTTTATCTGATATTAAAATAGCCATTCGCGTTTTTCTTTTGAGTAGTGTTTGTGTGATACAACTCTTAATTTCAGCCTACCTATATCATTTTATTTAAAGTGAGTTCCTAGTAGACAGCATAGAGTTGAGCCACATTTTTCAATCCACTCTGCCAATCTTTCTTTATTTGGTATATTTAGGCCACTTACACTAACTGTAAATATTGATATATTAGGACTTGAGCCTGCTATTTTAATTTTTGCTTTTTGTCTATTACTTTTAGTTTTTTATTTCTGTTCTCTTTTTCCTACCTTCTTGTGGACTTTTTAGAATTCCAGTTTGATTCTTTGATAGTATTTTTTACTGTATTTCTTTTTATAGCTTTTATAGTGGTTGATATACATATTACATTATGTAAACAGAATTTACAGTCTACTGGTGTTGATATTTAATCATTTAAATGAAGCATGGAAACATTAACTCTTTTTATATCCCCTTACTCTCTTCCACTTATAATTGTCTCATTTTCTACACTTACATTTAGAACCACATCAGACAGTTACAATTTCTTTTTTTTTTTTTTGTACTGGGGATCGAACTTGGGACCTTGTGCTTATGAGGCAGTTGGCAGAACCACTGAGCTATAATCCCTGGCTGGCAGTTACAATTTCTTATTTGCTTGTCAAACAGAATTTAGAAAACACAAGAGTTGAGGAAAATGTATCATATTTAACCATATTTTTACTCTACCTTTCTTTCTAATATTCTAAGATTTGTTGTTTTACCATTTCATGGGGGATTTTTTGGCACTGAGGATCGAATTTGGGACCTTGAACTTGCAAAGCAGGCAGCAGAACCACTGAGCTAAATCCCCGGCCCTACGATTTCATTTTTGTTTAGAGAACTTTTCTTAGCCATTTTTTAGAGAAATCTGCTAGCAAAAATTGTCTTAGTTATTCTTCATCTGAAAATGTCTTGATTTCTCCCTCATTCCTCAAAGACATCTTTATTTGGTGTAGAATTCTGCACTTTTCTTTCAACGCTTGAAAGTTGTTGCATCGCTTCCTTTTGACCTTCTTGGTTAAAAGTTATTAACATTGTTCTTCCCTTATACATAAAGTGTTGTTTTCTCTCTCAGCACTTTGAAGATAAATTCTTTATCTTTATCTTTCAGAAACTTGGCTATGTTGTGCTGTTATGGCTTGTATCTAGATGTCCCCCCAAAGCCTCATGTGGTCATAGGTGGGGAGTTTCAAAGGTGGCTGGATTAAGGTGTGTGAATGTGGATTAAGGGTGTGACACTGGGATTAAAAGTGTGGATAATGGAAGTCCCACCCTTAGTGTGGGTGGCACCAATCAATAGGCTCAAAGCCTGCATGGAATATAAAGGGAGAGAGAGGGAAGGCAAGCTGCTTGCTGCTCCTGCTTGCTGCTTTGCTATCTCCTGCCTGTTTGCCGTGGACTATTTCTCCTCTTTGATGCCCCTCTGCCATGACACCCTGCCTTGGAGTCAGATGACTATGGACTGAAACCTCTATAAACTGTGAGGTAAAATAAACCTTTCCTCCTTTAACTTGTAGGTGTTGGGTATTTTGTCTCAGCAATGAGAAATGTAACTAAAACATGTATCTCGGTGTGAATTTCTTTGTGTTTATTCTGTTTGGCGTTTGCTCAGCTTCTTGAATCTAGCAGGTTTATCTCATTTGCCAAATTTGGGGAATTTTAGTCATTATTTTTTCAAATACTTTTTGGCTTCCCACATTTTCTCCTCTCCCTTTGAAAGCCCGATAACATAAATGCTAAAACCTTTGTTAGTGTCTCACAGGTCTCTGAGACTCTGTTCATACTCCCTCCATGCGTTCTCCCCGCCCCCTCTTTGTTCAGATTGGGTAATTTCTATTGTTCTCACTTCAAGTTTACTGATTCTTACCTCTGTCTATCTTCCTCTATCACCTTCAGATTCTGCCCAACCATTGAGGTGTCTGTTTGTTTTTGGTGGTGCTGGGGATTTAACCCTGAACTACATCCCCAGCCTTTGTTTTTAATTTATATATTTTTATATTGAGACAAGGTCTTGCTAAATTGCCCCAGCAGGGGTTGACCTTGTGATTCTCTTGTCTCAGCCTCCAAGTATCTGGGATTACAGTATGTACCACTATGCCAGCAGTCGTCCATTGAAATTAAATTTTTTAAATTATATTTTTTAGTTCTGAAATTTCCATTTGTCTCTTTCCATTTCTATTGATTTGCCAAAATTTTCTATTTTTATTTGTTTCAAATTTGTTCATAATTGCTTGTTGAAATAGTTCATGATGGCTGCTTTGAAGTATTTATTAGCTAATTCTAACATGTTGTTGTAGTCAGGGTTTGCGATGGAATAGATTTAATACAGGATACATAATTTATAGGATTATTTTATAATATTTACCCCAAAAGTCAATGCAGAGGAGTGCAACAGATCTGTCCATATGCCAGACCTGAAGAATTGAACTGAGTGTTTGGATCCCAAGGCAATGTCCCACACAAGTCCAGCCAGAGGCCTAGAGCCCACAGCAATGTCTCATGCAAGTCTGCATCAAGGATCTGCACTGGAAAGGCCCAAAGGCCAGTGGTGGAACCTAGAAAGCCTGCACTGGCAGGGTGAAGGATCTGTGCCACCAGACTGAGTTATCTGCACTGGAGCCAGGAAGTGATGCTCAAGGCAAAGACCAGAGCTCTCCTGATGAGAACAATAGTTATCCCTAGTGACGCAAGGACTTGAGCTCCTCCTCCAAGGAGAACAGCCAAATTCATATCAGGAAAATCAGCCTCTGCAAGCCTCCCCAGGAAAATCAACAGCATACAATTTTCCCCTCCAGTTCTCTTTTTATGCCCTTTGCAACAATCCTCAGGTGGGTCTTCCATGCCCAGAGCCATGCTGACTCAGTTCAGCTGGGTGTTCCAAGTTGACCATTAGTTAATCCACCACACAAGTCATATTGGTATTGGCATCTGTTAATTGCTTTTTATCATTTAGGTCAAGATTTTCCCAGTTCTTGTTAAGAATGATTTTTGTTAGGGACATGCACCTTTTGATATTATAAGAATCTATACCTTATTTAAACCCTCTATTTTAGCTGGTCCCTTTTGACACCACTTTAGAAAGGGGAAGGGTGCTGCCTTATTACTGCCAGGTGTTGATTAAGTCCCGGTTTCTACGTGGCTTTTGTGGACACCTGAGGAGGAAGAGACTCCTCATTTCTGCTGCTTGGGCATAGGTGTTCCAGCTACCAGGTCTCCACTAATACCACACTGGTTGGGAGGCATAAGAGTGTCTCATTACTGCTCTCTACATGGCCTCCACTGACATCACAAGAGAGAGCTGAGTGGCCTCCTGCCCGCTGGGCAGTGGTGATAATCTTGATTCTTCTTTGGCTGTCCTGTCACACCAATCGAGTGGGGAGAGTGAACAGCGCCTCATTACTGCCAGATGGCAGTAGAAACCCCAGAGCTTCTTTCTCTGCCTTCTCTGACACCACTCTGGCAGGATTTTAGGGCATCTCATGGTGCCTCACCTGGTGAGGCTAGAGAGTCAGGCTGTCCTTCAACCTTTACTGGCCTTGAGAGACCATGCTTTTTGGCAGAAATACAGTGCTTGCTGTCACACATTGCCTATCTTGCTAGTCTGCCTCTATTCTTGGTCCTTTGGCTTAGAAAGAGCAAGTTTTTGTTAGGCTTCTTTTATTTTGTCTGTGGATTTTGGCATTTCTGGATTGTAGTTTTCTTAGCTACAAGTTTAGAATACTTACAGTAAAAAGAAATTCTAGAGCACTTGCTCTGATGTTGTTCCTCACGTAAAGTCCCTACACAGTCCTTTTGTCTTTCAGTCTTATGTTCATTTTGCACGTAGGTGTCAGCAGTGTTTAGTTGTGCTATCACCCTTAGTGTCCAAAGGGACTTAGTTCCAGGAGTCTCTCCACCTCATGATACAAAAATCTGTAGACACTCAAGTTCTTTATATAAAATGCTGTGGTCTGTACATATAACCTATGCAATCCTCTTATAGACTTTAAACCATCTCTAGATTGCTTAGAAGATCTAATGCAGTATAAATACTCTAAATAGTTCTTAAACTGTATTGTTTAGGGAACGACAACAAAAATGTTTGTACATGTTCAGTACAGACACAGTTTTTTCCCCTGGATATTTTCAGTCCATGATTGGTTGAATCCCTGGATGCAAAATCCACAGACATGGAAGAATGAGTATGCTTAGCTAGAGAAATAAAGAAAAGTAACTTATTCTATCCCCTTGGAACTAAATAACATTTTATTTCAGGTCTTTTTCTTGCTTAGTGTACTGACTAGAATTTCTTGGACAGCATTAGATAATAATAAGAATAACATTTATTCCCCTCTTATTCCTCATTCATTGGAAATGCCTGTAATGTTATCCCATGAAATACAATACTCAGTTTTGATATTAGTTTACTACATTAAATTTAGTCATTAAATTAGGTTGAACAGATATTTAGTAGTACTTACCACATGTAAGTCACCGTTCTAAAGCTGGAAATATAGTTAGCAGGAGAGGAAGTTATTATTTTCTCCTACATTAAATCTTTATTTTTTTAAACTACAAGGCCCACTTTCATTTAAAATTATATTTTCCATTCTTTCATAAAGCTGGCCCACTGTATACAGCTGTCAGCGGGGAGTGGAGAGGATGAACAATGTGGTTCAAATTTAGACTAGTAGAATAATAGGTATAGTAAGACCAGAGGAATAGGAAGTTTTGGGCCCCATCTTGGTGAAGACTCTTAGTGACAAGTAACACAGAGAAGTTCAAGATAGCACACGTAATCAGGGGAAACTATATTCATTTGTATAGACACAAGGCCATCTAACAAAGTCCCATAGATTGTCCATACAGCTGGATCTCAGGCCTCAGGAAGGACCAGAACCAGAACACACCAGAGCCCTTCATACCTATGCTCTTCCCCTTTTTCCATGTCCCTTGTCTCCACTTCCCTTGGGGACTCAGCTTAATTCCTCTCTACCTGCCTCAGAGGCTGTGATGAACATATCCTGGATTCCAGTTTCATGTCCTATTACTTGAGGAGAGAATCCAAATGGCAGTAGTTTCTCTGTGACATTGAGATTTACAGTAAGGGATAGTCTTAGATATATTTAGACTTCTTCCTGTTGTACTGACATACAGCTTCTAAAATCCATGGAATCTCCTGAGTGATGAATGTCTTTTGTATACTACTGGATGACTGGAAGTTTGGGATCACTCGAAAGCTTTAGGACGGGGACTGGTCATGGGAAGACCAAAGCATGATGAGAGGATTTAGCTCCATCTCCTAACCTCCAAGGGAAGGAGAGAATTTAAGGGTTAAGTTGATCTTCAATGGACAATGATGTAAAGCCTCATACCTACATAAAGAAGCCACCATAAAACCGCAAAAGGAAAGGGTTAGAATAGGCTTTGGTGCAGGCAAATACATGAGTGTTCTGGAGAATGGTGCATCAGAAGAGGGTATGGAAGTTAAACATTCCTTCTCCTATACCTTGCTCTACACATCTCTTCCATTTGGCTGTTCATTTGTACTCTTTATTATATCCTTTATTAATATACTGTAAACATAAGAAAAGTTTAATTAATGTACTGTAAACATAAGAAAAGGTTTCCTGAGTTCTGAGTAGTTAGCAAACTACTAAAACCTAGGTCAGAGTTGTGGGAGCCTGAATTTATAGCTGGTTGATCAGAAGCAAAGGTCACAACCTTTGCCTAGGGTTGGCATCTGCAGTGAATCTTGTGGGACCAATCCCTTGAGACATGTGAACACTAACACTCTCTTGTAGATTGAGTTGAATTAGAGGATACCCAGTTGATGTCCACTGGAGAATCTGCAGAATTACTTGCTTGATATGTGGAAAAACACCCCACATGTCTGGTCATAGAATATTCTGTGTTGATTTGTTGAGTGTGAGAATAGGAAAGAAAAACATTTTGAGTGGTTTTATTCTATATCAAAGATCCTCTTTTTCAATACAGTATCAGACTGGCACAGCTGGACACTTGTTCACTCCTCTCCATCCAGCTATGGTCAGAGGGCCTTGTCATGTGGTACAGACACGACTGTTAGGAGTTTGTTTTTACCTTGAGTGTAAATAACACCCCAAAAGTTAGAGTAGATATTTTATTTACACTATATGGCTAACCAGTAATAACATAAAACTACAGAGACAACATAGGGATCATTTTATGCATACAACAACATAAGTGAAGAGAATAACCATCCCTTACATTGAGCCTCCACATTAAGTCTTCTGGACATCACCCTGAGAATGTTTGTCCTGGGTTGTGCCCTTTCCTGGTGGCACAGTGCTGTGTTACTGCTAGCGGATCCTCTGCCTTGCCTTGGGTCATGCTATGGCTTATAGCAGACTCTTTGTCTCTAATTTATATTCACTTTCACCTCTGTCTGGGCTTATAGATAAATCCAATACAGAAATGCTTTTGAATATAAATACTGTCAAACAAGAGGAGTATATTTCCTAGCCAACTAACATTAAGCCACGAATTCTGCTCTTCCAGGATGAATCTTATCTGTCTTCACCTCCTTTTTTTTTTCTGAATCTTTTTTTTCTTGTATTGGTGTAGTAAAAAATGTTTGTTCTAGTTGGGAATGTTAGCTGCTTGCTTCCGCCTTGTCCTCGATTTTCATATACAAAAATACACTTAATTCCTAAGGGCTGTAAATGATTGTCATTTTCCATCCTTTTTCACAGGGTGTATCACATGCTGCTTTTCTTTTTGCTTAAACCAGTATTACAGTATATTCCACCATTATAATCAAAGGATTTTTCTCCAGGCTGTACTTTTAGCATTTAGATGTTCTGGACAACTTTCTTCCTGGATACCTCTCTGAGGGTTATAACGTGACCTTACCTAGCAGGAATTACATTAAGGTCAACTTCAAGAGCTCTAAGACAATCAGAAATGCTCACTCTCTAGCTATTCCCTGCAGGAATTCAGGACAAGCTCCAAACAAAACAAAATGCTTCCAAGGAATTTCTCACCTCTGTTAATGAGAATGGTCCATCCAGCTAGATAAGCCCTTGGTGTAATAATCCTCCAATCTCCTAGGGAATAAAAGTCAATCACAATTTCCAGGAGACACAGACAAATGACATAGCAAAAACCATCAGGAAAAACATAACAAAAGTTATGGTTGAACAGCTTTCATCCAGATAGTCAAGCTGGGAGATTTCTATAAGTCCAAGTGCCATATATTTACATCTCTTTGAGTCCAAAACACCACTAATTTTAGGATGCATAGTACCTTTAACAATGAAAGAAAGCACAAGCAAGTTTACTTTGACATCTTGTTCTCAGAAACATGAAAAGGTAGGAGAAATGTATCTTCCCATTGAGGAATTACATTAATATCTTACAGGAACACCAGAATCAGATCACAGGAGTAGGCTCAGCTGGAGTCCAGTGGTATGTATAAACAGAAACAGAAGTGACTGAACATTATAGGATAATAATCCTTTACCATCACTTGGTTATTCCATTGCAATTTGAGTGCAAATAACTGAAACTCTGCATGCATTGTAATGCTATTGCTAAATTTCCAATTTTGCATTCTATAGGGAATAAGCACCCCCTACAAAGATAAGAAACACTTTTAAGAATTTAAGCCTCCAGGGAAAAAAGTAACCTAATAATATATTAAAAATCTCCCCCATCTCAGAACAATCAATGAATAATATTCCTAAACCAATGATTAAGTCTATTAAACTGTAATTGTATAAAATTCCCAGGGTCATTAGATGAAGTATCCTTATTCTGTTTTGGCGTTATTTCTATTGAGGTTGGAGTTGCTGATAAAGGATGCTGTGGTGCATTAACCAACGGTCAGGTTGGAATGCCCAGCTCAACTGAATCACCGAGGTTTGGGCATGGAGACCCACCTGAGGATTATTGCCAGTGGCATAAAAAGAGAACTGGAGGGGAAGATTGTGGGCTGTTGACTTTCTAGGAGAAGCTTGCTGTGGTTGGTTTTCCTGATTTGAACTTGGATGTTCTCAGAGGAACTCGGGACCTCACTGTCGCTGGGAATGGCTGCTGTTCTCCTCAGGGGATCTCTGATCTTAAACTGAGAGCATCATTTACTGGGTCCAATGTAGGTCCCTCATGCTGGTGGCACAAATCCTTCACCCCAAAAGCACAGGTTTTCTGGCTTCCACTATTGGCCTTTGGGCCTTCTGGGTACAGATCCTTAATACAGACATGCATGAGACATTGCTTTGGACTCTAGGCCTTCAGCTGAACTTGTGTGGGACGTTGCTGTGGGGTCCAGGCCCTTGGCTGGATTCTTTGGGTCTCTAGTGTGCTGATAATCTCTTGCACTCCTCTGCATTTAACTTTTTGGGTGACTATTATAAAATAATCCTATAAATTATGTGTCCTGTATTAAATCTATTCCCTTGCAAACCCTAACTACAACAGATGCCCTTGTTCCCTGCCTAAATTCAGAACCAACCAAGGAAAGAAATGAGAATCTGATGGGTGGAGATCACCTCCATTACAATGATGATGTATTGAACAGTGTGGCCAAACATCCTGGTCAAGCGGTTTCTCTGACTCACTGTAGCCAATTTAGAACCTGGATCTGTTATCTGAAGGCAGCTTTGGGTCTGTAAAATAGACACACTTAACCAGAATTTGTGCTGTTATCTAGTCCAGGGAGAAGAGGGTATTTCTTACTCAAATATGTGAATAGATAACAAGGAATATGGACCAATGACTATTATTGACCATCTAGAAACTCCACTCATAGCTGAGGCAAGTAGGATAAAGATCAGGAGTATTTAGAGGGAAAACTTCCTCATGGGAAATAAGTACATGTGACATACAAGTTTCCTAAAAGATGTTTTTATTCATGTATTGCTGTACCCAGCTTCCAAGATGGCTGATGACCCCCACCTCCCAGTATTCAGACCCTTGAGAAATCTTCTGCCACAGTGTACCAGGATCAGTCTGTGTGACCAATAACATATGGCAGAAATGATGTGCTACATTCAAGATTAGGTCATAAAAGACACTGTAGGATCCAGCTTGGGGATTCTGTCTAGCTCTCTTCCTTTGCTCATTCTGAGGGAAGCTGATGGCTATGCTGGGGATAAGTTCCAAGGACAAGACTATGCAGAGAGGAACAGAAACCTCCAGCCAATAGTCAGTAAGAAACTGAGGTCTACAAGTGGATTCTCCAGCCCTGATCAAATCTCTGACTAACTGAGGTCCAGGTAACAGCCTGACTGCCGCTTCAGGATAAACTTGATTTAAAACCACCCAGCTAAATTGCTCCCTGATTGCTGATCCTCAAAACCTGTATGAGTGAATGAATTTGCATTAAAGCTCCTACATTTTGGAGCAGTTTGTTTTGGAGAAATAATAACTACAGCATTTAACATTTATTCCATCTATTTATCAATTCTGATTATGTGGCAGGGACTACAGAGCTCTTCTCAAGATCTGCTCTGCAGGAGGTCAGACATTTGCATAGACTCTTCACAAAGTGTCCCATGACAACTCTGTGGAGCCACGAACTGGTTTCAACTTTCCAGTAGAGGGAACTATGACTCAGAAAGATGAAATGTCACGTTCAAGGATACGAGTTGGTCAATGATGGTAAAATAGCAAATAAAAATTAAGTTTGTTCGCCTATTAACATGTTGAATGTCTCCTTAATTTTTAGACATGAAAGCAAAAACAAGACTCATGCTGGTATTCGCTGAGAATATGGATGTGTTAGAGTTTTACTGTAGAGTCTAGAGAGTAACAGCCCAGTGTAGGTGCCTTGCCAGGAGCAGGGATCTCAGCGTCTTCCTGCATCTTAGGATACCTTCTGGGGAAGAGTTGTCTTATGTTTGCATTTGTGGGCCACATGTTCCCTGAAAAACCTAGGGTAGCATGAGGTGTTGGCTGGGACACTGGAAGCCACTGTGATTTAGAAATCCAGTTTAAAATAGTCCCCATTTAATGACAGCCCTGACAACTTTCAGGGGTCAAACTCCTGGCTGTCTTGAGGAGATTTGTATACAGAATGGATAGGGGTAATTCAGCCTCATTTAGCATTGATAACATCATTTTATTATGTTCAGTTCTTAGTGTCAACATTGCTTTATTTGCTATTGGTTTTTAATGAGCACCCATATAGAAATCATAAATTTAATAGATAAAATTTTAAATGCCATTAAGTGGAGTTTTGTAGTGGCAGCCAAATATATGTATTAGCATAATAATTGAAAGATATGTATCCTTAATTAATTTTAACTCTTCAACTTAATGACTACAAACAAATACTAATCCATCACTAGTTACCTATTTTAGAAAGTGTGTCTTCGCCACATTGCAGAAAATCCTGTAAGTTAGGAAAGATTCTTTCCCAGCCACTGAATAATTGTATTTGAGAATTTTCTGAAGTTGAAGAAATTTGAATCTTTAGACAGACGGTTGCATTAGGTTTGATTATCCATATTTTTGCTACGAATACATTTATTTATGAATAAATAGGTTGTATCAATTAACAGTCTAACGGCTGGAACAATAAAAGTGAAAATTAATGACTTTGCATACGATTTCTTATCCCAATTGGAGTTTTGTGTTTTTTGCATTTATATTTCAAAGTGGACTTTTTGTTTATGGTAGAGAATGAAAATACAGTTGATAAAAAGTTCTGCAGGGAGGAAAAAGAGCGAGTACAGTTCTCTGAAGCTAATATAAAGACAAATGTTACTACTAGACTAAACTCAAATTAACTCCAGCACAAATTAATAATCACATTTATAAGGAAAGATCAGTTCTTCTCCCACTAGCTCCTCACACCTCAACAGCAAGTCTTCCTTCATTTTGCTTCATTTTTGTGGGACCTGATCCGGCAGTGTTGTTTTCTAATGCAACTCGGAAATGGACGTCTTGCATTTCTCAGAATTTTGTAAGGAGAATGCAAGGCTGTGAAGAAAATGTCTCTTTAATTTAAATGTCTGAGAAAAGATTCATAATACGTGGCTTGTGAGAAATTTTAAGACATTGAGTTTTTTGAAAATTAATATTAGATTAACTAAATCAAGTTCAAATATAATAGGCCCCTCTTAGTCCTCAGAAGATATAATCTTCTAAGACCCCAGTGGATCCCTGAAAGCACAGATAGCACTGAACACTATATACACCCTGTTTTTTCCTATGCATACATAACTACAATAAAGTTTAATTTATAAACTAGGCACAGTAAGAATTATAAAGCCAATAATAAAAGTAGAAAAATTATAACAATATATTATAATAAAATTGCCAGGATCACTACTCATGCCTTTGGGGGCCATTATTGAGTAGAACAAAGGTTATCTGAACACAGGACTGTGTTGTCATTATACCTGATTTGATAACTGAGATGGTTACTCAGTGACCGATGGGTAGATAGCATATATAATATAGATAACACTGGACAAAGCGATGTGATAATTTGTAGCTGGATTGAAGACCATGCTAGGGCCTGTCTAGTTCATGCTAAGATACAGACTTTTGTGATTCCATGGCACATTGATAGGGTCTCACAAGTCCTCACCCTACTTGGCCTGAACACCATTTCCTTTCACCTCAAGGATACCAAAATTTTATCATAATCCCTTGGCGTCTCAGATTTCCCATCTTGGCATTGTCAGTGTCTCCTGGGGAAAGTGATACCAACTTGTGCTATATTCCTTGGATCTCTGTCCTTCCTTAGATCTTAGCCTGATAACTCTTCACTATCACAGTGATGGTTAAGCTTAGTGATTAAGTTGACTCTTGGAGAAGTGACTGGATCATTGGAGCACTATACTTATCTATGGATTAATCCAATCATATTCATAGCTGAATGTGCTGTTAAGAAGTAGAACTCAGTTGGAGACATACTTTTGGAAAGTATCTCTCACTGGCATTCTTTCTAACTTGCTCTGTTTCCTGTTCATTTTGAACTAATTAGCTTTGCTCTGGCACACTCTTCTGCCATGATGTTTCTGCATTGGAGACAGTGGACCTGGACTGAAACCTCTGAAACCATGAGCCAAATAAATCACTTTTTTCTTTAAATTGTGGGTGCTGGGTATTTTGTTTCAGTAATGGGAAAAGTGTAACTTCCCCCTCTCCCCTGATTTCTTTTCTTTTGGAACCAGGGATCAAACTCATGACCTTGCACTTGCTAGGTAGGCAGCGGAACCACTGAGCTAAATCTTTGGCCCTTGATTTCTAATTGTCTTTAGGGGTAGAATTGGTGGAACACAATTACTCAAAGTAGAAGTGTTTTTATATTTTTCAAAATGGACATATCTTGAAAAAAGAAGATTGAATCTGCACCTCCAATAATATGTTCATATGAATTAAAGACCAAAATAAGAACAGTAAAACTTTAAAACTTTTATAACAAAAAGAGGTTCCTATCATAATATTATTAAGATAGAAGATTCAGAAGCATATGTGAAGGAAATATTGGTACATTAGACCAGAAAAGGCTATAAAAAGCTTAATGACAATCATGATCAAAACTAAGGTTAAAGTACAAACTCATTAGGGAAAATTATTTTTTATGTCTATACTGGATGAAAGATTTATATTCAGAATACATAAAGAAAAAGGAAAAAAATTGAGCAAACAACTTAGTAGAAAAATGGCTAAAGATGCAAACAATGATCTGGGAGGGGATGCTTAAGGGACCAATAAGCATGTGAAAAGATGCTTAGTTTGCCAGTAATGAGAGAACTCAAAACAATGAAATAGTTCATGCTCATTATATTATCAAAAAATTTAAAACTCTGTCAAGCATTTGAAACAGACTGGAGAAACAAGAATTCAGCTTGTAAGTCAGAGTATAAATTAGAAGAACTAATTCTGCTTCAGATGGCAGTCTCTACTGAAAGAATATATGCATTTCTCTTGACCCAGTCATTCCAACCCTAATTATACACCCATGAGGTATTCTTGAATGTATATACAAGAATCACGTATATCAAAGTCTTCATTGCAGCACTGTTAGTGGTAATACAAAATGGGAACTAGATATATGTGCATCAACATAGATAAATCCTTTCTTTTTTTTTAGTGATACTGGGGGTTATACCCAAGGGTGCTCTACCACTGACCTATGTTCCCAGCCCTTTTTGTGTTTTATTTTAAGACAAGTTCTCACTAAATGACCCAGATGGGACTTGACGTTGTGATTATCTTACCTCCAAGTGCTGGAATTACAGCCATACACCACCATGCCTGGCTTTTTCTCCTCTTCCTTCTCCTTCTCTTCTTCCTCTTCCTCCTCTTCCTTCTTTTTCTCAATTTTATGAGTATATGTTTGTGATACAAATAA
This sequence comes from Heterocephalus glaber, assembly GCF_053883595.1. NCBI lineage: Eukaryota > Metazoa > Chordata > Mammalia > Rodentia > Bathyergidae > Heterocephalus > Heterocephalus glaber. Next base: position 11,410,972 of record NW_028258349.1, read on the forward strand.
ATGCATTCATCATGAGGGAGGTGGTGCATATACATATTACATCTCCATCGTTTTTACTTTCCCTTCTACTCTCCCTCTCATCTCTCCTTATCTCTAGATCCCCTTCCCATCCTTTCAAAGATCCAACCCTTTGATCTTTTGTATTTTTTAGTCTCAATTTCATTAATATTTGCCCTGATCTTTATAATTTTCCTTTTATTAGTTTCAGATTTGCATTGATTTTATCTTTCTAGAACCTTGAGCTGCATCATTAGGTTATTTGTTTGGGATCTATCTATGATTTATTTATTTATTTACTTATTGGTACCGGGGGATTGAACTTGGGACCTTGCACTTGGGAAGCAGGTGCTGGAACCGCTGAGCTAAATCCTGGCCCTCTATCTATTATTTTTATGTCTGAAATTATAGCTGTAAACTTTCCTCTTAGAAATACTTTCATTCTGTCTCATAGGTTTTGGTATGTTGTGCTTCTATTCTAGAAACTTTTATTTTTTTTCTTGATTTCTTCTGTGAACCACTGATTATTCAATAATGTATTATTTAATCTCCATGTGTTTGTGTAGTTTCTGTGGCTTCTTTTGATGTCTAGCCTCATTATGCTATGATCTGATAGTATGCAGGGGATTATTTCAATTATTTCATATGGATTTAAAGATGCTTTATGGCCTAAGATATGATCTATTTTGGAAAAAGGTCTGTGTGCTGTTGAGAAAAATGTGTATTCTGTTGTTGGATGAGATACTCTGCAGGTATCTGTTAAATCAAGTTGTTCAATGGTGTGTTTAACTCTAATATTTCTTTGCTAATTGTTTTGGTCTGGTTGACCTGTCTAATTGTGAAAATGGGGTATTGAAGTCCCTCCTCATGATTTAATGGTGTCTATCTGTCCTCTTAAGTGTAGTAATTTTTGTTTTGTGAAGCTGAGTGCACTAAAATTCGGTGGATAGATATTTACAGTTTTATCTCTTCGTGTTGAATTGTTCCCTTTACCAGTATGTAGTGGCTATCTTTGTCATTTCTAACCAGTTTTGTCTTGACATCTGCTGTGCCTGAAAATAAGATTGCTACTCCTCCTTGGACTTGGGTTCTGGTTGGATGCGGTGTTATTTTTTTTTTTTTTTTTTTGGTACCAGGGATTGAACTCAGGACCTTGCACTTGTGAGGCAGGTGCTCATTTTCTATCCTTTCACCTTCAGCCTATGTACTTCCTTTTGGCTGAGGTTTGTCTTCTGTCGGCAATACATAGTTGCATTTTAAAAATTCAATTGGCCAGTCTCTGTCTTTGATTGGGGAGTTAAGGTCATTGACATGGACAGTTGTTATTGCAAGGTGTTTATTTAATCCTGTCATTGTATTACTTTTCCATTGCTGATTCCCTTTTCTTTTTCCTTTTGTTTAACTACTTCCCAGTTACAGGTATACTGTCCTTTGGGCTCTTTGGTGCTGGTAGTCTCCCTATGTCTGTCTAGGATTCCCTTAAATATTTTCTGCAATGTTGGTTTAATGGTCATGTGTGTCTTAGGATTTCTTTGTTGTGGAAAGTCTTTACTTCTCTGTCAGTTTTGAAGGGTAATTTTGCAGAATATAAAAGTCTGGGTTGAGAACTTGAAAAACTTTGCTCTCCTGGCCTTTAAGGTTTGTGCTGAGAAAGCTGAAGTTATTCTGGGCTTGTCTTTTAGGTTACTTGCTGTTTCTCTCTAACAGCTTTTAATATTTTCTCTTTTTGTTGAATTTCTGGAATTTTGAGTGTGATGTATTGTGGTGAGGTTCTTTTCTGCTCATGCTTATTTGGGGTTGTATATGCCTTTTGTACTTAATGAATTCTTTTCTAGATGTGGAAAATTTTCTGCTATACCTTTTAAATCTTCTAATTTTTCCTTTATTTCATAATTCTGAGGGGTTTTGTTTTTTAGTCATCTAGCAGCTGTTGCATCCAGCTTGCATAATATCTTATCATTTTTAGGGTACTATTGAATTTATAACCTACTGCTCCAACCTGTCTTGCATTTCTGACACTTTGTCCTCACAATGGTCAAGTCTGCTACCCATGGTTTCCATTGAATTTTTCAAATCATCTATTTTTTTAATATTAAATTCTTTTATTAATACATTGTAGGTATCCAACACAATTACATTTCTCATTGGGAATTGTACCTTTACATAATGCATCTTGGTTCTTATTTTTTCCCCATTCCTAGCCCTCCCTTCACACCCTCCACCCTTCCCTATTTACAAAGACTTTATTTCCATTTTTTCCATTTCTCATCATTTTTCCTTTCCCTTCTTTCCTTTCCCCTGCCCCTCCCACTACCCCTACCCCTTTGGACCTTTTCTTCCTATTTTACATTTTTGATTATTCATTCTAATCATTGGTACATTTTAGGTATACAATATAATGACATTCATCATTGGAAATTTGCACCTTTACATATTCTCTCTTGGTTCTTATTTTTCACCCTTGCCCAGCCCTCCCTTCAACCCCTCCAGCCCTCCCTATTTACAAAGATTTTGTTCCTATTTTTCCATTTTCTCATATTAATCCCATTCCCTTCTATCCTTTCCCCTAGCCCTCCCACTTCCTTCCCCTTTGCCTCTTTTCTTCCTATTTCACATTACCTATTATACACTTAGTCCTTATTTACACTTTCAGTTTCTCACACCAGAGAAACTATTCGGTATTTACACATGTCTGTCCTATTTATTTCACTTAAGAGTATCACCTCAATGTGCACCCACTTAGCTATAAATGTCTCTAATTTCTCATTTTTAATGGCTGAGTAATACTCCATTTTATAAAAAAACCACATTTTCTTTATCCAGTCTCCAGTTGATGGGCATTTGGGCTGTTTCCAAGTTTTAGCTATTACAAACTGTGCTGCTATGAACATGGGTGCACATATATCACTGTGGTATGATTCTTTTAATTCTTTGGGGAAGATCCCCAGCAGTGGAATAGCGGGGTCAAATGAGACTTCCAGTCCTAGTTCTTTGAGGTATCTCCATACTGATTTCCACAGTGCTTGCACCAGTCTACACTCCCACCAGCAGTGGACCAGGGTTCCTCTTTCCCTGCAGCCTCATCAGCATTTGTTATTGGTTGATTTCATGATAGCAGCCATTCTTTCTGGAGTGAAGTGGAATCTCAGTGTTGTTTTCATTTGCATCTCTCGAATGACCAGTGATGTTGAATATTTTTTCATGTATTTATTTGCTTTTTCTACTTCTTTGTCTGAGAAATGTCTGTTCATTCCAGCTGCCCATTTTTTGATTGGGTCTTTAAATTTGGGAGGTCTGATCTTTTTAAGTTCTTTATAGATTTGAGAGAGTAGACCTTTGTCTGAGGAAGAGCAGGTGAAGATTTTTTCCCACATTGTGGGTTGTCTCTTCACACTGCTGGTGGTTTCTCTTGCTGTGCAGAAGCCTTTTAATAAGAAGAGATCCCATTTGTTGATTGTTTGTGCTAGTTCACGGGCAACTGAGGTTTTGTTCATAAAATCTTTTCCTACATCAATGTCTTCAAGGGTTCTACCTAACCTCTGTTCCAACTGGTTCAGAGTTTCTATTTTAATATTTAGATCTTTAATCCATTTTGATTTTAGTTTAGTGCATGGTGAGAGATACAGGTCTAGTTTTAATCTTTGGCAAGTTGAAGCCCAATTTTTCCAGCACCATTTATTAAAGAGGCTATCTTTCCTCCAGTGAGGGTGTTTGGCTCCTTTGTCAAAGATGAGATGGCTGAGTGTGTCTGGCATTGTTTCTCCATCTTCTAGTCTGTTCCACTGGTCCTCAAGTCTGTTTCTTTGCCAGTACCATGCTGTTTTTATCACAGTAGCTTTGTAGTATAGTTGCAGGTTGGGGATTGTGCTACCCCCTGCCATGTCTCTGTTACCTAGAATTGCTTTTGCTATTCTGGGTCTCTTCTTGTTCCAAATGAATTTTTGGATTGTTTTCTCAAGGTCTATGAAGCATGCTGCTGGGATCTCAATTGGAATTGCATTAAATCTATATAGCAGTTTTGGAAGTATGGCCATTTTCACTATATTAATCCTTCCTACCCAGGAGCAGGGGATGTCTGTCCATTTTCTGATATCATCTTCAATCTCTCTTTTCAGAGTGCCATCGTTTTCAGAGAAGAGGTCTTTGATTTCTTTTGTTAGGTTGATTCCTAGGTATTTCACTTTTTTGGATGCTATTGTGAAGGGAATTATTTGCCCTATTTCTCTCTCAGTGAGTCTGTCATTGGTGTAGAGGAAAGCTATTGATTTTTGTGTGTTGACCTTGTAACCAGCTACTTGACTGAATTTGGTTATTAAGTCTAGAAGACTTTTGGTGGAGTTCTTGGGGTCTTCTATATAGAGTATCATGTCATCTGCAAATAATGACAATTTGACTTCTTCATTACCTATCTTTATTCCTTTTATTTCTTTCTCTTGTCTAATTGCTGTGGCTAATGTTTCCAGAACTACATTGAACAAGAGTCGTGATAGTGGACATCCTTGTCTTGTTCCTGATTTGAGTGTGAAGGATTTCAGTTTGTGACCATTTAGTATGATATTGGCTGTTGGTTTTTCATAGATGGCTTCTATCAGTTTGAGGTAGAGACCATCTATTCCAATTTTTTGTAGGGTTTTTTTTATCATAAATGCCTGTTGGATTTTGTCAAATGCTTTTTCTGCATCTATGGAGATAATCATATGGTTTTTGTCCTTGGCTCTAGTGATATAGTGTATTACATTGATTGATTTTCGTATATTGAACCATCCCTGCATCCCTGGGATGAATCCCACTTGATCAGGGTGTATGATCTTCTTGATGATCTTCTGCATTCTGTTTGCCAGTATCTTATTAAGGATTTTTGCATCTATATTCATTAGTGAGATTGGCCTATAGTTCTCTTTTTTGGTTGGGTCTTTCTCTGCTTTGGGGCTCAAGGTGATGCTTGCTTCCAGGAATGAATTTGGGAGTATTGCTTCCCTTTCAATTTCATTGAAGAGTTTAAACAGTATTGGCAGCAGTTCCTCTCTTAATGTCTTGTAGAATTCAGCAGTGAAGCCCTCAGGGCCTGGGCTTTTCTTAGTTGATAAGTTTGTAATCACATTTTCAATTTCATTGGTTGATACTGGGTTGTTCAGAATTTTTAGGTCTTCTTCATTCAACTTTGGTATTCATTTGTATGTAGGAATCTGTCCATTTCTTCTGTGTTGTCCATCTAATTGGCGTATAGGTTCTGGAAGTAGGTATTGATGATCCTCTGGATTTCTGCTGGGTCTGTTGTAATTGCACCCTTTTCATTCCTAATTGCATGGGTTTGGGCCTTTTCCTTCCTTTTTCTGACAAGGTTGGCTAATGGTTTGTCAATTTTGTTGATTCTTTTGAAGAACCAACTCTTGGCTTCATTGATTTTTTGTATTGTTCTCTTAGTCTCCATTGCATTGATTTCTCTTCTGATCTTTACAATTTCCTCCCTTGTGTGAGCTTTGGGGTTGTCCTGCTCTTCTTTTTCTAGAAGCTTGAGGTTCAGCATCAGGTTGTTTAATTGGGCTCGTTCTGTTTTCCTAATATGCATATTCACTGCTATGAATTTCCCTCATAAGACTGCTTTCATTGTGTCCCATAGATTCCGATATGTTGTATTGTCATTGTCATTTAATTGAAGGAACTGTCTGATTTCTTCTTTAATTTCCTCTGTGATCCATTGGTTATTCAGAAGTGTGTTGTTCAATTTCCATGTGTTTATGAAATTTTTTGAGTTTCTTTTGCTATGGATCTCCAATTTCATTGCACTATGGTCTGATAATATACAGGGCATAACTTCAATTCCTTTGCACTTACTTAAACATGTTCTATGTGTGAGTATGTGGCTTATTTTGGAGAATGACCCATGTGCAGCTGAGAAGAATGTGTATTCTGATTTTGTGGGGTAGAACACTCTGTAAACATCTGTTAAGTTCATTTGTTCAAGAGTTTGATTGAGTTCTAGTATTTCATTACTTAATTTTAGTCTAGTTGATCTATCTATTTGTAACAGTCGGGTGTTGAGGTCCCCCACTACAATTGTATTAGTGCATATATGACTTTTCATGTCCTTTAGTATTTGTTTTATATAGTTGGGTGCACTAGTGTTTGGTGCATAGATATTTATGATTGTCATCTCTTCCTCTTGGATTCTTCCCTTTACAAGGATGTAGTGTCCTTCTTCGTCTCTCTTAATCAGTGTTGGTTTGAAATCTACTTGATCTGCCAAGAGGATAGCTACTCCTGCTTTTTTTCGGGTTCCTGTTGCATGGAGTATTGTTTTCCACCCTTTAACTTTCAGTCTATGAGTTTCCTTTTGAATTAAGTGTGTTTCTTGTATGCAGCATGTTGTTGGATTTTGCTTCTTGACCCATTCTGCCAGTCTGTTTCTTTTGATTGGTGAATTGAGACCATTAACATTGATGGTTATAACTGAAAGGTATTGACTTGTCATTGCCATGACTTTTTCTTTTTGTTGCATTCTCCCCCATTACATTTAATTTCTTGTCATGCTAGATGGGTTCATTCTGCTTTGCTTCCTGGGGTTGTGATCCTCAATGTCTGTTCCTAGGATATTGTGTAAAATTCTTTGGAGTGCTGGTTTGGTATTCATGAAGTTCCTAAGATGCTCTTTGTCGTGAAAGTATCTTATTTCTCCATCCATTTTGAAAGGTAGTTTTGCAGGGTACATCAATCTGGGTTGGAGGCTGTTTACTTTTAGGGCTTGGAATATGTTACTCCAAGCTCTTCTTGCCTTGATGGTTTCTGTTGAGAAGTCTGCTGTGATTCTGATGGGCTTTCCTTTGTATGTGATTTGTTTCTTTTCTCTGACTGCTTGGAGAACTTTGTTCTTCTGTTGTGTTTCTGGAATCTTAACAGTTATATGCCTATGTGTAGATTTTTTTTTGATCAAGGCTATTTGGAGTCCTATATGCCTCACTTATCTGTATGTCAAGCTCTTTTCCCCTGCTTGGGAAGTTTTCTGCCATTATTTCTGTGAAGAGATTTTTTTATGTCATCTCCACTCTCTCCTGTTTCTTCATTGAGCCCAATCAGTCTTATGTTATTCTTCTTTGCATCATCTAGCAGCTGTTGGATTGATTTCTCATGTTCCCTTATAATTTTGAAGCAATTTTTCTTTTCCTGGTCACTAATTGCAACCTTATCTTCTATATCTGAAATTCTGTCCTCACCCTGGCTCATTCTGGTGTGTAGACTTTCAGTGGAGTTTTTCATCTCCTGGAAATCAATTTGCATCTGTTTTATAGATTCCATTTGTTTCCTGTGTTGTGATTCCATCATGTTCCTCAGCTCCTCTCTCGATTTATTAATCATGACTTGCACTAGGGGCACAATTTCTCCTGTTATCTGAGAAATGATTTCTGATTTCATTTTTTCCAGATCCCCTTTGGTTGCCAGTTCAGTGGGTCCAGGTGGTTGAGTATCAGAGTGTTCCATCTCATTTCCCTTTGGGGTTGCTGTAGGTGATCTGGAAGTCTGGTTTTGAGACTTATTTAAGTGTTTTCTCATTTCGACTGGGCCAGGAGGCTGTTAGCACCTGCATGGATTACCTCCTCTGAGCTGGGAGAGGTGGGCCAGGGGTCGGGAGCAGCGGTAGGGATGGTGACCCAAGGCCCTTTCCTGTGGGCTGGGACCAGCGGGAGGGATGGTGACCGGGAAGCCCCTTCCTCTGGACCAGGAGCAGTGGGACGACGGCTCCGAAGCCCCTACCTCTGGGCCGGGAGAGGCGGGACTCAGTACCTTGGTCTGGTGGTCTGGTGTCCTCTGCGTCTTTGTAGTGTGGAACCAGGTGGCTGCCTGTCTGCAGTGGGGTGATTCGGCATCCTCCGTGCGACCCAGGACCTCAGTAGGGCATGCACAGGCGTTCTTGTGTGTAGCGGACCGATTCGGCGTGTTCTGTGCGACCTCAAATCATCTATTTCTGCTTACGTTCTTTTCACTTTGTAATTCTCTACTGAAGTGATCATTCATGTCTTGTATTGTTTAACTCAATAGTTTACTGTTGGTTTCTTCTTTAAGCTCATCAGACATTCTACTAGTAAAATGCTTTCTCTGTTTAGTTAATCTTTTTGTTAAATGCCTTACGAGAGGATTGAGCTTGTTAAATATCTTATGCATTTACTTATAAGTTTCTTTTTATCTCTTGAAACATTCTGACCATTTAGGTTTTGAGTTCTTGGCCTATAGCTCCCTCTACTTCGTTGTCTCTGAGATCACTTTTGGGGAGTGAGAAATTTTGAGTGCATCTTGCTTTGCTTTCTCCTGTTTCTAGTTTTTTGGACTGTGAGTTGAAGATCAGATAGGGTACAGAAACCCTGCCGCTACTGTGGAGATTTCTTTACTTAGATTCTTTCTACCTGTAATGTGTCCTTAGGTCTAGTTATGTTTTATGTTCATACCCTTCTTCAACCTATTTAGTGTCCAATCTTCTGAGGGCTTGATCCACAGCACCAGTCAGAGGGGAGAAAATGAACTGCAGTAACGTTGATGACATAAAGGTAAACCAGGTAATGACATACACAGTAAAAACTAATTGAAAGCAACAACTATGCCACCATTAACAATAGAAAAGAGATCTCCAACAATAATGTAGACATAAAGACAAGCCAAATATTGACATACAATAAATATCTACTACAGGCAACAATTAATACCACCGTTAACAATAGAAACCAATTCAATAATAATAGCATACAGTCAACTAAATAGCTAAAAGTTAATATAGCTTAGTAGTAATAAAATAAAATGGAAAGGAGAAAATGAAAAGTAAAACTTGAAAAAGAAAGAAAAGAAAGATGGAAGAGAGAAAAGTAGACAAGCCAACTGAAGAATAAAATCAAGTTAATAGAATTAGGTAGAAATAAATAGGAAAAGACAAATAAGGAAAAGGGAAAATATGAAAAAGTAAAAATGAAAAACAAAAGATAAAAGAGAAACAAAACCAAAAAAGAACAAACAACAAAAAAAGAGAAATGAGAAAGAATTCCTTCATGTGTTTGGGTAAATTGTTTCTTTTTAGGCTCTGTGTGCTTTGAAACCCACCATATATAATGAGGGATAATAAGTTACAACCAGGACTTATTTTGTTTCCATACCCACTTTTTGTTGTGTGAATGCTGACTTGCATCCCACCTTTCCCACTGGGCATGGCCAGTCAATGGTACGGTGTCTGCCTTAGGGCTGTATTCACTCCAGGGGCTCTTAGTATTTGTGTCTTTCTGTGCCCATGAAGTCACTGCTACCTCTGACTAGCTTTTTGGCCTATGGGCTTGGGAGGTGCCTCTCTTGCTCCAGGATTTGGGCAACCTGGAGGCCATGCTGGAAGTGGGCAATGAGGGGGCCAAACAGTCCACTTTCAGACCCAGCCCCCTCAGAATGCCACATGACTGGCCTGGATTCTCACCACCAAGGGTGAGACCACCATGTCCCTCACAAAGTGAGCTCACCACCACTTCTCAGGGGATTTGCCACTAACCTTCTCCACGACTGTCTTGTGGCCATCTCCCACCCAGTCACTTGGTTTGGTGACCCGAGAGACACTGAAGTATAACTGTTTTATGACTTCTAATTCCCAGAGTAGTTCAATCTTAATAAACCCATTCCCCACATGGCTTCTGATTATATCACTCCCAAGTATGGTGGGCACTGCAGTAAATTTCTCATCCAAGCCTAGCCTGCCACGTGGAAGGAGTTATTTTCAGAGTAAAACTCCATGCTGTATTTTCAACTTAAAACAACTATGGGCTTTTCTTCAGACCAGCACTGCTGGTGTGTTGTTCTCTCTGGGGCTGCTGATCTTCTCTGTGCTTACCTTGTGTTTGCGGAAACATGACCTTCTCCCCAGGAACCGAGGTCAGTGTTCCAGACTGTTTGGTTCTTTTCACGGCATTGTCTTCAGTTTCTCTGAAGTTTCTAGTTTTCCTATTGGCTCTTTCTTGATTCCAGAGCTCTGCTTCTTTTTCACCTTATTAGTTGCTCTTTTCCTGGTGTCTTGATTCCAAGTCACAGAAAGGCTGTATTTTGCTGCTGGCAAACTCTGCCATTTTTAAGCCTCGTCTTTTTTCTTCTCCTTCTCTTCTATTCCTCTGTCTTCCTCTCCTCTCCTTTTCTGTTTCCCTCTTCTCTTTCTCTGTCCCTCCCCCCTCCTCTTTCTTCTCCTTTCAAAAGGGAAATAATATAAATTCTTTAAAGATACCAACTCTCTTAGTCCATTTGTGCTGTGGTAACACAATCTCTCATATGGGGTAATTTATAAAGGAGAGAAATTTATTTTCTCACAGGTCTAGAGACTGGGAATCTATGATCAAGTTGCTAACAGGTTCAGTGTGTGGAAAGGGCTACATCCTGTGTGTGTGTGTGTGTGTGTGTGTGTGTGTGTCTGTCTGTCTGTCTGTGTTGGCAGACATCGTGAGCTCACATAGCAGAAAGTAGAAGGACAAGAGAGCTCAGTGCTGCATGAGGCCTCCTTCAGAAGGGCCTTAATCCCAATAATGAGGGAGGAGATTTCATGGCCCAATCACCTCTTAGAGGCCCCACCTCATAAAACTATCACATAAGCGACACCTGAATTTTGGCGGTGACACATTCAAACCATGGCACACATAACAACTGTAAAGATAAACAAACATGAACAGAAATGAGGAACACCAATCTGTAGTTACTTCTGAGGGAAGCAGGATTGGGACAAAGGAAACGGGTTCTTCACCTCAAGGGGTGATGTTTTATTTGTTATGTAACAAAAACAGAAGTCAAGGAACCTAAAACAAATAAGGCATAATGTTAAGATTTTTGGCAAGTTAAAACAATTAATTAAATAGGGCATTTAACAGTTCTCAGCACATAAAAACTATTGAAGTAAATAAAAAAAGGCAGAGAGGATTAAGAGAGGGAAAGAAGGAACAAATTAAACTCGGTAGATGTCCTGAGGGGTCCTGAGCAGCTGCCAGGGCTTGAAATGATGAGAATGACATCATTTCATATAGGAGATGTTATTTTAAAAATCAGTTCCAGCGTGAGTGAGAGATGATGTCTTGGCCTAGGTAGGAAAGCGGGCCGAGGGAAATAGTAGGATAGAGCTGAATGACCTGGAGCCTTATTGATGTTAGATTCTTGGGACTAAAGGAGAGTCACCTGTGCTGAACATCTTTACCCAGAATCAGATCACACCATACAGGAACTCTGAAATTGGAAAGCACACCATGCCCTTTATGAATCTGAGGTTGCAGACTGGTTTCACTAAGTTGTGAAGTAGACCAAGAATAGATGGGCAAGATAGAGGTGCCTGAACTCTAGCAAGTGGGCTCTGAAAGGTGGACTTACAGAACGAATGCAGGTCCAGCCACCATCAGGTGTCCTGGGCCAGGGTGCCATTAGCGATTAAGCTGAAAGCTGGGAGGAGAACTGTATTTGATAGATACTTAGTGTATTAGTCAGCTTTTCATCACTGTAACAAAATTGCTGACACAGGCTGCTTATGAAGGAGAAGTTTATTTAGTTCACAATTTTGGAGGTTCAAAGTCCAAAAAGCAGTAATACAGGCTCTATGGTGAGGGACACACCTTGGCTGTATTATCTCATGGCATAGATAGCAGTGATTGGAAAGCTGCAGGAGCAAGAACATGATTGCTTCTCAACCAGGAGCAGAGAGGATGGGAGGGGCCAGGCTCACTCCTTTTATAACATCCCTCTTTTATTTTTTTTTGGTACTGGGGATTGAACTTGGGACCTTGTGCTTGTGAGACAGGAGGCAGAACCACTGAGCCAAATCCCCAACCCAACAGCCCTCTTTTGAGAACTTAAGGGGTTGTGTGGGAACTACCAATGGGTTACACAAGAACTACACCATGTCCCAATAACCTAAAAGCCTCCCAATAGGCCCTGCATCTCAAAAGTTCCACTACAGCCCAATAGTGCCTCCTTGGGGTCTAAGCCCTTCACACATGGGTCTTTGGGGGGACACAATTAGACCACATCCAAACCGTAGCTGGGGGGGGGGTGCTGTGTAGCAAGTCTAGAATAAGCAAGACAAGACTAGAAAGGCATCTGATCTGGGTTCCTGAAATTGTGGTACAAAAGTTCATGTTCACTGAATTCTAGACTGTAATAATGAATATTTAAGATAGGAAAAAGCTAGGATACAGGAAAAGAACTCTGCTTTGTACAAGCCCTTTTATACTTATTTTCCTAAGTTGGTGATGCTCACTGAAGGATAAAAATTGGTCCAAAAGACTTAATTTAAATTTAGATGATTTTTTTTGGGGGGGTATTGGGAATCAAACTCAGTACCTTGCACTTGCAAGGTAGGCAGTGGAACCACTAAGCTAAATTCCCAATCCTAAAGGACTTCTAAAAACAACCTTGATCTCTGAACTTGGTTGGATGAGCCACAACTGAATAAAACCACACCTGACCTGGGATCCCAGCTGGTGCCTTCTTTTGGACTTGAGATTGAATTTGATTTCTCCCTTCCTCTCAGCAATGGTAGATAGCAAGCTCACACCAGGGGGACTATTTTCCATCCATGTAGCCAGTTTCCCAAAGTGATGTAAAAGTTCACATTTTTCAAAACCATCAAAATACAAATGCCAAGTAAGATGTGGTCATACTCCACAAATTCAGCTTCTGTGTAAATTAAGCAATTTATCACTAATTGGTGTTGAGATAACTAAGAATCCTTGTTTGAATATCTATTTTTCATTTTCTATTTGTGTGGGAAATACCTTATCTTTCAGCTTGGTAAAGAGTTTTCTGATTTACAACGATATCATCATAATTGAATAATGAGATGCTGTTAGCATGTTGTTCCTCTAGTTACATTTCTAAAAAAGTAAATAAGTGCCATTATTTCCATTTTTAATGTAAACAGGATGGTCAATTTTCTGCAAAATCTGTCTCTCTTATAATATGTGAGTTTGTAAATTAAGAGAGTTGGAAGTGAATCTTTTACATATTTGGGTGGCGACCATTACAATAAATTAGAATTGCTCAATGAGACTTGTAGAAGTGGTGAAAATACAATAAATCTTTCTATTGATCAGAAATTTAGGGTGTTCAGAATGAACAGATAAATTTGAATATCTTTGTTAATATCCTCCTAAAAGTTTTGATGGTAAGAAATTTTTTACCTTGATTCTGACTACCAAAAGATACTTATTTTGACTAAAAAATGTATTAATTATATTTTCCTCATTCTATATAAATGTAAGGAAGGTGGGATAGCATCCAAAGGGCTTCTACCACACTCCTATTCCTACTCTCCCCCTCTTCTCCAAAGCCTTTTGGGTTCAATGGATGCAAAGAGTTCCTAGGATCTTTGTAGCTTAGAGATGATAGCAGCAGATGAAAAAATGTTCACCCTGTTAGAAAGAAGCATATGAGCAAGATATATCACGCATAGGTGCAAATTCCCTATGATGAATGTTATCGTTATGTATATTTAAAATGTATCAATGTTTTGCTTCAAAAAGAAAGAAACATATGAAAATCTTAAGTGAATATGCATCAAATCTGAAGAAAAGGCTTCCTAAGCCAAGAAGTAGGAGTTACAATAATGGAACATTTTGTTAGATATCACTGCATACTCTTTTTTCCCCTTTCTCTGTTTCATCTCTTTTGTCTGTCTCCCCCTCTCAATTCCTGCCACTATTTAAGGCATTGTCATTTCTCACCAAAATACAGCAGGGATCTAAAAACAACACAACAACAAAAAACATAATGAACAAATTTAAGTCTCCAACATGAACAGATTTTGCTCTGGGTAGGATGGGAACTCACTGGAGGGTGGAGTGATGGAGGGGCTGGGACCTGACCCAGTAGATCACAGGCCCATCCAGGCTTCTGGGTTGAGCATAGATGGTTAAAGGTCTTCATGGAAACAGGAGGCTGGTTAGGGGTCATCCCTAACTCAGGAGCAGGAGCTGGTGGGCTGGTGGAGTGGTGATGTGGGAAGGGTGGTGCCATGGGTCCCAGATACCTCTTGAAGGCTGAGCAGACAGAATCCACCAATGGACTGGACATGAAGCGTGAAGCACAGAAGAGTAAAGAGTGACCCCCAAGCTTTTACATTTGGGCACCTGGAAGAACAGAGGTGCCTTAAATGAGAGGAGGAAGTTGTATCTAGGGCAGGGCAGTTAGGGGGAGAATTTAAGAGCTTGGCTTCAGACATGCTCATTTTGACTTAACTGTTAGACATGCAAGTGGAGATGTGGAGAAGGCACATAGGGTTTAGAGAACAGAATGAAGGACAGGGTGAGAAGTCAGAAAAGCAATAAAGTCAGTGAAGGTTTAAAAAATTCACAGAACCCAGGTATACTGACACATACCTGTAGTCCCAGCTACTTGGAAGACTGAGTTGGGAGGACCACTTGCACCCAGGAGGTCAGTCTGGGCAACATAGGAAGACCCCATCTCAAAGATGAATGAATGAGTGGGTGAATGAATGAATGAATGAATTCACAAAGAGATAAGGCCCCACTAACTTGAGTCTTGGGCCATGTAGCCAGAGTGCAGGGCCCAGGCCAGTGTCCTTGAATTTCAGCCACTGAAGCTGACTTTGGCCAGACAGATGGAACATCTCTATCATCTTACAGTAGAGGAAGGGTAAGGAATTTTAAACATTTACTCTGTTCCTGGCACTGTACTAGGCACTCTGGATGCACTGCTTCATTTAATTCTTTCAACACTTATAATTAGTCTCATTTTGGAGATGACATAACTGAAATTGAGAGTAATTAAGGAGCACTAATGTCCAAGAAGCTGGAAGTCAAACCCAGGACTGCATGACTGGAATCCTCATGCTTTTAACCTCTGTGTGTTTCAGTTTGTTACTTCAGAGCCTTCATAGATCTCTTCCCAAGTAGAATTGCACAGATTTTCAATACCAATTGCCATAGCTTCTCCTTGGCTCTGGCTCCTTTGTCTTGATCATTAAATTTGCTGTTTGGGATAGAAGGAAGGAAACTTCATCTGGGGTATAGTTTCTGCTGTTATGCACAAGCACTGTGGACACACTGTTTAAAACCTTTAAATGTGCTAAAACTGGGGGAATCTTTGTAAAGGCATTTCTATTTTAAAAATAATGACAATTCTATTTTGCCAGATATTCTACCCACATGTTAAATTTCAGAAAAACCTATTGATCTTTTCAGAAGGGAAGGGTAAGAATTCTGTTTTCTGCACAGAGTCCTTCTAATGTTTGGCGAATGTGTCAGACAAGTCAAGTAGTTGAGCGGGAGGTGTCAGCAATAGAAATAGGAAATAAGTCTGAGCCCAGAAGTGGGGAGTCATGTGGCAATTGTATTTAGCAAGACAGTGTAGATCACAGGGCTCATGCTTGTGAAGACATGGATAAAATGGAGATTAGACTGAAAGGATCATTTCACATTTAATAAGAAAACACCTATTTATTTCTGTAATCTCAATTCCTCCAATTTTAAGATAGAGTTCTAAGTTGGAGCAAGATCCATGCCATGAATACATACTTATTCCCAAATCATTGTATTTTAATGAGACATATATGACCGATAGTGGAATCAGGCTGCTTTTGTTGTGTCTAGTTGTCTAGTCATCTGGGAAAAATTGGTCATCTATTTGAATGTTTTGAGAAATATGAGAGGAAAGATGGAGTTGGAGATCTTTGTCCAGGAGCTACTTGTGTTCTGGTTCTTGCTGGATGTGGTGGCACGGGCCTGTCATCCCGGCACTCTGGGAGTCTGAGGCAGGAAGATTGCAAATTGAAATCACCAGTGATTTAGTGTCTCAAAATAAGAAATAAAAAAGGGCTGGAAATTAGCTCAGTGCTAAGCCCTGGGTTCTATCCCCACTACTGAAAGAAAGAGAAAGAGAGAGGAAGGAAGGAAGGAAGGAAGAGGTTCTTGTAGTATTGTTCTTGCTCTCACCTGTAACTCCCAAGCCTTGGTGCTGGAGGCACTAGAGCTCTGCCCTCCTGGCTATTCGTGCCTTCACACATGCTCCTGTTGTCTTAGAATCTGTGTGTGGTCTTGGTGCGTTTGTCTAGCTGGCCCCTAAACCCAAGGGAAGAAATTCTGAGAGGAGACTTCAGGACCTCTCTAGGAAGGCCACTGCTGTGGTTTAAATATCAGTTGTCCTCGCAAGTCCCCTCCATCCTTTAAACTTATGCAGGAGTTTAATCGCCAAAGTCACATGATAATGATATTAAAAGGGTGGAGATGAATCCGACTGTGGTCTTCAGAAGTGGGAACTTGGGATGTAATTAGATTAGATTAGGTCATTTGAGTGAATTCTGGTGGCTTTATAAGGAGAGAGTGACAGATCACATAGACACAGAGCTATGTGCTCATTCCCCCTCTGATGTAATGCAGCAAAGAGTGGCCCTTGTGAGAGGCTGCACCATGCTGTCTAGATTTTCAGCCTACTGAATGGTGAGCCAAAACAATCTCTTTCCTCTATAAAGTAGCCTACTTCTGGTGTTCTGTTATAGTAACAAAAAACTGACTAATAAGGATTGAATGTAATGTTATAGTGAAAAGAGCAGGTTTGAGGATAAATTAAGGTAAATATGCTCTTTGGGAGGTGGTAGGTATATAGTTGGGGACCACAGAAATACACCCAAGAACTTGGAAATGAGAGAAAATAGAATGGGTTCCAGATATAAATGATGAAATCTAAAGGAACTGAATTAAGGCTGTGTTCTCTGTTGTTATCTTGTAATTAGGGGAGTTCCTGGGAAGGTCTCAAAAAAGCTGTACTTTCTTTTTTTTTTTTTTTTTTGGTACCAGGGATTGAACTCGGGTCCTTGCGCTTGCAAGGCAAGTGATGGAACCACTGAGCTAAATCCCCGGCCTTGTACTTTCTTTTTTATTTGAACAGCAAGAAAAAAAATTGCCATTTATTAAGATTCAACAAAGCATTGTACTTTTAAAAGCAACTTTTGGTGCATGTTCTTCAACAATCACATTCTATGAAGAAAAATATTAAGAGCCACAAATTTGTTTTTTAATCTCAGAGTTACACATCTTAAATTCAAAATAAAAGGTCAAAACAAAAAGGAAAAGAAAAAAAAACCCAACAAAAAGTGGAAACAACAGATTCTTCTATCCCCAATTCTGAAACATCAGGAATTTTTCTACAACTCAGTGCTAAAAGGCAGCATGGCAAGCTGTATGCCTGGGTGCACATGCACATGCACATATTTGATCTACAGACTCGGGTATGTGTACATCAAATATACAGAGTGCACGTAATGGCAATGAGATGCAGTCACTCTGAGGAAGGTTTAGCTAAATACACTATGAAACTTGAGCAAAACATCTTGAGCCCAGTTTGTACATAGTTCCTGATCCTCTATAAAAGAGCTGTACTTCTTAGAGGCAAGACTTATCCACTCAAGGTGGATGGGGAGATGACTCTGAGAATCCTGTCAGAAGGAACCAAACCTTCTCATACCTGGTCTTGGACTTCTAGCCTCCAAATTGTGAAGGAATGAATTTCTCTTGTTTAAGTTACCCACTCTGTGGTTCTTTTTTTACGGCAACCTTAGGAAACAAATACATCCTTTGCCAGACTTTTTACTGGGAAACTCTGAATCAAAGCTGTATTTACAATTGACCTGGCCTCCAACATTGCTGCAAAAGCCAGGTCCTAAGACCATAAAGCCATCTGTGTAGCCCTACGTGACTTTCCGGCTGTGGGGAATTTTCCAACAAGGAGAAATATTTTGTAGCCCAAATAAGTTTTGTCTAGTGCTTTTGAAAGAAGTTCTTTCTAGATAAAAGGAGCATTTCAGGGTATGTATACAGAAGGCATTAGCACCAAAAGATATCCCTAAAGACAAATTATAATTTTCTTAAATGAGTGTTTACCATTTTGCCCCAAGCATATGTTAACTTAGCCTGTTTATTTCATTGCTTTGCAAATCTCTAAAAATTTGTTATTTTGGGATTAAAAAAAACTATATACTAATGTTTCAGTAAGAAAGTTTAGACTTCTTTTTTTTTAGGTACTTTGGGACTGAAGCCAAGGCCCTCAAACTGGGCTATATCCTAGCCCTCTTTTATTTTTTTGGTGGGGGCAGGGTCTCAATAAATTGCTGAGTTGCCCAGGCTAGACTCAAACTTATGATATTCCTGCCTCAGCCTCCCAGAGTCCTGAGATTATAGGTGTGTGCCAGTATCTCCAGTTAGGACATTTTAAATTATTTGTACAAAAATGTGGCATCAATTTTTAAATGAAATTTTGAATGCCTCACATATTTAATGCAAAAAGAGCTATAGCAAATTATCTCAGATGATTCAGAAATGTTTGTTGGCAGCTTTACTTTTTGGTACCGGAGATCGAACTTGGGTCCTTGTGCTTGCGCAGCAGGCGGCGAAACCATTGAGCTAAATCCCCGGCCCCTCACTCAGAAATGTTTGGTATCAACCTAAAAAATGATCATCAAATTTTGACCAAGTAAAAAACGTGGAATTACATGAAGCATAATATATGCTTTTATCTACACTACTCACTTCCAATGAAATAATTATCTACATTTCTGAAAGAGTCCTTGTTGCACAATTGCACGTGCTTTTTTTCCTAGACTTACATTTATAAGTATTAATTCTGGAAGCATTTCAGTGAGGCTGACAGATTTTCTCTCATTTTGTTGTTGGAAAATGCTGAGACCGTGCAAAGGCATAAAGAATAAAAATTTCAAAAGGAACATGAACTGATGGCACCTTTTCTCTTCTCATTCCTTCACAGATATTCATTTATTGAGAGCAGCTCTCTTGTCCAATTGCTTTGTCAGTGAAGGAGACCTAGTTCACTTGCTTCTGACACCCTTCTGTGCTGCGTGCTCTGGCATTCATTTCATTAGGCTGCTGTCTTAGTCTGTTTTCTGTTGCTATCACAAAATACCTGACACTAGGTAACTTTTAAAAATTAATTTATTTTTTGCAGTGCTGGGGATTGAACCCAGGGCCTTCACATTGAGCCACAGTCCTAGCCCTTTCTTCTCATTATGTTGAAACAGGGTCTCACTAAGTCATTAAGTTGCCCAAGCTGGGATCCAACTGGCAATCCTCCTGCCTCAGCCTTGCAGAGTGCTGGGAAAAGGGCCTGTGCCACCATGCCCAGTTTAGGTAATTTGTAAAGATTAGAAGCTTACTTGGCTCACAATCCTAGAGGGCAGGAAGTCCAAGAGCATGGCACTGGCATCTGTTCAGCATCTGGTGAGAGCCTCCTTGCTGTGTAATAATGGGCCGGAAGGGCAAGTGAGCAAGCATGAGGAGACAGTGGCAAGAGGAGGCTGCGCTGACAGCAAACCTGCTCTTGCCACAACCAACCCACTCCCATGACATAACCCATTCATGAAGGCAGAACCATTATGACTTAATTGCCTCTTAACGGTCCCACCTCTTGATGCTGTTACAATGGCAATTACATCTTAACCTGCACTTTGGAGGATCATTCAAGCCATAGTACAGGCAGAAAAAAAATCTATGGAAAATTTAAACCAGAAGCTGTCATGGAGTGTAGGACCCCAGGCAGCAGCAGAGTGGCAGCGAGTTCAGCTTCTCACGTGGCCACACTTCCCTCTGGCTTCTTCTTTTGCCCAGTTCCCACCTCAGTGGCTGTTTTTCAGATCTCTTTCACGTATCTACCTTGAAATGATGTGTTACAAGTTTCAGTCTTCCAGGGAGAGTGATGGTGCAGGGGTGACTCTGCTGGTAAAGGGGCCCCCACATTTCTAAACCTGTCATTCTTATTCCTCTCCAGAGAGAGGCGGGAAGACCACTCATTGCAAAGAACTGCTGAATTACTTCTTGGTGTTTGAGTTTGCTGCTGTGACTGGTCTTTTGTTGAGAAAGGCAGTGAGTTTTATCAAGTTTCACCCTTTGCTTTGCAAGTCTAGAGTCTGGGAATGGGAGTCAGAAAGAACAGGGTTGCAGCAAATGCAGACTGGTTTTGAATCCAGACTTCTTATTCTGTTTCCAGGGATGTTTTCTAGCTGAAGGGCCCTGGGAAGACTTTTGAACCCTTTTGGTATTCAGTTTCACAGACTATAAAATCATAGTGACGACAACATCTGCTCTAAAGAAAATGCTCAGCACAGCATTTGGAAAAAACAGCCAGTGCCCCATAGGTGTTTCTTATATCTGAAGCTGAGTCAGTATGCTCTCCATTCATAAGACTGTTCTTAGCATCTGACATCTAGTCCCTCATGCTGAAAGAAAATGCCTTCCAAACTGCACTGCAAGCTGCTAGAATGTAAAGGACACAGAGTTTGTCCATAGTCCTCTGTGAAGCCAAAACTGCCAGACTGCAAGGGACAGCTCCCATGTGTCCTCTGGGGCCATCAGTCAGGAGATGAGTGTGAACATTGGTGTCTCCACAGACACGAGCTCTTAGCACACAGTTGTGCTGTGGGGACTGCAGGTCACACTCAGGCAGCTTGGCTTTCACAGGGAGAGAGCTGGTCTGGCAGTGCCCTCAGAACACCACCTGGGTGCTCAGCACCCTCAGACAGACTGGTTAACAATTGAGGAAGGAAAACCTCCAGTTGGCAGATAAGCAAAGACAGGTAAAATCAGGGCAAAGATTCAGTGAGCCAAATCTGTTGCCAGCTGGAGCCTAGTTTACCCTGAGCTGGGCTGGTTTCCCAGATGTGGTCTTTAGGCAAGTGAACCTTTCCACTGATTTCTGCTATTTAGGGACTCCTTGCAGAGTGTCTGGTGGGACTGAATGCCATCAAGTAAGTCATCAAATAGAGTTTCACATCAGACCTCTGATTTTAGGAAGAATTATGAATAAAGATAAATGCCAAGCGCTGCTTCTTGGACTAAAATACACACAAATTAATCCTAATTCTCAAAGCAAGATAATCTTCTTATTTCAAGCCAAAATGCCTGTGTTTTTTAGAAAGACAAACATTGCATGAGTCTACTTATAAGTGATATCTAAAATAGTCAAATTCAGAGCACCTCAGTCGATGGGCAGGATCATCCACAGAGGTAGTTGCCAGGGTCTAGGGAGGGGAAAATGAGTATTTACTAATGAATGAGCCCAGAGTTTCAGTTAAGCAAGATGAATAAGTTCTAAAGATCTGCTGTATGTTCTTGTATCTGTGGTCTTGTATGCTTAAGCATGCTAACTATATATCTCATTAACTATACTATAATATATAGTTTATACCAACCACAATAAAATTTTTAAAAATTGCTTATCTGTGTTTTCAGAGAGCCTGGAAAGGTTGGACAGACAGCTGGGGCAAACCGTGTCTTGGCAAGGAGTTGTCCCTGAGAATGAATAAGAAATACATGGGAATTCTGAGATTTAAAATTAGGTGGGTTTTTCCCCCCTACCACTTACTTTTTATAGTTATTTAGAAGAAATCTGCATTTTCCTCTTGGAATGTGCTGTGCCTTTGTTGGCCAGCTCTGCACACCAGTCTGCCTGCCTGTTTCCACTAGCTTGTCATGCTCACTAATTAGAGAGCTGCCGCCTGATTCACCTTGTTAATTAGAGGGACTTGAACACGGAGGCCTCCGGGCAGTATGCGAGAGAGCCTCGCACCAGTGCCCCGAGAACGATGCAGTCTGTGAAGTCATTCTTCTCATCTACCTTCTATTTTTCATTTGAAATGAATAAATCATTGAGATTTTCCTTGTGGAGTGAGAATGCAAGAATTCACATCTTTGTAAGATGTAAATTACATGTGATCAATAGGAATGGATGGCTCGTGTATTGTACTTACATGATTTCCTAATTTACTTCTTGTCAGTGTCTGGAAAAAAAAATGGCCTGGAATATTTGTCTCCTCTCCATGAATCTGAGCCCTTCATCTGGTAAAAGAAGGTGTTGGGTGAGAAACACGGCAGCTGCCTTTTAGCTTTTGGCATCTGGTCCAGAGGTTTGTGCTTCCCCATGCAGAGGGAGGGGGAGCTCTGGGAACCAGGTCTCAGTGAGGCGTCCTTGGACCACCCGTTCTCCGCAGTCACCCCTGGGGCTCATCTGCCCAGGAAGAAAATAGGGTTCAGCAGGTGATTTCGACTGAGATATTCTTTTTGTACTAGAGGACTCCATTTATCAGAACTGAGGTTTTAGGTATATCATGTGTCTTCCAAAAAAAAAAAATCTAATTTTTAAGAATAATGCCTAGGCTTGGTCAGACAATAAACCAAATCACAGAAGCAGTTGTGGCTTTAAATAGTATGCTGCCTCCTTTTCCTATCTTCATAGGACACTTTGGACACTTGGTTTCAGGGCTTTCTTTCTGACTCTTTGATTAAAATTAAGAATTGTAAGCTAGGAAAAGGCAGAAATTTCTCATTGGTGGAAAAGAGGTAGCTAAATTTTTATTTTTCCCATGAAACTATCTTGCAGCCTCTGCTCAGGAGCCTGATTAAATAACCACATTACCAGACTTTGTAGTGAGTTAACATCTTCATCACAGTTAGCCGGGTTGCCTATCCATAGCATTTGCAGTAATTGTACACAATCACTTGCAGAGATACTGGAAAAAGATATTTCTTGAAAGAAAGTAAAGAATTTCCTACTTGTTCTTCCTGGGAAAGAACATGGACCAGGGACCTTATTTCCTAGGATTTTCTTTGCACCCTCTGGGATGGCAGCTATTGTACCCGTGAGCTTGCCTTGCATGCTTGTGGTATGCAGAACACAGCACCATCCTGATGGACGCCCAGGACAAGAGCACTCTCTCCCATTCTTGGGACTGCATAGGCAGATGGAGGCAGGAGCTGCACAAGCAGCGATAATCAGCACAGTGTGGCAAGCGATTGGGGACCATCATGACTGCACTAGGGGGGAGACTGAAGTCACAAGGAGAGGGGACATTTGTGAGGGACCCTGGAGGATGAACAGAGCTGGCCAGGTGGAGAAGGCCTCCTAAGTGACGAGCACAGCCCCCAAAAGGGTGTGGACATGGCTGGCCCATTCCAGGCTGTGAGCAGCTTGGGGAGGTAGAGAAAGTGCGGCAGGGAGACAGACAGCTGCAAAGGTAGGGAAGCACCGCTCAGTTCCCAAAGGGCTGAACTTCCAGCCTTCGGATGGACGTGACCTGGGCAGGCTTCTCAGTGTAGTGTCACTTAGTGTGTGCCTGATATGGGCCCTGTTCCGGGGCTGGTGACCACCTAACAGGCTTCCTGGCTCAGCGAGAGCCTAGGCAGGCCTGTAGGATGCCGTGGGAAGGTGCAGAGCTTCTTTAGCACATTTCCCTCTGCACAGCTCCCACCGTGGGAGCAGGTGGCATCAGATGTAAGGAGTCAAGGGCAAAAGCGATGGTGGACACTGACGTGAATCTAACAGGCAAAATAAGCTTCCTCTGTTAGAACCTCAGCCTGTTTGACCTTGAGAATTTCAAGTTTCATTTTCTTTTTAATGGAGGCATAATAATTGTACATATGCTGAGCTGCAACATGATGTTTTGATACATGTGTACATTGTGAAATGGTCAAATAAGTTAATTAGCATATCCATCACCCCAAATATTTATCATTCTTTGTGATGAGAATATTCAAAATCCTCTCTGCTAGCTAATTTTAAACGGACATTATTGCTAACTGTGGTCACCCTGCTGTGACACCAAATACCAGAAGCGAGTAAGAATCTCAGTTGAAGATCTAGGTTGCAGCCACAACTCAGCAGCACTTCCAGCATCTTGGGTTCAGGTCCTCAGATATGATCTGAGCACCTGCCCTTTGCAGGGTCAAAGCAGATAACCAAGGATAGCCAGATGAAAAAGATTCCATCTGCTGCCTGTAAGAAGCTTGCGAGAAGCCAGGTGTGGTGGTGCACTCTGAGAGGCCAAGGCAAGAAGATTGCAAGTTCAAATCGAGCCTGGGATACTTCATGACTTAGCAGGGCCCTGTCTCAAAATTTAAAAAATGATAATGAAAAAGGGCTGGGGAGGTAGCTCATTGAAGGCACTGGGCTTAATCCCCAGTGTGCATTTGCGGAAGAGTTTTCTGGACAAAGAGCTGCAAGTGCAAGAGCAAGAGGTTTGGAAACGTGCAGAGCGCATCCTCAGGCTGCAAAGACTCATTAAATCCTGATTCAAGGAATGGGCTGTAGGGTGTGCAGCAGGGCCCAGGGCAGAGAGGACTGGAGGGTTTGGGGCAGAGTGCAAACAGCATCAGATCTGAATTTATAAAGGAGGGCCCTGTCCCCGACTTCAGGGGTACAGTGCTGGTGTGCTTTTCGTGTCATTTTCTAAGGCATTGTGCCATGCAGTAGTAGAGGTTTTAAAACATCCAGGCAAGAGATAAGCAGCATTAGAACCAGCAGAGATGAGAAGAGATTCAGAGGTGGGAGAATCATGGTGAGAGGTGAGGAGTATCCCAGAGGAGGCTTCTAGCCCTGGAAACTGAGCAGTAACCGTGAATTAATGCCCCTCTATTCCTGGAGCCCAGCAGTGGCCTCCTGTAGCAACTTCCTGCTTCACAGCTTACTGGTTTACAGATACAGGAACAGAAAATCTAGCCATATCCCATCCACCATCTAAGTGGTGCTGGGTATGGTGATGAATTCACCCCTGCCAGAGCACACTATTTCTAAATTGGTTGAGAAATGCCAATTGCAGGCTGTACCATCCCTTCACATTTATATAGTGTGCCCTTGTGCCCTTTCCCGTGTGTGTGTGTGTGTGTGTGTGTGTGTGTACTAAGTTTCTCTTTGCCACCATGAGTGCTCAGGCTTGCACCTGGCAGGAGGGAGACCCCTGTTCCCCCAGGGGATACAGAACTAGGCCCCTTTCTAACTCAGGAATCCCTGGGCTGCCTCCATGAGGACAAAAATCTGCTTCTCCTTCTTAAAAAAAGTCCTGTCTGTGGAGGGAGCTTTCCAGATCACCCTGGAAGTTCTCCGGGATGTTTAAATATTGACTTATGTGTCCAACAGCTTAGTCTTCTCTCCCTGGGAAAGGTCAAGAGAGGTACAGACATCGCCTCCCTGAAGGTCACAACTGCCATTGTATTTGCTGTCATCAAGGTTAGAGAAGACATTTGGATTTAATCCACGATCCCTCAAGATTCCTTCAGACCCCTGTAAGTCTACTGGGGCTTGTGCTGGCTCTGAAGTGGCCATGTACAGGGCCAGCGTGTCTGAGAGAAGTTCCTCAGGACAGGCCACGGGCTTGGGTACTGCTACTTGGGCTACCACCTCCCTGCATTTAAAGAATGCCTCTGTGCCAGACATTGTTTCTTTTGCAAGGAATTTGCCTCAGTAACATGAGTTACAAGAAAATGAAGAGGTGAAAGGAATAATAATTACAGTGGAATGAAAGCAGTATTAAAATAGCATCTGAAAGCCCCATAAGGTTTCTCCCCAGTGTGAAGTTCTCTTGGACCCCCAGAATCTCCCTGGACCTTGGGCTGGGCAGATAGCCTCAAACAGCTGGCCAGGTGCCCCCTGGCCATTCCTCCCTGGCAGCCTCCATGAAGCACTGAGGGCCACACTCAGTGCATTTGATTCCCAAGTCTCTGACACCCTGGGGGGGAAAAGCTTGCTACCTCCTGCTGTTCCAGAGTCCGGCAGCACTGTGGACCCTTGGGAAACCTCTGCTAATGGAGTAACAGTTTCTCCAAACACTTCAAAAGTTTGTCATTTCGTTTGATGATAAAGGCAATGCATGTTGATGGCACACAATTTGCAAGGTGTGAAACTGCCAGACTATTTCAAGAGAAACTTTCTCTGCCTTGTTCAGATAAACTACGGGCCCCCAAACCCACCTATCTGGTGCTCTGCTTCTAAGCCAGCTGATTTTATTCTTTTTTATTACTATATGTTGGCAGTGCATAATAATTACATTTGTTTGAGTGAATTGGTCTACATACATATGTCATCTTGATCATTTTTACTACTCTCCCCTCTTCCCCAGGTCCCCTTCTCTCATCTTCAAAAACTCTACCTCCTTCTTTTCATCTCTTAATTTTGCTCTTTAAATTATTTATGTTTTGGGTTACTCATATTAAAGAATTGAAGAGATATGTAACTTTATCTGTCTGATTTACTTTACTTAGGATAATGGCCTCCAGATCCATCCATTTTGACTCAAATTTATCCTACTTCATGGCCGTGTGGTACTCCATTGTGCATATATACTACATTTTTCTCCATCCATCTGTAGATGAGCATATAGGCCAGTTCTAAAATTTAGCTATTGTAATTGTGTTGCTACAAACAAGTGTATGCATGTACCACTGTAATATGACAACTTCAACTCTTTTAGGAAGATACTAAGGAGAAGTACAGTTTTTTACTTTTGGTGTCTTGCAGAAACTCTGATTTTCCTTGTGGTTTCACTAGTTTACATTCCCACCAACAATGTAGAAGAGTTATTTGTTCCTTACAACCTCTCTAGCATTTGTTTTTTGAGTTCATGATGACAGCCGTTCTTACTGGAGTAAGACAGAATCTCAGTACTGTATTGTTTTGATTTGCCTTTCTCTAATGGCCAAAGATGCCGTACATTTATTGGCTATTTGTGTTTCTTTTTTTGAGAAATGTCAGTTTATTTCAATTGCCTATTTTTTTATTGGATCTTTTATTTTCTGGAGTCTAATTTTTGTTTTAGTTCTTTCTATATTTTAGATATTAGTCCTCTGTCTGAGGGGTAGCTGGTAAACTTTTTCCCCCACTCTAGCTTTTCCTTTCACTCTGTTGTTTGTTTCCTTTGCTGTGCAGAAGCTTAATTTGATATAATCTCATTTGTTAATTCTTGATATTATTTCTTGCACAATTGGTGTTCTGTTCAGAAAGTCCTTACCTAGGCTCATGCCATCAAGAGTTTTACCTATTTTATCTTCCAGAACATTAAGTGTTTTGTTTTTTTTTTGGTAACGGGGATCGAACTTGGGACCTTGTGCTTTCAAGGCAGGCAGCGGAACCACTGAGCTAAATCCCTGGCCCCAAGTGTTTCTGTTTTTATGTCTAAGTCATTGATAACATTTTTATTTGATTTTAGAAGAGGGTGAGAGATATGGGTCTAGAGTCATTCTTCTGCACTTGGATAACCATTTTCCCCAGCACTATCTGTTAAAGAGACTATCTTTTCTCCAGTATTTGTTTTTATTCTATTTGTCAAAGGTCACATGAGCCAGTTGATTCTAATACTTTAATTTCTGAGCTTTAGCTTCATTCCTTTGTAATGGTTATTGTATAATGAACTCTTTCAATGGACTTTTGAGGGAGAAGAAAGGAAGCATTCTAGAGCTGTAATCATCCCGCAATATGATTTACCTAAAGTGGCAATGCCCAGTTTCTCCGCGGTAGACAGTCTGAAATGCTGCAGTGCAAAGTAAGATGAAGTTGTTACATGCAAGGTGGATGAGTGATGTCACTGATGGGTGTTGGCCACTTTAGGGTTGACAGGTGTGGATAAGGCGTATGTGGGTATGTGCAAGTGGGTGTGTGTATTGGAACTACTGAAGGCAGAGTGAATCCACCCAGTGCTTACAGCAAACCCTGACAAATCAGCAAATGGCGAATCCATCCTTAAAATGCAGGCAACATCTACTTTTTCCTGTTGGTCCTTTCCTGGAATAGCAAACAATTCTTATATCTAAGCGTAAGGATTCATTTTGAGACAAGCTTAACCCAAATTCGTATTTCCATATTTGGTGATTCTTGTGGCTTGTTATAATGCCTTGCAAAGAAAATATTTGCTGTTCATACAAATACATTCATAACCCTACAAATATAGTAGTCCTCCTTTGTCTACAGGGGATTTGTTCCAAGACCCCTAGTGGATACCTGAAACCTCAGATTGTACTGAACCCTATGTTTACTTGGGTTTTCCCTGTACATACACACCTATGATAGTTCAAGTGATAAATTAGGCACAGTAAAGATTGATAACAACTATAATCAAATGGAAGAATTGTAACAATATATGTACTGTAATAAAATCATGTCAATGTCATCTGTCTATATGTAAGGTATCTTAATTGTACTGTAGTCACCCTTGTGATAATGTGATTTGACGAAGTGCTTGCAGGGAGAGACAGGGGAAGGGAGAGAGGTAGGCATGGCGACGTAGTGTTGAGTCACTGAGAACTGCTGATTCATCGGGAGGAGGATCATCAGCTGTGGTAATCCTGGATCCTGGAGCCATAGCGATGTCAGTAGTTGGACATGGGACCATGATGATTGAGCCTCGCTGAGATGATGGAGAATGAAATTGCAGATAAGGGGACAACATATCCCTACCTGCCGTGTTGACACTCAAGAGTTCACAGCCCTGCAGGACACAGACCTCAGACCCATTCCTGTAGAGGGACATGAGCTGGGATGGGAGTGGGCCTCGAGAAGCCCCTCAGTCAATCCTCAGGAAGGTGGCTCAGATCTGGAAACAAAGGAGCAGGAGTTAGTCTGACAAGGACATATTGAGGCAGGAGGAGGCAGGGGCGGGGTGCAAGGAATGTTTCCAGCAAAGGAGTTCGGGCAGGCAAAGGCCTGAGGACAAAAAGCAGCCACATGCTCCAGCTGCTGGGCAACGGCTGCAAAGAGGCAGCTCCAAGACCGCCTTGTGTGGCCTGTGCAAGCTGCAGTTTCTTTTTTTAATTAGCTGCCAGCATTTAAATAGTCAGAGGTTTCACATTGGAAATAAAAGCCAACCAAACCTAGATTTCTGGGTTCTCTTAATCTGGCATCTGAATTTCCACCTGACAGCAGTTAACTGGACCCATGTCCCCGAGTACATGAGGTTATAGAGACGTCTGTCTCCCAAGGTATGTGAGGGCCCAGTGCAGAGGGCAGGCAAGGCTTTGCCAGGCAGGGAGCTCTGTGTTCTTCAGGCAGCAAAAGCTACCCAAGGGCTTTTAGCAGAGAGCTACCTAAGTAGGCTCCCTTTCAGAAAGGTGTCTCTGAGTGTATTGGGGAGAATGAATTTCAGGGGCCAGACAGGAGGTGGCACACGATACTTCAGGGGAGGGGTGGTGTCTTGTTCATCTTGGGAGCTGAGTAGGGGATTAGGAAAGCACACTTCTGGGTGTGTCTGGGTAGGTAGGGGAAGGCCTGACCTAGGGTACCATATCTGGCCCCTAGACCTTTCCTCTCTGGCATTGTTTCTCTTCTCTGCTTCTGGCCACGACTTCTATCCTGATGTTTCTGCCTTGGAGCCAGTAAACCATGGACTGAATCCCCTAAAACCATGAACCAAAATAAACTTCTCTTCCTTTAAGTTGTGGCTGTTATGTACTGTGTCCCAGCAAAGGGAATGCTGACTAATACATGTAGGTTATGTGGTTGGTGAATAACGACCCCCCCCCAATATGGTATGTTCTAATCCCTGGAACAAGTATATGTTACCTTATACTGTATGCCAAAAAAAGAACTTTGTAAACTGGGTATGGTGGCTCATTCTTATAATCCCAGCAGTCTGTAAGGCTGAAGCAAGAGGATCACAAGTTTGAATGTAACCTGGGAAACTTACTGATCTAGAGAACTTCTCTCAAAATAAAAAAAAAAAATTTTTTTAAAGGGCTGAGAATATAGGTCAGTGTGAAGGCCCCAGGTTCAATCTCCAGTACTGAAAAAACAAACAAAATAAAATTTTGCATATATGATTAAGTTAAGCATTTTGAGATGGGAGATTCTCTTGGATTATTGGAGTGACTCTGCATATAATTGCACCCATTCTTAAAAGAGGGCAGTAGAAAGAGATTTGACTCGGACAGAAAAGGAGAAGGTGATATAACCATGTAAGCAAAGATGGGATTGATGTGGCCACAAGCCACGGAATGCTGGCAGCCATCAGAACTGGAAGAGGCAGGGAATTCCCCTAGTGCCTGAAGTGCAGTGGGCCTGTAGACGCACTAATGTCAGCCTGCTGATACTGAGTTTGGACTCTGGGTCTCCAGAACTGAGCAAAACTTTCAGTTATCTTAAGCCACTGAGTCTGGCAGTTTGTTATAGGAGCCACAGGAAATTAATATGGACAGTGTCATTGAGATATTAAGGGTGGAATCCACAGCTGAGGGGTGGACTGGATGTGTTAGGTGAGGGAATGGCTGCATCTAAGGGAACATCAAGTTGGTGCCACTAAAGGCCAGCCTGGGACTCAGGCCTGGGTGCAGGAGAGGGACCCAGGAAGCAGAGGGAGGGTACACAGAGAATAGAACAGGGACGGAAAGACCCTTGTGCAAGAGAATAATTGAGCTGGAGATTGGAGTGGGCAACAGTAACGCAGTTCTGCAGGAGCTTCTGCAAAGCACTTCTGAGTTGTCCCTTGAAGGGAGAGGAAGCTGGGGGTACAACAGCTGATTCCTGG
The DNA here is from genome assembly GCF_053883595.1 of Heterocephalus glaber. Lineage (NCBI taxonomy): Eukaryota > Metazoa > Chordata > Mammalia > Rodentia > Bathyergidae > Heterocephalus > Heterocephalus glaber. The sequence goes on from NW_028258349.1 coordinate 11,441,255, forward strand.
CGTGGGCCAGAGGTTAGGTGGGAGGAGCAAGCGGCAGGGAGGGGGCGGTGCTGAGTCTCTCAGCAAGGGTTTGGGTTCACCTTCCATGGAGTGCCGCTAGGTTGACCCAAGGCATTGTGAAGCTGTGGAAGCCATTGGAATGGGTGACACAATACTCAAGGACAGTTCATTTTAAGGGGCGAAGGAAAAAAGCAGAGGCTAAAGGCTTGGGATAAATAAGGACTTTAAAAAATTATTGTACAGTATTAGTCAATAAATATCAGTAATGGTCTCTGAGAAATAGAGTGGTTATAAAAACACACAAAGCTTCTGTCCTTGGTGAATAAATGGGTAATAAAGAGAAATAATCTCATGTTATAAATACGGTAATAAAATTTTAGATGGATAAAAAGCATGAAGAAACAAATGAGGATGATATGATGGAGAGCTATAGGGCCACTTCAACTAGACTGATTAAGGGAAGGCCTAAGGAAACGACAATTGTGCTGATTTGTAGGTGATAAAAAGGGCAGGCTGGGAAGGGAATTAGGGGATAGCATGCCAGTGCAAAGGCCCGGGGGCAGGTATGCAAGGCAGAGGGAGGAAACTATGAGCCTGAGCAATGAGAGACCAATGAGTGGAGAGAACAGGCCAGAGAGTACTGGGTCACGTCACACAGGACGTTGTGAGCCACACAGAAGGTGTGAGGTGAGCCCGGTTGCCATGTGAAGCCTTTGGTGTTCTGGAAGGAGGGAATGACTTGCTGTGATTTGCATTTGGGCTTTTTTTTTTTTTTGAGACAGGGTCTTACTTTATAGTTCAGGCTGGCCTTGATCTTACTGTGTAGCCCAAGCTAGACTCAAACTTGTAGAGATCCTCTGCCCCAGTCTCCTGAGTGCTGGGATTACAGACCTGTGCCACCTGATTTGCATTTTAAAGGTTTTTGTGCGAAGGGACTCAAAGGAGCACGTGTAAAGGCAGGAGGGTGCTGAGGAAGCTCCACAATTATCCAGCTGGTGGTGGTGGTGAGAGTGAACAAGGACAAACATCACAGGCACAGAGCTTCCGGAATTATTGGTGATTAGTGCTGTAGCATAAAGCGCTACCCCGAGTGACCAGATTCCCATTCTCAGGGCTACTGAGTCACAGCAGTGATGTAACAAGGTGTGGCATTACATAGAGTAGAAACCTGATAATTACCTGCCATCCGTTCACAGGTAATGCATTTACTCACTCAGGTGTGTGTTCTTAGCAGGTATGGCTCTTGTTTAAGAGGACTCTATCAATTAATTAGCTGTTTTGATTGGGTAGTGAGAAATGTACCTTTAACAGGGTTAGATTTTTCACAAATCAACCCATTACTATAATAGAGTTTTCAGGCTCTCACAGCAGGTGGAAAAGGCTGGAGTTGTAAGGCTTGTTTCTGGGGACAGTTATTCCCCACTGCCTGGGCCAGGCAGGCACGGGGTCATGGTGTCCTTGGTAGAGGTGGGCTCAGGTGGCCCCAGGCTGCAGCTTGGCCCTCACTTGTACAGGATGTCAGCCATCCCTGCTCGCACAGCCCCCATGATACCCCAGATGCTGCTGGGGGATGGGTCATGGGGGGAGGGCCCTGGGTAATGAGGGGAAAACGGGGTCTGCTTGCCTTGTGCTCATGGCTAGGGAGGAAGGCTGGAAGGCCAGAGTGTCCTCCCGCTGTGCTCTGGGAAGGGGCCAGTGGGGCAGGATGCCCAGGAAGTGGGGAGTCTTGCCCAAGACCTCGGTGACCTCCAGAAAGTTTTGGGGGGAATGTACTCTACTGAGGAAAAGTCCTGGGTCCCCCTTCTGTGAGTGTCATCAGCTGTTAAATGAGAACAGTGCTGCCAGTCCTGGGTTTGATAAGAATTAAAGGGAGGTCTGGACAGTTGAGTGCACCAGCGCGGATGAAACTTGCAAACAGGCAAAGTGGAAGAAGCCAGGCACAAAGGGCCAAACACTGTCTGATTCAGTGTTATATGAAGTCCCAAGAAGGCAGCCTCAGAGACAGACAGAATAGCAGTTCCCAGGGCCTGGGGAGAGAGGAAATAGGGAGCTGTTGTTTAATGGATAGCAAGTTCAGGAAGATGAAAAGGTCCTGGAGGTGAATAGTGGTGATGGTTGTACAACATTATGAATATACCCAATGCCAATGAACTGTATGCTTAAAACGGCTGAAATGATAAATTTTGTTTTCCAAAAAGATTAACACCAGCTGGTAAACCCAAGTTGGAGTTCCTGGGATGCTGTCTGCATGGCTGACTCTTGGCCCAGGGCAGGACCCCAGCCACCACTGCAAGGTCACCGGAGGCCAAGGGTGGGGGACATGATGGCTGACCATAGATAGTTTTGAAAATAAACAAAGGATATGAAAGCAGAGTGCTTGCCACCACCGGTAATCTTCACAGTTCGGAATTTTTTTCTATATAAGGTTTTATATAATTTTATACCTGGGTTTTTATAGTGGTTGTTGCTTAGATCATTTTCGTAAGTATTTTCTTTTATCTCTAGAAACTTGAATAAAACATTGCGATCACTATATAATATCCCACGTGATCCCTATATTATATTTCAAGTTGCGTATGCAGGTTCTTTCTAGTTTTTCACTATGTAAATGAAACTGCAATTACATCTTTGGGCATAATCTCTAGCTGCACCCTGTATCCCTGGGACAGATTTTTAGAATTCCCTAAGTATAAATTGAGCCCTTTTAGATGTTTGAGCCACGTTTGATCCATGGTGGCAGATTGAATAACAGGCAGGCTGTCCCCTCTGACATCCTCATCCGGCTGGCAGGACCCCCTTCCCTCAGCCCCCAGCCACCCACCTGTGTCCTCCCACTGCTGGTTGGTATTGATTCTTTCCACAGCTTGGTCCTCCACAGAGCACTCCTGAGAGGTGCTGGGAACCTTTCAGTCACTAGGGTGTTTCCTGGAAGGGAAAGGTGGGGCCTCAGCCCTTTCTTCTGGCTCTCTTTTGAGTCTAGGCCTACGAGGAGCAAATCACGGTGCCTTGTACTCGTGCCACGATGTGCTGGCTGCCTGAGGCCCAAAGCAGTGGGGCCAACCAATCGTGAGCTGAAACCTCCGAACCTAGGAGCCAAAATAAACCTATTCTATTTATAAGTTGATTATCTCCAGTGTTTGTTATATACTGTGACAGAAACCCGGCTAACACAGCCTCAGTTTCCTCTTTGGTTGTAGGGGGCTGACAATGCTTATTTGGGGGGATCATGGTGAAGGTGAAGGTTACAGATGTCCAAGTCCCAGAGCCAGGCCGAGGGACTAAGCAGCATAGAACTTGCTCTTTTCTTGCCACTCAGAGAACACACAGAGCCTCCTCTGCTGAGGCCATTTTCCCCTACAGGGAGGAATTGAAAGGGTGGTGCTGGCAGGGCCCCCAGGGGACTGATGTTCCTCTGCCTCTCACCCTGAGGCTCTTCCTTTGTGTTCATGACCTCTGGAACCTACTGAGCCCTAAATGTCACCTCTCTGGAGACCCCGCTGAGTTTAAGGCCTTTGCTTTCTTGGTGATCCTTTTCAGCAAGTAGACCCTCCTCTTAATAATATTCAGCAGACATCTGATAATTGTGATAACCCTGATGGGTGGTGAGCAAGGCAAATTAGCCAAAAGATGATTGATTTTTTTAATGTGCAATTTTATCTTCCACCTTTCCTAGCAACGTGCTCTGCCAAAGTAATAATTTCTTCTCCCAGGTATTTGCCAGTGTAGAGATTGCACATCTATTTATGGTTGCCTGGGAGCCTCATAATTACAATACAGTCCAAGTGCCCATTTTCTTTCCCTGACTACAAATAGGGATCAATCGAATTTTAAATGACTGCTCCAGGGCTCGCTCCTGATCGTGACCTTTGTAAATGATTAGTGCTCACCACTGTTGCTGGCTGCCCAGAGAAGGCAGGTGGGCAGTTTTCTAACTGGCATTTCGTCTGGATGTGGGCCAACGACGTTCCAGGTGAAATCCGGCAATGAGCGGCCAGTGGAGAAAGGGCTTGTGGACTTTCTCTCCAGCCCACAGATGCTTCCCGCATTTCTCCCAGGCCTGCTTTCCTTTGTCTAATTCCTGGGCTCTGCAGATGTCTGTTTGCTCAGAGCTTATTGACAGAACTGCACTAGGCCCTGCTGAGCTGGTGCCCAGGAAGGGGAGGTTGAATTCAGAATGTCCCGGGAAGCTTTAGACATTCATATAAAAATTGTTGTTTGCCAGAAAGAAGTTTCTTTGTTTATGTTTTGAATGGTTGGATTTGATCTCAAATGCTAAGCTTCACATTGTGAAACCGGAGAAACCTGCAGGGTAAACAATTCTTATGGAAGAAGTTGAGGCCAGGACTTGGCTTCTTCTCCCATGCATGCCCAAGTCATTTTCTGATTCAGGGTAGAGCCAGCTGTAGTGTGTTGGAGCTCCTTGAGACCCCTGGTGCCAACTGAGCCCCACCAGAGGGCTCCGCCAGACATGGGCCCTCTTATTTTAGGGGCAAAGCATAGGGAGTGCTGTTTCCTATCAGTCCTTCTCAGAATTACACATACACCTATCTGGGTGTGGTGTGCAGGCCGGTAATCCCAGCACTTTGGGAGGCTGAGGCCGGATTCCAAGTCTGAGCCCAGCCTGGGCAATGTAATGGCTTGGCAAGAAGGTGTCTCAAAATAAAAAATAAAAATAGGGCTGGGGATGTAGCTCAGTGTGAAGGCCCTGGGTTCAATCCCCAGTGCCACCAAAAACGAACAAAGAAACAAATAAAAAAGCTCCCCAAACCAAAACCAAACAAACAAAACACGCTTACTGGACAGCAGTGAAAGCCATGTGGCGAGGAGCAGCAGCAGTAGCCTGTCATTGAGCATCCTGTGCTCTAGCTGCTAAGTCCACCTCCATGTCTTTGATTGCTACTTCTAGGAACGAATTTGCTCTCTTCGCTTACAGACAGGGTGTGGATGGTGCCACTTAAATACACTCTTGTCAGGATTGCCTTCTGTTATGGCTTGGATCTAGATGTCCCTCCGAAACCTCATGTGCTTTTTGGAGCTGGCTAGATCTAGGGTGTGTGATCCTGGGATTAAGAACATGTGGTACTAAATTAGTCCTCGATTGGGATTAGTATAATCCTGGGTGGCACCACCCAAAAGGCTGGTAGCCTGGATGGAATAAAAGGGAAAGGCAGGCTGGCTACTGCTGCTTGCTTCTTCACTGCCTTCACTGCCAATGGAGGATTTCTCTTCTGTGATGCCCCTCTGCCATGCTGCCCTACCTTGGAACCAGGTGACGATGGACTGAAACCTCTACAAACTGTGAGATAAATAAATCTTTCCTCGCGTAACTTGTGAGTGTTGGATATTTTATCCTAGCAATGGAAACAGTAACTAAGATACCTTCCCAGAGGTTTATTCTATGCAATAACAAAATGTTTCCTTCTGAGCAGTGATATTTGTGTGCTGCTAGCAATCTCATATTTCCTTGAGAATCCCCAGGTTCAATGTTGGCACCCACCCAAAGTGTCTGTCTACGTCCTCCCTCCCCTCTCCAGCCAGGCCAGTTTCACTCCTTGGCATCTATGCACAAGCTGCTACCCAGTGCCCCAGATCAGCCCCACACCCAGCCCTCCTCTTGTCTCTCATCCACCCCTGTCCAGCCCCATCTCTGTATCCCCTCAGGATCTGGGTAAAATCTGCCTTATCCCTGCTGCACCTCACAGCTGCCGAGCATGTCCTTATGGATACTTTAGAGTAGCTTCATAGCTCCTTTAAGCTGCTCCTCCAGGGAAATCCTGTCTCCCTACCAGCCCATTAGAGTTCTCTGTGATTCCTGAACTCCCGAGGTCCTAGGAATAAAGAGAACCCAGGGAAGGATAAACTGAGATGGGCCAGCATGCCAACCTTTGTCCCATGGTTTGCCTGCTAGTTTCCCTCTACAGTGCCACTGCTAATTGAAATCTCCAGAAAGCATCAGTACTTCAATGCCCAGAAATGAAAGCCATCATTAAGACTTTGAGATCTAAAATCACATGCAACATCTCAAGCAAACCACTGTTTTGGCGTGCTGCTTGAAGTCTCTGGAAGGTGTGTGCTGATACAATACAGATGAGGCAAAAGGAAAGAACTAAAGCACCAAGAGCAGAACTCACCTGAGCTCCTTTCTCCAGGCCTACCCACTGACATCAGTTTGGCCTCAGAAATACATCAAAACCCAAGCACTAAATGTTTCCTTTATCCTTTCCCCTTGTTTGTAGAACAGGAGATTACATCTTTTTGATTAGAGGTGGAAATAGATGGGCCCTTCCAGTTGTCATCATTCGGTTTCAATGTATAAATGTTAGCAGGCTCCAATAATTCAACCATAGCATATTTCAAAATATGTCAGTTATGGCACACCCAAGGATTATGTTTGAAGCAATTGACTTAACCTTGAAATATCCTGTCGATCTGTAAGTGTGAGATGCCAGTCATGTGAGGCCTGGATGGGCTCTATATTGTACCCCTTGGGGCAGCGGCTGGTCTGAGCCTGAAGCCACATTTGTGGGTCGGCCATTGTAGAGCCCTGTGACATCACCCAACATCTTGGGATGATAAACCATCTTGATGATGGAAGATGCCTGGGCGTCTTTGTTCGCAGTTACCTTTTTGTTCACTCCCCGAAGAACAGCGACTTTGCTGATTTCTGTTTAGTTTATTTTCCCACTATTTACATGTGTACATGTAAGTGTTTTCTAAGATGCTTACATTAGTGTCATGTTTTGCAGATGATGTATAACAGTAGGATTTAGGTGAGAATCTTCAGTGCAAAAATCTATTGCTCCTGGGAATGAAGGAAGTGCACTGTGGTGTAGCGAGGTATGAGAATTCATCCCATCCAGTTCATCCTTTGGATTTCACCTTTGTCTTAGCATCTATAGTATTAGTAATTATTCTGATTAGAATAATGACCTGCATTTTAAAAGTGTATAATTCATACTTAGAGTTAGTTTCCAAGGCAATGCCACTTTTGCAGAGTTCTGCTGAACCTAGGGTTTAAAAAATAAGATTTTGAATGAAGAAACAAAGATACCCACATACAGAAACAGGATTCCCTTGTGGACGGAAAGTGTGAGCCCCTCTTCTAACAGCCTCTGGGACACTCAGGCGGGAATCTGTGTCTGTCAATTATGACTGGTTTGGGGGTTGGTTAGTTTCCTAAATTCTTTTCTGAATCCTTATGTTGAGAAAGGAAAAGTCAGGGCTACGCATCCCAAGATTCTGGAATAACTGACTTCTCTAACTAAGCAAACATAGCCCTTAATCTCATACCCAGAACAACTAGCCTGGGTAAAACCAGCAAAAGAAGATCGATTTCATGAATAAGAATGTAGCTGAAGCGGGTGGTACAAAATTCCAAGGTGTGCTCTGTGGAACATGCGTGCTATGGGGATAACTGAAAGGCAGCTCTAGGGTAGAAGGGCTCTCTTGTCAAATAAGTTCAGCAAGTCCTCCAAGACAGCAATGTGATCACTCCCTGCCATCTGGGCTCAGGCCTCCATCCCCTCTCACCTGGACAAATGCAATAACATTCTACCCACTCCCCTGTACCTGGTGCCCAGCCCTTCTCTGGTCCTCCATAACACTGCGTGCACAGCCTGAGGGTACTTTGTAAAAGATGATTTGGTTCATGTCACTCTCCAACTTTAAAACCATCTAATGGTTTCCCACTGTGTTCAGAATTGTGGCCCAAGGCCGGCCTGCCCTTGCCCCTGCCTCTCTTCAGCACCTCTCTAGCTCTACCCTCCTCCTTCCCCAAGGCTTCCACCACCCTGGTGTCTGCCAATTTTAGAAACACCTCCAGCCCTTTCTTGCCTCAGGGGCTTTGCACTGGCTATTTCTCTGTTCTCTACTTGGAAACTTCTACCCTCTGATCTTTGTAGCTGTCTTCTTGTCATTCAGGCCATAGCTCAAAACCACCCTGTGGCTCTCACTTCATCTACAAGACCCAAGAGGTTCAGGAACATAAGCACCTTTTCCTGCTCACCCAGTGACTGCATGCCACTAACACTTATTCTTTATAGCATTGTTGTTTCCCCTTTGTCTAAATGTACACTCCCTGGAGATAGGTCTTGGCTTGATCTGTCTCATTCACACTGATCCTCGTGCCTGTGACATGGAAGACATTTTACAAATGCCGGCTGAGTGACAGTCACATGATGTACATTTATCTTGTGTAGCTCTCAGCACAGGTGAAAATAAAACCTACCTTTTGAGTATGTTCAATATTTGAAAAATAGATTGGAATTGGAAGGCTCAGAGCTGGCAGGTATTTTTAAAATCTGCCTTGTTCCCCAAATCTGGCTGTCTCAGGAATGGTGCACCTCTATCTCCTGGTCCTGTTTGTAGACACCCAGCAAGGAGCCACACAATCACTGTCCTGCTGTTTTGAAGCTAGGAGAGGCAGACCTCCCATGGCTCTGTGTCACCCATCACTGTTTCTATCCTCTTCTCTATTCTCATAGTAGGAGCTCTCATTTCTAAATGAGCCAAGAGTTCTAGGACTGTGAGCATCTTTGAGAAGGAGCACTTGGTGAGCAAAGTGGGCACAGAGACCTTCACCAGTCTGAGATTGGCTGCTTCTCCTCAACTGTGGGCCACAAGTTTTCCTGGGCTGTGACATCACTGAGCCTGGAAATATTGCCAAGTTCACGACTTTCCTACAGCAAGTGCAGTGTGTCAGTAGGGTTGATTGCAACAATCATGGTGCTAGAGCCCTAGGATTCCCTGCCATGAAAGGGCTAAAATGATAACAACCTCTGACTAATATTGGGAGACCCTGGCTTTGTCAGATGATAGGGCCCTGGACGGGTTAGCTTGTCACTTCATCATCCAGGGACACCAACCAGACTGCTTCCCAGTCTCTCCCCTACATCCTTGCATACCTGCATGCCTCCACACCTGCACAACTGCACACCTACATACCTCCACACCTATACAACTGCATACCTACACACCTGTACATCTCAGCAACTGCACACGCATGTACCTGCACATCTGCATACCAGCAAATCCATGAAGACTTTGTTGTCTCTGTAGTAGGAGAGCCCTTTATTTAGCTTGTGAGGAATATTTTTTTTCTCCTTAAATTCTTTTATTGGTACATTTTAGGTACACAATACATTTACATTCATCATTGGGAACTTGTACCTTTACATGATGTATCTTGGTTCTTATTTTTTCCCCATTCCCCTGCCCTCCCTTCAACTCCTCCATCTCTCCCTATTTACAAAGACTTTGTTTCCATTGTTTTCCTTTTCTCATATTTTTTCTCTTTCCCTTCTTTCCTTTCTCTACCCCTCCCAAGGAATATTAACAGATTAAAGTGTTGATTGGGCAAAAACCCAGGCAGAGGGAAGCAGAATGCCCTTATTCGTGGCAAAGAGTTTCAGAACAGCCACCAGAGCCCAGTGTGTGTATGGAAGTGTGTGTGGAGGGGAGGGGTCCAAAACACATTTGTTTTCCTGTGATATTGTTGCTTCTCTCTGCACCTGGCCCTTTCTAAGAGATTGCACTCTGACATACATGCCAGGAAACAGTGACTCTGCTGGATCCTCAGAGTGCCCTGGGGAGAAATGAGACCCGGACTCCGGGGCTTTGGTAGGAATATCACATATCTAGCAGGGTCTCCACTTACGGTGCTTTTGCCGTTCAAGCACATGAAACTCCTGGAGAAAGAAACACTTACTGAAGCTGAGTTCACAATAATAAATTACAAATCACCACGAGGAAGAGTCTGCTGCAAAGAGCCAAAGAACTGGAAAAACTAGAGCAATCTGAAAGAGATTCTAAAGTAAGGAGGTTTAAAATATTTAGAGATACTGAATATGGATCACTTTTACTTTTACTATATGTTTGAAATCAATCATAAGTTTTTAGAAAAGAATCAAAGAAGGTGGGCAATCAGTAGTTTAAATGAAAATATCACTGTGATTTTAACTAGCAATTAGAACCTACATTTAACACCCACCTCTTTCATTCTGTCCTCCCTTCTTGGTAATTAATGCATGCCATAGAAAGCCAGTTTGTAAAGCCAGGCGTGGTGATACAAGCCTGTGATCCCCTCGCTTGGGAAGCTGAGTTAGGAGGACTGCCTCAAGTTCAAGGCCATCCTGGGCTACATGGTGAGTTCAAGGTCAGCCTGAACTACCTAGCGAGACTTTGTCTCAAAAAAAAAAAGTCATTTTGTAGTTCAACAATCATAATAATACTAATTTAAAACTCTTGAAACAATATGGCATGTGTCTTGTCAAACAAAAATATAAGAATTTGGAACTTTCTGCGTGCTCAATCAGAGGAAATTAAATGGATTCATACAAGAATGACTGCACCTTCACTTCTACTCTGTGGCAGCCAGATACTTACTTTCCCCAGGATGCTATCCATAAACAGAGGTTTCTTGTTGCCATGGATTTCTGCTCTCAAGTTTTTTTTTTCCCTTGCTTTTCCCAAGATTTGAGCAAAGCCAGTCTAGCTGAGAAGTAAATCAGTTATTTTTAGTTCTTTGAATGGCTTTTCACGAGCTCTTTCCTTCCTTTGGCCTAAGGCCCACTGGACCATCAAAGGGATTTTCATGAGAAGGACGGAAAGAAGGGTCTTTGCTGGACCACTTACCTCCATGATTGCCCCTTTCCAGCCAGAACCCAGGGAAGCCCCAGGAAGCAGAAGCCCTTGCTCTCATGCATTGGCATGCATTGCTTTTCAGATTCCCAAAGGTACATTAGGGCATTTAAATACAGATCGCCGCTCCTCCTCCTCACTGCTCAAGAGAACAACTCAAGCCAGAGGCTCCATCCTGACTCTTCCTCCTGAATAGGTTTGAGGCTGACTTGGAGAACCTGCAGCTTCATCCCCAGGAGGGGTTTCCTCAAAGCTCACACACCCAAGAAAAACTTTCCTTGTGGAGTTCTAGGCTAACCAGCATTGCCTTCCTGGTTCCCACCTCTGACCAAAGCAGTAGTGCAAGATGCAGAAATAATAATCTTGGGATCTCTCCCTTTCTTGGAATCAGATGTGAAGAAACAACAGTGATGCAAGATGATAATAATAACAACACTCCAAACAAGTAATAATTTCAAATTCTCTGCCCCCCCCGCCCCTCTGTAGCTCCCATAATATGAGTAACAGAATGGATTTCCCCTCTCTCCTCTGGGGCCAGAGCTGTTCTCCCACCCTTCACAGAGGTGGGAATGACCCTGAAGATGGAGACAGAAATGCCTTTCACCCCTCCAGCAGGAATATTTCTATTCCTGACTTTCCTCTTGATAAGGTCACTCCCTACATGATTGGAAAAGAATTAGGAAACATGAGGGGAAGCAATATACCCTTAGGGGAGAAATTCCTGGTGACTCCTAATGAAAGAGGAACTTGCTGTCTTTCCAGAAAGATGAAATCTTGCTGCTACACTTGTGCATGTTTTCAACCCTATCTTCAATTATTATTTATTATTTTCTTTCTGGGTTTTAAAAATATTAATGGCGCATTCAACCCCTTGAAGTTTGCAATTAAAAAGAGGTCTTCATAGAAGACAGTGCTACATGCATACCCATGTTTATAGCAGCACAATTCATAATAGCTACATCTTGAAAGCAGCCCATATGTCCATCAACAGATGAATGGATAAAGAAAATGTGGTATTTATACACAATGGAGTACTACTCTGCTGTAAAGAAGGATAAACTTGAGTCATTTGTAGGAAAATGGATGCACCTTGAGACCACAATGAAATAAATCAGACACACAAGCTTAAATATCACATGGTTTATCTTATATGAGAAACCCAAAATATGAAAAACAAAATAAAAGATAGGTAATAGGAAATAGGGAGGTAGATCTTTTACAAAAGGAAAAGGGACCAAGATATGAAGGAAGGGGGAGAAAAGGGAAGAAAAAGAAATGAAAAAAATTAAGATGTGTTGTGTACATGCACTAACTCCCTGTGAGGAATGTAATCATTATGTACTGCAAACATGTAGTAAGACAAAAATAAAAACTGAAAAAAGAAGTCTTTATGGACCTAAATATAAAACACTAAACAAACTCCTAGAAAACATGGGAAAAAATCTAGGTCCCTTTGGATTTGACAATAACTTTTAGATGCAACATCAAAAACATAATCCATGAAAGAAAGAATTGATAGGCAGGACTTCATTAAAATTAAGGACTTGCGCTCTGTAAAAGACACAGCAAGAGAATGAAAAGATAAACCACAGTCTGGGGGGGAAAACCTGTGTAAAATGCATATCTAATAAAAGACTGGTATCCAAAATATACAAAGAACTCTTAAAAATCAACAAATAACCCAATTTAAAAATAGACAAAAGATGTCATGAGGGCTGGATCTGTTGGTGCAAGGCTGTGATCCCAGCTCTCTAGGAGGCTGAGGCAGGAGGATAGCAAGTTCAAGTCCAACCTGGGCAACATAGTGACTTAGTGAGACCTTGTCTCAAAATAAAATTGAAGGGCCAGGGGTTTAGCTCAGTGGTTCTGCCACCTGCTTTGCAAGCATAAGGACCTGAGTTCGATCCTTGGTACCAAAAAAAAAAAAAAAGAAAGTTCAAAATAAAATTGAAAAGGGCTGGGGATGTAGTTCAGTGAGAAGGGCCTGAGTTTAATCTCTTGTACTGCAAAACAAAACAAAACTAAACAACCAGACACTTCATACATAAATACACAGAAAAAGCAAATGAAGTTGTGAAAGACGATCATCTTATGTCATGAGAGAATTACGAATTTAAACAGTGATGAGATACCACAGCATACTTATTAGAATGTCTAACACAGAAAACACTGACGCTGCCAAACACAGGTGAGAATGTGGAGTGATAGGGAATGCAAAAGCCAGTCATTTTGGAAGACGACTTGATAGTTTCTTACAAAACAAATTTGTCTAACCATAAGATTTGGTAATTTGTTTCTTATGGCTTATACAAATGAGTTGAAAGTTTATGTCCACACAACTACAGGCACATGCATTTCTTTTTCTTTCTTTAAGAAATTTTTTTTCAGTGCTGGGGGAAGGAACACAGGTGTTCGGCACACCCCCAGCCTTTTTGCACATGAATGTTTATAGGAGCTTTATTTATCCAAGACTTGGATGCAACCAAGTTATCTTTCAATATGGAATGGTTAAACAAACAGGGATTCCATTCAATGAAACACTACATAAAAATAGGAAGACATGGAGGAACATTCCTATGCATATTTCCAGGCATAAGAAGCCAATCTGAAAAGGTCCATAGCATGTGATTTTAACTACATGTCATTTTGGATAAAGCAAAATTATGAAGACAGAAAAAGGATGAATGGTTTCCAGGGATTTAGGAGGAGCGGATGGGAGGGGAGTGAATTGGTAGAGCATGCGGGGGTTAGGGAAGTAAACTATTTTATATGACACTGTAATGTGGGATACATGTGAAAACCCATAGAATATACAACACAGCATGAACCCTTCAATGTAAACTATGGACTTTAATTTGTAGCAACATATTCATAATTGCTTATCAATTTCTACAAGTGTAGCACACTAATGCAGGGCATTAATAATAGAGAAACTAAGAGTGGGAATTCCCTGTACTTTCTTTTTTCCCCCTGTACTTTCACTTGAAATTTTCTAAAATAAACTAAAAACTTCTCTGAAAAATAAAGTCTGTGAATTTAAAAATAATCTCTAGGGCTAAGATCTCCCAGAGTCCTTTTTGTCGCTGAAATCTGAGACAGTTTTTAGAATTTCAGATGGACTCCATTAGCCAGAACCAGAAATTGATTAGTTGTTCTGGTATGCTTGCCAAAAACACCTCTAAAAAATCTAGTCTCAAAGACTATAAAATTTCTATCAACCATCCATTTGGCAGTGCACTTTACTAGTTTGAAAACATGGACAGAGGACAACCCTATCTCTCTTGAATCTGTCTGCAATGAGTAGTAGTAGTAGTAGCAGTGGTAGTAATAGTAATAAAAGAAGAGGAGGAGGAGGAGGAGGAGGAGGAGGAGGAGGAGGAGGAAGAAGAAGAAGAAGAAGAAGAAGAAGAAGAAGAAGAGAAGAAGAAGAAGAAGAAGAAGAAGGAGGAGGAGAAAAAGTGGCAGCAGCAGTAGTAGAAGCAGTAGTGGTAGCAATAGTAATAGCAATAGTATTAGAAGTAGTAGATGTAATCATAGAAGTAGTTTAAGTAACAGTAGTAATAGTAGAAGTAGTAGTTATAATAGAAATGGAAGTATTAGGAGTAAAAGTAGTAATAGAAATAGTGCTAGTAGCAAAGCAATAGTAGTAACAGATAGTAGTAATTGCAGCTATAATAGAAGCTATGTAATAGAAATAGTAGATGTAATAGTAATAATAATAGAAGTAATAGTAGTGCTAGAAATGTAGTTGCAATAGAAGTAGAGTAATAATAGAAATAGTTTGCAGTTGTAGTAGAATAATATTAGTTATAGAAATAATAATAGTTGCAATAGTAGTAATAGAATAGTAGTTTTAGGAGTAGTAGAAATAGTAGTTGCAATAGTAATAGAAGTAATAGAAATAATAATAATTTCAACAGTAGCAGAAGTAATAGTAGTAGTAAAAATAGTAGTTGTGCCATTCTGAAAAAATGGTATTAAGGGTAAATGCTATCAACATGACCTTGCTGCCAAGGCCAACATAGTGTTTGTCAGGTTTCTTCACTGTAAAGCTCTTCTTTCTCCTTTTTCCATACTATAACCTTTGAAAGGAAGTTATGATGTCTAAGGAGTGGACAGCTATACTCAATCTTCTTGAGTACAGAATACATACATAAATTATGTGGATTAGTCTATTTCCCCATTATTTATCCAATAATATATATGTCTTAGTGTGCAATCATGGTTATCTCTAATGTAACTTGAATTATAACTGAATACTATTTATTTTGTTGATTTAATGTTCCAACTTTTGCTACTGAAACCTCTTTCAGTTGGTTCCTGTGTCCCTTTCTAGTATTTTTGTAAGTGTACTTTTTTGGATCACTTCATTATTTCCTGGCACTGCAAGATGCTCCTGGCTTATCTTATCTATACATTAGTCTTTGAAATAGCCATCTGCCCAAGGATCCCTGTGCATTAGTCAGAAGTCTTTAGAGAAAAGAATCAAGAGCCCAAGAACTGGGGATTTAGCTCAGTGGTGCTGCACCTGCCTCGCAAGCACAAGGTCCTGAGTTCGATCCCTAATACTGCAAAAAAAAAAAAAAGTTCATTAAATTAAGTTTAAAAAACCCAATAGGCCATGATACATGATGATAGATAGATAGATGATAGATTTATTATGAGGAATTGGCTCACATGATTATGGAAGTTGCAAAGTCCCAAGATCTGTAGTTGGCAAGGTGGAGACCCATGAAAGCCAATATTATAATTCCAATCTGAGTTTAAAGGCCTGAGAACCAGGAAAGCCAGAGGTATATTCTAGTCTAAGAGCATTCAAAGGCAGGAGAAGACCAATCTCCCGTCTCCAAGACATTTGCAAATTCTTCCTAATTCACCACTTTTGTTCTATTCAGGCCTTCTATAGACCCAGCGATGATCACCAATATTGGGAAGAGCAGTTAGTCTACAAGTTCACATGCTAATGTCATCCACAGACACCCTCACAGACACACCCTGAATAATGTCTTTTTTTTTTTTTTTTTGGTACTGGGGATCGAACTTAGGTCCTTGTGCTTGCATAGCAGGCGGTGAAACCACTGAGCTAAATCCCCGGCCCCTGAATAACATCTAACCAAACATCTAGGGTCTCTATGGTTTGGTCAAGTTGACACATAAAATTAGCCATATGCCCTGCTTTCCTTTATTAGAGAATGGGTTATGTGCTCTCATTGCTATTGGAGTCTTATTGCTTCTAGCCCCTCTCAAATGACAGAGCAAGAAAAATATTACTGTGTATATTAACCTTAGCTGTACACAGTTCTATGGGCTTTTCAGCGTATAGTCATATTTATTCATTTTATGATAAGGATGAATTCATGCCAGTTTTTCCAACTCTGAACCATTACCAGAAAGATCATTCTAACCTTCTCTCCTTACTCATTTGTAAACATCTGAATCCAGCCATCCACCACACATTTATTTGTTCAATTCCAAAGTATCATGGTTTCATAATTAACCCTTACATCCATCAGAGTAACTTTCCCGATTAGATCTGCTTACATACAGTTCCTGCAGCCTTTAGTCTCAACTCTCTACTCTTTTCCATAGTTAATTAGATCCATACCATTTTTCCCCAACCTCATCAGTGAAATTATTTCATATAAAACAAATTGAGGTATTTCCATTTAAGGTTATACAAAACTAGAAAGATGGAAAATATATTTGAGGTATATCCACTCAATGTTATACAAAATAGACAGACAAGAAGAAATATAAATATATATAACCCAAGGCCTTTATACTGAGCTATACTCTCAGCCCTTCTCAGTTGTTTTTTATTTTATTTATTTATTTATTTATTATTTATTTTTGAGACAGGGTCTCATTAAGTTGCTAAGTTGCACAGATTGGGCTCAAATATGAGATATTCCTGCCTCAACCTCCCAGAGTTCTGGAATCACAGGCATGTGTCACTACACCCACCTTATTTCATGCATTTGTAATACAGTTACATTACATTATAATCCTCTTCATTCCATTATAGGATTCTCCAACCTCCTGAATGATTTTTAACATTTGCATAATTGAGGTTCACTCTTTGTGCTATAAATTTCTACAGATTTCATAAGTGCAGTATCATATATCCACCATTGTAGTATAGTACAGAATACACTCACCACCCTAAAAAATCACCTGCACTTTACTATTCAGGTCTACCGATCTGTTTACTGTCTATGGTTTTACATTTTCCAGAATGTCACATAAATGAAATCACATAGCATGTAGCCTTTTCAGATTGACTTCTTTCATTTAGCAACAAGCATTTAATATTCATCCTTTTTTATCACCAAACAGTATTCCATGGAGTGGTCTGCCATCTTTGCGTGTCCTCTCATTTACTAAAAGACACCTTGGTTGGTTCCAGTTTTTGGTGATGATAAATGAATCTGTAAATACACACATACTTTCGTGTGAGCATAGGTTTTCAAATCAGTTGGGTAAATACCTAGGTTCATGACTGCTAGATTTGATGGTAAGGTGATGTTTAGCTCTGTAAGGAACTGCCAGACTCTTTCAACAAGGCTACAGCACTTTGCTTTGTCACCAGCCATGAGTGAGAGCCCCCGCTGCTCTGCATCCTCCCAACAGCAAGTGGTACTGTCAGTTTTTGGATCCTAGGAATTCTCATATCTGTACAGTGGTATCACATTCTTATTTTAATTTGCATTTCCTTAATGACAAGTGGTGTCGAACATCTTTTCATATACTTACCACTCATCTGTATATCTTTAAAGATAATTTTATTTTTAAATAATCAAAAACCTGCAGAAAAGTTGTGAATGCAGTTCTAAGAATGTCTTTATTCTTTCATAAGGTATATCTTGTCTTTTATTTTTTCAATATACATATTTTTATTAGTGCATATTCATTGTACAGAATATTGGGTTTCATTGTGGCTTTTTCCCCCCTCAGTAATAGAAATTGAACTCAGTTTGTACTGAGCTAAATCCACAGCCTTTTAAAATTTTTTATATTTTGAGACGATGTCTCATTAAGTCACTAACTTACTCAGGCGAGGCTTGAACTTGTAATTCTCCTTCCTTAGCCTCCCAAAGTGCTAAGATTACAGACATATATGGCCATTGGTCTCTTTTAGTGAGAAGTGTCCTTCGACCTTCCCTTGTCTTTCATGACCTTGAGTCCAGGCCAGTTATTTTATAGACCATCAGTCAGTTTGCCTGATGTCTCCTCATGCTTAGATTCAGGTAGTGTGGTTTGGGCAGGAATATCCCAGAGGCGATGCTGTGCTCTCCTAATTAGATCTCATTTCAGTTGGTCCCATCAATGACGATATTCACCTAACTACAATGTAGTTGTATGCTCCTAGCTTCTCCTCTTACCTTTGCAATTAATAAACATTTTGTGGGAACATGCTGCTTTAAGGCCCAGTAGCAGATTCCTCATCAAGCCTCACCCACTAATTTAATATCAACTGATGATTCTTGGATGAATTAGTTATCACTGAGCTGGTTATGAGATGACTTTCTCACTCCATCATTCCTTGTACCCTTGGCATTGTGCTGTAGGGAATCATTCTACTGCTCTTCCCAATTATTTATTCATGACTATGGACCCACTCATAGATTTCTGAATTTTTCAGTAGATTATAACCGACCAGAGTTGGACAGTGGCACCTCCTTCTGTGTCCCTCTGACATGTCTCCATCATTCTTGAGGCAATTTCTTTCTCCCTCCATGAGAAGATGTTACAAGTGCATCCCTTTTAGTGGAGAATTATATTTAGAGAGTAAGATCTGGATGCCAGATGAACTCATGGCTTTTGGTAAGGGTCCACTTCAGAGACTCTCAGCATACAGAAAATATATGAATGTGTTTATATATAGTATGTGTAAATACACATAGATTTACATAGATACACATTTATATTTACATTTATTTTTACAAGGATTTTTACATATACAGCACTCCCCCCTTACGTACAAGGGATATGGTCCAAGACCCTTAATGGATGCCTGAAATCTCAGATAGTACAACATCCTATATACAAACACTGTGATATCATGACAGTCAGCCTGATAACTGAGATGACTACTAAGTGACTGACAGGCTGGTAGTGCACACGGGGAAACAGAATCACTGTGAGTGACTCTACAAAGGTTAATTTTAGGAAGTGGTGTTGTGAGAACTGATTCTACAGTCTATGTGAGACTTGCAGTTACTTAGGTGCTGGGTTAGAAATCATCAGGGCTGGAATACAGAAAGGAAGGATGAAGTGAAGGGGAGGAGCAAGGACAAAATGGAGCCCGGGAATACAAACTGGGAGACACAAAGACAAATTTACCCTGCATCTCTCATCACCGTCACCCCCAGTGACATGGGCACCCTACAGAAAAAGGTGGTACTCTTTGGCTTGGAGGTGTGTAGACTGGCCCAGGGCTCTGTGAAGCAGAAGGAGATGGCAGGGGCTGGAGGAGCCATGTGCCTAGTGCTGCTCATCATCAAGTAGATGAACCAACAGGTAAGTGACAATGTGCCTCACCCTGGGTGGAGCTTCACAATGGCAATTCCTTCACTTCTGCCTTCTGAATATGGCACCATTTTCTCATGTGCTTATCCCTAAGCTACAACCACATAGGAAAGGGACATATAGTTCTAGTTCAGCTAAGTAGACATAGGAAGAAACATCCACAATCCTTACCTCAAATCACATTTAAAAGCCAGTTGAAACTGGGCATGGTGGCACACACTTGTAATCCCAACACTGTGGGAGGCTACAGTAGCAGGATTACAAGTTTGAGCCCAATCTGGGCAACTTAGCAACTTGGTACAATCTTGCCTCAAAATTAAAATATATAAAGGGCTGAGGATATAGCTTAGTGTGAAAGTCCTCAGTTCAGTCCCCTAGTACTGAAAAAAAAAATCAACATGGTTCACAGACCTCAATACAAGTGCTAAAATTATAAAACTTATAAGAGAAAGCATAGAAGAATATCTTTACAACTTAGAGTAGGCATATATCTAATATACTGGAAGCAATCACTATAAAAGAAAAAAAACTGATAGACTTCAAAATTAAAACCCTTCACTGGGTGTGGTGGCACACACCTTTAATTCCAGCACTCAGGAGGTGGAGACAGAAGGGTGTCATGAATTCAAGGCCAGCCTGGACTACATAGTGAGACCCTATCTCAAAACAAAATTAAAAAATTAAAACCATTTGCTCATGAAAAGATACCACTGAAAAATGAAAAAATAAACCATAGACTGAAAGAAAACATTCACAAAACATATATTGACAAAGGACTGGTATCTGGGATGTATAAGCATCTTTACTAAGTTAAAAACAAAGAGTTCAAAAACTGGGCAAAATATTTGAAAAGATAGGGCTGGGGATTTAGCTCAGTGGCACTGCACCTGCCTGGCAAGTTCAAGGTCCTGAGTTTGATTCCTGGTACCAGAAAAAAAAAAAGATTTGAAAAGATACTTTATAAAGGATAATATGAGTGACCAGTAAGCACATGAAAATGTACTCAACATCATTAGTTATCTGGGAAATGCAAATTAAACCATAATGAGATACTAAGGCAAACCAACCAGGGTAATTAAAATATAAAAATTGTCAACTTCATATGTTGGTGAGAATGTGGGCAGTTGGAGCTTTTAGGTATTTTTGCTGAGGAGGTATAACTGTGTCTGTAACTTACTTTGAAATGCATCAAAGTATGGGTGGTGTTTTAGTTACTTTTTCTTGTTGCTGAGACAAAATACCTGACATCTACAAGTGAAGGGAGGAAAGATTTATTTTGGCTCAGAGTTGGTAGGTTTCAGTCCATAATTGGCTGGCTCCAAGGCAGTGGGCATCACAGATGAAAAACAGTTCATGGTAGGCAGAAGGCAGTAATACAGTAAAATAGTGAAGCAGCAGCAGCATGCAACAAGACAAAAGCCTCTCCCTTGTATACCTTCCAGGATAATTGCACTTTTGGGTGGTGCCAAAAGGCCTGGGCCTTCCTATTATCCACACCCAGAACTACACTTAACCAATCAGTGGACTAATTTAGTAATCACTCACTCTTAATCTCAGCATTGGATAGTTTAAACCCAGCATCATACACCTGAGAACCAGCCACCTCTGAAAAATACATGAAGCTTTAGGGGTACATCTAGATACAAGCCATAACAGGTGAGGAGACAGACTGTGTTTTCCAAAACTGACTACAAGAGCATTTTCCTTCCCATGTGTTCTTGTACAATGAAACCATGCCATTTCCCTCTCTTAGAGTCTAGATGGGCTTCTGACTGCTTCTACTAACAGAACTAGTGGAAGTGATATTGTAAGGCTTACAACGCTCGGTCAGAAAAGTTCATGGTGCTTCCACTTAATTCAGTGGAGCATTTTTGCTTGGAGCCCTGAGCCATCAGGAAAGGAGTTCTACTGCCTCAAGACCACCACACTATAAAGGAAGCAAATGAATGGAGAGGCCATATGGAATCACGTCATTTAGTTGTCTTAATTTTCAAGTCATCCCAGCCCAGGTGTTCTATTCATGAGTAAGAAAGGCTCCAACTCTTCATGATCATGTCAAGTTCAGCCTAAGATTTCCAAACTGAATGTTAAAAGTATCTCCTGGATTCTTTTAAGCTATGCATCATCATAAGATATGGATAGAGAAAGATGAACTAAAGAAGGAAATCTTAGTTTTAAACAGAATTTAGAAATCACGACTGGCTGGGTTCAGAAACTATTTCTCATTTCCAGGTTCTTCCCAGTGGGATATTTGCAAAGTAAAGATGAGTTCAGGTCAAATATCAAGTCCATCCAGGGCACTGGTAAGAAAACATTTCAAGGTAAAGGGGAAGCTGAGTGCTTGCCTTGCCTTATTAAGATATCATAAAGTTTTGGGCCAGGGATTTAGCTCACTGGCACAGCACCTGCCTGGCAAGCACAAGGTCCTGAGTTCAATCCCTGGTACAAAAAAAAATCATAAAGTTTTAAGGTTGTGCCTTATAGACCTTTTCAACCAGACAAAAAGTGTTTTAAGGATATGAATGGGGTATCTTGTAGATCCTGTGTTAAACAACGTACTCTAAAGAATGTTAAGGGCACTGTTCCATAGCAACCTCACTGGGAGCCCAAAGGAAAGAAAAGCTTATATTGAAAATATAAATTTATGAATATGATTTTTATTCAGCAGAATGGATTACAAATTGATATGTAAGAAATCCACAAAGTTTTAAAGGAATTGAATTAGTTGGGTACTATTGTTTGGATATGGTTTGTGTCCCCCTAGGATTCTGTGTTAGAATGTAACCCCTATTGTGTGGTATTAAAGGGGGGCCTTTGGGAGGTGATTAGGGTTAGATAAAGTCATCAGAGTGGAGCCCTCACCATTACATAGGGATGGTTTTAAAGGAAGAGGGAGGGAAACATATACAGGCTCCCCATCTCTTGCCATGTGATACCCCACACCACCTTAGACTCTGCTAGCATGGTCATGATCAGATGCAGCCCTTTGATCTTGTGCCTACAAAACTGTGTGCTAAAATAAAGCTCTTTTCTCCATACAGTAGCCTTCCCCAACCATTTGGTTTTAGCAATGCAAAATGGATGAGTATACATGGCCTGCAAGGACCAGAGTTAGTTTAAAATGAAAAGGCCTTTGAGCATTCATACTTTTTGTAGGCAGCAGGGAGGCTCAGAAGGCCACTTAGTCACAGCCATGGAACCCTTGGAGGGCAGAGCTAAGATCCCAGAGGCAGAGCTCAGAGCCATGGAAAACCTCCCAAGGTGTAAGAGCCCTAAAGAAACTGGCAACATGCACCCCCTTACATTTGAGAATTGCTGTAGTTCAATGTCTCCTATGTGCCCCCCACATTCTCCCCTTTTAATAGCAGTAATGGTTAACCCACTCCTGTCCTGCTATTGTATTAGGGGTGGTAGTGGTGGTGGCACAGCTAATATATCCAGTTCAGGTTTTCAAATGGAGAAGAGTACCCGGAATCATACCTCATAAGCATTATGCACACCTGGATTTGATTCATATGAAGAAATCTTGGACTCTCAGCCCGAGCTTCATGATTAAATGGAAAAAAATGGAGGGGGACATCTTAGGAGGGAGTGGGCATTTTGCATAAGAATGGTTGTGACCTAAGGGGCAAATGTACCATCTCCAAGTATGCCACAAACTCCATAAGATCTCCATCCCATAAATCTCCTACAAAGTGACCCTGACACATCACCAGCATCTGTGGCTGCTTTGGCCAATAAGAATTGATGCTGTGTAACTTCCAAGGCTGAATTATAAAGGCAACTTCTAGCTTGTTTGCCAGAATTCACACCTGGAACCCTGAATCACCGCATAAGAAGTCTGACTACTTTTGAGGCTACCATGCTGAGAATAGGGCCATACACTGAGCAACTCTCACCTGTGCATAAATGTGCCTCTAGCTGATTCCAGTCCCCAGGCATTAGTCAAGCCTGAGAAACTTATGGTTTGGATAAAAAATCTCCCTCAAAAGTATCACGTGTTCTGAGGGGTGGTTTGGGAAGGTGATTGGATCACAGGGTTCTATACTTATTAGTGGCTTAATCCGTTGACGAGTTCATAGCTGAACGTGATGTTAGGAGGTAGAGCGTGGTTGAAGGAAGTGGGTCACTGGGGCATGATTTGGAAGGGTATATTCTTGTCCTCAGCTCCAGTCTCTTTCTCTGCTTCCTGGTTCCCACAGGGTGAGTAGACATCCTCTGTCAGGCCTTTCCACATACCATTTCTACCTTGGAGCCAGCCGACCATGGGCTGAATCCACTGAAACTATGAGCCAAAATAGACTTTTCTTCCTTTAAATTGTTGGTATCAATCAAGTATTTTGTCCCAGTGACAGGAAAGTGACTAATATACAAATCAACTTTACTATGCCCCATTTTAATCCCTAATTCATAGAATCAGGAACATAACAAATTGGCTGTTGGTTTAAGTCACTAAGTTTTGGGGAGTTTGTTACATAACTGTAACCAGAGCAGATGGACTGAGAAATGGATGGAGGGTTAGATGAACAACTATGTGACAGTGCAAACATAGTAAAATGCTAATTGCAGAATCTAGGTGACTGTTCACTGCATAATTCTTTCAACTCTTCTGCATATTTGAACATTCTTACAGTGAAAATAGGCAGGAGGAAAGGTTAGGAACCACTGTGAATAACAGAAAAAGCACTCCCTAGCATTTATCATGTATTACAATTGCTGAGTCCTACATCAAGTCCTTTTACATTCGTTATCTAATTTAATCTTCTCATCTGCTCCACAGGTTGGTGCTATAATTTTCTCCATTTTACACATGAGGAAACTGAGGCATGGAGAGGTTAAGTCAGTTACTTAAGATCATGTCTTTGGTGGAAAGTTAAAACAACAAATGGCTTCTAATGTTGCTTAAATTTTTACATTTCTCCAGTATTGTGATTCTATTTTTATAGGATGAAAAATAAGTTATTTAAGGTCTCTTCCTTCAAGGATGGCATTGTCTCCCTCCTAGCATTTTTGACAGTTCTTTAGCAAGTGATAAGAAAATCTCCCTCATGCTTGGGGCTTCAAAAGATGCAAAAAGTTGTGATGCTAATTGCTGCATTTTGTTCTCCCTGTCCTCTGGAGGCATAGATAGGGCAGGCTCTTTTTATGCATGAGCACGCTATGAGGCCCAGAGACTTTAAATAAGTTGTCCAAGGTCACGCAGGATTAAAGGACAGGACATATCTTTCACCCGGGTTTCCCGAGGCCCAGTCCAGTGCATTGGGCTTTCATTTCTCTTAATTGGTCTCCAGACTGGTTTCCGACTAAACCAAGTCTGGAGATTAAGGGGCGCTTTACTTCAGGTGTCCACGGGTCCTGTGAATGTTTTCCAGACCAAATCGTGGCAGGATCCAAACCCAAAGAAGTTCCAGCCATTCGCAGACAGGGGCCTTGGGCCACCTGCGCACCTTCCCAGAAAGGGATGCTTTGCATCCAGGATCCCGTTTGCACCACGTAAAATTCACGACGTCTCATTCAGTGACCCACGGTGGTCCACGGAGGTCCATAAGCAGAGACCTGGAGCCTCCTATCTACCCTGGAGGCCCTGGGCTGCTCTGCTGCATAAAAGGCACGGTGCGTGGTCTGTGCGGGCCAAGGGGCCACAGCCCGGGCAGGTCCCAGGTCCCCACCGCAGTGGGGAAGGAACCCTTGTGCCTCCCGGTTGCATGGACGGCCCAGCCTCTAGCTCCAGCCCCAAGAGGGCTCTTGCAGCCTCCAGGCCTTTGCGTACCTAAGCCCCTCGGCCCCGACCCGTCCTCGTAGACTTGGGCCAGAGCTGGGGCCCCGATGCCACCCAGGGCAGAGATCTCGACCTGAGCCCCAATCTGGAGCTGAAACTGCGGCGCAGAGGGGTGGAGGGACCGGGCCGAGCCGTCCATCTGGGGAGTGGCAGGGCAGCGACCCAGCTCTCGCCCACGCCTGCAGCTGGAGTTGGGTTCGCCCTGCCCGCTTGTTTGTGCCACTGAGCTGCAGCCCGAGGTTCTTGTCGCCTGGGGTCGCCTGAGCACTCCAGCTCTAAACAGCTCTGCAAGACGACCTGGGGCCAACAGGGAGGCAGCTGAGCAGAGGCTGCAGATCGCCAGAGCCTCGGGCCGGGGTCGCATTTCTAGGTCAGGGGTCCCCGGCTCACGTCGGCCCGCTCCCATCTCTTTCTCTTTCTCCTCCCACACTGAGGCTCCGCCGAGTCCCCTGAGGGAACCTCAGGGCAGAGCCCAGGTGTGGCCCGGGGGCCGCGACCTGTGGGCCGGGCAGGTGAGAAGGGGGCGACCGGGGACTACCCGAACCGCAGGTTGGCGTTTGTCTGACTCTGGCGGGACCACGCCGGGCCGGGCCGGGCCGGAGGGATGGGGACGGCCTCGGGCGGCGTGACAAGTCTGTTTCCGCCCAGCCTCCGCCAGCTGGGGGTGAAACGAGTCTTTCCGGTGGGATTGCTCAGCCGGGCCCGCCCCGCCCAGCCTCCAGAACCCGGCCGTGAGAAGCGCAGCACCCCGCCCAGGCCAACGGCGAGCTCTGGGGACTGACACTGGGGTAAGGCGGAGTCCCGGGGTTCCAGCCCAGGCTGAACCTTGAGGGCCTTTTCCAATTCCGCCCCAGAGTCACCAAGACAGGAGGGGTTTTATTGGTACCGGGGATCGAACTCGGGTCCTTGAGCTTGCAAGGCAGGCGGTGGAACCATTGAGCTAAATCCCCGGCCCAAGACAGGAGGTTTTGGAAAAGCATCCTGAATTATTCTAAGAAACACTGGTTCAGTCCTTTATGACTTTACAGTTAGGGAAACTGAGGCACACACGGCCGCTCCCAGACTTAGCAATCCATAAAGCCTGTGAGGAGTGGCCTGACGGAAGCCAGGATTTTCCCAGGGCTTGAGTCCTGGAGTCCTGAGGGATAGCAGAGGAGATTCAGAGAGGCTGGGCCACCCATCTGCTAGGTCCTCCCAGTGGACCAACAGTGCACCAAGCCGGATAACCCTGGAGTTTCCAGCCTCACCAAAATTAATGAGGAAGATAAGATGCCTTTCTTTCCCTAATGGAGGAGTAGTAATTCCCTTTAACTTTTGAAGTTAGCAGGACAGGGATCACTCTTCTCCCAGGCTGGCACTGGCATGGACCAGAGCCCACGGCAGCAGAATCCAGGCATTGGAAGTCAAGCGTCCTTCATTTCCTTAGTGGTGAAGTCTCTGATTGCCCCTTTTTCTTTCAAAATCACAGCATGTGAAGACCCAAAGGGGAGGTGCCCTGGAGGATTACTTTATCTGTGCAACCTTGACTCAGACTCATCTTTGATCAGGAAAGTTAGTCAATTTCTCAAAATGCAAAATCAGTGAGCGATTTTGTTTTTTTTAGTTGGCATTTCCTTGGGATATTCTCTTTCCTGAGAAAGAAGATGATAAACTATTGTCTTCAATTCTGTCCTGATTAGCATCCTTCCTCAATTCAGGATTTCCCTGGAGCTAGACCTTAGCAGCTTCAGGTTTATGACTTTTTGAAAATATAAATTTGATGAATTTTTACCTATTCCTTAAATTAGAAAATCCCTTAATTACAGGAGAAAACATTTTCAAAGAGAAAGGCCAGACTTTTAGAGTGAGCCCTGGAGCAATGCTTCTTTAAGAAAATTTCAGGGCAGGCAGGGCCTTCTTTGCAAACTAGTGGGCGAAGAACCAAGCAAGAATGTTTTTCCAGCAGCTGTCAAGCCCACCTTCTTCCGGTTCAGTCTTGGCTAGAAAATAAAGAATAAATGAAGGTTTGCTTAAAGCTGTAAGGATTCCAACTGAAGAGAAAACACAGACCTGGTTAAATTGTTTTCAAATTGGGCTTTGATGGTATCCCAGGGGAAATTTCCTTTCTAAAAGTATTTCCAGTTAAATAAATGAAGAAGAAACAATGGATAGACTACCACCATTTTGCATCTGTAATGAATTAATGGACCTAGGCATGATTAGCAATGGCTGCTAATGTAAAAAGAGAGAACCCGGAATTATGTGTATTCCAATGGAAGATTCCACTATGAAGTAGTCTAGACAACCCTCATGTTCCTGAGCCCCAAGTACCAAACCTAAATCTGACTGAGTTTTACATCAACTTTCTATATACAGCAAATACAAAGTATAGGGAAACATGTTAACACTATGGTGACATAATCAAAACAATATAGATCTTGGGAAACTGCAAGATAAATGAGCCAGTTCTTCAATAATGTAAGGAAAATAATAAATTTAGATCTTGAACTAAATAAGTGATTTTAAAATGTGACTTTCATAGGACAATTATAAATTTGAATACTAATGAGGTATTCATTGTTTAAGAAATGTTTTTAGATTTCTTAGGAATGACAGCATCATAGTTACATTTTAAAGTCATCTTTTGAAAATACATCCTAAAATATTTCCAGATAAACAGATGCAATAACTAAATTTATTTCTAAGTAGTTTTATAGAGGGACAAGGAAAGTGGGTAAAGATATAAATAGAAACAAGCCCAGACATTATTAATACTGACTTAGTGGTTTATTATATTATTCTGTTTCTTATCATATTTGAATTTCTTTTTCAGGGTACTCTCAAGCTTGTGAATCCATGTTAAAGCCTGGCTGAATTGCCTGGGCTGAGGCTCAAAACAACAGAGATTGCACACTTTGCACAATCCCTTCTTACTTATTCATTCAACAAATGTTATTAAGGACTTTTGGTTTGCTAGCACTCTTAAAATTATGGAGCTCACACTAGAGATTAGATCAGAAAATAACAAAAACGAAGTCAGCAAATGGAAGCAGGGAAGGCTCTGCAGAAGAACTGAGGTTTGATATGAGTCCTGATAGGTGGGAAGAAACTCACTGCATGGTGGTAGTTCAGGTCACCTTGCCTGAGATAAGATGGTTAGAACAGATCTACAAGGAGGACCCATTTAGTCCTAACAGATTCTGTGATAATCGCCTGCTGGAAACCATTTTTTCCTTCTACATGTGCCTCCCCAGGAAGTTTAGATGCTCCCCATAGACTTCCCATCCTTGTTAGTTGAAGCAAGCCAATTGAGCTATTGGTGTTGAATCTCAAAGTTGTGTTTGGAGGTCAAAGCATGATTGGTCCGCCGGTCTATGGCTTTCTTAGGAAATGATCTCTTATGCTTATAGACTTATTTTTACTTATTCAGTTCCCAAGGCACTTCACTAAGTAGACTTAGCTTTTGCTGATGGTTATGCCCAATCTTGGCAATGGAACACCCATAAGGGTAAATGTCTACAGTAAATGCCTGAGCTTGCCCATCTACCGTAGTCTTCCTTTTCTACAGTGCATACAGTTAAGGTCCAATATGCAGCCTGACCTTCAGATTCACTAATTCACTCTGATACTCTGCCATAACATGTCTAACTTTGTGCTTTGATGGTGCTTTCCCCCCATGGGCATGAATTACCTGCTAAGGTAAAGCCTACAACAGTAGCCAGTTGACAAGTAGCTGGCTGTTTCACTTCTCCACAATATTGTGAAAATTTTTTCTGCATGTTCTGTCTATTCTTTTTTTTTGATACCGGGGATCAAACTCCGGTCCTTGCACTTGTGAGGCAAGCAGCAGAACCACTGAGCTAAATCTCTGGCTGTCTTTTCTTTTTATCTTCTCATTTTTATGGATGTTTGCACTTTAAAGACAATTTCTGAAACTTTTGGATGAGTAAGATAGGACTCTTTAAAGTTGGCTGATCTATATGTTTGTTGAATGGATTTACCTGAGTATGATGCAGAGTCAAACACGGTGTCTTCTTAGGAACCTGCCAAGCATCTTGAAAGGTGACTCAGAAAGGTGACTCAGAGCCTGGCAGAGGACTAGGAATGATAGGAGCTCCCCTAATTCTTATTGCTGTAAATCAAAGATACAGTTCACTGTGGGAAAAAGTATTAGAAATGTGATATATCATACGATTCTAGTGATTGCTCAAAATCTTACACTAACTTAATTAGAATAATTTACTTTAAGAAAACTATAAATTTTGACTCTTTCTAACCAGTTTAACCAACTTATTCTTTTTTAACCCATCCAGATGGAATATATTACTTCAAAGCCAATATTCTTAACCTTAATTTTTGGGCTAACCATCATTATAGGTGAGGAATTATGCTAATGGAATGCTTGAGATTTCTCCCCTCATACTGGAACACCAGCTTGGATCAAACAAAACCTCCCACCTCAAATGGTTAGAACAGCTAGATAATTTTTTTAAATATCAGAGAATTACCCAGACTTGAGGGGGCAAATTCCTGGGGAGAAGGGAAACAGAAAAAGATGGAACTGATATTTGGCACTGATTTCCCCCTCAAGGCATTTGCTTTTAGGAGCAATGCTTCCAAGGTTAAGAAGCTCAGCAAAGCTTTGACTATCTCAGAAAGACCTTGGTAATGCCTTGAGCTTTTAGGTCAGGCCTCTGAAAGGCCACACTAATAGTAAGGACAAATCAAAAAACATCAACTCTCACAAAACTATACTGTCAATTTAAGACAGATTAACATAGTCTGCCTCTGTACTAACTTCTTGACAAAAGTAAAAGGAAATCTTCAGAGAACAATAGTATCACCCACAGGATCACATTGACTATATTTTTTTCATACAAAACATGTCGTATTCGATCAAAATTTACTAGGCATACCAGGTGACAAGACCAAATGACTCAAAATCAAGAGAAGTAGACAGTAGAAATATACCCAGAGTTATTGAAGTTATCAGACACAGACTTTAGAATAATCTATTGATATTTTAAGGAGATAAAAAATGAAGAATTTCAACAAAAAAGGATATATATAAAATAATGAATAGAATTTCAATAACTGACAATATAACCAATTAAGAATACATTAGATGAGTTTAAACAGATTAGACACAGATAAAGAGATTAGTGAATTGGAAGATACTTCAGAAGAAACTATTTGGACTGAAACGCAAAAAGAGAAAAAGAAAGAAAAATACAGAAAGGGTATCTTCATGTTGAACATAATGCTAACATAAGGGTCCCTGGCATCCCAGAGAAAGAAGACAAGGAGAAAGGTAATGGAGCAGAAGCAATGTTTGAATAGATAATGGCCAAGAGTTCCCCCAAATTAATAAAAGACAAGCCACAGATCCAAGAACCCTGTAGAACTCTAAGTAGTACGAGTACAGAAAAAAATCACATGTAGACACATCGTAATAAAATTACTGAAAATAAAAGAGTAAGCGATAACGTTTTAAACAGCCAAGTAAAAATAATGCATTACCTTTACTGAAGCTACAACAGAACTTTTAACACAAATCACGAAAATCAGAAGACAATGAAATGATATCTTAACAGTGTTAAAAGCCAAACCAGAATCCTATAACTAGTAAAAACACTTGTCAAGGATGAAGGTTAAGTAAGGATATTTAAAAACAGACTCAAAATGAGAGCATTTGTCATTAGTAAACGTGCAATAAAAGAAATACTAGAAGCAAGTCTTTTAAGTAGAGGAAAAATTATCAATGATACAACTTTAGAAATGCAGGAAAAAATGAATGCAGAAAGCAGAGAAGGTAAATAAATGCATAAATCTAAATGAAAATCAATAAAAAAAATGTAAGGTTTTAAACAAAATGAATAGCAATTAAAACACATGACAAAATAAAAGGTGAAAAGGAGTGAATAGAAGACCTTAAAATATGTTAAAGTCCTTGCACTGTTAAGATATCATAAAATCGCTATTTTGTTTTAAATTTTAATATGTTAAGGATGCATAATGTAATCTTTCTTAGTTTACCCTCACCACCATAACAAAATACCACAGATTGAGTGGCTTAAACAACAGAAATGTATTTTTCACTTTTCTAAAGTCCATGATCTTTGTGCCAACATGGGTAAGTTCTGGTGACACTTCTCTTTCGGACTTACAGATGGCTATCTTCTTGCTGTGTCCCAAGAAGGGGAGCGCATTCTAGTGTCCCTTAGAAGTGCACTAATCCCATAATGTCGGGGCCCCACGCTTATGACTGCATTTAATCATAATTACTTCCATGAATGCCCTCTCTTCAAACAGTCACTTTGAAGATTAGTTCCCCCATATGAATTTTGAGGGGGACATAAATCAGCCCATAGCATACTCTAGGTTATAACTACTAAAAATTATGTAACTAATGAGCTAATAGAGAAGGAAATGGCATGGAAAAAATGCTTTTGTTTGCCTCCAGAAGAAAGCAAAAGAGAAGGAAAGGAACATGGAACAGGTGAAATGAATAGAAAAATAAATAGAAACTATGTAGATTTAAACTCAATGTAGAAGAAATTAGATTAAATATAAATGGGCTCAATATTGCTGTCAAAGTATAAAAATTATCAAATTGGACAAATTACTGAAATTCAACTGCATATAGAGATACAGGTTAAGCATAAGAAAGACAGAAAGAACAAAGGTAGGAAAAGATAGACCATGCCAATAATGACTAAAGAGACAGTTGGGAGACAGAATGATGGCTGGGTCTCATGTGACCACATGGATTTGTCACTATCAGTGACAGGTAATGGAAATGTATTTTTCTAATTTTCACTGAATGAGAATAGCTGGTCCTTTGTGCTTGTGAGTCCAGATATTTTCTTACAGCAGCTCAGAGAAAAAGTCACATTCTTTTTTCTTTTTGCTAATTTTATTGGTACATTTTAGGTATACAATATAATGACATTCATCATTGGAAATTTGCACCTTTACATAATCTCTCTTGGTTCTTCTGTTTTCCCCCTTCCCCTGCCCTCCCTTCAACCCCTCCACCACTCCCTATTTACAAAGACTTTGTTTCCATTTTTTAAATTTTCTCATATTAATTCCATTCCCTTCTTTCTTTTCCCCTACCCCTGCCCCTGCCCCTTCCCTTTTGCCCCTTTTCTTCCTATTTCATATTATCTATTATACCTTTTGGTCCTTATTTACACTTTCAATTTCTCACACTGAGAAACTAGTCAATATTTACATGTGTGTCCTATTTATTTCACTTAAGAATATTGCCTCAATGTGCATCCATTTAGCAATAAATGTCTCTAATTTCTCGTTTTTTATGTTTGAGTGGTACTCCATTTTATTACAAAATGCCACATTTTCTTTGTCCACTTTGCAGTAGATGGGCACTTGAGCTGTTTCCAAGCTTTTGCTATTACAAACTGTGCCGCTATAAACATGGGTTCACATATATAACTGTAGTATGATTCTTTTAATTCTTTGGGGAAGATACCTAGCAGGGGAATAGCTGGGTCAGATGGGACTTCCAGTCCTAGTTCTTTGAGGTACCTTCATACTGATTTCCACAGTGGTTGCACCAGTCTACACCCCCACCAGCATTTGTTAGTGGTTGATTTCATGATGGCAGCCATTCTTTCTGGGGTGAGGTGGAATCTCAGTGTTTTCATTTGCATCTCTCAAATGACCAGTTATGTTGAACAGTTTTTCATATCTTTATTTGCTATTTCTACTTTTTTGTCTGAGAAATGTCTGTTCATTTCAGATGCCCATTTTTAGATTGGGTCCTTAAATTTGGGACATCTGATTTTTTTAAGTTCTTTATAGATTCTAGATAGTAGACCTTTGTCTGAGGGACCACTGGTGAAAATTTCCCACACTGTGCGTTGTCTCTTCACACTGGTGGTGGTTTCTCTCGTTATGCAGAAGCTTTTTAGTAAGAAGAGATCCCGCTTGTTGATTGTTTGTGCTAGTTCACGGGCAACTGAGGTTTTGTTCATAAAATCCTTTCCCACACCAGTGTCTTCAAGAGTTCTACTTAACCTCTCTTCCAGCCAGTTAGTGTTTCTGTTTTAATATTTAGATCTTTAATCCACTTTGATTTTAGTTTAGGGCATGGTGAGAGATATAGATTTAGTTTTAATCTTTGGCAAGTTGAAACCCAAGTTTTCCAGCACCATTTATTTAAAAGGCTATCATTCCTCCAGTGAGGGTTTGGCTTCTTTGTCGAAGATGAGGAGGCTGAGTGTGTCTGGAGTTGTTTCTGCATCTTCTAATCTGTTCCACTGGTCCTCAGGTCTGTTTCTTTGCCAGTACCATGCTGTTTTGTCTCAGTAGCTTTGTAGTATAGTTTCAAGTTGGAGGTTGTGATACCCCCTGCCATGTTTATGTTGCCTAGAATTGCTTTTGCTATTCAAGGTCTCTTCTTGTTCCAAATGAATTTTTGGATTGTTTCCACAAGGTCCATGAAATATGCTGCTGGGATTTCAATTGGGATTGCATTGAATCTATATAGCAGTTTTGGAAGTATGGCCATTTTCATTACGTTGATTCTTCCTACCCAGGAGCAAGGGATGTCTTTCCATTTTCTGATATCGTCTTCAATTTCTCTTTTCAGAGTGCTATAGTTTTCAGAGAAGAGGTCTTTGATTTCTTTTGTTAGGTTGATTCCTAGGTATTTCACTTTTTTGGATGCTATTGTGAAAGGAATTGTTTGCCCTATTTCTCTCTCAGTGAGTCTGTTGTTCATGCAGAGGAAATTTATTGATTTTTGTGTGTTGACCTAGTATCCAGCTACTTTACTGAATTTGGCTATTAAGTCTAGAAGACTTTTGGTGGAGTTCTTGGGGTCTTCTATATAGAGTATCATGTCATCTGCAAATAATGACAATTTGACTTCTTCATTTCCTATCTTTATTCCTTTTATTTCTTTCTCTTGTCTAATTGCTGTGGCTAATGTTTCCAAGACTATACTGAACAGGAGTGGTGATAGTAGACATCCTTGTCTTGTTCCTGATTTTAGTGTGAAAGATTTCAGTTTTTGATCATTTAGTATGATATTGGCTGTTGGTTTTTCATAGATGGTTTTTATCAAGATTGAGGTAGAGACCGTCTATTCTGATTTTTTGTAGGGTTTTTATCATAAATGCATGTTGGATTTTGTCAAATGCTTTTTCTGCATCTATTGAGATGATCATATGGTTTTTGTCCTTGGCTCTAGTGATATAGTGTATTGCATTGATTGATTTGCATATGTTGAACCACCCCTACATCCCTGGGATGAATACCACTTGGTCAGGGTGTATGATCTTCTTGATGATCTTCTGCATTCTATTTGCCAGTATCTTATTAAGGATTTTTGCATCTATGTTCATTAGTGAGATTGGCCTATAGTTCTCTTTTTCACTTGGGTCTTTCTCTGCTTTGGGGATCAAGGTGATGCTTGGTTCCAGGAATGAATTTGGGAGTATTGCTTTCCTTTCAATTTCACTGAAGAGTTTAAAGAGTAGTGGCAGTAGTTCCTCTCTAAATGTCTTGTAGAATTCAGCAATGAAGCCGTCAGGACCCGGGCTTTTCTTATTTGGTGAGTAGAAAAGATCACATTTTGTCTGGTTCCCTGAGCCTTCTATGTTCACGGGAGTTGATGTAGCCCACAGACAAAATAATAATAATAATATTAATATTAATAATAACAACAACAACAATAATAATAATAGAAAGACATGGACAGAAAGGACCCCAGAATCACTGAGTGTGCATTATGATTTTAGATTTTGTTTCCTTTTTTGGAATGCTGGGGATGGAGCCCAGGGGCTTCCACATTCTAGCTTTTACAAAAGCACATGAGCCTGACAAGAGAGCAACCCACTTTCCCTGCAGAGCTCATTTCTCTCTTCCTTTCAACATATCTAAAATATTTACTGAACACCTAGGAGTTCAGTTACAGAGCTGAGCACTGTTCTAGGCACCATAGGTTCTGTGCAGAATAAGACAAAGCCACAGAGCTTCGAGTGCTGAAGAAGGCTACACAGAAGAGAAGTTTCAGCCAGCCTTAAATAGTTGAGTAGGTATCTGCAGGTGCTTAGAAAAGAGCCTGGTGTTTCTGGCAAAGGGTAAAGCAGATGGAGAAGCACAGAACCATGAACGAAGGGCAAGTGGGTGCCTGCCACTAGAGAGGTGGGGCTGGAGGGTCAATGCCTAGGCAAAGACAGGAGTCAGCCAGGGAGTGACCTGTGCTGGCAAATCCACTCCCCACCCCAACTTTCCCTCCCTCCTCAGAGACCATCCTGTCTCTCTCAGCAGCTAAGGCCCCTGTGTGAGAACCTAAATCCAGTGTCTGTGTCCATACTCCTTCTCCTGGGAGCTGCCTGCACCTGATTGTGTCACCATGGGTATTTGGATAGTCTCCACTTTTAGTGTCACAGCCCATTTAGCTTAAAACACGGAGTAAAGGACACCCAGAAATTCGAATCTCTTTGCACAGCCCTGAGTGCTCTTGAACTCCTGCCTCTCTCTTGTGGTTGGGAATCTTTGAGAGGCTGCAGACTGCCTCTTCTTTTTCTCTGTGGGAAAAATTCCTGCAGAATATCAGCAAGCATCAGACAGCAAAGCCCTCACCACACCTTATCTTAGTCAAGTGGGACCTTCTTGTCCAGAGCAATGTTTTTTGTTTTGAAGTTATGATGTTTGATCCAGGGCGGGGGGAATCTTGTATCTGAATCTCACTAATGGAGTAAGCACACTGGGAGAGAAAACCAGTAATTCTGCAGAGATTGTGAAATAAATATCTTCCTCTTAAAAGTTTCCAGGTGACAAATCCTTTGTTCACAGATGAAAAATGTGATTTTTACCAAATTGTAAAGCAGCAATTGGACAACTGAAACCCTCTTTTCCTTTGAATAACTAACTGCTTAACAGATGAAAATGAGTGGGGACTCTAGTAAGTGGTGTGTCCTCGTGTGTGTGTGTGTGTGTGTGTGTGTGTGTGTTAACTCCTGGAATCTTTATAAGAACACAAGTATTTAGGTATCACATTAGCTTCAGTCTGCAGTTATTGTAAACTGTTGTCACAGTTCTGTTCTCTGCCATGCCCTTATTTAAAACACTTAATATGGTAGCATTTTGCTTTTCACAGAAACATTGCAAAGCTGGATTCATTTCCCCCTCACTTGTCAGATGAAGAAATCGAAGCTATGAAGAGGGAAGGTGACTGTGTGAGATCTGAAATAGCCAAAAGAACTACTGCATAAATGTTTTACTCCTGATCTAAAACCCAAACTACTGCATAGTTTGTTTATTCCTCTTGACCTCAGCTCTACATTCTTTCCAAAATACTTCATCTTTTAAAAAAAGTGACCAGGAAATTCTTCTTCTTTCTAGTCAATTTTGTGAAATACTTATAAAATTAAGAAATGGACAGAGATAGGGCCAAAGTATGGATTGGGAAAGAAAATGAATTAATTTTTATATAACCTTTATTAATTTAATTTAATTTTATTTTGGTACTGGGGATTAAACACAGGAGTATTTTATCACTGGGATACACCCCCAGACTATTTTGTTTTATTTATTTATTTATTTTATGTTTTTGGTACCGGGGATTGAACTCGGGTCCTTGCACCTGCGCAGCAGGCGGCAAAACCACTGAGCTAAACCCCCGGCAATATTTTGTTTCATTTTGAGACAGGATGTTGTTAAATTATCCAGGCAAGACTCCAACTTCCCCTCCTCCTGCCTCAGCCTCCTTCGGTGCCAGGATTACAGGCAGGCACCAACACACTCAGTATTTCTGTTATTTAAAAAATCTTCTTCATCCTTATAAAAATCCAGTGGGGGAGGTGTTCATATATTTTATAGATTAGAAATTGAGGCACAGAGAGATTGAGTAGCTTGCCCCAAGACCCCAGCTTACAAATTGAGGAGTTAATCTATAGACATCATGTCTTTGGACTCTTGGTCCAGTGCTATTCCCAACCTATTGGGCAGCTGGGAAGTAGAATTTCTGGAGGCCCTGGGTTAGGGGATGGCATTTGTGGAGCAAGTTTGGAACCTGAGGGAGCACATTTCAGCCTGTGTGTGTGTTCTGCTCATGACCTAAATGCCCAAATATCCAGGCAGCACTGAAGGCTGGTACCTCTTCTAGCCCTTGCTCCCCCTTTCCCCTTGCCCCCCCTTCCCCCTTGAGGACTTTGCACCAGCCTGTTGCCTGCTGGCAAGTGACAAAACAAGCCTGGGAAGGTGAGAGAAAGCCCTGGTCTTTGTGGGATCCTCAGGCTACCAGGATGCTGGCATTTCCTTGGCAGTTTCTGGAAGGTACACATACTCACCAGGAACCAAATCCTGTGTGAATGTCACCTTTGGCTGGTGCAAGGCATTCTTTTAGTCCTTTAGGCCAGCAGTGTGTCTTCAGAATCAGAGGGGAGAAAAGAAAAGACCATTCATTGGTATCTAAGTCTGCTTGGGCTGCCAGCAAAATACCACAGGCTGGGTAGCTTAAACTGCAGAGATTTGTTTTTCCTAGTTCTAGGGGCTGGAAAATCCAAGGTCAAGGTGCCAGCATGGCCAGGTTGTAGTGAAGCCTCTCTTTTTGTCTTTCAGGTGGCTGCCTTCTTGTTTTATCTTCACAGAGCAGAGGGCTGGAATTCTGGTGTCTCTTTTTATGAGGACACTAATCTCATCATGAGGATCCTGCCCTCATGATCTCATCTAAACCTAATTACCTCTCAAAGGCCCCATCTCCAAATACCATCATATTGGGGGGTCTTCAAAGTATGAATTTTCGAGGTGTGCGATTCAGTCCATAGCAGGTGGTTTTTCACCTTTGGGCAAATCTCTTAATCTCTTACCAGTGCCATGGATTCTAAGGAGTGGTAAGTATGATCCTTGACCTTCTTTCTGTTCTTTTTCTCTTTCAGAGGCCTTTTGGTAGTGTCATATCTATGCATCAGGAGGGGTCCATCTCCCCTGCTGAGAAAAATGCCCCAAGTGAGCTCTGTGCCATCTTCCTGTGAGCTCAGAGGGGGCAGGGGTGGGGAAGGATTCAGACACTTGGACACCAAGAAAGCGGCTACTTCTCACACCTTGAGGTCACACTATTGATTAAGTGGCCTGGGTACTTTATATCTTTCCCCAAATTAGCTCCTTTTTAAGCCTCCAAAGTTCGAACATCATAGATTCAGCTGCTAAAAATGGAGATTTTATAGACCTACCTTAGCTTTTTGTAACTCTAACAAAAAAACCCGAGATCTACTTATAAAGAGAAATGTTTTATCTCAACTCATAGTTTTGGAGGTTCTGGTCCATAATCAATTGGTCTCATTGCTTTGGGCGTGTGGCAAGACAGCACACCATGGTGGGAACATCTTGCAGAACAAAACCACTCACCTCATGGCAAGGAAAGAAAAGAGAATGATGAAGGAACTGAGGTTCCACAACTCCCTTCAAGGGTAGACTTTTGTGACTGTTAATGATATGTCAGTTTCATTGGGTTATGAAATGTCTAGTGATTAGTAAAGCATGTCCCTAGGTGTGTCTGGGTGGGTCATGGAGGTGTGACTCTGGGTGCTATATATAGTCTTTGGGTGCTTCCTGTCTGGTGCTGTTCCCCTACTCTGCCTCCTGGCCATCATGAACTAAGCAGCTTTGCTCCACTATGCCCTTCTGCCATGATGTTTCTTCCTTGGCGCCAGATGACCACAGACTGAATCCTCTGAGATTGTGAGATAGTTAACCTCCCCTTCTTTAAGTTGTTGATCTCTGCTATTGCATCTCAGTGATGGGAAACCTTACTATTCATCCCCAAAGATCTAATGACCTCCCACTAGGCCACACCTCTTTTTTTTTGGTACTGGGGATTGAACTCGGGACCTTCTGCTTTCGAGGCAAGCAGCAGAACCACTGAGC
Source organism: Heterocephalus glaber (assembly GCF_053883595.1). Classification (NCBI taxonomy): domain Eukaryota; kingdom Metazoa; phylum Chordata; class Mammalia; order Rodentia; family Bathyergidae; genus Heterocephalus; species Heterocephalus glaber. The sequence goes on from NW_028258349.1 coordinate 11,480,082, forward strand.
TAAATCCCCGTCCCTAAGGCCACACCTCTTAAAGCTTCCTCCACTTCCCTATAATTGTCACTGGGGAGGACTAATCCCTTAATATGGACTTTTGAGGGACATGCAACAACCAAACTGTAACAAGGCCACTCCCACATTTTCCTTTGGATGTATATGCTCAGTCTCCCTTGCTCTTATCTTTAAAAGATCCCAACTAGTAGGTCTTTCTTCCTGGGACCCAGCCACTTCCTCTCTTGTAAGACCTCACCCTGTGTGGTACAGGTGGAGGCTCAAATGCCCCACCCCTGCCCCAGCTAAGGTGCTGAGTCTGCACCATGGAGCAAAGTGGGGGTACCCAAACTCCAGGACGCCTCCCTAGCCGAAGATTTCTGGTGATTGACTTGTGACTGTCTGAATGCCCCAGACCCACACTGTTCCCTTGACTGAGCTCCAGGCCTGGCTTCTGGTTGCCCAAATGCCACCACCACTTCTGGTGCTCCAGGACCACTACAGGACTCCTCACAGCTTTCCTGGCTACACCTCCTGCACAGAATGTGAGCAGCTGTCCTGGGCCTTCCTGGCACCTGTATTTTTCCTCCCTGCCCAGCAGGACTGCCACCCACCAAGTAGCCTGTGAGAGGCTAAGTCAAACCTAGGTGGGCACCTCGGCAGAGCTGGTGGTTGGATTGCTCCAGTGTGGCTTAGAAAGAAGGTTTTATACAACTGCTCGGTCAAAATACATGTCCACCTACTCCCTGAAGCTTCATGATGGCATTCAATCCGAGGTGATGTGTTCACACACAGCCCAATAGTGAACACCAGCACTTTCCATTTTGATTGTCCATTGTGGACACAATGGCATCAAAGCAACTGAATCAAGCTGGCCCATGTCAGGAGCCACTGTGGGACAACAAAAAGAACTTCATGTCTGTTATCTTAGTTTACTGTAATAACTACCCTGAGGGACACACAGCACTTTCTCTGTGAAGATCAAAACTCAGAGGGGTTAGGTAATTTGGCCATGGTCACACAGCATAGTCATGAAAGGGTAAGATTCAAAACCAAACCTGCTGAGGCCCAGGCCCATGAAACATTCAGACTGGCTTATTCTCTGAGTGCTGCTCCTGCATATGTGTTGTGCAGGATCAGACTGAGGGCAGAGAAGAGATATTTTAAAAGCTATCATGTCTTTTTCTTCTTTGAAAAAAATACAGCACTCTGGAACTTAGCAAGTGTAATCTTGTGTCACAACCTTGTAGGCCTTGATGAATGTAGGATGCAAAGGGCCCTGGCAGGTCACTGATAGGCAAAGCCCAGGGGCAGTAGTTGTTGTCCTGCCTTGGTGCCCGCTTCTGCCTGCCCTTCCCTGAGACATGTTGAGACTATGCTGTGATGCCCACACGTAGGATGGGGTAGCTAGTAAGTAAACCTTTACCTTCTCCAAAGTGACCAAGTATCTCAAGGAACCCATTTGGTCTGAACAGCAGCTTCTGAGACCCAGTGCCTCCTTCTGAAGGGAGACACTTAGTTTCAGAGATTATTGATTTGACAGGCAGTTTAGGATCCTGGGGAAGGCCTCCCTCCCAGCCAGGCCTCTCCTGGAACAGAGCAGAAATCTTCACTCTGGCCCTCTGACCTGGCTCCCCTCTCCCTCCCTTGACTGCAGAAAGGGCCCCAAGCCCCAAGCCTTCTGACTGCTGGCAGCCACATCTAACCAGCCACCACTCCCAGCTTCTCGGCAACCCTGCACTGGGTGAAGGGCCAGGCTCTTTGATAGTGGCCGGCCTGTTGAGGGAACGGGGCCTGGGGATGGCAGCTACAGCTCATTGAAGTCCCTGTTTCTCTTGTACAAAGGCAGCATAATTAATCAGGCAGTAATGAATTCAGGTGCCACCAGCTCATCACCTCAAGAGATAGGTTATCTGAGAGGGCTGGAATTCAAAAGAGGGAATCAGGTCACCATTAGGATTTTTCAGTATTAAATGTTAGCAGTAAGTGGAAGATGTATTCGAATTTGACCAAAATTTGATCTGTTGACCTTCATAAAGCTGTTGCCCCATTCATGGCTCTTGGGCAGGGGCACCCAAGGTAGATGAGCTCTGGGCTGACTCCCAGCCCAGGGGTGATGCCCTGTGTGGGCACCTATTATCCATCATCCTCTGAGGAGCAGGGTGTGGACACTGTGGTGAGAGCGTGGATATCGAGGAGAGTGTAGGGTATAGAGGCTGGGCCCTGACTGCATACCTCTCAGCTTCCAGAGTAGACCAAATAGGGAGCTCAAACAGGCTCTCAGGTGCGGCGGGGAGACTGACCTGAGTTTAAGTCCCAGGCCTCCTAAGGTTCCTCTGGGAGGTTTGGGGCAAGTCAAGGAACTGTATGTTGGCATCTATCAGTGGAGCAGAGTATAAGGATGTGATGGCTGTGCTTGGTTCGAACTTGCACACAATAGGCATTCAGCTGTGGAAGCTCCTGCAAGTGGAACTCCGCAGAACTTCACACCATAGTCCAAAGCCAGGGCTGAGACCAGCACATTCACTGCCATGCAGCTGCATATGAAAGCAACATCTGGTTGAGAACTGAGCTGGGGTGTGTTCCGGGCCCTCCTATCTTCAAAGGGTTCCTGGCCAGTGCTGACTATGGCATCAGCAATCCCCAAATACTGTGGGAATACTGGAAAGGAGTCATAGAAGAGGTAATTATTTGACACCTTTCTAAGGGTACTTGCTTATTCTCATCCAGTTGTGAGAGCCACAAGGTGGTCCAAAGCTTCTTGCTCACCTACAAAATGGTTTGAGATCCCACATATCCCAGCCTTGGGAGTACTCAAGTAGGGTAACTGCTGATTTGCAAAGACAAACTAGATATATGGGAGGCCAGAAGGGACATGGGGAAAGTGCTCCCCGTTACTCATCATCAGAAAAAGCCAAATCAAAGCCACAATGAGATGTCACCTCACGCCTTTAGGAAAGCTGCTATTAAAAATAAATAAAGGTTACAAGTGCTGGTGAGGATGCAGAGAAAAGGGAAAACTGATATACTATTGGTAGAAATGTAAATTGGTGCAGTCATTATGGAAAAGAGGATGGAAGTTCCTGAAAAAATTAAGAATAGAGGGGCTTGGAATTTAGCTCAGTGGTTCTGGTGCCTGCCTCACAAGCGCAAGGTCCCGGGTTTGATCCCCGGTACCAAAAAAGAAAAAAAAAATTAAGAATAGAACAACTCAGTAATGCCACTTGTGGGTATATATATGGAGAAATTTAAATCAGGATCTCAAAGAGATACCTGCACCCACTCCCATGTTCATTACAGCATTATTTACAATAACCAAAATATAGAATCAACCCAATGGTCCATTGGTAGATGAATGAGCAAAGAAAATTTTGTCCATATACACAATGGAATGTTATTCAGCCTTAAAAAGAAAGAAATCCTGCTGTTTGGAATAACATGGATGAACCCAGAAGACATTATGTTGAACAAAAAAGAGATACAAAAGGAAAAATACTCCATGATCTCACTTATATGTGGAAGCAAGGAGTAACAGGGTGGTTTCAAGGGTATGGGTAGAGAGGGAGAAGGGGAAGTGATGGTCCCATTGTCCAAAGTCAGTTATACAAGGTAAATAAGTTCTGTACACCACAGTAGCACAGTGCCTACAGCTAAAAGTACTGTATTATCTCTCTCTCTTTTTTTTTGCTACCAGGGATTGAACTCAGGACCTTGCACTTGCGAGGCAGGCAATGGAACCACTGAGCTAAATCCCCGGCCCAGTACTGTATTATCTACTCAAAATTTGCTAAGAGGGTAAATATTATATGTGAAATGTTTTTACTACCATACACTCAAAAGTGATAAAAGTAAAGGAGGAGGGAGAAAATTTGGGAGCTAACAGATATGCTATGGACTTATGGATGGTGATAGTTTCATGATATTCGTTTATTCTTATCCAGTTGTGTACATTAAGTAGGTATAATTTTTTTTACATGTCAATCATACCTCAATAAAGTGATTATTTATAAAAAAGACAAACTTTTTATACATGACAAAAGAATCAATTTTTTTAATGGCAAAAGAATACCAGCAGCCAATCCACAGAAGGGACATGAAAAATGGCTTGTAAATTTATTACAGAAAAAAAAAAGCTCAATCCTATCAAATCCTAAGGGAAATGAAAGTCAAATGAGGTAGCATTTGTCATTCATCAAATTGGCCAGCATTTAAAAGTCTGACAGTATCAGATACTGGCAAGAATATAAGGACACTGCCTTCAGAGGCTTCTGGTAGACCATGTATGGAGGCAGACACTTTGAAGGCCCAGTGGTGTCTTTTAGGACTAGGAATGCAACCCTGCAACCCAACCATTTCCCTTCTGTCTTATCTACCCTCAAGAAACATATATGTACACAAAAAGAACATCACTGTGGCAACATTTGTAGCAGCAGAAGCCTAAATACCCATCAATATCGAAATGTTGAAATAGACTGGAGCATCTTCACAGCGTGGAGCTTCAGACAGCAATTTTTAAAAACTGAGTTGGACTATATATATGCAAATAGCTCTCTGAGAGGTATGCTTGAGTTTAAACAAGAACAACTTGCACACTGTATATGTAATTTATGTTTTTAAAAATCAACAAAACTCATCAATAACAACTAATATTCCATGGTTCTAATGGTGTCTAATGACTGTTGAAAAACCATAGGAAAAAATTCAAACTCAGCGTTTATCTCTTGGGGAGTTGACCTCATAGAAGTTGCCATGGATAATAGGGGCCCAGGAACTTAGAGTTCCGGATAATGGCAAATGAGTTAATGTGTGCTCTGTATAAAAGATGCTAGTTTTTGACAGGTTTGGTTGGGAAGAGGCAATGCATTTAGGACCTCTTGGCACAATGCAAAAGGAAAAGCCTAGAGAAGAGTTAGGATGGAATGCAAGTGAGAGGCACTTTGAGCAAACACCCCCTGAGCCTGGCCAAGGGGAAGAAAAGAACAGGCAAGTAAGAGAGCCAGGGAACCTAGATACCCAGAAAGAATCACGAGAGAGAGAAAGTGAAAAGCCAGATTGGGCTGGGCTGGGCTGGGCTGGGTGCAAGACTTTGCTTCATCCTTGGTCTGGGTGACTTTTCAGCAGGGTAGACCCACAGAGATGCACTACCTGCTGCTTACATTTCCAGCTGCGACAATCAGTCCAGGTTCTTCCACAGCCCCCACCTACCCTCTGTTTAAGATGGAAACTTGTTTGTTCTGACACTCTAATAGAGAGTCTTGATTATTTTTGCACAAAGACCTAGAATTAAAAATCAGCTCTCCAGCTGCTGAACCTCCTGAAGGCATCTTCCAGAGGAAGTGGACTCTGGTCTTACGCATGCTTTTGCCACATGGGCCACCCAGCAGGACAGGATTTCTGGCCCTCTCCACCCAAAGGGAATCTGTCTGTGCTGCATCACACTCAGCGGCCCTCAGCTGTGGGTCCTCAGCCTTATGGGGCAAAACTGAGTTTGTTCAGCATCCCTGAACAGAAGTAGGCCTGCAAACTATGAAAGACAACAAAGAATAAAATCCAACTTACCTCCAAGGCCCCATGGAGCTGAAGTTGACTTTATGTCCTAGTTCAGCCCCATGGCCAATGTGGGCAGCTTTGTGTGACCTCAGATTTGCCCTTAGGATTGCTGGGAAGGAAGCAAAATGGTGTGCATTATAGAGCCCTTAGCTCCATGCAGGCACTCAGGAGTGACAGTGGTGGTTAATGATAATGCTAATGATGCTAATAGTACATCCCTTGCCTTTTCAGGACCTTTGTGAACAGTAAACCATTGCATAATATGTATGTGGTTTTTGAAGGCACTTTAACAGAATAATTTAGTGTAATGTATGAGAAAAGCTCTACTCCGGTTAACACTTTCCCATGGGAGGTTTCTTAGAATTTTACTGTTACCAGTTTTAGAAATCTAGATGAAGGGAGCTAGGGGGCTTAATGAAAGAAACTCCAAGGCACCTGGCTCAAGAAAGGCCAGTAAAGAGATGCTTCCTCTCCTCTGAAGGATGAGCAATGAGAGAAACAACTTCTCCACAGTCCTGTGGGCTGGTCCAGGATGGAGCCTGGGGAATGACATATTCATTACCCCAGCAAAGCTAGAGCCAGGGGGAGGTGAGTGAAGCACTTGCCTGGTGGCAGCATTTAAGGAGATGCCCCAAGCCTGTAATAAGCTAAATAATATTTTAATGCAATATTTTCAAATAAAAATGAATGCAAAAACAAAACAAAACAAAGGTGAACAAAACATCACCACACTGGGCCTGGGATTTAGCTCAGCGGTTCTGCTGCCTGCCTCACAAGCAAAAGGTCCCGAGTTCAATCCCCAGTACCAAAAAAAAAGAAAAGAAAAAAACATCACCATACTTCCACCTACTAGCCATCTTCTTGAACCTGTCCAAGGTTCTCAGGCTTCTAATATCTCCAGTGCAGATCTGTCTAAGTCTCGGGAAGGAACGAGAAAGAAGACCTCACAGACCTGCCTTCCATCAGAGCAGGGAGGAGCTGGGAAACTTTTCTGGATGCTAAACTTGTGTGTGTTTAAAATTTTTAAACTTTTGGTGAACTTATTGAGGAAATGAGAGATTTAGACAAAACATGAAAACAAGAAATAGGAACATGGGCATTTACAGAAAAAATAAGCAGATCTAGAAAGTTTTTGAGGAAAACCTTCCACTTTCTATTGCCTGGTCTTAAAATACTGAAGGGTTCGCAAAAGTAAGAACAATTTTCGGCTTTAAGCACCTTCACTTTCCCCACACAGTGCTGCTCTACTAAAAGCAGGTCTGGGTGTACACAGTGTCTTCCATAAGGGATTTGGATGTTTTGTGTACCTGGTTGAAAGCTCAGCTGATTCCGTCTCAGGCACAAACATCCATCTCAATCTTAGGCACACCCTTCCATCCCTGCCACGTTGGGCTGGATGCTCAGTCAGCATCCAGAAAGAGTCAGGAAATGGCCATGATCTAGAGGTTGGCTTGATTCATTCATTGGTTGAACCCCCTCTCAGAAGAAATGATTAAGGGAGAGAGGGGAAAACACAAAAAACTTATTTCTGGAAGTTGGAAGCCATCTGATGAAACCATTTTTATTGCAATGAAATATATTTAAATCCTTTTAAATGAATGATAATGTAGTTATAAACATATTCTTTCTTTTTCTATATATCTTTTGAAATGAATTTGAGAATATTTAGGAAATATGATAAGCTGTTTGTGATCAATTATAAGTGGCACGCATCTAAATACATTATCAAGGGGCACCTGGTTCTGTAAATGAGAACTAAGGTCTGGGTCAGACACAAAGAGGGCACATTGAGGGGAGAGGAACCCTTCTTCCAAAAGAAATGGCAGGGGAGGCTGAAGGTGAGTTTTTTTCAAGTTTCCAGGTGAACACTGCTTTTGAAAAATGGATTCCATAATTTGTTATATTAATGATATTCTTTAAATTATTACTAAAAACACCATCCAAGTGGATGATAAGGTAGAAATCCTTTTTGTCCTTCCCTTTATCTGGGGACTTCATTTTAGAATGTCTCAATTTTTAGCACCTTGGTTTTTGTTGTTTTGCCAAAAAGTAACTTTTCTGCTCAACAGTATATTAATGCAGAATAGAAATAAAGATGCTTTAAAAAATTCTTTCAAGCACAAAAGGAGATGGTTTTCAACAGATAATTTTACATATTTACATATTTTACCTTAAGCATTTTGTAGTCTGCCTAGTGGTGAATGGATCAGATTTTTACACGCTTTCAAAATGAACCAGTTTGGCTTCTAAGCTGTTGCAAGGACGGAAATGAATTCTAACTTTTTTTTCACTTCATTTTCGCATCTTCACATTTCCTTATTTCACATGGTTTAAAATAAAATGCCTGCAGCATTATTTTTCCTTTCTCAAGAGCAAAGTGAATGTGACTTTTCGGAGGGGTCACAGGATGCCCTGGAGGCCTGTGGGTGTTGCTGGATCGCTGCCTGCTTTCAGCTTGACTGAAGGGCTTGTCAGAGTTTTCATCTCCTAAGAAATGAGCCCCCGGCGCTGGCCAGAAGCAGGAGAAGGCTGCAGCACGAGTCCCTTGCTGCTGCTTTCCCACTGACATCAAATCCTGAGGTTTTAAAATTAATCCCACACAAAGACAGTCCTTCATTGTGGTGCCTGTTTGAAATTAGACTAGCAATAATGACCTTTCTAAGATGTCTCCTTGTTAAAGGTAGCCCCCTGTTGGATCTGAAAAGCTGCGGGTGGGAGACACCCCTACACAGGTGAAACACTCCAGAACTCTGGTCAAAATGACTGGCTGGCCTGATCTCCAGCCCAGACGGCTGGGTTGCCTCAGGCCCCTGTGACCCCAAGCCTCGGTAACTTCCCAGGTCTGAGCTGCTAACTGTCCCTGGCTGAGAAAGTCTTTCCTCCAGGTCACATAGATTCCTTGAGTTCTAGCCAGTGTTTTTGTTAAAAAGGAACTGGAGACAAATACTAAACATTAGCAAAAAAGCAGCCATTTCACTGACAATGAGAAGACCCCAGGGGCATCAAATAGGGACCTGGCTGGCAGTATACATCTACCTAACCTGCTCCTTCTGGTCCTGTTTCCCCACCCCCGATACTGAGGATAGAACTCAAGGCCTTTGCACCGAGCCACATCCCCAGTCCCTTTTTATATTTTTAATTTTGAGACAGAGTCTCATTAAGTCACGAATCTGCCCAGCCTGGGCTCAAACTTGCAATCCTCCTTTCTCAGCTTCCCAGAGTGCTGAGGTTAAAGGCAAGCACCACCACACCTGGCTTCTGGTTCTGCTCCTTTTGCATGGGGACACTCTGCCTCCCAGCAAAACTGCCACACATGGAACATGACCGGAGTTCAGTGTAGCCAGGTGGGGCCAGCCAGGGTTCCAGAAGCTGACTCTCCCCTCTGCAGTGATTGCAGCTTAGCACCTGTTCACAGTCTCTGTGGCACCCATGGGCTCTCCACATGGCAGCCAAGAAAACATTTCTCAAGGAGAACAAACATTAACAGCAACGTTGCTGCACATTAATAGTGACTGAGGATACTGAGAGCATAAGTGGTTTGAATGTGACCTTCTTACCAAGCCAGATCAGAATAATAATTTGGTTATTTTTGATAACTGCTATTCTTTGAAACAATGAGCTGTTGTAATCATTGTAATCCATCAGTGATTCCCCTCAAAGCCTTGGTCCAGTTACAATGGTCACCGGATCCGGCCAGCACGTGGGACTTGGGTTTTGGAAACATAAAGTGAATATTAAACACTCTATTATTTGTTCTGTACATCATGAGCTGCTGCTGGATTTTCTTGGTATTCTTATTTGGAGAAGGATTATGTGGTGTTGGTTTTTGTGATACTCTGCAAAGGTTTTATCTCATTTGAGTTGTCCCCTTTTAACCTTTAGCAATGCTTTTGAAGAGAAGAGGCAGTCTGAATATTTTGTAAACATCCAAAGCTGATTTATCAAAAGAAAAGTGCTTTTTTATAGCTTAATGGGCTCTGTCAAACTCCTTTCTCTGTTCTGGGAGTTGGAGAATGTGCTGGTCTTCACATCCAGAAAGTTACAATGACGCCTCCTTCTCTGTTTTAATACATTTCACCTCGCTGAGGCAGACGGATCAGAAGCTCACAAGGAAAACCGATGCCTTTTCCCGCAGCTAAATTAACCAGAATCACGTGGAAAACAATCCAAGCCTTGTAGGAAAGGGGAGCCATTAAAATGTGCCCTGAGCAATGGACTGCACCCAATCTTGCAGCCTCATTCGCTCGGCAGCAGCAGACAGGAGGCTGCTCCCTGGGATGGAGGGAGCCTTGTTGTAGTGCCACAATTAAAATCAGCTCCTCTGCCAAAAAATAAAAGGGAGGAGGGAAGAAGGAGAACATCAAAGACAGATTGAAATGTGTAGTTAGTAATAAGAGTGGTCTCCTCTTGAACCAAAGCCTGCAGCAATTCACGGCCCCCTTGTTAATGAGAAATTTTGACCTCTGGTTTGTAAGTTAAACTTGTAATCCCAGCTAATGAAGTAAATCACTTCCAACTTGAGTCTGTTGTTCCTCCTCTGCTTTGCACACTGGGCCTGAGAGTGAGGATCCAAGTCCACACATGCAAATCAAGGGGAAATAGAATTATTCTAGAACTGGAGAGTTTCCTGCATGTTGAAGATATACATAAGGTAATTTTACAGGCATGTAAATTATTTTATTATAACCTATATACTGATAAGAGACGGAGCCTGTTGAAACCTGAGTTGAATGACACTGCAGGGAAGTAAGCCAGGGACCCAAACACAACATTTCTTCATTTGCTTAGCAGATAGAAGTGTGTCTTACTCAGCTCCACATTGAAGATTAAACATCTAGTCCAGTGCTTTGCATGCGATACGAATCGATGCATATGTGCCGAAGAAATGCTGCTGAGTAAAGAAAAGACTATTTGGGTGATTAGGGGCTTGAAGGGAGGAAGGCACTGCTAAGAAATGTGAATCTAAGAAAGGCAGGACTTGAGGGCTTTGTGAGCTGACTGACTTCCGGCTTTATTGAGAACGGGGAAGAAGGAAAAGAAAGGCCGTTGTAAGAAACTGGATACAGCTGGGACACCGAGGCGCTTTCGTATAGTGAGGGGCTAAAGCTGCGAGAATGGTCTAAAATGTTACCCTATTTTAATTGTGTGAGGGCAACAGTAGAGTATTAGGCTATTGTTTTGTCTAAAAGGGATTTCATTCGGATTGTTGTTGACATTCTGTTTAATACTCGGAGAGACCTATTTTTGTTTGACTCAATGATAGGTCACATTCTGTTTCTCCCGGCTAGTCTAAATTCTCTCAATATTTTCCAGATTACTTTGTAAATTATCCTTGCTTTTGATCAGGCAACAGCATTATTGCATTTTCTGCCGGAGACAACAGTCACACAGTATGGCAGCATGGGGTGGGGGTTGGGGCCAGTGACCTTTGGGGATGAATCTTCTGAGGTAAATCTTCTGAGTTTGAGGGGAATATTAGCCTTCCCTACAAGGAGAGAATGCCTTTCGTCAGCTTATGGCACAGATGTCCATCCTAAGAGGACTTTACTGATAGCAAAGAGGTGGCAGCCCCTGTCACCTGCGGGCGCTATGAGGTACCAGTGGGGGAGGGGTGAGTCCGGTCTACCCTTTCTGCAGTTGGGGTCTGTGTGACAATTTAAGAGCCCATAGTAGAAAATGGCTTTTATTAAGAAAGTGAGAAGCTGGCTTCCCTCCCACCACCACGCCCCAGTTTTATATCTTTATCCCATTCGTATTGCGAGGCAGCCATCATCTAAAAGGTTTCTGGAAACTTCTTCAAGGTCTCTGGGCATAAGGAGGGAGTTTGGAGGGGAGGGATGTTTTTAAACCATTGACTTCTGTTGTTTCTGTTGAAGGGCACCTAGGCATAGCCTTCTTATGTCTCTCTGATTTTTCATTAGACCAAGCAAAGCGTTTCAGCATTTGTCCTGTTTGTATGACCCTGCAGAATGCTCTAGGGTGGCCCCTGGGCAGGAAAAGTCACTGACCAGTGTCTGAAATCTGAGGACATCTGGGGTCTGAGACTGGGCATTTAGATCTACTACAAACAACAGCACATTATACATAAAGTGATTTGAATAATCTAATTTTTTCTCTAAATTTGAGCATGTATAAAATGTTAATTTTTGTCAACAAGTGGAGAAAATGCCACAGTGAATCTGTTATCCGATGGTATACCTAATGTGTGGAGAAGCCTGTTGAGAGGGGCCAGGAACATAATCTTGGTTTATTAGCTGCAAAGGCTTTTTCCTTTGTTTCTATTCATTTAATTCAAAGCAAAACAACTCAGCATGCAAAACTAAAATTAGCTGGGGAAAAAAAGGTGTAAGTGAATAAACAGGCAGATCCATTAGAGTCGATGGGTTATCGGATTCCTCACCACTCCTCAGACAGCGGCCTATTAAAACCGGCAATGTCTGCTGCCAGCAATGCCACTGGCAAAGAAAGAAGGCTGAGGCAGGCCTATTTCACATGCATCTGACACAGAAATTAAATAGACCAATGTTCCCTAAAAGACTGAAGTACATCTCTTTCTGACGTTCATCTCGGGCAAAAATTCATTGATCTCAGTATGTCCCTTGGCAATTATAAAATATTAAACCCAAGTCACACTTTTCTAGTTGGCTTAATTTTTTCTCTTTTCACAGCTTTCTATTTGATCAATTTTAACAAGTTAAAAATGGCATCAAATAATAAAAAGTACAGAGTTTAAAAGTTTGTTCTTTTGACATTCTTTCCTTTTTATTTTGTTTTGGGTTTGCATTAACTTTGTGATCCAGAAAATGACTTGAATGCTATTTTAACAAACAGAAAGAACATGAGTGAGCCAGAAGGTTCTTTGTGGAGAATGATATTCATTAGGAGGATTCCAATGATAAGGACATAGTCTGATTTGAAAGATTTTTTTTTTTAGCACATGCCCAAACAGCCTTCTTATTGTTTTGTATTCATTAATGTTCTCCTATTCCAAAGTTATCATGTGGTTTAATCTGGGAGTATATGGTAGGGCTAGAGGTTTGAGTATGCTCCACTGAGATTTACAAAAGATGTGTATCCCTTTCCCCATTTTATGCATATGTAATTTTTTAGCTTTTGATGTTTGTTAATTCAGAATATAACATAAATGCCAGCATAGACACACATAATAAAAATGCAGGATTTGAGAAGCCTATTTTCATTAGAATATCAATATGGGGATTCTTTGGGGGAATCATTGCATAATAGTAACTTCACTCTCCAGTTCTCCTTGCTGTAAATTATGAGAGCATTCCCCCAAATTAGTGAATACATTTTATAATATCATAATTTTATATGAAATAATAAATTTTTCTCGAAAAATAAATACATGGTGATTTTCCCCCTACATTTAGTTTTTCCTATGGGAACAAATATTCATTAATTGTCCACCATGTACCAATTCCTTTATTCAGTGCTTTATTTATATTTCATTTAAATTTTCCCACAAATACTATGAAATCATGCCACTGCTTCTACTTTTTAGATAAGAAAGGAATCCAAGGAGCCCAAGACCATCCAGCAACTTTCCTCTCTGGCAAGCCAGGCCAGTCTTTGGGGGTTAGATACTACAGGATGGGAAAGAAAGGGGAAGGAAAGCAGGATGAAAAGGGAGGGGACTGGGGAACAGTACTGTGGAGTGTTGCAAAGTGAGGCATCTGCAGTATCCAGATGAGAACCTACAGAGAAGGGATGGGATTAAGAAGCAACGCTGAGATCTGTGTGTCTTCCTCAGAGTGCTGTAGAGATGTCAGGGTTGAGCTTGCCTTACTTTCAAATTACATTCGGGCTGACTGAATTGTGTTCCTTTGTCTGAGACACTGCCCTGAGACTGGACCACATGGGTGATGACTTTATAGGAACTGTGGTTATTCTGAATGGCCAATTATAAACATTTCAAAGAGAATTCAAAATAGAGTTTTGAAGGCTCTTAAGCCTGGTGGCTCTGGAGTATTAATAAGCCTTGCCTGGGCTTCTATAGGAACTTCAGGTACAGAGTTTTCTCTTTGCAGCTGCTGCTGTCATTCTCCTCCTGCAACTATTTTTTCATGCCTATGCTTCCTCCTCTGTCTCACCGTACAATGATCATGGACTTCATTTACCTTTCTGAGGGTGACAGAATTTGACCCTGTGAGGGAGATGATCAGTGCTCTTGGGTTTCAAACTGTGCTTTGAGCTGTCTGTCACAGTCACCTGCTTCTGGGACCCTGAGGCCAAGGTCAGAAGCATGTGCAACTGTGGTGGACTCACCCTCTCCTGGGCTTTCCACAGTAGTGCCTCCTCTCTGAGCCACCTCCTCAAGATCTGCCCTCTCCTATGCCTCCTGGTGCCTATTCTATCACTCCAGCACCCAGAACATGGATGGACATGGAATCGGTATCCAGGAAGGATTTGTTGAGTAGGAGGAAAGATGGGTGGGTGGATGGATGATTGGACAGATGGATGGATAGAAAGGAAGAAGGAAGGATAGATGGAAGGATGGATGGATGGATTAACAGAAGGGCTGGAGGATGGGTGACATAAATTCATGTCAGGAACCGAACATACTTTCCCCTAAGAAGTATAGCATTTTTGAAAGACCTAAGAAGAAAGTTTTCACCAAATAAATATCCCAAATGAAGATTTCTCAAGTGCATTTCTGACCACCTGGTTTGCGAATCACCCAAATGGCCCATTTATTTAGGGCCCTAGGATCCATCCCAGAGCTAGTCAATTAGAAATGTGTCTTTGCAATAGGCACCCCAAGAGATTCTTGTGCCTTCCAATGATTGAGATCACTGGCCTTTAAAAGTAGGATTTCAGGCGTCAAGCAGGCTGGTCTGCTGTGGTGGGGTGGAAACTCTCACCTGGTCGAAGCACCTGCCACCTCCTTTCTGCTCTCTGCACTAGCCACGACAGCTCCAGGATGCAGCCCAGGATGGATCAAGATGCCCTCCCTGCCACCAGAGGCTGTGTTCCCACAGCCTGGACCCATCTCTGTCACAGCAGGCTTATTCCTGATGCCGTGGGCACATGGTGCATCTCTACAGTTTTACCTCACTCTGTGTGGTACCACATTCAGTTCTGCGGGTCCTTGAGACCCTTGAGAGCAGAGCCATTCAGCCCCTCTGGGCCTGCATGAGGGTTCAGGACTGTACAACTCTCCTAAGATGGGGGCCTAGGTGTCCCATCTCCCCAGATTTTATCCCCATTGGTATGAGGGGTTCCTGAAGTGTAGCAAGTGTAGGAGTAGACTAACTTAGTAATGACTTCTTAGGTACAGCCTCAGCTAGCTCATCTGTAAAATGGGGGTAAAAAAATAACTTCTTTGTTTTGTTCACAAGAAGGTTGTTTGGTTGTTACAGATCCCTCATGAACATGAGAGCCCTTTGCAAGCCTTAAAATGTATGAATATTAAGGTTCTACATACATTTTAACCTTGAATCCTGAAGTATATCTGTAGTGACTTCCTTCCTCCATTGGTGGAGCTGGAGCAAAACTCAGCTCCCCAAATATGAACCCATGTGGGGCTTGGAGAAAAAAAGGCCTCTTTAGACCTCAGTGTGCCATGCAATTTTGGACAGGCTTTGAGAGTTGCAGCGTCTCTCCACGATCCCATTCTCCACTTATGTGTCTGATTTATTATGATCTCATTAGAGTAGGGATTTGATCTGGTTTGTGATCATTGTACCCACATACCCATAAAATACAGCCATACCCAGTGTCTATGAATGAGCTGGTGTGCATGTGTGTGCATGTGTGCATGTATGTGTGAGAGAGCATGTAGACTCCATGCATATTTGGAGTAGCCAGACCATTCACATATCCCCAGCCCATGTTAACACGATGTTCCTTCCTGAACATAACATGTTTCTGGAAATTCCCAAATCTTTCACTCTGAAACGCAACAATATTGTTATTAAAATGGTTGTGTGTAAAGAACACTTCGGTGAACTTTATTTCCCTCTAACGACATACTCATTTTAAAGGTCATGGTGTAGAGTTGCCAGAGCAGTGACCTGAGAATAACCTTTTTCTGCTACCTGTACTTCTGATCCGTGGTGTTAGCATTCGGAAATGTTCTTTCCCTCCGAGTTTCAGCAGCTAAATAAGTTGCAGCCCCTTCAGCTATACTCATAAAAATTTGCTTCCAGACAACATGGTCTGTTTATTGTGTAATAATCGAAATGGCACTAAATTGCAGTGATTGCCGAACACTTAGGAATTGTATTAACCTCTTAAGTGCTAAGTGGTTTTCTGTCATCGCTCAACTCCGATGTGCAGTGTAAACATTTTTCTGTCATTAGGCTTCCTTCAGTCTTACGAGGGAAGTAAAAATCCTCAGGTCCAAGACATGCCCGGGTACCACACTGGAGCCTGCCTGTATCCTACTAACCAGAAGAGCACATTGCTCAGGCCAGGGACAGAAAGGGGAGCTCTTCCTGTTGGGAACTAGGAGAGGTCGGATTGCCCAGTCCTGTCCCACAAGGCCCTACTTCTATTCCTTGGCTTCAGTGCATTGTGTGTTTTGATGACAATTGCTCAGTGACAATCTCTTTTTGAGAATAGATTTTCCAGAGAGCACAGGATGGTTGGTCTGCTGGAGCTGCTTCCTTACACTAGCTCCTTCCTCCTAATGGTGACAGTCCCGGCAGCCCTGCAGGAGGCTGGACTGCAGTGGCCTCAGCATCCCTCGGCTCTGCCCGCCCTGCTCCTGTGAGCGGCAGGCCTGGGAAGGAAGAGTTAACCAGAAATGGAGCGGCGCCGCTCCGGGGCAGGCAGCCTCGCTGCAGAACAGAGCAGCGTTCGTGCGAAGGCAAGTCATTTCCCGAAACACTGCAGACACACGGCCTCGGGCAGCCTAAAACCTTTGGAGACCAAAATGGCTCGCAGGGTTTGGAAGTAATAAGGTGTTTTTCCCTTCTTTCTCCTTCACTGAGATTCTGCGAGGTTGCTCTGCATGGCTGGGGAACAATGGTGCTGTTTTTGTGTTTTCTATGGGTATTAAGATCCATTACACTGTGACATTTTTAAGATTGGTTATCCTGTAGTTTGGTGTTAAATTGAAGTTGTTTGTTTTGAATTTAATTCTTTCATTTTTCAAATGGAAAAAAGCAGCTCTGTGGTGTGGTGCGGGCCTGGCTTACTGAAGTGTGTGTGCCCGCGTCACTTTTGAGCAGAGCTCTGTGCCATCCCTGGACCTCGGCAGAATTAGCCAGGAAGGGCCTTGACCTATTTCCCTACTGGGAAGTCCAAGAGGATCCTTGGAGATGACTTTGACAACTAGAAGGTAGGGGTTGTCTCTGTTGTATCTCAAGAGAGAAACAGGATATGAGCTGGGTTTTAACAGAATGTTATACATCCAATCTGTTACGCCTAATGCAGTCTGCATATAATTATTACTACTCTGTGTTTACGACAGCAGCAGAATCGGCTTCCATCCAACAAATGACCCAGCAGCAGTGGGCCAGCCGCCACCAAAATGACATCTGTTAACTCTTTGTCAAATGCCCTCTCCTTCTCTCTTTCTCCCAAACAGCTCTGTGGTTAATTATGACCTGCACATCTGACACAGTCTTTCTAGTAGAGAGACCCGCTTAGGGGCAGGGAGAATCTGGCTCCAGGAAATTCCCTTCTCTCTCCTTTAAAAAAAAAAAAAGCCATAGCAAATTATTTTAAAATAAACATTCATTCAGAACACCAGAATAGGTTGATGGACTATGTTTTGATTAAGCCCCAAGATTATAGGGTTACTATACACCATGATGTCTAGAGACCCAAGCCTTCATGGAAAAAAGAATCACACCAAATTCTTGTTAATCCATAAGAAAGTTTCCATAGAGGAGCACAGGGCAGCCATCACTACCCTTGATGCTTACAGAGGCAGGGATCTGGCACACATTTGTGCTACCTTTAATAACTTGGTTAATGGTAAAAGGCAGTTTCATTGTAATTAGTAACTGAAATTTGAGATGACCAATCTGATAAACCAAAACTTAGGCCCAGCCCAGCTAAGAGGTATTCTACTCCCTCACAGGGCCAGATTTCTTTGCAGGAGCTTGTATTAGTGGCTAGTATCCGCTGCTGCACCCAGTGATGTATCTGAGGGCCTCCTGACCCTTGCCTCCCAACCCACCCTCCAGCAGCAGGAGCTCAGAGTTCTAGGCTTTCACTGTGGGATCCGTAAGTCAGGGCTGAACATCTGTGAACTGAATATTCCAGCTCTCTCTTCCCTGCCTGCTCGCTGACCCCAGGTTCCTGCCAAGTGTCTCTGCTGTGTAATTGCCTGTTAGCTTCTTCATATGGGGTTCAGCAAAGCCTTGGCTGGAAATGTGGCTGACCTACTCCCATAGAACCAGAGCCGTTCAAACCTGCCTGGATGCCTGTCCTTGCAAAATCCAGTATGGTCTCCCCACCCTTGCTGGCTGGGGAGGGCCCTAGGAGGAGTTGACCATGCCCCAGGAGAGCCTCCCAGACCCTTCCCAGCCTGAAGGAAGATGAACCCTGCCTGCACAGCTGAGCCCCTGTCTTGAGATGGAGGGGAGTCCCTGGCAGCTTGGGAGATTCCCAAGCTTTTTACTGTAAGACCCCAGAGAGCCATTTGGTGGAACAACCTCAAGAATATTGCCCAGTGGTTGTGAGCAAGGACTGTTTTCTGATTTGGGCAGCACATGGAAACTCATCCTATTTCCACATTCTCATACCATTTTCATTTCTTTTGCCATTTCTTTTCTTTTTTTCTTCAACTTTCACCCCCCCCCCCCCCACCCCTGTGCTGTAAACCAGGACCTCACAAATGCTAGGCAAGTGTTCTACCACTGAGCCACATCCTCAGCCCTTTGCCAGTTCTGATAGAAATAGATTTTAGTGCAATTCAAAAACTGTACAATCTGCTCAAATCCCTTTTTTTCCTAGCAGTATCCTTTGAGTCCCAACATAGCTGAGCTCTGAGGGCTTCTTCTAGCCTCTTTCAACTGAGACTATGGGCTCAACTCTTGGAAGCCATGATAGACAGCGAGGTGGGTCCCTGAGGATTCCGGATGTAAGCCCCATGTGTCACTCCTCCTGTGCTGCCTTGGATATGAATTTCCTCATATGCTGAGAGTTTTAACATGGCTTTGCTTAGGAATCCAGCCCAGACCAAGTGGATGGTGAATTCTGGAGAAGAGAAAACAACCTTGGAAATGGTGAGCATGGGAAAAAAGGACTATCTTTTCTTTACAAGCTAATTCACTGGGGTCATGACTTGCAAGCCACCAAAAGGGTCCCAGAACTTGAATCAGAAGCAGACTTTTTTGGTTCTGTCCTTTAGTACTGTGCCTCCAGCTCTGGTTGTAAATAAACATCTATATGAGAAAGGTCCTTTGAGCTTTTTTCAGTTTGGACCATTGATTTCTCCAGATAATATAATTAGATTCAAAATAAGTTATATTTAATAGGAGTAAAATTTGAAGACAGTCTTGAAACAAGTACACTGGCTTGGTTCCCTACTGTTGGCTTTTGACCAGTGAGGTATGACTGTAAAATCACACTCTACACACAACCAGGTGTTGTGGCAAGATTGTACATGACCTTGTACCTACCTCCGAGCCTTGAACCTGGGTCATCGGTGGCTTCAATCCTGCAGACAGCATCTCCCCACGTGACTGGGCAAATTGCTTCATGTCACCATTGCTTGCCTCAGAGCTGAGACCTTGATTCTCAACAGGGAAGTAGATGGAGCCAATTAGAAGACAAACCCACTCATGAACTGACCCCAGCCCCACCATGCCCCCTGGCCTCCTCCTTGGTATATGCTCCTGGCTGAGGGCAGGTGCAGGGGGTCGTCCACAGGTGTTTGCTGGCACATCCCTTTCCCTGCTGACATTTCCCCCTTCATACCAGAGCACAGGTAGGTGGGCACTGGCTTCAGAGAGGAGCCTGAAAGGTGGTCAGGGTCACCCCTGAGGCCAGAGCCCTTCTCTGCCACATCCCTGGGACTAAGACTCTGGGGTCTGGGACTCAGGACCTGAAGTTTCCTTTTAGACTCTGTCCTGGGGATGCACATGTGGATTAAATTAGAGCAATATGTTTTCCTAACAGCATCTTGGCTGAAAAGTCAAGCAGATAAATGGAAACAAACGCGGCTTTATGTGAATGAAAAGGGGCTAGTGGGAGGGTGTCTTCCGCCTAAAGCACCACAGTGGCAGGGCTGCCTTTCCGGGCTCTCCTACATCTACTTCCTCCCCTTGCAGCCAGGGAGCCTCTGTCCAGCCCAGGAAGCCCCCTCCATGGGTCTCGCCACCATGCAATACCTCTCTCACAGGCTTCTGTTCTAGTCAGCCTGTCTCCTGCACCCTTGAGTCTTCCCTGTACTCTGTCCTCAGTCTTCTTTCAGGTCAGCCTGGGATCACAGTGAAGAGCTCACATTCCAGAATCCTGTATAAGTGGGATGATGATGCCACCCCACAGGGCTCCAGGAGCCATCGAGTGAGACAGTTCACATGATGCCCTTAGCACAGTGCGTAGGACACCTCTAATATTGCTTGTGCATTATCCTTATTGTTATTATTATTCCTTGCCACTTCTCCACACTGTACTGGCCTCAAAACCCAGTTATATCACTGCCTCTGCTCTACAAAGATTTCCTTCCTCCCCCTCCCACCTCAGTTGGAAGGGAGCAGGCCAGGGACCTTGCAACTACAGAGGCAAAGAGAGTAGGTATTTAGTGAACACTTGCTGGTAGACTGGTTCGTGACTAAGGATTCGTTGTTGCTTTTAGTAGGAGGGAAGAGTTGGCCAAGCTCCCCCACAAGGGGAGCCTGTACCAAGCATTCCTGGGTTGCAAGAACAAATGATACTGCCATGGAGATGCTAGAAGTGGGTTCCTAGGGTCATAGGGCAAATGAATGTTCAACTCCATGAGATAACACCTAACTACTTCCTGTCCTTAGCTTAAAACGTAACTGGCAAGTAGAAGTTGCATATATTTATGATGTAAAAAGAAGAAAACACTCCTGGGCCCACTCACAGATTCTTTGTATAAACCGATTCCCAAAGCCCCCTGGGAAAACAAAGATGGCTGCCATAGGGCTACCACTCAGGTGGCAACTTACTAGCACTTTGAATACCTAGTCAAGAACTGATTAGTCACTGGATAGCTTAAGAACTCAGCAGTACTGTGTCAGATTTTTTTTAAACTACTTTTTAAAACAACTTGAGCAGAATGTGGTGGCACACCTGTAATCCCAGAACTCTAGGAAGCTGAAGCAGGAGGATACTTTTTCATTCCCATTTTGGGCCAGGGAATGCCAGGGATCAGACCCAGCTAAAGTCAGGGACAAAAGAGCCCATTCATGTGATCCATGTGGGCCAGCCTGTGGGCAGCCAGCCAGGCAGAAAGCCAATGCGGTGGAGTAGGGAAGTGGTTTCCACCTTTCAGCAGTTCAAAAGGGCTCTGATCCTCTCCAGCTCAGTTACTGAGGTTTTTTAAGGTTCCTCCCAGAAAATAGGCAAAGGCAAACTCGGGAAGGGACTTGGTCAGAGACAAACCTCAAGTACATCCATCTCCCACATCCCTACAACTCAATTTCAGAAGGGGAAATCCAAAGACAGGAGTTAAAATCACAGCAGGCTCCATTCTTAAACTGGTTTGGCATTATTGAGATTAAAATGCACAAAAAGAGAAAAATTTCTCTATAAGCTACTCAGACACCTGTTCTTTTTGAGAAAAAAAAGGCAGGTGGAATATTGGGAAGCTAGATTTTGTTGCTGTTGCTAAATTAGGATTTGATGTTAGCATTTTAAGAATCTGAGTTTATATTAAAAATGTGAAAGTAAAAAAAAAAAAGTGAAAGTGCCAACTTCAAAGCAAGTCTGTGGAGCCAAAGCAAGTAGAATGGTAGCAGAGAAGAAAAAGGCAGGCGGGTTTATGAGGCGGCGGCTGCAGGCCCTGTGGGCTCCCTCATCTCGCATTCCTCACTCGGGTGGTGGGGGATCGCGGCGATCGCCAGCCAGCGCTTATTCAGTGCTGTTGCCACGGGTGAGACGCGGGGAGGCAGCAGCCCACACCTTCCTAAGAGCTGCCTGACTGATCCAGAGTTGGGGATGGGTCTCTGCTGAGACATCCCGGAGTCTGGAAAAGTCCTTATCTGCAGGCGCCTCTCAGCTATTTTCTCCAACACTGCCCCCTAGTAAGGGGCTAAAGTTCTCAGGGTCCTGGCACACACCTCCGTTTCTCACAGGACCGCTCTCTCTCTCTCTCTCTCTCTCTCTCTCTCTCTCTCTCTCTCAATTATTGTTCAAGTTCTCATAAAACAGCATAATATTTCCATGTAACCTACTCCTATCCTCTCATGTATGTTAAATCATCTCTAGATTACTTATACATAATACAATGCAAATAGATGTTCGTGTGTTTAGGGAACAATAACAAGGTAAAAGTCTGCACGTGTTCAGTCTCACGGGGTTATTTTTTTGTTTTTGTTTTGTTTTGTTTTTTGGTATGGGGATCGAACTCGGGACCTTGAGCTTGTGTGGCAGGAGGCAGAACCACTGAGCTGAATCCCCGGCCCCTGTAGGTGTTCGGTACAGATGCAATTTTTCTAATATTTCAGGTTGGCAGTTGGTAGAATCCATGCATATGGCACCTGTAGTAAGGGGATCACCTGTACACAGTATATGTATATACATTCATACCTAGAATTTTTTTTCCAGTACTAGGGATGGAACCCAGGGCCTTCACACTAAACTACATCCCTAGCCCTTTTAAGAATCTTTTTTTGAGACAGGATCTCACTAAGTTCCTAAGTTGCCCAGGCTGGGCCCTTGAAGTTGTGATCCTCCTGCTTCAGCCTCCCAGAGTGCTGGGATTATAGGCAAGTGCCACCATCCACAGCTATACTTAAATTTTGCTGTGTTGTTACATATAGATCTAGTTTATTCACTTGAATCACTACCTACTATTCTATTGAATGACTATACTATATTTGTCTATCCATTTCTCTATTAAAGTTAGGGTAATCCCACTTTGGGGTTAATAAATGCTTCAGTGCTTGACACATTCTAATGACTCCTGGTGCACCTAACCTGAGGATTCCAGTAACCAGCTAAATGAGGAACTGTCAGTTGAGAGGAGACAGGCATCTTCAATTTTTCTAGCTTTTGCCAAATTTCTCTTCAAATTGTTCCATGAAGTTGCACCCCCAGTATGAACACAGCATGGTTTCCATTCCCCCTCTGCCCAGTACCAGCAGTAGATGGTATCAAGCCATGAAAGTCTGACTTTATTTGAACATCATTTCACATGTTTATGGGCTATTTTGTTTCTTCACCTATAATTTTTGTTGTTGTTTTTTTGAGACAGGGTGGCCTTGAACTCACAGTAATCCTCTTGCCTCAGCCTCCCAAGGGCCTGGATTACAGGTATGCACCACCACTCATGGATTGTTTTTTCACCTATAACTTGCCTAATGTTATCCTGGCCATGTTTCCATTATTTTGTGTTTTTCTTATTGATTTATGATAGCTTGTGAAATATTTTGAATACTACTCTTTTTTTTCCAGTTGTATAGGTTGCAAATATTTTTTTCCAATCTATGGTGGTTTTTCGACATTGATGCTGGTATCTTTTGATAGTCACAAGTTTTGAATTTTAATGTAATAGAATTCTCCTTTCCTTTTGTGGCTTGTAGTTTTGTATCTTATTTTGTGGTTTACAGTTATTATATCTTATTTTTAAAAACCTACCCCAACAGTATAAAATATTTGTCTTGTTTTCTTCTTAATTCAAATTTACAAAGGCGTAATTTATATACAATAAAATGCATCCATTTTATGTGTGGAGTCCAATGCATTTTGTGAAATATATCTAGTTATGTAACCACCATCTACAGAAGACAGAAAACATTTCCAGTCCATGCCTCCACTGCTCAAGAATGCTCCCTCATGCTTAGGTGGCAGGAGAGACCACACTCATGAAGCATGCTCCCTCATGCCCTAGCCCAATTACCTTCCTAATCCAGCCCCAGATAATGACCAGTCTGCTTTTTGTCACTATTTACATCTCATGCAAATAAAATAATATAACATATACTATTCTTTCTTTTTTATTTTTCCTCCAATACTGAGGATTGAACTCAGGACCTTGCGCTTGCGAGGTAGGCATGGCGCCACTGAGTTAAATCCCTGGCCCCAATATATACTATTTTATGTCTGCCTTCTTTTTCCCTGCATTTATCTTTTTAGAGTCATCCATGCTATTGCGTGCACAGTAATTTAACCTCTTTCTAACACTAATGAGTATTTCATTCTATGCTTATACCACAGTTTGTTTTTCTACTTCTCTATTCGGGATGCTTCCAGTTTTCAGCTAAGAATAAAGCTGTTATGAACACTTATATCTAAGTCTTGGTATAGATATATGTTTTCCTTTCTCTTGAGTAAATATCTAGATGTAGAATTTCCAGGTCACATGATGAATATATAAATTATAAAAACTGCTAAACTGCTTTATACTTCCTTCCAGCAATGTATAGGAATTTTAATTACTCCACCAAAACTTGGTACTGTCAGTCTTTTAAATTTTAGCACATTATAGTGGGTGTTTAGTGGTATATTATTGTGGTTGTAATTTATATTTCCCTAAAGACTAATCGTGCTCAACATTCTTTTATGTGCTTCTTAGTCTGTGAAATATCTGTTTAAATCTTTTGCCTGTTTAAAAATTGGGTTGTCTTCTTACTTTTGAGTTTTTATAAGGTATTATGCAAGTATTTTGTAAAACATATGTATTGAGACTATTTCCTTCCATTTTATGCCTTGATTTTTAATTTCCTTTTTCTTTCCTTTTTTTTTTTTACATTTAGCTACACCCCATCCCTTTTTATTTTTTACTTTGAGACAGTTGCCCAGGCTGACTTTGAACTTGCAGTTCTTCTGCTTCACTTTTTATTTTCTTAACAGTATTTTTAAGAGAGCACGTTTCTTAATTTTGATAAAGAAAATTTATCAAATAGTGCTTTTTTAAAAATAAACTTTTATTATTCTTTTTTTTGGGGGGGGTACTGGGGACCAAACTCAGGACCTTGTGCTTACAAAGCAGGCGGCAGAACCACTGAGCTAAATCCCCAGCCCCTTAAATAGTGCTTTTGTGTGTTGTCTAAGACACCCTTTGCCTACTCCAAGTTCAAAAAAGTTTTCACCTATATTTACTTCTAGAAATTTTATACTTGATTAATAATCTATTTCAAGTTGATTTTATGCAAGGGGAGACAAAGAGATGGATGCCCAGTTATTCTGGTGCTTAGACTATAATTTTCCTGACGAAAGTATCTGAATACCTGTGCCAAAAATCAAGCAACTACGCCAGGTGTGACGGTGCACACCTGTAATCCCAGCACTCGGGAGGCTGAGACAAGAGGATCACCACAAGTTCAAACACAGCCTGAACTACACAGTGAGACCTTGTATCAAAAAACCCAAAAAAACCAAGCAACCATCTAAGAGTAGATATGCTATCGAACCTCCATTCTGATCTATATTTCAGAATTTATATCCATTGAAACATGTCATCCTGACACCAATACACACATGGTGTCTTAATTACCAGTTTTATTGAAATTCTTGAAGATAGTTCACAAGTCCTACACATTTCCTCTTCCTTTTTCAAAATTGTTTTGGGTACTGTAGGACTTTATATTCCATACAAATTTTACAATTGGCTTGACAATTTTGACTCAAGCAAAAAAGTCTGCTGAAATTTTGGTTGGGATTGTTTTGACTCCTTAGATTCACTTGGAGAAAATTGACATTTTAGCAATATTGAACCTTCAATCTATGAATATAAAATATATATCTACTTCTTTAGCTCTTCTCTGGTTTAGCTCAATAATGTTTTAAGTTTTCAGGGTAAAGATGTTGCATATTTTTGTTAAATTTATTCTTTTTTATTTCATTGTTTTAGGTATTACTGTATATTTGAAAGTTTTCATGTTTCAATTATTTGTTGCTAGTACTCAGAGAAAAACTTATTTGTTTTTTATTTGTATATCAAATTTTTATCCTGACATTTTACTACATTCATTTATTATTTTCAGTAGGCATTTGGACATTCCTTAATATTTTCTATGTGAAATATGATGTCATCTTTGAAGAAAAAACTTTTATTTCATCCTAAACAATCCGTATATTTTAAATTTTCATTTTCTGTGCTTGCTTCAGCAGCACATATATTAAATTTTCATTTTCTTGCCTTAGTGCACTGGTTAGGATATTTAGTACAATGACTAAGAGAAGTGGCGAGAGTGGACATTTTGTTATTCCTGATACACTCACTCTTTCATGATTATGGTGTTACCTGTAGATTTTTCACAGATGAACTTTGTTGGATTGAAGAAGTTCTTTTCTAGTCCTAGTTTGCCGAACGTTTTTTTTTCATGAATGAAGAATTTTTTGAAACGTGTCTTTTAATATTTTTTGGAATAATTATATGAATTTTTCCTTATTTTATTAAGATGGTGAATTACACTGATGGATTTTGGAATGCACTGGCTTGATTTGGTAGGAGGATGTTAGAGACAGGATCTCACTATGTTTCCCAAGCTCACTTCACGCTCCTGAGCCCAAGTGATGCCCCTTTCATAGCCTCCTTAGTAGCTGAGTTTGCAGGAAGCTTCATTGATTTTGAAATATGAAGCAAAACTCACATTCCTAAAACAAACCCCATTGGTCATATATTGTCAAACTAAATTTGCTAATATATTATTGAAGATTTAAATTAATAAGGTACTATACATCAATCTAGAGTTTTCTTTTTCTCCTTCCATCTCCCTTCTTTTTTCCTTCCTTTTTAATTTTTGTACTGTCTCATCCTCAAACTTGTGATCCTCTGGCTCAGTCTCCCAAGTGCCGGGGCTACAGGCATGCACCACCATACCCAGCTCTCTAGTTTTGTTGCTAGGGGTGTGCTAACTTCATAGAGAAGTGTTCTCCATTTTCTCAAAAAATATATGCATGCTTATGAATGATTTCTTTTTTAAATGTTTGTTAGAAGTCACCAGTGAAATTGCCTTGGCCTGAAATTTTCTTTGTCAGTAATTTTTAAAAATTATTACCTAATTAAAATTTCAAAAGCAGATAAACACTATTCAGATTTTCCACTTCTTCTTGAGTCAGTTTTGATAACTTTGTTATCTTTTAAGGAGCTCGTTTAGCTGATCTACATTATCAAATTTGAGGCCATAAGATTGTTTATAATGTTTCCCTGTTATTCTTTTAATGTCTGTAGCATGCTTAGTAATAAGTCCTCTTTCATATCCGATGTTAGACATTTTTGACTTCACTCTTTTTATATTCATCAATTTAACTACAAGTTTACAATTTTATGGATCTTTTTAAAGAACCAGGTTTTCTTTTTATCAATTTTCTCTATTATCTATCTTTAAATTTCATTTATTTATGTTATTTCCTGCCTTCTACTTCCTTTGGGTTTAATTTGCTCTTTTTTTTTTTTTTTTACAGCTACTTAAGATGAGATCTTAGATAATTTAATTTAGACTTTTCTTCTATTAAAATCTCAAGGTTTTGGTTCACTCAACTCAATGTGGTAATAATTTAGTGTGTTGCATTTCTGTATCAAGACATTTTCTAATTTTCTATGTGATTTTTTTTGATTCATCAATTATTTAAAACTATACTGTTTAATTTCTAAATATTTGGGGATTTACTAGCTTGATCTACTTGTATTGATTTTTAAAGTTTTGGGGTCAGAAAACATACTCTATGATTTCAATGTTTTAAAATTTATTCATACTTGTTTATAGTATGGCATATAGTAATATACAGTAATGATTATTTTAGTCAGTGACCCACACATGTGCCATTATTAGCTGTGTTGTTCTATAAATGTCAGTTACATCAAATTGGTTGATAATGTTCAAATCTTCCATGTTCTTACTGATATTCTACTTATTTTTATCAATTATTAAAGTGGAATGTGGAAATCAACTATGATTGTAATTTTATCAATTTACCTTTTTAGCTATTTCTTTATGAATTTTGAAATTCTGTTATTAAATGCATACAATTGTAGGTTTTTAAAATGTTTTTGATGAACTGATTATTTCATCATTATGTAATCTCTTTGTTTATCTCCAATAATACTCTGTCCTGGTATCTACATTATATGACATTAATACAACTACTTTGGGTTTCTTGTATTTATATGGCACTTATTTTTCTATTTTAATTTTAACTCTATCTGTATTTTATATTTAAACTATGTCTTAAACTGTATATAATTTCTTTCCTTTTTTTTTTTTTGAGACAGGGTCTCACTATGTCGCCCAGCTTCGTCTCCACTGGGCATAAGAGACCCTCCTGCCTCAGTCTCCCAAGAAGTGGGGATGACAGATGAACCCACCCTCCACCCCTGCCCCCACCCCATGCCAGATCATCCTATTTAATTATCCAGCCTGATAATCTCTGCCTTTTAGTGTTTAGAGTTCCATTTAATCATTGATATCAATGAGTTTAAGTCCACTATCTTCTTGTTTATTTTCATTTTATTTCATCTTCATGGTTCTGTTTCTCTTACTGCCTTCTTTCAGATGAAGTATGTTTTATTAGTCCACTTCTATGCAGGCTGATTAGTTACACTTCATTTTATTCTTAGTCCTATATCTTTATATCACAGACCCCTTCTACATAATATTGTACTTCTTCATGTCTTCCACCTCTCTTCCTCCTTTTTTTCTTTTTCCTTCTCCTCCTCCTCCTTCTCCTCCACTTTCTTCTCCTCTTCCTTCTGCTCCTCCTCCTGCTCCTTCTTTTCCCCAGTACTGGGGATTGAAGCCAGGGCTTCACACTGAACTACATCTCCAACCCCTTTTTATTTTGAGAGAGGGCCTTACTAAATTGCTAAACTGCCAGGCTGGGCTTGAACTTGTGATTCTCCTGCCTAAGCCTCCAGGAGTGCTGGGATCACAGGCATGTGACACTGGGCACACTGTGTCCTGCGCTTCTTCTTCTATTGTGCTGATTCAAGTTTCCTTTCAGGCTCATATTCTTCAACCTGAGGAGCTTCCTTCACCGTTTCTTGAGGTGAAGGTCTCCTAGTGACATTCTCTGAAATACTAAAAAGGAAAAAGAAAGTCAATGTATCCAGCAAAGGTAAATTCTTTTCCTTCAACTCCTAAAGATGTTTCATTTTCTTCTTGATTGACAAGTCAGCATTAACTCTGTGTAATCTCTGTGTCTAATGTGTCTTTTAAAATTTTTAATTTCCTGGCTATGATGGTGACATGATATTGATATCTGCCTTTTATGAGGCCTAACAGTTCAGTGTTAAGTGAACTTAAAAAGTAACCTGTTCTGATTCATTTAAAGATGAATTTGAAAATGCATTTAAAGTGGTTTTGAATGCAATTAGATTATGCTATTTGGACAATAAACTCACCTTGACCTTAAAATTTTTTTAAAATACAATTGCTTTAAAATTTTCTATTTAAACCATTCGTAGATGACCTGCTTTTGGGTCAGGGTTTTGTACATAGCAAAGCAGCTCCCTCACTGCGATCTATTGGAAGTCAGTCCTCAACACAAGGGTTTGTAAAAGAAAAAAAAAAAAAGAAAGATAAAATTTTCTATTTATAGCCGGGCATGGAGGCATACTCTTGTAGTCTCAGGACTCAGGAGGCTGAGGCAGGAGGATCACTGCAAGTTCAAAGCCAGCCTGGGCTACGTAGGGAGACCCTGTCTCTAAATAAATAAATAAATAAATAAATAAATAAATAAATAAATAAAATTTTCTATTTTCTGTTTTCAATCATTTAATCATAATTTCTTTGTAATTGTCTTACTTTGGAGTTGAGATTCTTTGATTCATGAGTGAAAATTTTCATCAATTTAGGGAAGATTTGGACTATTATTTCTTGAGAAAAATTCTCCCTCATTTTTGTCTGTATCTCCTTTTACAGATATGTTAGACTGCTTGATGTTATCCATTAGATCATGGAGATTCTTGTTTTTAAAAAGTCTTCCTGCTTTAATTTGCTTCTATGCTATATTTTATATTTGCTCTATCTTCAAGTCTGCTAAATATGTGTGTATTATCTAATGTTCTTTTTCAAAATTTCCCATTCCTTTCTTAAGGATTCTAGTTATTTTATTATCATTCTTAGTTCTTTTCTCTCTTATTATCTTATACCCTTAGAGTTCTTTCAAATTAGTCTCATTTTATTAGCCTTACCATCACTACCTTTACTTTTTAAATTTTTAAATTAAAATTTAATAGTCATGAAAGTTATACATATTCATGGAATAGCATGTGACGTTTCATTGTGTAGTATTCAAACAGTTGTTCTTACCTGGGCATGGTGTTGCACATCTGTAATCCCAGCACTCTGGCAGGAGGATCACAAGGGTTTGCTTTTTTGTTTGTTTGTTTTTGGTACTGGGGATCAAACTTGGGTCCTTGCACTTGTATAGCAGGTGGCGAAACCACTGAGCTAAATCCCTGGCCCAGGAGGATCACAAGTTTGAGCCCCAGGGAACTTAGCAACTTGGCTAAAAATAAAAAATAAAAAGGGCTGTGGATGTAGCTCAGTGTGAAGGTCCTGGGTTCAATCCCCAGTACCACAAAAAATAAGTTGTTGTTTTATACCTTTATTTATTATAGTCCTTTTCAACTAGTTCTTTTATCTTTTGTTCTTAGGGTCATTAGTGCTTCCTACATGTTGTATCTGCTGACTCCATATCATGATGAATTAATGTCTCCATATATATATATTTTTTTTTTTCTAAGAGTTGGGTCCATGACAGTTCTAGGGTAGACAAACTTTTAACCAGGACTCTATGTTACAAAGGACAGAATACCCTGTTCAAACTTGCTTTGGACAGAAAAAGGAAATATAGTCATGCCTCTCCTAAGGGGGGGTCTGTGGTCTGAGACTTGTGTCCCAGACACTTTCAGGCTGTGTGAATGTCTGACAATGAACTTGTGCACACCTAACTGGTGAAGCCTGCCATATACTGAGCCTATGAACCTATGCAGGCTGTTGCTGTCTTGCATGCTCTAGGCAACTCTAACACAATGGCAAGTGTTTGGGTATCTAAACAGGTTTATTTACACTGCATTGTCACAAACTCATGAATAGTAAGTTGCACTAAGAAGTTATGATGGTTACAATGTCACTAGGTGGTAGGAAGTTTTCAGCTTTGTTATAATCTTATGAGACCACCATTGTATGAAGTGTGCCCCAAATACACGATGACTTTAAATTCTTTAAAAATGTATTACAGTCAAAGACACATGGCCATTAATCCTCCTCAAAATATCTGCATCCACTTTGAACACATTTATCCCATCACTCTTGGCACTTTCTGAAGCAGTTCTGGAAGTCCTCTTGTGTGAGGGTCTTCACAAGGTGTAATCAAAAACACTGTGAATGATGCTGCTAAGTGTCGTCCGACAAAAAGGGAGGATCCTAAAAACATCACCAGATGTCCTCATCCACTTCATTCACCAGATCTGGCACTGTGCAACTTCTGGCTCTTCCCCAAAGTCAAAATGACCATGAAAGGTAAAAGTTTTGTATCAATCCAGGACACTGAGGCCACCATGAAAATGCAACTGAAGACACTCACAAAAGCGGACTTTCAGAAGTGCTTCAGAAAGTGGCAAAATGATGGGATAAGTGTGTTCAAAGCAAGGGAGAGTATTTTGAGGGGTTACTAATGGCAATGTGTCTTTTACTGTAATAACTTTTTATTTAACATTCACCACATTTTTCTTTTCTTTTCTTTTCTTTTTGGAGACAGGATCTCACCATGTAGCCCAGGCTGGCCTTGAACTCGTAGCAATCCTCCTGCCTCAGCTTTCCAAGTACCGGGCACCACCATGCCTGGCTCACCATATTTTTCAGTCACACTGTGTATATACAGTCTGTCGCTGGCCGTAATGTTGTTATGCATTGGTTGACTGCCCACTTGCTTACATTACTGAAAAGCCCAGAGGCCTCGGAGGAGGTTGCTTCAGACGTGGCCACAGGCAGGAGAGATCCTCATCTGCCTTCTGCAGCCCCCAGCTGTCTCCATTGAGCATTGCTTTCTTTCTCAGCACTTTCCAGTGGCCCGAGAGTGGTCAGCAGTTCCATGGAGGCAGGGAGTCCCATGCAAATGCCCACAAGTCCCTCTGGACCGCTTGGGAAGCAGTCTTCTCCCTGAAGCAATTGCAGTTGGTGGGGAGGGTGACATACTCCCCCCAAGAGTCACACTCCCTGGCCAGAGACAGGCCCACTTTGGGGGCCAAGGACTGAGATGAGGGGAGAGGTCTGTTCTGGAGTCTTTTACACTGGGCCCATGGCAACAACCACTCAGAACTCTGCTCCTACCTCCTCAAGTCTCCTTGCATAGAGTGCTCTGCTCTGGAGCCCTTGTCATATACTTGGGAGAAGAGAAAGAAGGGGATGCTGTAGTGAGGAAGAAAGAAGAGGGGGAGATTGTTAGAATGGCTGCCACTGCCCATCCACAGGCAGGGTGTACATCCCTAAGTGTAGGGCATGGTGGCCGGAAGCCAGAAAGCTGCCCTTCCTGGGAATGCTGGCCACTGCTGAAACACTGAGAGACATGGACAACTGCCACCTGCCAGGGCTGTGCCTTCTGTCATGGCCCTGTGGCGGCAGTCCCCTCCAGACCTGCCTTTCTGCTCACCTCCCTGCCTCCAAATTTTAAACACCCCTCTTTCATGGGTTCATGTCTTTGCCCTCACTAACGTATTTCTCTGAAAGCCTGTCTTTGGTACACCCTCTAGGAAGTGGGGAGCGAATCCATACCTTCAGCACCTCAGCTGTGTGCCCTTTCACCCTCCAGCCTTTACTGAGGATGCTGAAGAACAGATGGACTCCTGCTTGGTGTAGCTTTCCTGCGTGCCATGCGGCAATAATGTGAGCTCTCTGCCGTCTCTTACACTCGTGTAGGTGAGTCTTGCTGTAGATGAGCATTAAAACCAACACAGGCTGGGGAGCTCGGCTTCCACCCAGCCCTGAGGAGCCCCAGTGTCCCTATCCCACCATATTCTTGTTGGGAAAATATTTACTGAGCATCGCATAGGTGTCAGGTGCTGTGTGAGGGGCACAGGTTAAAACAGAGAGCCACTTCCAGAGCATAGAGATGCCCAAGAGAAGGCATTGAGCATGAGGAGAAGCCTCATGCTTGGGCTCAAAGTCTCAAGTTTTATTTTTTAAAATGGTTTTGACATAATTACAGATTCACAAGGAACTACAAAGAAATGTACAGGAAGGTCCTGTATATGCTTCACTGTTTGCCCGGATGGTAACATCTTATGTAACAATCATGTGAAATCAACACTAGGAAATAGGCACTGATACTGTCTAGAGAGGTTACTCAGATTCTACCAGTTGTCCATGCACTTGTGTGTGGGTGCATGTGGATACATGTGTGTGTAGTGCTGTACCACTTTATCACGTAATACAGCTTTCTGTGACCCACCTCCCAACCAATGCCCACAACTGTTCCATTATCACAAGACTCCTTGTATTACCCTTCCTTATACATACCCAACTATTAATCGGCCCTGTTTGTGTGGATTTATTTTGATGTTCCTTAGTCTGTTCCATTAATCTGTTTATCTGACCTTTATGCTTTTGCACTCTTCATTACTACAGTTATGTAGTGAAAATTTTAGCATCAAGATGTATATTTCTTCTTATGATATTCATCTTTTCTTAAACTGTTGTTGCCAGGTATAGTGGCACACACCCATAGTCTCAGCACTCTGGAAGGCTGAGGCAGGAGGACTGCAAGATCAAGCCCAACCTGAGCAACGTAGCAACTTAGTGAGACCTTATTTCAAAGTAAAAAATTTTTTTTAAAAAAAGAGCTGGAGATGTAATTCAATGTGATAGTCCTGGGTTCAACACCAAGTGTGGCAAAAAAATTTTCAATAAAAAGAAATAAAGAGGGCTGGGGATTTAGCTCAGTGGTTCCACTGCCTGCCTTGCAAGTGCAAGGCCCTCAGTTCGATCCCCAGTACCAAAAACAACAACAACAACAACAGCAATTGTTTTGGTCAAGCTGGGGGTCTGTGTCTTTCCATATAAATTTTAGAATAAGCTTGTTATGACTGCAAAAGAAGTCTTGCTGAGAATTTGATTAGAATTGCATTAAACCTATACATCATTTTCAGGGAGAATTCACATCTTTACCATATAAAATCTTCCAATTCATGAACATAGTAAGTTTCTCTGAGTATTTAGGGGGTTTTTTCATATTATAACTTTCATCATAAAGATCTTGTATATATTTTGTTAGACACATACCTAAATGTTTAATTTTCTTTGGAGCAATTGCAAATGGTATTGTGTGTGGATTTTGTTGTTTTGGTTCTGGTTTTCACTTGTTTGTTGTTCATTATACAGAAATGCAATTAACTCTTGTTGTTGTATCCAGTGTGCTGCAACCTTATTAAACTGTCTGGACTTTTTTTATTAGTTCTGAGAATTTTCTGTAGATTCTTTGGGATTTTCCTTGTAGACAACAGAGATTTACTTCTTCAATTCCTATTTGTATGCTTTTTATATCTTTTTTTTTTTTGGTACCGTGAATCGAACTCGGGTCCTTGCGCTTGCGCAGCAGGCAGCGAAACCACTGAGTTAAATCCTTGGCCATGCTTTTCATTTCTTTACTTGCCTTATTGCAGTGGCTAGAACTTTCAATACTGTTTTGAATAAGGATATTACATAATAGTGGGTTTTCGTATCTTGTTCTGAGCTTAGGGGAAAATCATTTAGTCTTTCACTATTAAGTGTGATGTAAGCTTCTGGTTTTTTGTAGATTTTTTAATGAGGTTGTAAAAGTTTCCCTCTATCTCTAGTGTGCCAAAAGTTGTTAATATGAATGGGTGTTGAATTTTGTCAAATGCCTGTTTTGTATCAGTTGATATGAACACATGATTTTTCTTCTTAAGCTTGTTGATACTGCGAGTTATGTTCATTGATTTTGAATAGTGAAACAACTTTGCATACCAAGAATAAACCCCATAAAACTGTTGTATATTATTCTTTTTATACATTGCTGGACTCAATTTGCTAAAATTTTGTTGAGGATTGTTGTCTACATTCATAAATGGTATTGGTCTTTTCTTGGGCTGTTCTTATCAGGTTTGGTATCAGGTAATAATGACCTCAATAAAAAGAGTTCAGATGGGACCACCCCACTTCTGTTTTCTGAAAAAGACTATGTAAAATTTGTGTTTATGAATTTTTTTTTGAGACAGGGTTTTGCTATGTAGTTCAGGCTGGCCTTGAACTCACTATGTAGCCTCAAACTCCTGGATCCTCCTGCCTCAGCTTCCCAAGTGCTAGACTTACAGGTGTGCACCACCATGGCCAGCTATGAGTCTCTAAAAACATTCATTCTTGAATCATAAAATTCTCTAATGAAACAATCAGGGCCTGATGGTTTCTTTTTCAGGAGCTTCAAAATTACAAATTTGACTTCTTTAATAGCCATAAAGCTATTCATGTTATCTATTTCATCATGGCTAAGTTGTATAGGTTTTGAGAAATTGGTCCACAGTATTCCATTTATACCTATTTAATGGCTGCAGAATCCGGCTTGATATCCTGTTTCATTCTTGAAGTTGGTCGTGTGTGTTTTCTCTCCTTCCATCTTTGTCAATCTTGCTAAAGTTTTATCAATTTTATTGATTTTTTTTGAAGAACTAGATTTTGGTTTCTCTATTTTCCCAGTTTTCAATTTTGCTGATTTCTGCTCTTGTGTTTGTTACATCCTTTCTTCTGTTTTCTTTGGGTGCAACAGGCTCTCCTTTTTCCTAAGTTCCTGAGAGCTTGAGGTGATGGATTTGAAACTTTTTTCTAACATAGGCATTTAGTGCTATAAATTTCTCTTTCATCTCTTCTTTAGCTGTATCTCACAAATTTTTATGTATTGTTTTCATTTTCACTTAGTGATACATACCTTCTAAATTCCTTGGAGACTTTCTCTTTGTGCCATGGATTATTTAGAAGTATATTGATTAATTTCAAAGTCTTTGGAAATTTTCCCATTGCTTTACTGTTATTGACATCTAGTAGATTCCATTATAACCAGAGAACATACTGTGTATGACTGCAATAATGTTTAATTGGTTAAGTGTCATAGTCCATTTTCTGTTGCTATAACAAAATACCTAAAACTGAGGATGTGTATTTGTAAAGTAAGAAGGCTCACTGGGCTCCTTCATTTGATGATGGTTGCAGGAGGATCCAAACAGCACAGTACTGACATCTGGGCGAGGGCTCTGTGACTGTCTTATAACATGGTAAAGAAGCAGAGAGGGAAGTGGCCACGTACAGAGGGGTCATGCAGGTAGAATGGCCTGCTTTATAGCAACCCACTATTGTGAAAGAATCCACAAGACAGTATTCATGCATGTGGGCGGAGCCCTATGGCCTAAGTACTTTCCACTAACCCACACCTATTAAAGTTTCCACCATCCAACATCACACACTAGGGATCAAGATTCTAACGCATGAAACCTTTGGGGGAACAAACCCTATCCAAACCATGTCATTAAGGTTTGTTTTATGACTCGAGATATGGTCTATCTTGGTGAATGTTTCATAGGCACTTTAAGATTGTATTCTGCTATTGATGGGTGAAATAGCTTACAGATATCAATTGGATCCTGCTTGTTGATGGTTTTGTTCATTTCTTATATAGCTAGCTGAAATTTGGTCTAGTATTAAAATCATACACTGATGGTAAGGTATTGAAGTCTCCAATTATAATTATGGATTTGTCTATTTCTCCTTTCATCTCTATCAGTTTTTGCTTCTTGTGTTATGAACATACGTTGTTCAGTGCACACACACTAAGAATTGCTTGATCTTCTTTTTTTTTTTTGGTACTGGGGATTGAACTTGGGACCTTGTGTTTGCGAGGCAGGCGGTGGCACCACTGAGCCAAATTCCCAGCCCTCTGCTAGATCTTCTTTATAAAGGCATTACTAACTTGTTTATCATTAAGTAATATCTGTCTTTGTACACAACCATTTTCTATGCTTTAAAGTCTACTTTACCTGTTATTAATATAGTCACTCCCGCTTTTTTTTTTTCTCTTTTCTTTTTGGTTTTTGAAACAGGGTCTCACTGTGTAGTCCAGGCTGGCCTTGAACTCACTATGCAGCCCAAGCTGGCCTCAAACTGGCAGCGATCATCATGTCTCAGCCTCAAGTGCTGGGATTGTAAGTGTGAGCCACCATGCTCAGCTATTCTTGCTTTTTAAAAATTGATATTTAATTGAACATTTTAAAAATCTGTTTATTCTTTTTTCTTTCTTTTTTTGGGGGGAGGGGGTAGTAGGGATTGAACTCAGGGCCTTCATACTGAGCTACATCCCCAGCTCTCATTTAAAAATTTATTCTGAGACAGAGTCTTGCTAAGTTGCTCAGGGTGGACTGGTATTTGTAATCTGCATGCCTCAGCCTCTCAAAGTGCTAAAGTTAGAGGTGTGTTCCATCATACCCAGCTTTTATTCATTTACTTTTTTTTTTTTGGAACCGGGGATGGAACTCAAGGTCTTGCTCTTACAAGGCAGGTGCAGCACCACTGAGCTAAATCCCTGGCCCCATCTATTTACTTTTAATCTAATCTATGTAATTATGTTTGAAGTGAGTTTCTTTTTTTTTTTTCCCGTAGTACCAGGGATTGAACTCAGGACCTTGTTCTTGCAAGACAGGTGCATTGCCACTGAGCTAACTCCCTGGGCCTGAAGTGAGTTTTTTAATAGACACCATATACTTGGGTTGTGGTTTTTTATGTCTTCTGCCAATCTCTTTTAGTTTGTCAATTTAGAGCATTTATCTTTAAAGTGTCTATTATGATGGCCATACTTCCAAAACTGCTATACAGATTCAATGCAATTGATTGAAATCCCAACAGTATATTTCACAGAACTAGAGAAAACAATCCAAAAATTCTTTTGGAACCAGAAGAGACCTAGAATAGCAAAAGCAATTCTGGGCAACAGAGTTATGCCAAGGGGTATCACAATCCCCAACTTGCAACCATAAGACAAAGCCACTGTGAACAAAACAGCATGGTACTGGCAAAGAAACAGACCCGAGGATCAATGGAATAGATTAGAAGATGCAGAAACAATATACTCAGCTACCTCATCTTTGACAAAGGAGCCAACCATCCTCACTGGAGGAAAGATAGCCTCTTCAATAAATGGTGTTGGAAAAACTGGATTTCAAGCTGCCAAAGACTAAAACTAGATCCCTATCTTTCACCATGCACTAAACTAAAATCCAAGTGGATTAAAGATCTAAATATTAAGACAGAAACACTAAACTTGCTGGAAGATAAGTTAGGTAGAACTCTTGAAGGGATTGGCATAGGAAAAGACTTTATGAACAAAACCTCAGCAGCACGGGAACTAGCACAAAGAATCAACAACTGGGATCGCATCTTATTAAAATGCTTCTGTACTGCAAGAGAAACCACCAGCAGAGCTAAGAGACAACCTAATGTGGGAAAAAAATTTTACCAGCTGTACCTCAGACAAAGGTCTATATCTAGAATATATAAAGAACTCAAAAAAATCAGACCCCCACAAATATAAAGACCCAATTCAAAAATGGGCATCCGAAATGAACAGACATTTCTCAGACAAAGAAGTAAAAGCAGCAAATAAACATATGAAAAAATGTTCAACATCACTGGTCATTCAAGAGATACAGATGAAAACAACACTGAGATTCCACCTCACTCCGCAAAGAATGGCTGCTATCAAGAAATCAACCAATAACAAATGCTGGCGGGGTTTTAGGGAGAAAGGAACCCTTCTTCATTGTTGGTGGGAGTGCAGACTGGTGCAACCATTGTGGAAATCAATATGGAGATACCTCAAACAACTAGGATTAGAAGTCCCATTTGACCCAGCTATTTCTCTGCTGGGTATCTTCCCAAAAAAATGATAAGAGTCATACCACCCATGTTTATAGTGGCACAGTTTGTAATAGCTAAAACTTGGAAACAGCCCAATTGCCCATCAACTGGAGACTGGATAAAGAAGATGTGGTGTTTTTTTTTATAAAATGGAGTACTACTCAGCCATAAAGAATGAGAAACTAGAGACATTTATAGCTAAGTGGATGCACATTGAGGCCATACTTTTAAGTGAAATAAATAGGACACACATGTGTAATACTAAATAGTTTCTCTGGTGTGAAGAACTAAAAATGTAAATAAGGATCAAAAGGTATAATTGATATTGTGAAATAGGAAGAAAAGGTCTAAAGAAGTAGGGGAAGTGGGAGGGGTAGGGGAAAGAAAAGAAGGGAAAAGAAAAAATATGAGAAAAGGAAAAAATGGAAAAAAAGTCTTTGTAAATAGGGAAGGGAGGGCAGGGGAATGGGGAAAAAATAAGAACCAAGATACATCACGTAAAGGTACAAGATCCCAATGATGAATATAACTATTGCATACCTAAAATGTACAAATAAACTTAATGGGAAAAAAATTAATTGGCTATTGTGTTAGAACATATGCTACCATTTTATTTTTTCTGTTTGGTGCCTCTGATTCTCATTTCTCTGGGTTTTTTTTCTTGCCTTCCTTTGGGCCACTTGAACACTTTTATCCCTTCATTTAGATTTTCTTATAATTACCTTTTAGTATATTGCTTTTAAAATTTTCTTAGTGGTTGTTCTGGATATTGCTACGTGCATATGTGTCTTGTCACAGTCTACTGGTGTCAGCGTTTGACCACCTCAAGTGAAGCATGTAAACCATACTTCCATATAGATCATTTTTACCATGCTCACTTTTTAATCATAATTGTTTTATGTGTTTCCTCTCCATACATTGAATACCACATCAGATGGTATAACTTGTTTCAATCACAAAGTATGACTAAAGAAACTCCTGAGGTAAATGATAGCCTATCACATTTACTTCTAATTTTACCTATTCTATTATTTTATTTTCCTTTCTTTTTGGAATGTCCTCACCTTCTGCCATCATTTTCTTTCTGATTAGAAATCTTCCTCTAAAGATGACTCTGGTAGCAACAAATTCTCTTAGATTTCCTTTGTCTGAGAATTATTTTACTTCTTCATTCTTGAAGAGTAGAGAATTTGCAATTGCCAATTCTTTCCTCTCAACACTTGCAAAACCTTAGGCCACTTTGTTTTGGTCTCTGTGGTTTCAGATAGCAGATCCATTGTCATTTGAACTGTTGTTCCTTTTCAGGTAACACATTGTTTCTCTTTGACTATGTTAAATATTATGTTTTCTTTTTTATTTTCAGGAGTTGATTAGGATGATACATCTTTACGTGGTTTTCTTTTAGTATTTCTTCAAATACTTTTCCAGATCCACTCTCTTCTTCTTAGATTCTGATAATCCAAATGTTATAACTTTTGTTATAATCCCATAAAACACTGAAGCTCTGGCCACTTATTTTCAGTCTATTTTCTCTGTCATTCAGATTAGGTAAATTCTATTGCTCTGTCTTTGATTCATTGTTTCTATCTTCTATCATTTCCATTCTACTACTGAGTCCATCTACTGAGTTATTTTTTATTTCTGTTATAATATTTTTCAATTTTATAATTTTCCTTTGATTCTTCTTTTTTCAGTTGTTGCTCTTTTGCAAACATTCTCCACTTGTTTCAAGAGAATTTGTAAGTGTTTGATGAAGCATTTTGATTATGCTACTTTAAAATTCTCATCAAGGAGTTCCAATATCTGACCCATTTAGGTATCAGAGTCAATTGTCTTTTCTCATTCAAATTGTATTTCTTTGGTATGATGGGTGATTTTCAATGGTATCCTAGACATTTTGGTTGTAATATTAGGACCCTCTTGGTCCTATTTAAGTGTGTTTTATCAGTCAGTTTGTCTGTTTAAGTTTACTGTATAGATTCTGACATGCCTTTGTAGGTGTTTTTTCCAATGCCCACTTGGTTATCAGAATATTCTCAAAGTGATTCTGGACTGGTTCATTCTCCTAGCACTGCTGGGGCTACTACTGCTCTATCTCTGAGGCAGAAGACACTTCCCTGGGCTACCTGGTGTTTGCTAACCACCTTCTACTGAAGAGTTTGGAGTTTGTAGAAGCTACTGATAGAGGGCAGAAGGACCCAGAGTTAAGCTGATGCTACCCAGAGGGTGGACCAGCCAACAACCCAGCCTCTGATCGACAGCTGCTGCAGGTACACCAGCCCACCTAGCTGTTGTGGAGAGGACCCCTAGTTGATCCCCATTAGGTCTCTTTTGGGCTTTTCCTTTACAGGCTCACTATTCATATGTCCAGAGAGAGGTTTTTTCTTGTTTGTTTGGTCTTTTTTTAAAGCCTGGTGGAATCCAGGTTGTAGGAATCTTTGGACCTACTCTTGGGCATGTGGGAAATACAAAAAGAAACTAGGAGAACTCACTTCATTGTTGTTCTTTGAGTCTTGAAGTCCCTAGCCAATCTTCGTTCTTTCTTTGCAACTTGGAGAGTTTTTAAATCATTTTCTGTTAAATGATTTCTAAGGTATTTAGAAGGGAGTATTTTAACCACCTATTCTTGAGTTCACCGCTGATGGAGGGATTCCCATTCTAGGGTTGTGGGACAATCCAGTACACAACTGCAGAGACCAAACAGTTGAGATTGACAGCTTTTTAATTATCATATGTTCTCATGGCCTGGGGAGGGAGGGATGCAGTTCATATGGGGGTTCTACTCAGTATTCAGAACTGAATGAACAAGTGGGGACTGTGGGAGGCAAATTTTGTAGTATCAGGAGGGTAAGGTACTCCTGTGTCTCCAAGTGAAAATGGGATTGGCTTGTTTGGACAATTCCATGGACTAGCAGAAAACAAAACCCCAGAACTTGAGAATAAAGAAAAACTGCTCATGGTTCCCCCAAAAAGGAGAGTTGTTTGGCTAGAGGGCCTTATAAATGGTAGCAGAATGAGGAGGGGATCTTTAGTTAGGCTTTACAAGACCGTCTCGATTTTGCCAGATGCAAGATAACATGTGATGCTGAGTCTTCTTTTCAATCTCATAGCCTAGGGAGGAGCAAGAAAAAGCATCACCTTGTTCCAGAACCAGAACTTGAATTTTACTTTCTTTTCCAACCATGAGACTTTGTATTCTGATCCAGGTTTGTTTTGATATAAACTCTTCTTCTCCAGATCGGCTATTAAAATTGTGGCCACCTTCTTGGACCATCAGTATGAATTTTGAGCATCCTTGAGCATCCTATGAACCTTGAGATGATTTAGAAAGTACAATATAAGTTATGCTTTCTTTGAAATATATTTTAATTGAAAAGCAATATAACCACATTACAGATAATTTGGAAAATATGGAAAAGAAAAAAGCTTCATAATTTTAACCCACAGCCAGAACAATTTTATAATTGTAGTTTAATTCTTAAAAGTTTTTTATTTCTATGTAAAATTTTAAAACTGAAGGGTGTAGAGAAGAGGTGGAGAGAGAAAATGTGAAATGGATACAGGGTGCAACTGGGTAAGAGGAATAATATCTAATGTTTAACAGCACAGAAGGATAACTATGGTTGACAATAATTAATTATAAATTTCAAAATAGTGAGCAGAGAGGATTTTGAATGTTTCCAGGACAGAAATGATAAGTGTTTGAGGTGATAAATATGCCAATTACCTTGATATGATCATTACACATTATAGTATATTGAAATATCACATTGTGCCTCTTAAATGTGTATAATTAGTATGTATTAATGAAATTTTTTTAAATTAAAAAAATTTTTACTCTGGGGATTGAACCCAGGACCTCATGCATGCTAAGCACATGCTGTACCAATGAGTTACACCTCTAGATTCTAAATTTTTTTTAAAAATTCAGATATATAATGCATATGGTCTGTTAATCTGTTCTTGATGCTTGATTTATCAGTGTCCTTTCTCTTTCTGTCCTGAACAACTCAGATCAGATTTTTTTTTTTTTGAGACCAGGTTTTATCAAGTTGTATAGGCTGGCCTTAAACTAAAGATCCTCCTTCCTCAGTCTCCAAGTGGCTGGAATTATAGGCTTGTGTCCCTGTGCTCAGCTCACACCACAATTTATAAGGTGAGGCTGAGCAGGAAAGGAAGCTGCAATGGTCCAGGGCAGAGTTTGCAACCTGAGAGATGAGGAGGACACCTGCCCCGGAGAAGAGCTCAGTGCAGAGTAGGGGGAGCTTTTGCACAAGGCTGTGACTCAGTCCCTGACAGAGACTAAGCAGTCGAAGGAGGTGTCTGAGTGCTTACAGGGAGGGGAGGGCAGTGCATTTTAAGGACATGGGAGCCATGTTTCTCACTGCTGGAAAAGAGAGATACAAATAGGAAGAACACTAGACTGAGACATAGGTGTTAGGTTAGAATTGTAAGTACTGATAGCCAGGTGTGGTGGTGGACTACAGGACTGCCAGCACTGAGGGAGGCTGAGGAGGGAGGACAGCAAGTTCAAGCCCAGCCTGGCAACTTAGTGAGAACCTGTCTCAAAATTAAAAAGTTAAAGGGTGAGGGGTCTGGGGATATAGTTCAGCGTGAAGGCCTTGGGTTCAATCCCCAGTACCTCCCAAAATACATAATAAGAAATAAAAAAGAATTAGAAGTATTGGTGAGAACTCATGATTTTCTATAAGTGCCAAACTGTAGAAACATGCACAGAACCACAGATGTACATGTGTGTACATGCACACTTGATGTTTTCCATGAAGGAACCTGGAAGAACTGACACTCCAATGGCAATGAGCACACCTAGCCCCATCTCTTGGCTGCTCTCCAGCAAAAGGAACCAAAGGTCCTTCTAGGAAGGCCTGACTCTGAGACTGGATAGGAGCAAACACAAAAGGAGCCTGGAATAGCTTGTGCCAGGAAGCAAGGAGATACTCCAGAAAGTATGAAGGCTTGTCAAGAGAATAAGAAAGGTGACAAGAAAGAGCCTCTCCCTGGTCAAATCTGGGGCAACTAAAGCACTGAAATAAATAATGAAAATAGATTATAACCCACTGAAAAGAATAGAAATCAATGAATAGATATTCACTGATATTGACAGACAAATAAATAGGTAGAAAAAAATTTTGTTTTACAGTACTGAGGACTGAATCCAGGGCCTTTGCATCAATCTGTTTCCCCAGCCTCATTCATTTATTCATTCATTCAGAGATAGGGTCTCACTAAGTCACCAAGTAGTCCAGACTAGGCTTGAACTTGCAATCCTCCTGGCTTAGCCTCCCAGGGTTCTGGGATTACAAATGTGTGCCATCATGCCTGGTTTAGCTGGCGAATTTGATGAGGAACAGGGTATTTACATAGCTTCCAAGTGACTACCCACAAAGTATTTTATAATCACAAAGATGGAAGGTGTAACTTTATGGAGGAGAAACCTTGTATCCAGCACCTTAATCTCACGACCAAAGTGAGCATCGGTGTGTTAGTCAGCTTTTCATCACTATTACAAAATACCTGACATAGGCTGCTTACGAAGAAAAAGAGCTAAACTGTATTTAGCTAACAGTTTTGGAGGCTGAAAGTATCAATGGCATAATGCAGGCACCGCCACCAGCCTCATGGCTTCATGACACAGCTGGCAATGGTCAGAGTGTGGGTGGGAGTGACTGATGGCCTCGTGAGTCAGGAGCAGAGAGACCGGATGGGGCCGGGCTTGCTTCTTTCATAACTACCCTCTCACACGTGGGAGAACTCAAGGGTCTCATGAGAGGTACTGATCCCTCTGAGGGTACCCCTTCCCAACCAAGACCTCCCACTAGCCCCCCCCCCAGTATTGCAGCCTTGAGAACCAAGCCTCGAATCACAGGAACCTTTGGGTGGACACAATTAGGCTGTACCCAAACCATAGCAATCAGTGTCACCTGACAAGATACAGTAAGAAAGCAGGCATCCTTCTAAGATATTCCTGCCAAAGATGTATAACTTGGTTCTTTTTTAAAAATTGAGGTGAAAGTCATATAATATAAACGAAGCCATTTTAAACTGAACAGTTCAGTGGCATTTCATACTTTTAGAATGTTGTACAACCACCCCTTGTTTCTATAGTCAAAATATTTTCATTAGCCCCAAATAAAACCCTGTACTCATTAAGCAGTTATTCTCTGTTCCCCTCCTCCCAGCGCCAGCTAGCATCAGTCTGTCCTGTGTCTCTATGGATTTGCCTGTTCTGAATATTTCATACAAACTAAGTCATATCATATGTGGCCTATGTGCCTGGATTTTTAAAAACCTTACGTAATATTTTTGAAGCTCATCCATGTTGTAGTATGCATCAGTGCCTCATTCCTTTTTATGGCTCAAT
Source organism: Heterocephalus glaber (assembly GCF_053883595.1). NCBI lineage: Eukaryota > Metazoa > Chordata > Mammalia > Rodentia > Bathyergidae > Heterocephalus > Heterocephalus glaber. The sequence goes on from NW_028258349.1 coordinate 11,524,968, forward strand.
AATATTTCACTGTATGGACATACAGTACCATGTTTGATATACCCATCCATCCTCTGATGGGCATTTGGGTCGTTTCCATCTTTTGGATGTGATGAATAAGCCTGGTATGAACATTCATGTACAAGTATTTATTTGGGCACCTGTTTTCAGTGCTTTTGGAGAAAATAAATAAACTGATTGATAGATAGATAAGCATTGTTCATCACATAACCTGATCTTTCATGAGAAAATATCAGACAAACCCAAATTGAAGGACATAGTCTACAAATAACTGGCTCGTAAGCACCCAAAGGATGGAACTCTTCCAGATTGAAGGGACTAAGGAGTCATGACAAAAAGGACTAAGGAGTCGTGACAGCTAAATGCACATGAGCTTGGCTGGTTGCTTTGCTCTCAAGAATATTACCAGAACCCGGATAGGCCAGGGGAGCAGATGTTAGTAATATGTCAATGTGATTTCCTGAGGCTGATTACTGCAGGGTAGTTATGTAGGACAATGCCCTCGTTTGTAGAAAACACTATTTGGGGGTGATAGAGCCTTATGTCAGCAAAATATTATGAAGTGATTCATCAAAAAAGTTTTATAACAGACTTGCAACTCTTTTATAAATTTGAGATTACTTCAAGATTTTTTAAAAAATTAATTATTAAAAAAACCCAAAATCTTGTCATTAGTGACAACGTGGATAGAGCTAGGGGAAATTATGTTAAAAGTGAAATAAGCCAGGCACAGAAAGACAAGTTCCACGTGCGCTCACTCATGTATGGAATCTAAAACTTCAGCCGGGGATTTAGCTCAGTGGTTCCACCGCCTGCCTTGCAAGCCCAAGGTACCGAGTTTGATCCCTGGTACCAAAAAAACAAAAACAAAAACACTTGGATCTCATACAGGTTGAAGGTAGCATGGTGATTACCAGAGGCTGGGGAGAAAAAGCAGAGACAGGGAAAGGTGAATCAATGGGTGCTAAGTTATAATGTTAGGAGCCAGAAGTTCCATTATTGCACCATGCAGTGATGACAGATCATGACATGGATTGAATGTTTCAAAACGCGAAGAAAAGGATTTTGAAAGTTTCCACCGTAAACAGATGATAAATATTTGAATAGATAGGTTCAACCTGATTTAAACATTGCACCATATATACATGTATCTAAATATTAAATGCTACCCCATTAATATACACAATTTTTCTGTTTACATATTCCAGTTAGAAATAAATGGAAATTGAAAACATTAATTAGAATATTTTATCAGATACAATTTTCCCTCAAGATGTGTCCACAATCCCAGTCCCTTCCTGTCCCCTTTTTCTCCTGGTCTCCCTCCCACCTCATTGGCTGGCTGCTCCTTCAAAGACTTCTTTGCTGGCCCCTTCTTATCTCTGCTGGCAGCCAGGTCTCTGTCCTGGGACCTTTTTTCTCTCTACGCTTGTTCCCCTGGAAACTTCACCCCATACTTGGGTTTGAATACCACCAATCTGCTGACAACACTCAAACTTCTTCTTGCACTCGGGGCTCCTTTCTGGATCCCTCGTCCCTAACAATCGGCCAGCTCAGCTTTTTCATTCCTGTGTCTAACAGAAATCTCAACACACCCCAAACCAAGCTTCTAGACTTCATCTTGCTCCACAATCCTCCTCATCACAGCAAAAGATAATCCTGTCCTTCCTTTATTCAAGCCGAAACCTGGAGGGCAGGGTTGCCACCCCACTGTCTCTCACAACTTATGTGTGAACAGGCAGCGGATCATGTTGGTTCTTCCTTCAAAGTGTCTCCACAGCTTAGCCACCTCTCCCCACCTCCATGGCTTCTACCGTGCTCCAAGCCACTTTTAGCTCTCCTTGCTTTGTCACAATAGCATTTAACTGGTGCCCCTGTTTCTCCCCTTTTCTCCTTCAGTTCACGTCACTCCTCTGCTCACAACTGCTGTGGCTGTTTATCTCTCTCTCTCAGGAAAATCCCAAGCCCTAGTAGTGACTCCCAGCAGTATCTTAGATCTGGATGCCCCAGAGTCAGTGCTGAGATGAGGCCTGGAGCAATAGAAGATGAGGAGTGTCTCAAGGGATATAGGTGATCCCAGGAATATGGGGAGAGAAATAGAGAAGGTGAACAGGGACAGGAAGGAAGCCAACACAGAGAATGTTAATAAAGGAGTTATCATGTGAGCAACTGGAACTCAACTGCACTGAGGACCTCTGAGAAATCGCCTAGAGCATGCTTCACATTTGTCAAATGCAAGAGAGAAGATGCCTGGGTATTTATTCAGCAGTCCCACATTGGTGAGAGGTACTCCCAGGTGCATTAGCTCCCTAGCCTGCCCGTACACAAGGGTCTGTTGCACACCTGCCCAACAAAGAGTCTCTGCCAGAAAGCTGCAAGGACAGTAGGAAGCCATAGGGTCTGTGTGTGGCCCAAGGGTAGGAAGTATAGGTAGGGAACTGGAAGCACCTTCTTCAAAGGTCCTATAATAGGGCTGGGGATTTAGCTCCATGGTTCCAGTGCCTGCCTCACAAGCGCAAGGTCCCAAGTTCGATCCCCGGTACCAAAAAAAAAAAAAAAAGAACTCAAAGGTCCTACAATAGTTTAACTTCCCTCCTACTCCAGGGACCCCTGTGATCTCATCTCCTGTCACTCCTCCCTCTTTACTCCAGCCACAAAAATCTGCTTCTTGCTGCCTCTCAAACATACCATAGATCCTCCTACCTCAGGACCTTTGCACTTGCAGCCATCTCTGCCCAAAATGCTCTTTCACCACCGGGAATCTGCATGTCTCCTGCCTTACCTTCTTTAGGATTTTATCTAAATGTTACAACTTCAGCAAAGCCTTCTTGGTAAAAGGAAGATTGCATTCTCTGATTAGGTAATCTGAAGTAACTTTAGTAAAGTACTCTTTATAAAGGTATGTCAAGGCTGGGCATGGTGGTAGATGCCTGTAATCTCAGCACTTGGGAGGCTGAGGCAAGAGGATTACTGTTCAAGGCCAGCCCGGAGGTGTACAGAGGTGTGTCGGGGTACAGGGAAACCAGAAAGGGTAATGAGGCCCCCAGGGCTACTACAGCTCCAGATCTGAAGGCTTGAGGAAAGAACAGTGTTCTCAGAGTCAGGTGGGGTCAGTGGGAACAGCTTCCTGTATGGGCTTTTGGAGGAAGGATGAGAGATGCTGACCTCACTTGTGTTCTGCTCTCTTTCCTCCTGAAGGTACTTCCATCAGCCACACCCAAAGCAGCCCAAGGGTAAGGGGGCCCCTTCATGGTTTTTATGTCGGCTTCCAGGAACAAGGTGTGTGTGTGGGGTGGTAGATGTCCAACACAGAGTCTAAAACACCAAGACACACATACTCTTATTTCTCTTCCCTGCTTTATTTTTCTCCTTAGCACTTCCATTTAAACTATGGTATCTTTTTTTTTGGTACCGGGGATCGAACTCAGGACTTTGTGCTTGTGAAGCAGGCGGTGGCACCACTGAGCTAAATCCCCAGTCCTAAACTATGGTATCTTTCATTTGTTTATTTTCTTTCTCCCTCCACAAGGTATAAACTGTACAAGGACAAGGACTTTTTCTTTTCTGGTACTGGGGATCGAACTCAGGGCCTTGCCCTTGCAAGGCAGGCACAGTGCCACTGAGCTAAATCCCCAGCCCTAGGACAAGGACTTTTTAAAATCTTCATTCTGTATTTCCAGCAGCACCTAAACTGATGCCCGGAGCATGACATGTTTTCTTTTTCTTTTCTTTTTTTTACTTTTTATTCTGCTGGTACACTTTAGATATACATAATGATAATATTCATCATAGGGAATGTGTACCTGTACATAATATATCTTGCTTCTTCTTAACATGTTTTCATTTAAGTGTTTTGTTTTGTTTTATGAGATGGGGTCTCGCTGTGTTGCTCAGGTTGGCCTCCAGTTCCTGGGCTCAAGTGATATTCCTGTCTCAGCCTCCTTTGTGCTCAAACTACAAGCATGCACCACTATATCAAGCTTCAAGTAAAGATTTTTTTTCTACTGGGAATTGAATCTAGGACTTATGCACTGAGCTGCATTCCCAGATTTATTTTTTGAGACACAGTCTCTCAAAGTTGTCCATACTGGGCCCAAACTTGGAATCCTCCTGCCACAGCCTCCCACAGTGTTGAGATTACAGGGATGTGCCATCTCACCCAGTTGAAAAGAATTTTTTGAGTAGAGAGAGTTGCTATCTTGTTGTAACAGGCAGAATAATACTCCTGAGTATTATTACATGTACATGAAAAGCCTGAGAATCTATGAATATATTTGGTATCTAGTACAGAGAAATTAAGGATTCAAATGAAATTGAGGTTAATTACATGACCTTAAAACAGGGAGATTGTCTTGGATTATTTTAGTGGGACAAATGTCCCTAGAATAGACAGAGTGTTGTGCCTTGTATCTAGATGTCCCCCTAAAGCCTTATGTGATCATGGGTGGGGAGTTGTGAAGGTGGCTGATTATGGTATGTGACTGTGGATTAAGAGTGTGATACTAGGATTAAAGGTGTGGATAATGGAAGCCCCAGCCTTGCTGTGAGTGGCATCAGTCAATAGTAGTACAGCCTGGATGGACTCTAAAGGGAGAGGGGGAAAGTAGCCTGGCTGCTGCCACTGCTGTTGCTGCCTTCTGCCTACCCTGCCACACCATGGACTGTTTCTCCTCTGCCATGCTGCCCTGCCTTGGAGACAGCCAACTATGGACTGAAACTTTTAAAAACTGTGAGCTGAAATAAACCTTTCGTCCTTTAACTTTGGATGTCTGGTATTTTGTCTCAGCAATGAGAAAAGTAAGTAAGACACAGAGTCAGAGAGATTTAAACATGCTACACTGTTGCTTTGAGGATAGAAGGGGGCACAAACCAAGGAATGCAAGCAGCCTCCGAAAACTGGAAAATGCAAGAAAACAGATCTTTCCCTGTCTTAGTCACTTTCTTGTTACTGAGACACAATACCTGACACCTTCATCTTGTTATGTTTTTTTTTTTGAGACAGTGTCTCACCATATAGTTCAGGCTAGCCTTGAACTCATGGTGATCCTCCTGCTTCAGCTTCCTGAGTGCTGGGATTACAGGCATGCAGCACCACACCTGGCTTGACACCTGTAATTAAAGGAGGAAAGATTTATTTTGGCTCATAGTTTCAGTGCGTTAATTCTATGGTTGGCTGGCTCCAAAGCATGGTGGAAGGGCCCAGTGGAGGATAGCTGCTCACAACGTGGTGGTCAGGAAGCAGAGTGAGGGGAGGACACAAGGAGGGAGATACACCCTTCCAGATCATGTACCCAGTGATCTGCCTCTAGCCAGGCCCCACCTCCTAATAGTATACATAACTGCTAAACTCATTAGTGGGTGAATCCACTGATGAGTATATCATCCCCATAATCCAATCACCTTCTAAAAGCCCCACCTCTGAATGCATAATAATTTTCGGAGACATTCTAGATCTAAGCCATAACATTCTACCCCAGGCCCCCAAAAGACTCACGTGCATCTCTATTCAAAATGAATTTAGTCCATTTCTAAGAGTATCCTAATTATCAGCATTGCTGAAAAGCCCAAGTCCCAAGTCATCTCTGGGACTCAAGGCCAACTCTTAGCTTTGAGCTCCTATAAAAATCAAAAGAAAGTTAAACATTGCTGACATACAATGGTACAGGGTAAACATTCCCATTTCAAAAGGGAGAAATGGGAGGATGGAAAGGAAAGAGACCCAAGTAAGACTGAAACCCAGCAGGAAAAACATTCAATCTTGTAGCTCCAATCCAGCACCCCAGGCAAGTGGTGGCAAGAAATAAACTCCAGAAGGCTTGGACAGCCTCTCCTCTGTGTCATTGCTGGTTGCAGTCCTTATGGGCTCTCTCTCTGGGGTTGGCTTTACTCACTGCCTACAGCTTTCCTCAGATGTTCCACATTTCTGGTATCTCCAACTTCTTGGGATTTCCACTGTGTTTTTTACTTCATTCTCACAGATCCACACACTGTCCTCTCAGGGGCACACTGCCTGGCCTTCCAGGCCTTCTTCTGAAATCCGAGTGGAAGGCTCCCTGACTTCACAATTCTTGCTTTCTGCATGCCCATAAAACCAGCATCACATAGATGATGCCAAGGTCTACCATCAGCTTGAGAAATAAGATCATGGCTGCAGAGGCCTGAGTGCCTGGATAACTGAGCTCTGGGAAACTTTTCCCTAGATAACCCTGAATGAGCTGGAGTCCCTGGGGGACCCTTCTCAAAGCAGTCTTTCACTTTTGTATTCTTGAACCAACAAAGGGTAGGGTCTTGCTGATTCCTGAGATGCTCTCAAGGCATCTTTCCTATTGTCTCAATGCAAAGTACTTGGCTTCTTTTTAATGTTAATCTTCTCAACAACTATGCTTTCATTTGCCCCAACTTTGCAGGTGCTTCCTTTCTGTTGACACCGCGCACTTTTTGCATCTTTTGACTCTAATATTTGTTTCTAATTCTTACTATAAACCTGGTTAAAAGCAAGTAAAAGTACCCATGCCATAGCTTGAACATTGGGCTGCCTTGAAATTTCCTCCAATAGATTATTAGCCTATCAGCTTTAATCTCAGTCTACCACTGATTTTTTTTATTCATGAGTAAAAAGTAGACAATTTTTCTTTCTTTTTTTTTTTTTTTTGGTACCGGGGATTGAACTCAGGTCCTTGTGCTTGCAAGGCAGGCAGTGGAACAACTGAGCTAAATCCCTGGACCTAGACAATTTTTCTTTCAGAGCATAATGCACATGATCTATAACCCAAGTACCAATGGAGTCCTTATTCCCAACTGAAAACTTCTTTTACTGTTTGCATTTCTACTACCATTCTGGTCTTCTGAGTTCTAACCAATATCACACACTAACCACTGCTCACAGCATTCTAGGGCTTCTCTAGTCTGCTTATCCAAATTTTTCCAAATTTCTCCCACAAACAAGCTCCAAAGGTTTCTAACTACATGATCAGGTATCATCATGGCAACAACCCCACTTCTGTCCAAAATCTGTTTTAATCACTTTCTTGTCACTGAGACACAATACTTGACATCTGCAACTTGAAGGAGGGGAGGTTTATTTTGGCTTACAGTTTCAGAGGGTTCATTCCATGGTTGGCTGGCTCCAAGGCAGAAGCAGTATTGTGGAAGGGTCCAGTGAAGGACAGTTGCTCATATCATGGTTGTCATGAAGCAGAGCAATGGGAAGAATTAGGGAGAGAGATACACTCTTCAAGCCCAGATCCCCAGGGACCCACCTCTCACAAGGCCTTACCTCACAGGACACTCAGCTGCTGAACTCATTCTGGATGAATCCACTAATGAGTATCATGCTCCACAATCCAATCACCTTCCAAAAGCTTGCTTGTGAGCACATGAGAGTTTAGGAGGACATCCTATATCTAAACCACAATGCTCCCCTAAATTTACCAGAAAGGAACACAGCTCTGTTGATAGCTTGATTTTAATTCAGGGAGACCAATTTTATTACTTCCAGCCTCTAGAACTATAAGATGAAAAATGAATCATCTCAAATTTGGTACTGTTTTTAGACACTGAGTCTGTGGTTATTTGTGGCAGCCACTATAGGAAACCAGTACACTGGCCTTTCTTTCCAATGGCAGAAGCACAGGCTCTGGGAACTGCTGGTGCTATTCTTCTGGCCCTCCTTAGGGAAGGAGTTTACACTTTCCTTTTCTCTGTAAATGAGATTGTGAATTGCTCCTTCCCCACAGATGGGGAGAGGGTGGATGCAGGTGGGTGGACTTGGTGAGCTAAGGATACAGGTAACATCTATGGCACAGAGCCTGGCCTCTAGGAGACCCACTTCCAGGCCACAAGACCTACAGCTGCCAGGCAGATTACAGAAACTCAGTACATATTTATAGAATGGTAAATACTTATCATCAAATGATGCTCCATAATAGATTTCATATTTTCTGTTTTTAGAAGACTTTCCCCTTTAAGTATTTATTTATTTATTTCTGGTGGTACTGGGAATTGAACTGAGAGCCTTCACAGTGAGCTACATCTCCAGTTTTTTATTTTATTATTTTGACACAGGGTCTCACTAAATCACTAAGTTGCCCAGGCTAGGGTCAGACTTTCAATCCTCCTGCCTCAGCCTCCCAGAGTGCTAGGATTACAGGTATGCACTGCATGGCTTTCTGACTGTTGTAAATAAAATTTGATAATCTTTTTGTGCATAGTGATTTTTTAAAAAATTAGTCTTCTACTTCTTTAAAACAAGAGGGCCAGGGATTTAGCTCAGTGATTCCAGCACCTGCCTCACAAGTGCAAGGTCCCGAGTTCCATCCCCAGTACAAAAAAACACAAAAAACAAAAAACAAGAGCCCAGTGGGCTGCAAGTCTAGTGCTCACACACATACAAGATGTGCTGTAGACAGCTACCCTCAGCGCAAGCTACTCAGCTCAGTGGCACCAGGGCGCTGCCTCCCATGTGGCAGCTGGGTGGGTCTGGAAGGGGGGAGTGAAGAGAGGCTGAGGAGAGTCTGTGTCTGGAGGTGGCTTGATGAATTCCCTTCTTGGGCTGGGCCTCCACAGAGTTCTTCCACCAGGGCTCGGGAGCTGGAGTAGGCCTCAGGGAGGCAGAGCCAGGAGCGTGAGTAGTGACGCTGGAAACTTCTCCTTGATGCAAGATTGGTGTGAAGGCCAGTTCAGCAGCTCTGGGTGGTGCTGGCCAGGAGCACATCCAAACCTTCCTCCCTCCTAGTACACATCCAGAATGGCTGGTCCCCGGGCCCAGGAGGCTGCACACCCTCAACCTAGGCAGGGAGGCCGGCTTCTCCAGACATCTGGGGAGGTGGGAGAGACAGACCCCTGAGTGGGCAGAAGACAGAGAAAGTAAGAAAGCCAGCTTCAGCCTTCTGCAGTGCAGACCACTCTGAAGGCGGCAGGCATTGCCCACCTCAATGCTGCTTCCAGCTGGTGCCCTTCAAACCAGCACGACCTGGGTTTGCAGAGAAGAGGAAGGAGGGGGTTGAGAAGTGAAGCCAGCCTGAGAACAAAGGAGGCTTTGCAGAGAGGGAGGCACCTTCCACTAAGGCCTCAGGGCCCGAGGAAGTGACTCACTGCGCCCCCGGGATGGACCCACCCACGGGGGCTCTGCGGGGCAGAGAATGCAGCCCAGCCGCCCTGGCCTCATGGGGTGGGATAGGGGTTGTCAGGCTCTGGCGTTAGGGGGTGAGGCTTCCCCCAGCTTCCCCCTCCCTCGAGACCTGGTGTGCGTCCAGCCCCGGGGCCTTGGGGACGGCCCTATACTTCATTAGGCACTGCCAGGCGGGGCTGCTGCCAGTGCCGCCACCGCTGCCCGGGGCTGTGGGCGTGGTCCCCTCCTCCATCCCGCTCCCAGCAGGGACCCGGGCTCTCCAGCTCCCCACAGCGCCACGTTGCCCCCCTGTCAGAGCGAGGCACCAGTGCCACCCGAAAGTGGGGTCCTGCTGTCGCGAACGCATGAGATGAGAACTTGCTGAGAACTTGGAGAGCCCGCGCTGCACGCCTCGGCTTCTCGGGCAGTTGCACAATCTCCTTTCAATTATTCTCCGTAGAGTGTGTAGCAACCGGGCGAGAATTCCAGGACCTTGTACTTACTCGTACAAATCTGCCTTCCTGCTGTTTGGCTGCCGGGCCAGGCGTGGCTCCCTGGGCCCGGGGAAATGGGGGTGTGTTCGCGTCCAAGAGGGCGTGGCCCGCGTCCGCAGCAGGAGCAGCCACCCTGCCCAGCTGGTGCAGTCTGCTGGCCCCAAACCGCAGCTTCTTCGGGAGCCCTGGACCAGGGCCAGGACACTGAGGAGGAAGCTCTGGTGACAATCTCGACATGGGCTTTGAGGAGCGGGCTTGGCCTACAGCAATTCCAGCTAGTGATTTTTTTCCTTCTTTTTTTAGTGGTATTGAGGATTGGTATTTTGCCTTGAGCTACATCCCCAGTCCTTTTTTATTTTGAGACAGGATCTTGCTAAATCACTAGGTTTCCCAGGCTAGGCTCAAACTTGTGATCCTCCTGCCTCAGCCTCTTGCATAGCTGGGATTACAGGTGTGCACTACCATGATTGGCTCAGCCAGTGATTTCTGTGTAAGGAGCATCCTAGGGTCACCTCTCGATCACCCAGCTGTTACTTTTGGGCCAAGGCTTGGGTCAAGGAAGGGCATTGTCCTGCTTGGCCAGGGGGCCAAAGGATGGCTGTCAGGACTGGCTGTTCTGAGTAATGGAAATAAAGACAAAACTCCAAATGCAGCTGGCCTGCAGCCCCTGTCCTTTGTGCTTTCCTCGGGGAGTATGCCTACCTCTTTCTCTGGGCCTCTCATTAGAATTTCAGAGAAGCCTCTTTTGCTATGGAGACACTAGTGTCCAAGCCTCAGAGATTGTTGGCTCTATAAGCAAATCTTGGAACTTGGGGTAACCCATGTTTGGTCTCGTAACAAACTTGGAAACTATTATAGTTTTTCTCCTGGATAACTTTATGGAGCCTCAAGTGAACACTTGAAAGTAAACAGCCCCTACAGTGCTGGCACAGGCCGGCCAAAGATAACTGGAGCTTGCTTTTGCAGTGCTCCAGGGCGATAAGATCTTTGTAGCAAAGGAGGGACCCTTTGGATACTGATGTCCAAAACCTCCGAGGCCACCTCAGTCCACTTTTCCAAGGCATGGTTTTATGACTTGCTCCAAAATAGCATAAATTCTATGCAACACATCCTTCTTCTGGAGGTAGAGCTGAGAGTAGGGGGGTTGGTGACAGAAATGCAGGAGGCCTCTTTCCTGTGGCCAAGCAGCTACCAATGGGCAGCCGTGGCAGGATGCACACCCTCTGGAGCAGCCTGTTCCCTCGGAGTGAGCCCTCCCCCACCCCTCCTGTGACTTGCAGGTCTGGGAAGCTCACTGTGCTCCGGCATCACCCCATTTTACTCAGCTTTGGGGCTTGCGGGAAAAGAGTCCCCATCTGGAGCTCCCATACCAAACCCAAGGATTAGTGTAGGATGGTGGTGTGAGGTCCCTGGGGCACTGACAGCTCAGAGAAATGGTCCTGGACTCACAGATGTCCTGATGGTGAGGACTGAAGCCACAGCAGTGAGGTCCACGGAGAATGAGGTCAAATCCCTGGATTGATCTCCTCTTCTGCCTGTCTGTCTATCTGATGTCTCTCTCCCTTCTCTCTCCCTTCCTCCCTCTCTCCTTTCAGCATGGGAGATTGAACCTAGGGCCTTTACATTGAACTACATTCCCAGCCCTTTTTTTGTTTATGAGACAGCGTCTTGCTAAGATGCTAACTTGCCCAGACTGGGCTCAAACTTGTGATCCTCCTGCCTCAGCCTCCCATAGTGCTGGAATTATAGGTGTGCACCACTACGCCTACCTTCAACCCTCTTTTTCAGACCCTCAGCCCTCAATGGAGCTGTATTTTGTTTGGGTTACCTTAGAAAACTGTGATGCTTCTGAATGTCACTGCTAGCCTTATTCCTGGCAGGAAGCCTCCTTTAGCTGCCACCAACATCTTTTTCATTGTCTTGTTCTTTGCAAGGTTACCTGTTAAGTCCTCTAGAGAGCACGAGGCTGCCCAGAATCCATTGTCAGGAATGCATTCCTGCCAGAAACGGATTCTGCAGGGAATGTGTCTCTTCCTCTCTGCCCAGTCAATGAATTTAACAGTTTTATCTAAATACAGTTATTACTGTACAGTTTCCTTCAAGCAGGTGGCCTTGACCATCTTGCTCAGATCCGGCAAGGTTATGAAATAAAGCAGGGAAATTGTCTTGAGCTTTATGTTGGACATTAGAGCTTTATCTTTTTAACCCCTTTGTAGGTTTCCATGGATACTGACAACAAACCTTGTTTGGTCTAATGAGAAATCTCACACTAATAAAGGCAGGAGCTACATTTGATGATACACATTAAAATCATTCCTCTACTCTTACAATTAATTTTAAGGACATCTATTTGTAGATGATTTAAAAACGTGTGGCAATAAACAGAGCAGGCTTCTACCCTACATAGTGACCCACATACTTCAGTGTAGCCAACAAGGCAAAGCCCCTGCCAGCCCTCTCTCTACAAGGAGCCACCTGCTTTGGGTAGGGATGGAGGGGAGCAGGAAGAGGCCCAGCTGTGCCCTCATCACATAAGAGACAAAGACCCGTATTATCTGGCTGCCTTGGCCTTTGCCTGCACACCGTAAAGTCAACTGAAGTTAAGGCCATCACTCTGTGGCTCCAAGTTAGTAGCTCTCTCTGGCCATCAATTGTCCCTCCAGCTCTATCCCAACTGCTGCTCTATCTCCAACTGAAAGGCCCCTGGCAGCTCCCATCTTTGTATGCTCTATCTCATCACCTACCCTGTGTGTCTTAGTGTATCTTCCTGGGCCGATACAACTATTCACCTGTCTCTGCTGCCAGAGGGAAGGTAAGGGCCTGATGGAATGAGGCCACCTTAGCAGACAGCATTCTCAAGGAAACAGAGGGAGGGAGGGCAGTTTCCGCTGCCGTCCGCCAAAAGCAAGTCTTCTCTTGGTCAAGGGTTTGATGGACATTGTTTCCCTAGTTCTCACATGTGGGCTTTCTCTGCCCTTTCTCAAATGTCTTAAGAGGCTTGACTCACACATGGATAAAACCAGCACAGTGCCAAAGGCCCACTGCAAGCTGAACCCTGGGGTCCAGGGCTGGGGCTCTGGGAGATGCGGAGTCCATGTCACTTCCGGGTCAGACAACAGGGTGCACAGTGGGTGTTGGAGGACCATGCAGCTGCTTAGGATCTAACCCTCTCCAGGGCTCTCAGATCAGGAAGCTCTGGGATTTTTACCTGGGGATAGATACTCAAGGTCCTATTCTAAGGCCAAGCCAAGTCCCAGGTAATCATCCAAGCCAGAGTACATTCTTATGGCTGCCTCTGTGGACTAAAAACAAAGCGCTAGAGCTGTAATTTATAAAATATCCTTTATTTATTCTAAGGAACACAAATAGTAGCTTAAAAACCACACACACACACGCACTTCTTAAAAGATATTATTAGTTGTGACCTGGCTTGGAGCTCACGTGATCGGGACAGTGGCAGAAGCTGCTTGCTATGGCTTTCCCCCTTTCTCTGCCCTGGAAGAGGTTGGGTGGGAAATGGAAGCCACACAGACTAAGCTCTCTGTCCAGTTGCTTATAATCAAGAATAATTAGTTCTGAGGTTTATGGAAGAACTGAAGTAATATTGATGGTATGTCCTCAAAAGATTATAATATATCCATTCTAGGAAATGCAAAAATACTTTAAGGAACAGATGATATGTAGTTATTGTTTAGGGAGGTTAAGTATATTAGAATGGTAGCATTATGGGAAGTATTTCCCTACAAATTCAGAAATTCCCCAATTGATGTAAAATCTTACTTCTTGATTTTACTTAGAAAGTAATGATCACATTTAGTAAGATAGAGTTACCACCCCCTCTTTTTTTCTTTTAGCACAAAAAGATGGTTTGAGAATGGTATAGAGTCTCCAACCATCAGCACCCATGCTGGCTATTATGCCAGAAAAACCTATAAAAATTCGCAGCATTGAGCTGTTTTCACAAGACTTCCTTTCTAATAAACACAACACTTTCTCCTCTTCTCATATGTGAGCCTGATGCCAAACACAGAGGTGCCAACTGTAGGCGCACTGCTGAGCGGAGCAGAAGCCTAGCAAGTTTGTCCAGCAAATTAGATTGTACAGCGGGCTGGCATCTGCTTTGTGGCCTCAGATGGGAAGCTGCTGATCAGTGCTCCCATGCCCCGAGGCATGCAGAGGCTGGTGGCCCTCAGCAGGTATATAAAAGGGTCTTCATGGGTTAGAACATAAAGACTCAAGTAGAAACACAGACTCATTAAAATTGGGGGCTTACACGACACAGACTCTTTCCCTTAGAAAGGGCCACATGGAGATTGTTTGCTTAGCTGATGTTCTGCTGGCCCTGTGGCTTGTCCTTCAGACTGGCCTAAGCCACAGCCCCACTACCTTCTCATGCCATTGGGTGGGATTCTAACGAGAACATTACCTGCAACCAAAAGATGGATAGAGAGAAAATCCCCCACGTTTAAGACTGGGTTCAAAAGCCCCCAGAAACCTGTCTGCCTTTTCCTGTCTGCATCTGGTTAGGGACTGTGAATCAGAATTCAGAATCGGTGCTGCCCAGAGGGGACAGGCAGAAGCAGCAAAGAAATACCCAAATGCAATAAATAACACCAAGCTCAGGACCCTGGCCCTGCCCCTCCCCCAGCCACCGCTGCTGGTTATTTCTGGCTTTGAATTGAAGGAACCAAGTCAGAAATTCCACCCACAAACCTCCCTGCACATCAAATGTGGGAATCCAGCTGCTGCTTCTTCTGCACAGGACAGAGCCTCAGTCTTTTGCTTCATAGCATCATTTATGGCATGAACTAGGAATGTAATGTGTTTCCACAAACACACGACAATTGTACATCAGCATCTTTACAATATTAAAGGAGTCATATACAAGTCTACAGGCATTATACACAGGGTGCTGGCCCGGGTACCCCACCCACCAGTCCTCTGCATTTTCTCCATCCAGGAGGGGCCAGCACGTGGGAAGTATGACAAGGCCCAAGGTGTCCATCTTTGAGCCTGTTGTCTGGGAGGCAGCAGGTCTATGAGGAGCCCCTCAGGGTCAGTCCTCATTGGAATCCAGGGTCAAGAGCGCTAGGTATGCCTGCGTCCAGGCCTTACCATCAGGCTAGTATAACAAGTTTAACTAAAACTCAATGTGCCTATTACTGTGGGAAAACTGGAGCTGGGGGTGGCTCCCTGAGCTGGGGACCCAGAGGATGCTGCTGACAGATGGGCCCCTTCCCGGTGAGACCCATTCCTGAGGTAAGGTGCAGCCCCCATAGCTGGTCCTGGTGGGGACAGGCTTCTCCAGGAGCCCAGGCACAGCACACACAGACAGGGCTGGGAGCTCCTGGGCATGAGCAGGTCCCTTGACCTGCTGAGCGAAGCCTGAGCCTTGGATGGCAGCAAAGGAGAGGATCTGAGATGGTCCTGAGAGCCATCCGATCTCCCCACCACCTCCTCCCGGCAGCCCGGCCCCTTGCAGCCCCCGCTCCACCTCCTGCAGCGCAGATGTTATGCCCACACCTGTGCCCCCAGCCCCAGCTCTACAGGTGCCTGGGCCTCAGGGCCCCACAGCTCATCCACCACGTGAGCCCGCTGCACGTCCGACTGAGAACTGAGCACCAGATGAAGAAGCGTTGGTCCCTGGCGGCCCTGCTGCCTTGTGCAGTGACAGTTACTTCCATTTTAAATACTGTAGAAAAATAAGCCATCTCCGACGCAAGGAGACCCACCAAGAGTCTGCCACGAGCGGAGAAGGATAAACAGCGGCTCGGGAATAGCTGGGGGTGCCTTTGCTCATTCTGCCTCGGCAAGTGGAGGACTCTGCACCTGACCGCAGAGCCACGGGGCTGGACAGCTGGCAGCAGAGTTCCAGCCATGACATCTCTGGTCACAATAGTCCTTCGGTGGGCACACCTTCGGCTTCCCACACTCTGTTGCTATGACACCTGGAGGCCTGGTGCCCCCAGGATGGCAGTGGACCCTCCAGCCCCACCCTCATTGTCGAGCCCACTGCTAAGCACACATAGGCAGGACTCCCCAGCACTGTTTCCAGGTCTCTGGGAGTGATCCCAGGGCCAAGAGGCCTTAGGTGGGCACTGAGGCAGGGCCTAGTCCAGGGGCTCCTGCTTTATCCGGACGGCAGTGGGGGTGGGCTGTGGTCGCCGCTCCTCCCTGCAAAGCACGTACTCGCTGAACTGGGAGGAGTCCACGCCACCTCCACAGGATGCAGCCACACTGAAACCCCTCTGGAAGAGCCTTTCCAGGACCTGCCAAGGAAGGAAGAGGGGTCAGTAATGTTCAGCTGCAAAGTTTGCCTGACTTGGCTGGTGGGGAGCCGGGTCCTAGCCAGAGCGAATTACCTTGTCCTGCTAAGATCTCAGTGTAACTCACTAACAAAGCTCCCTGCTTCACCACCAGCTGAGGCCTGCTACAGGACAGACAGGTGCAGCCAGACCCAGGGGCCCCTTGAGTTATTATTGGTCCTGGGTGTGCTACCCAACCTGAGCTACCACCCTGCTGCCCTCAAGGTGCACAGCCTCAGGATTTGGAGAAGCAAAAAGAGCCCTTGGGCTGTTTCTCTCTTCTCTAGGGTGTAACTAGCACACACATGGCCCCAGGCATCCTATCAGTCGCCTGTCCCAATAATGGAAAGCCCCTGCCCTCAGCCTCTGGGCAGCCACCTGCTTCCCTGAGCTGTGAGTCCCAGATGCCTTGATGCCTGGGGGCTCATCAGCTCAAAGGAGCCCTGGGTGGAGAAAGGGGGGTGGGGTTGCAGTGTTTGAGTCTCTGCAGGCCTCCTGTCCCTGTGGGTTTGTGTCTCTGTGAGGGCGGGGTCTGGGGTCTGGTCACCGTGTCCGACACCTGTGTCCTCCAACTGGCAAGTTCTGACCCATAGCCAATGAGATGTGTGCTTAAGGGACCTTTTCCCCATAGTCCATTCTGACCTAATCCCAAAATACAAATCTGCCTCTGGACATAGTGGTGCAGGCCTGTAATCCCAGAACTCTGGGAGGCTGAGGCAAGATGACTGAAAGTTCAAGTCCAGCCTGAGCAACTTAGTGAGACTTTGTCCCAAAATAAAAAGTACTGGGGATGTAGTTTAGTGCAAAGAACCCGGGTTCAATCCCCAGTGTAAGGGAAAAATGAAAAAAGTTTCCCCTTGTGTGCGGGAAGAGCTGTTAGAAAACAGACCACCATTCCATTTGAGCTTCTGAATCCTTTGACTCATCCAGGAAAAGCCAGTCCAGAAATGCTCTGGGCAGTGGTTGGGTGCGTGGCCCCCAGGTCAGCAGGGTGAGGAAGGGGCTCCAGGCCTCTGTCTCACCTCTCCTGGTGCCTGAGTTTAATTTGAATCCAAAGTCAGACTCTGGGTGTCAAAAGAAGCAAACTTGGTTGAAAATACCCTGGGCCATTTTTATAGAACATCCTTTTGGGAAAAAAGAAAAAGTACAGATCAATTTTTTTAAGTCCATCCCCCAGGCTCCATCATTTAATTATGAGCGGGACATAAATTATGCATCAACACATTGTTGCCTTTTCTGTAAGATGGCACAGAGGGCTTCACCATTTCAGGGACCGTTCCTCCCTCCCGCTTGCTCATTCGCTCTGCACTCGGAGGTGGGAGGCCCAGTACCCAAGGCCCGCAGCCCTCACCTGCACAGAGTTGAGCCGGCAGTAGCCATTGAGAGGGAAGCGGATGACATGCGTGGGGTCCTGGTTCCAGCCGGCGTTGACTGAGTTGCACATGACGTCCCCGGTCTCGGGGAAGACCTCTTCGATGAGGGCCTTCTCGCCACTGAGCGCAATGCGCTCCCCCAGGTCCGGTGTGACTCTCACCACCAGGCAGTCGCAGGCCCGGCTGCGGCGTCGCTGCTCCTGCTCCTGCTGCCAGCGTTCCAGCTCTCGTACCATGGGCTGCAGCTGGTAGTACCGCGCCTCCTCGTACAGCAGGCTGAAGTCCTGCAGACATGTGGACATGGGGGTGAGGGAGGTGGTCTATCCTCTCCTTTGAGGGTGGAAATCTCCCCTTTCTGTAGGAACCGTGACCCACAGGGCAGTGTAAACTGGGATGGTTGTGCCCATTGTACAGATGGGCAAATGGGGCTCAGGAGAACATGTGCAAGCTAAGGAATCTAGTTGCTGTATGGTGTGTACCTATGCCCTTCCATCTGGCCCTAAGCACTGGGTGGCTTCATCCTCCTAGGGCACAGAGAAGCTTTATGGAAAGACCAGAGAGCTACTCTCCAGGAGTGAGAGGCTGTACGTATGCCTGAAACCTGCTGCCTTCTTAGAATCCCACCGGACAAGGCACCAAACTGGGCATTCAGCTTCACCCACACTGGCAGAGCTCACAGCCCAGACTGAGTCAAAAAAAAGTTGTAGGAGCCCTAGACGGGTTGGAATTCAAGCATTACCTGCCAGGCCCCAAATCTATGAAACCTTCTGACCTTCCCTGAGTCTCAGTTTCCTCCTCTATAAAACTGATATAAACATACAACTCAAGAGAAGGAGAGTGAGGATTGAAGGACAAGACCTGCCCAGTGCCTGTCCCCGCCCCTGCTCAAGCAAACACAGAGTATGACAAGGTGTCCCAGGAGGCCACCCCTCAGCAGGCAGCCCACTCCTGGGGCAGGATCACACAAACTGTCCCTCAGCTCTGAAACTGGCCCCTAGTTAAATACATGACCACCTACATCAGCCCCAGCCCTGAGTGGACTGGGCCTATGACTCGTGCTACTCGTGGGGCTCAACACACAGGGCTGGCTGGCAAGCCTGAGGGACCCTGGAGGAAAGGCAAAGAAGCCAGAACCCAAATCAGGGCCCACTGCACAGGTCTTAAGTCCTTTCCATCTGCTGTCCCTGTTCTTTGGAACTGCCCTAAGGGAGGCTCAAGTCCTCCCCCTCTTTTGGGCCTACCTTCAGTCAGGGAGCCCTCCTGACTATGAAGGTTCCTCTGGGTCTTGTCCTGGCCTCTGCTCTCCCCACTCTCACCAGCTCCTAGAATTTTATGTGACATCTTTGCACCAAACAACCTCATCTTTCCTCACAGCCAGGGATATCTCCAGCTGACCTTCCACCAAACTCTTCCATGAAGAAGCAGGACACCAAATGCTGCCCGCCTGTTCCACTCGACCCAACTCTCAAGCTAAAAGCTGGGAGCACCCTCCACAATCCCCTGCCAATCCACACCCACATCTTCTCCCTAAATACACGTCCCTGCCTTGCTCCAACTTTCTGCCTTGACCCTGATTCAAGGCATGCAACAGATGTACCTGGGACTGGGGAAGTGGCCTCTTCCATAACTGGCCTCTTGCTTACACCCCCCTCCCACCCTGCATCCTTGTCCACCCACGAGCCAGTGCAATCTTTCCTACTGGCAAATCTGATCATTCTTACCCTACTCACAGCCCTCCCACTGCCACAGGGTAAAATGCCAAATGCTGAGCCTCTCACCAAGGTCTTAATATCAAAGAGCAGCCTCCCTTCCTGCCTGTCCTGTCCTGGTTCACAAGACCCCAGGCCTGACACCTCCTCAGTGCTGGAATGAACCAAGCCCTTGGCTATCTACACCTTCTCACCAAGGCTCAAACACCTGTCTGCCTATTTCTCCGTCACAACCTAGCAAGGCATCTTTTCTTCCAAGTCCTTCCAGCCAAGTTCTCCATTCACTCAAATCCTCACTAAATTCTGAATGATTGGTCCCACTGTATCATGGTCGACAACTGTCTTCCCACACACAGACTGTGAGCATTGTGGGGCAGGACCCAGGTGTATCCCTGTGTGGTCAGCTCAAGTTTGGTTGTTAGCACTCAGTAAATGAGTTGGGTGAAGGAAAAAAAATGCTCCGGGGCTACTGGTCCTCTGGATGGCTGCGGGAATGAAACAGGAAGCAAAGAAGGAAGGACAGACATTTGCTAGCAGGAGTAAGAGTAGCCCATGCCTGAGTTTTCTTCCTCCTCAAATTCCCTGTCTTTGGAGCAGCTCAGACTAAGGCAGGAGGAAGGAACCAGATCAGCTACCCAGAGAGGCTCATCCTGAGACCTGGGAGTGACCTTCTGCTGAAAGGGTATATGTCTGGATCATCAGTTTTCCCCCTTCAAATTCCCAACAAGGAATGGATTTGTGAACTTCTAACTCCCATAACTCCAGCATACAACAGTCCTTAAACATGACAACCATTAAACTGGGGTAAATGCTGCAGCTTAATTGTTGTTACACCCTGATAAATAAGCTAAAAATGTGAGAAAACAAAATTAGTTTAGAAAAACTGATTTAGCCCTCGGCTCCATCGTTTAACTTTTTATGGTTGCCATGACGACCGTGGGTCCATTTATTGAGTCACAGCGTCCCCTGTGTAATGCTATGGCACAGGCAGCACAGGGGGAACTGCCGGCTGTGGACTTACCTTGAAGTCATCCGGAAGCAGCAGTTTGGATGTCCGAAGGAAGCTCAGGACATAGCGGAAAATCTCCCCATCTCGGTCAATGAAATAATGTTGTTTCAAACTGTCCAGAACGATGGGTTCAGTGCCATTGAAGAGGCGGCTTATTCTGGGAGAGACAAGGTGGGATGTAGGAACAAGAGGATGGGTCCACTTGTCCTGTCCTCACTCCTCAGTGCCCACCCTGCTGGAAGGGACACACTTGGACAATGCAGAGACTGTGCCAGGTCTGAGAGCTGTCTGCTCAAAACTGCGCAGCCAGATCACTGTCATACAGGACACTGGGACAGCCATAAGCACAGCCACCTCCATATACAATCCACAGTGGGACAGTGACACACCCAGCTGTACACACCAGCTAGCTGACACGTTACAGGCCTGGAAAACTACAGCAAGACATGGCGACATAAACCAGTCATGGAGTTGGTACACATACCCTCACCAGACAGACCCATCCAAAAAATGCACAACGACTACCCAATACCCCAGCCAACAGACACACACCTGGTGAGCATATGTAAATCAACCAAAATAGTCACTGGGGACATCCAACCTTCTCACTCAACCCATGTCAACAGACAATCAGACACAGCACTCAGGCAACAGGCATAGGTTACACGGTCCCTGCCCTTGGAACACACAGCTCTTAGGCAGCCAGACACATACTGGGAAAGACACACACCAGTCAACGCCACCCAGCCAGAGATACAAAGTCACAAATACCCCATAGCCACTCAGGGAGACACAGAGGCAGGCAGAAGGGACAGTATGTGTACATGTGTGCCACAGCACACACACACAATAGTGCACTTGCACACACACAAGCACACAAGTACACATTCATGTCACAGCACAAGCATTCATACAGCACGTTCTAACAAGTGCAGGACCTGTAGGAAGCTCTTGGGGACCCCCTGAAGCTGATCCCTACCCATTCCAAGGAGGAGGAAGTACAGAGCCAGGGCTTATACCCCCCAAAGCCCAGGGAGGCCGGCTCTGGCTTGCTCAACAGCCCTGCAGACTCCAGGTTGAGTTAGGAGCCACAAAGGGGGATGGGGCAGCCAAGAGCTTGGCTCAGGAAGAGGAGGGATGTTGGCAGTGAGTCCCCAGTGACAGAACTACCAGATCTTCTCAGGGCTCCCTTGGTGGCAGGACCATGTACTCATGCCCAGCTAGACTGTCAAGGTGGCAACTTGTCTGCAAGCCTGGGAGAAAAGTGGTCTCACCAGGACTACCAGCCCAGCTTGCGTAAGCCGGGGCCTAAATGCCCCCACTCTGCCTGCACCTGCCCACGCTCCTCCAGTGATGTTCCCCCAGTCCCACAGCAGCCCACTCCTCTGTCCATTCCAAGCCAGCCTCTCCCAAGGTCCTACCCTACTATTGTCATTGTGCACCCAGGGCACATTAGCAGGACAGAAGCTGAGGGGCTTACAGCCCCCCAAACCCCTCTTAGGACCTCCCAACGACACCAACTATGCTCTAATGAGTGGCCTGGCACACTCAAGGAATTGGCCATGAGGATTTGCCCAGTACAGAGCAGCTATGTAGTCGCCTGCTCTCATTCTGGAGACACGGCCTAGCCCCTGTCTCTGGGGCAAGATAAAGGGCAAGGCTGCCTTACGGATGAGCATGAACAGGTTGGGCTGGCGGTGCATTATGCAGAGGGCTCAAATCAGAAACACAGCTGTGGCCACCCAGATACTTTCAGATCTCCAAAGGCCACTGAGCCCATCAACCTCCCAGGCCTAGCGACAGTGGTCCCTTAGGACATGGTCCCTGTTGGAAAGCCTTATGGGTTCCATGACTTCCCGAAGCTTTCAAAGCACCCAAGGCCTGGCCTCAAAGAACTTGGACACTGAGCTGTCAGAGTGAGGGCCACCCAGCATCTCTGGAGACAGATGTGACTAAGTGAGGTGCCATGGGCAGTGGCTGACAGCTGAAGGTCCACTGGGACTGGCACTGGCAGGAAGAAGTAAGGGCCACATCCACAGGTGAGTCAGCAAATCTGAAGCCTCAGCCTGCCTGGGAACTCTCTCCACCTTTTCCAGCTGAGCTCAAACTCTGTGCAGCAAGCAATGTGCTTGGCCTGGCTGAGTTCAAAATCCCATGGATGTCAGGGCTGGCTGGGGCTTCAGAACATCCTTTTGGTATAGAGGATTTTGGATATGCCCACGACTGGCTAGTTCTAGATCTTTTCATGATTCAGGATCTGTTGCAGGACCAGCTGACAGCAGGGTATCTCCACTTAGTACAGAGGCCTTGCATTGCCCTAGCATCCGAGCCTACCAAGGATGTAGGGAGGCTGAGGCAGGGTTTGAATAATCACCATGAAGGAATCTCCAGCCTCCTGCAAAGTCTTAAGAACAAGCTCCCACCATGACCTCCTGAGTTCTGTTGGTGGCTCCGAGTGTCACTGTGGAAACAGCCACAGGCCACCTTTTGAGGGGAGATTGTAGGGTGTGGACAGCCAACTTCAGAAGTCCTCTGTGGAATAAGTGGATGAGTTCACATTTTGGCAGTAGGGACCCTCGGCGGGCAGAAAAGGCACAGTCCCATCACTGGTGTGAAAGTGAGGCATCGTGTTGTCTTCATCTTTTTTAAAAGCTCTGGCTCCAATTTCCTGGATGTTTCAGTGCAAGGGTTTATTATCTCTGAAGCTCCTGGCCATTTCCGTCTGGTGCTCCCCACAGCCAGGATGTATGTCAGTGTGGGGCTGTGCTGGTGGCAGTTAGGTGATGTCCAGCGGGCAGGACAAAGGGGAGCCCTACTCCCAGCCCCAGGTAGCTGTGCTGGGTGAGGATCCATTGCGCCTCCTGGGGAACTGCCACCAGGCCCTCAGCACCCAAGCCACTTCGATGAACCAAAACAGTGCTGTGGGCACAGGGACCTGGTAGACAGGGCCCCTGGCTCTCACAGTGCTGGCTGGGGGCAGCAGTGAGGAACAATGACATCCAGAAACCCTCTGGCTGAGGGATTGATCAATTTTTCCAGAGTTGTTAAAAAACAGTTTTAAATTGTAATAACCCCGAAAAGAAGAACAAGAGGGATCCAAGGGGGCCTTTCTAGCACAGCTCCACAATGCACCTCGCAGACTCCACCTGACCCCCTGTCCTCTGACTGTCCCACAGGTCATGACAGCCCCTGGCCTCTAGGCCAGAGCTTTAGGCTCTATAATGAACCAGAAACAGTCCAGGCAGAACAACAGATTCATCCTGAGCCCCAGCCCCGGGAAAGAATGCAGACTGCCAATCCTTCTGGCGACATCCTGCTGGCTAAGGGTCCCACCTGACAGATCAAGGGGCCACAGGAGACTTAGTTCCCCAGCAAGATCACATACCCCACTGCAAAGCAGGCCAAGGTGCCACACTGTGGCCTGGGAGGGGAAGGCCACCCCTCCCCTCCCCACTCTCGGGCAGCTGCCTGGAGACAAAATAAGCAGGAGGCTCTCTTATCTCCCCCAGGCCTGGGCTGTGATTGCTCCAGAGAGGCAAATGTCTCATTTCAGAAAACACTGTTCCAAGAGGGTTGTGGGCAAAGATTTTATGAATCTCACTCACAAACATCGTCAACTGATTAAGGGATGATCTATCTCATACAACTCAGGAATGCCGCAAAAGGCATAACTGAAATTAAATAAGCAGAATCCATCTCCCATCCTAGACGGGGCTTTGCAAACGCGCACACAGGCTGACATGGCCTCATGGTTCCTGCTCTCCCTGGCCTCAAGTTCATAAGGGCACCACATGTAGTCTGTCAGGCTGAGGGCGTGAGGCCCCAACCACCAACAGTACCCCAGATTCCCAAAATTCTGAACTGGAATTTTGAGGGCACACATCTGTTCCTGCAGAGGGCTCTAGCTGGCCCTGAACAAGCTCTGAAAGCGGCCTGCCCTGTGTACTGTAACCTTCTGTGCTTTGAGCAACCACACCAGTGACAAGGCAGCCTGACACATGAGCTCCCCAGAGACAATCACCTGGTGTTTAGGGGATTAATTAATTCTTATTTCAAATGTATAAAATCAGGGTGATGCCCTGCAGCCTTGGCTCTCCCACTGCTCAGCCCTCAGTGGCCCCAGAGAATGGTGGCCACATCTCTGGCGTGCCAGGAACAAGCAGTCACAGGCTCAGGAAGCAGCATGCTGCTCCAGGAGATGCTCAGAGACCTAGCCCACCTCTGTCAGCCCTGCTGCTGTGCCAGTGGGAATCCCGGTCCACCCTTAGGACAGAAACACCCAAGAGGCAACAACAAAGGAGTCAGCAGCACCCAGCACCTGGCTTGGGTCAAGAGTCAGGGGAGCCTAGCATCAGCAGCATGGGTGGCTCCCTCCTGGGAAGGGGCCTGATTACAGGCACTTAATCTACTATAGGGCATGAGGCTCATGCTCAGCCACTGCCTCAAATATTCCTGAACACCTTGGAATACCTAGCCAGTCACTGTTACGTCTATCTTTGAGGGACACCTGCTAGCACTTCAGGTCTGACTGGCCACCCAAACAAAGAGGGCAAACTGCAGTTCCTCCTCCCTCCCCTTAAGCACATTCACAATAGGAAACATTTACTTACACACTTACACACACACGACTCCAAGATGTACTTAGCATCCTTGGCTCACAAACGATGTCCCACAGAGGCCAGGCTGAATCTTACTCAAGGGGAAACTGAAGGTTCATGAGATAGATTCTCCAGCTAGCAGCTGGCCAGGTTCAGGGGGGCTGGCTCTGAGCCTCTAAGCCTCTCCCAGTAGGTCAGGCACTCTACCTCACATGACCAATGGCACCAATGCAGAATCACAAGCCGTGTTTTGAAGCTGCTTTTAACAAGCAAACTCAGCTTCCCAAGCCTCAGCTCCCAAGGTCTGCATCAGCCCGTGTATGATGGAGAAGGCCGTGTGGCAGCCAGCAAGGGAGACAGGCCCTGCTGCAGCAGGCTGCGGCTGCTACTCCATAGTGCCACATGCCTGCCGCTCAGGGAGCTTGCCTTACCTGGAGTCAGGGTATTTGGTGAGTGTGGCCAGGCTGCTGGTATACATGTGGCCACCCACATCAATGTGCACAGGTGCGTTGGACTTGGTGAGCTGAGCTGGCAGTGGGATCCCCTGGGCAGCCAGGGGAGACACAGGCGACCGGGTGAGAGACAGCCGGGACATGTTTCCTCCCTCCTGGAGACAGAAACAAGGCAAGGGCACAATAGTTTTCAAACAACACAGCCATGCACTCCCTTTATTGTGAGTGTGATCACAGATCTAATCAGATCACTTCTGCCTGTGCCTGATCACATATTCAGCTGACAAATTATGGCCACACTGTAATTAAGTGTATTTGCATCTTCTTCAAAGTACCAGGGGGGAAAAGAAAGATGCTTATTAGCAATAAGAAATCAAGAAAAAAATTTTTCAAGGTGTCAGCCTCCAGGGGCATAAAACAAACTGCAAAATTCTAATTAAAGGTCGCGGGCTTATGTGTTAGATGTGAAATATCCCCTGACAAACGAATCACCAATTTGTGAATTGGGATTCAGGGGCTTTTGCAAGTTTGTCTCAGTAACGAGACACCTCTAAATTAGTGACTTCCTCAGCACCTAAGGCATTGGGTTTTATACATGTAGTAAATTTCACATCAAATTAAGAGCATTTTTGTTTCAAAAAATACATAATCATATAGCCAGTCAACAGTCATTTCTTGAGTGCTGGGGCTGGAGAAAGGGGATCCAGTGAGCAGGCACCCCGGAAAAGGGCAAGGAGGGGTCCACAGCGCTGACGCAGCCTACCCCACAGGCTCACCGTGGTGCCGGCGCTGCCGTAAGTGTGAAGCGAGGACCCACTCGGCCGCTCCTTACGGTGAGGCATCTAGGCGTCCATCGCTGCCCAGAGTATCTGTGAGAAGCAGTGACAAAACCAGAGGACTTACTCCTCCTCAGCAGTGGTGGGTGCCAGGTCTTCC
This sequence comes from Heterocephalus glaber, assembly GCF_053883595.1. NCBI lineage: Eukaryota > Metazoa > Chordata > Mammalia > Rodentia > Bathyergidae > Heterocephalus > Heterocephalus glaber. The sequence continues at coordinate 11,550,953 of NW_028258349.1, forward strand.
CTGGAGTCAAATATGCTTAGATTTTTCTTTTCTTCTCACGCTCTGGAAACACACGTGCAACAGGCAGCCCCCCCAGATTCTACCCACCACGACCCTTGTCTCCACACCCCAAAGCAGACTTCCTGAACATCACTTATTGTGCATGTGTGCGTGCACACACACACACATACACACTCACACATGTGTTTTCTGGGCAGTTCTATGTTTGCTAATTTGGCTAATGACAGTACTGAAACATATGCTCACCATTATTGCCCCGAAATGTTTCAGAACAAATCTGATTTTCCTGGTATTTTGGTTTAGAGCCATGTTACCAAGCGTGTCTCCTCTTGCATCAGTGGAGAACCTTGTAGACTGCAGCTCAGCAAAGATCCCCCAACCTCTATGGGCCAAGGAGCCCAGGACCTCCCTCCACTGTGTTAAGATGCACTTTTTGAGTGGCAGAACACAGGAAGCCTCTTTTAGTGGGAGCCAAGGCACCTCAAGGAGGGAAAGTCACTTTGGAAGCTACCTCTCCCCTGACTCTCAACAGCAGAGAAAACCTGTCTTTGTTTGCCTAGTCTGCACCTCCCAGTTTCCCAGCAGACCCTGAGGATGGAGTTGTCTGTGCCTAATGTATTCCAGACCCCCGCAGGATCACACACCCCGGAGGCATTAGAGAGCTGGCCAGACAGCCATCAGCAAATGGGCCCTTTGCCTGCTTCCTTCCCAGAGCTACTTTCCTCTGTGCCACAGCCACCTGAAATAAGATTGCCCCTTCGGTCCCAAGAAGCCACCCCAGGGCACTTTGCAGGCTCCAAGCAGGAAGGGTGGAAAGTGGCAGGTTTCTACATCCCCTTCCACTGACTTGAGGCTGTCTTGAGGGGGAGGGAGGAAAGCTTTACACACACATACACACACAAGTATGTACACTGGCTTCCACAAACCTGACCGGGGCTTCTTTCTTCTAGGTATAACCCTTAGGCAGTCACCAAATGACATAATGACATCCTGAGGACCCAAGAGACTGCTTTCTCCTGTTAAACTCTGGCTTCTCAATTTGTGCCTTGAAATTCAACATCCAATTTTAAAACAAGGTCCAAGGAGAGTCAAACCCTGTAAATGTAAGTAGACTTCCTTGCTGAGATTTGTTCTACCCTGAGAATCCTGGCAAGTGCCCTGACCAGAAACTGTCTGGAGTGGGGTAGGGGTTATATACCCTCACTGGGGGCTGGCTGTTCCATCCCCTCCCTCTGCTTTTGCTGCTCCTGAGTTCTGGAAAGCTTAAAAAAGAAAACCAGGTCATTTATCTCAAGGAAGTTCTGAGAAACCAAAACAGACCTCAGGAATGGATTATCCTGCCCTGGGAGGCTCTGCTGGGGGAGGAGTCAAAAGGGAAGACACAGAGGGTAAGCGGAACTGTAAAGAATTCCGACTGAAATTCATTCTAACAAGCCTGCTGCAGGATGTTTTCCCCACTACCAAGACACAACTCAAAAGTGACACATAACACCAAGCACCCATCATCTAAGGTGCTCCGTGCCGTTCACATGCAGCGTCTTTCCCATCCAGAGCACAACCTGATGTTCACGGTAAACCAGAAACTCACCATTGGAAGCCCCAGGCGTTACGCCTCCACCCGAATCTCCACTGCTCCCTTGGACAAACGCATCTGTGCTGGACAACGACCTTTTCCCCGAGACCACTGCTGAGGGAGGTCAGAAGCATAAAAGTGGACGCCGTGAGAAACACAGTTCATTCCACCAAAGCATCAAACCCACAAGTAAGCCCCAATCCCTGCCCAGTGCGCACGGGCCCTCCCAAGGTTCAGCCAAGCTGCCTGTTGCAGGGGCCCGAGGCCCGCGGCTTCGCAAACGGCCCCAAATCGACCCGCTTCTCTAAGCTGCAGCAGAAGACGGGGTCCTGAGCCCGCCCGTAGCCGAGCCCCGCCCGCCCGAGCAGAGGGAAGTGAGCAGAATGGCACGCTCATTTACACACAAAATGATTTTGTGTCCCATTGTGCTCGCAGTTGTTCAGCTCTCTGGGGGTGATTAAACTGGCTGAGCTGCGGCAGCTTGAGACGATTTCACTAAATCGCTTCTTCGTGAAGTCGCTTCTTTGCTAAGCTGTTATTTTAACCATAAAAGGTAAACAGAAGGCGCTTCTCCAGCTCCTTTCAGCTCCACACCCTGGGCGCCGGCCCGGGGCGAGAGTGCCAGGGGCCTGCAGAATCGTCCAAGGGGTGGGCCGGGAAGCAGGCAGGCAGGCAGGCCGGCCACCTGGTGCGCGCTAGCCCCGCCGCCGCCGCCGCCGCCGAGCCGCCGGCTGGTGGGAACTTCGGGGCCGAAGGAGCCGGCTGGGCCGAAGCTCTAGGTGCCGCGGGGCGGGATGGTAGAGGTACCCCAAGCTCCTGGCAGGGAAGGGAGGGGTGTGCGGCGGGGGCGGGGACAAAGTTAAATCAAGAGGCAGACACTTCGAGACCACAGATGGGAAGCTCGCCTAATTAAGGACGTAAAAGCGCTTTTGTTCTCAAAGTTTATTGTTACCGGGATTTAAAAAAAAATTGATTGAAACTAAGGCTGTTATTCACTCGTGCAGTTAAATTCCTTCATGCACATTTCAGACACCGAGTGAAAACTTGAAGCTATAATCTTTCTGCAGTCGGGGGCTTCAGGAGGGCAGAAAGGCGCTGCGGCGGCGGGCGGGGGCTTGTTGGGGGACGTTTGCGGGTGTGTGTCCGGCGTGCGCACCCAGGTCAGGGGTTCGGGTGCGCAGCAGAGAACCGGAGGCGGCGGTTGGGTGGGTCTCAGCGCGGCCCGCTCCAGGGCCCCCACCCGCGCGCCCGGGACGACCACCAGCGAGCCAGCCCCTCCCGCCTGGCTTCGGACTCACGGGGTGGGCGTCGGAGGACGCACATCTGTCCCGTTAGTGACTTTTTCTTTCTCTGATTTGGGCGCCACGCGGGGCCCTGTGTACATCGCAGCCCAGCTGCGACAGCCCGTTTCTAACCCCGGAAACTCGCCGGCTCTGCAGGGCACTCGGCCGGGTACTGGGACCAGAGGAGTGCGGGGAGCTGCAGACACACACGGCGCGGCAGGAAGCTTGGAGCCCGTCCGCGTGGGGAGGGTCCACCCGCGCCCAGGACCAGCCCACGTGGGCAACCCCCCCCCGCCAGGCCTTTGTGCTGGGCGCCCCCGCGCCGCCAGTCCCCGCCGCCCAGCAGAGGGACAAAGCAGCCGCCCCCGCCCAGGTCCGGACCCTGGCCGGGCGACTTTCTCCGTACCGCAGCCACTTTGGGGAAAGGGGTGCGCAGCGGGGAGCGCTGGCCGCCCGCGCTGTGCTTACCTCGGAGCCAGAGCGGTGGATCGGACTCGGGCGCAGCCCCCGCCCCCCGCAGCCGCCGGTCTCGGGCGCCCGGCGCAGCCTCGCCTCCTGTGCTCGCTGCGCGGGTCGCTCCGGTCTCGTCCTGGAGTTACTTTCTCTCTCGCCCCCAACCCTCCCCCCACCCACCCCTCCCGCCCCGGCCCCCGCTTCGCGTGGCCCCTCGCGGCGCGGCGCGCCGGGGCCTCCCCTCCCCGCCCTCCCCGCGCCTCCTCCCCTCCTCGCGGCCGCCGCCTCCTCTTCGCGCCGCTCTCCGGCTGCCCTCCCGCCGCTCCCACCTCTTCTCTCTCCAGCGGCCTCCCCCGAGTGCCGAAGAGAAAACCAGCCCCCACCCCAGCTCGTCGCCTGCGCCTCGCCGCTGCCCAGCTCGGACGCAAAGGGCAGCGATCCGGCTCCAAATTACCCAGCGCGGCGAGCGCGAGCGGGCGCGCGCGGCGACTCCTGGCTCGGGGCTCGGCTGCGCCGCGGGGCAGAGGATTAGAGTCGCAATTAGCTCCGCGCGCCCGCGCCGCCGCGCTCGGCGACAAAAATGCGCTGTTTCCCCTCCGTTCGCCCGGCGCCGCACCCGTCGCTCCCCGAGTCTGAGCCTTCCTGCCGGGGGCTCCCTAGGACCCTCCCGGGAGCGGTGCGCCCGGGCCCCCGCGCCCTGCGCGGCCCAGTCCCCCGCCCCCCGCCGGCCGGCCACGCGGCGCCCGGGCCTCCTCCGGGCTCGGAGAGGGGGCGGGGGAGAAGCTGATTTTAATCATTGTCATTTCATCTGATGTAATATTTCTCCGGGCGTTTTCAGCTGGGCATAAATTTTCGGCTCCCAAATAAGTAACACAGGGCACGTTTCTCACATTTCTTGACTCCTCGGTTACAAAGAGGAAAGCAGCCGCCGCCGCGGTGCCCGGGGCTGGGGGCGGGACTTGGGGAGAAACTGGGCTGCGAGCCGGCCGGGGCTGGAGCAGAGCCGGGGGTCGGGGCGGCCCTCCCCCGTGCCATCCCCCGTTCTCTGCCCAGCCGCCCCTCTCCCGGGGAGCGGCGCAGCCCGTGACGTCTGCGGACGCGCACTCGGCCACCGCGGGGGCGGGGGCACCGGGCCGGCCGCCCGCGGCCAGACGCGCCATTTCCTTTGCGCGCGCCGTGCGATGGAGACGGCCGCGGCCAAGGCTCCCCGCGACGCCGAGGCCTGCGCCCGGGGCGCCCCTCGCGGGTGCCTGCCTCGGCCGCCCTTGCCGCCTCCTCTCCTATCTCCTTCTCCCCTTTCTCTTCCTCCTCTTTCCCAGGCGCCCCACTCGTCCCTCCTCCTCCTCGACCATTTCTCTCTCGTAGGAAACGGAGCGCGACCGGTACGCCGGGCCCGCACTGCGCCCCCGCCTGGCTCCCGGGACGCCCGGGCCAGAGTAAGGCTCAGGCAGCAGGGCGGGTGCGCTTCGGCCGGGAGCGGCGCCAGGCCCCCTCCACGAGCGCCGGCCGGGCCTGGGTGCCCTCTAGCGGCAGCACTCCGCGGAGGGGGGCGCTCGGGGCCGGCTCCAAGTCGAGGTCACCCACCCTGGCCTGGGGAACCTCGCGCGCGGAAAGAGCTTCCGGACCGCGCTCCGGTAACTTCTCCACGCGGGAATAAGCAGAAACTTTCTTCCTAAGGGAGGGTTTTAAATTTTTATTTATTTATTTATTTGGGAGCTCGAACTACTGGAGAAGGGGGAAATTTTCTCATTAAAGTTATATCCCTGCAGTTAGTTCAATTACTTGATATATGCAGGAGATGTTGTAAATTTATAGATTTAAATAGCTTACAAAGATGCCGCAGGCCCCATCAGTTAATTTCCTTAATTTATGGATTTTAAGCTGCTCCTCCAAGAGAAGGAAGGCCCTGGAAGTAGGTCAGGAATCTGTGTAGCACGGCTGCCCACTCGGGCTCTCCATGCTCCGGAGCCCCGAGGCTGCTAGCTCCCAGCTAGGATAAACAGCCCCTGGCGCTGGGGGCCCCAGCCGGGGAGGCCTGTTCGGCTGTGTGACTGACTGCAAGAAACAGCGAAGCCCCCCCCACCCACCCACACACACACCCACACACACATTGAAGGAACGGGCTGGGATAAGAAGTGAAGCAAGTGTCCAGATCCTGCGACCTCTGAGGTCCCTCCTAAATCCTGGCTGGGGTCACCAATGGAGGAGGTCGTGTGTGAGTGGCCCCGGCTTCACGGACAGAACCCTTCCTATCCTTTGAGGAGGGGACAATGAGGAAAAAAATACACTTTGAGGAGCAAGGACTCAGGGAAAACTTGCTTGTCATAGTCCGTGTGGCCCCCAGCACCCTTCTTTTTCTCTCTTCTCCTGGGTGGCTACTGGTGTGTCTTGGTTTTGCGTTCCATATGGATGAATATATACATATGAATTAATACTTAAAAGATCGGTACCACTGTACTGTTTTAGGAAGCCACATGGCAATGTGATTAGTATTGGTATTCATGATTTAACATTTCTTTTCCCACTAGATGAAGTTTCTAAGATTTGCAAGGTACATGTCAAGGACGGGTATATAAATGGATTTTTATTTATTCACAACTCCAAGACTAATTGCTTCCCTTTGCCTCAAGGCCATGAGATTGGTTTTAATATGACACTTCAAAAGGATTCATAGAACTAAAAGATACTAAGTGTCATTGTTTAAGAGACAAATCTCACAGTGGTACTGATGACCCTGAAAATAGGATGTTTCCACTTTATTTCAAATTCCAACGTGTTTTTTAAAGAGTTTCACTTTATAGCAACTATATTAAAGATGCACAGTTTAATCGAAACAAGAACTGACCATTTTGAAAGATCTTTATTTCCTTAATACTGCTGGGGACTTTGTTTTCACATTCTGAATCCTTTTATTAAAGAGTTGAACTTTACATGTGGCACTAAGAAGAGTAAGTTTAAGTTATAATTTATTCTCAAGTGTTTTAAAAGTTCCTGGCTAAAGGTTAGCCATGCCTTGCATCAAGAGACAGGGATATGGCCAGGGATAGGCATTTAATGATCTGTGGCATATAATGCAATGGTAATGTATTTTTTAATTGAAGATGTATAATTAAGACTGAAAATATATTGAGACATCTTGCAGAATACATCATCTTTCATTACTATGGTCCAAGAGATGAAATTGGATGTGGATCTAATCAGAGTTTGCTTTATCATTAAGATTTCACTGGCACTGAAGCCATCACAGTTCATAGTTTAAAAAGCAGATTCAAACCTGTGCTTGGTTTGATGTTACTCAGTATGTTACCACAGGAAGCACAAGGCAGGTCATCTATAGGATGAAAAACTTAGGGCAAGACCTGAAGGTTCCAGATGTTTCAGGTTGGCTTCTAGTGTGATTTTGTACTTTGTTGTTATTGTTGTTTACACACCATGTTTAAGAATTAGGACCTTAATAAAGAAGATAAGATCATGGTCTGCCTGATCCAACCCTCCGAGGAAGGCTGGGACCAGACCAACAGGTCAGTTGACTGAGGGACCTGGCTACCACCACCACTTCCCACCACCAGGCTCCCTGGGGTGAAAGTAAGCCCCTCCTGGGTCTGTTCCCACCTCCAGACTCAGAAATGGTCCCTGTCCAGGCTGGGATTGAGCCCCACTGGCCCATAGCTCACAGTCTGGTGTTCACTTTGCTTCTGCCTGTACTTTGGAAATCCCCCTTCAATCTCCCCTCCTGGTTAAAAGCCCAGAAAACTGGAGTCGAAAGGGAGAGAGAAAATGTGGGACTGTTAGTGCCCTGTCCCCTCCAGAGCTCCCTTGCTGGTCCTTGAGGAGAGAAACACAAAACCAGCCAACACTCCCTGAGCTCTGCTCAGTAGCCATACTGCTGTCTCCAGGTGCTGCAGGCCACCCCTTCCTTCCTACCTTCTGCCTGCAGCCCAGATACGTTGCTCAGAGCCAAACTAACCCTACGCTCCTGAGAGCCAGCACTGGGGTAGCCATGATGATACAAGCAAGCCAGGATCTTTGGACCAGATGTGGTGGTCTATGGATGAGTCTCAGGGAGCCAAAAAACAGTTCCCTTCGAGCTTTTTTTTGGTACCAAGGATTGAACTCCAGACCTTGTGCTTGTGAGACAGACACGGTGCCACTGAGCTAAATCCCCAGCCCTCCCTTTGATTGCTGTGCACTGGAGCTATTTTCCAAGAGTATTAGAAAACACTTCAGTGTTTTCACCCAATTCTCAAAAGGGTCTAAATGCATTTGAATTGAGAAGTGAGTAGCAAAGGCTACCTCAGAGTGGCTTCATGATGAGGAATGTTGATTCTGTCCCATAAAAGCAAGCAGAAGGAAGAGTGACTGTGGAGTTGATTCCAGGGCTCTGCAGCATATTTCTGGACTCAGGTCTCCCAGCTTTCTTCTGCAGTCCTCAGTGCATTGATCTCTCCTCCTGCCACCTCTTCTGTGGTCTGTATAATGGAGCTCAAAGCTTCACACCTACTTAGACACTCTTGGAGAACAAGGCAATTATCCCAGCCCCACCCCCACCCCCCTTAGGCCAAATGGGGTCCCAAGTCAACTTGAAAGCCAATTGCTAGCAAAGGTCTTTGGCCAATCAGGTTTATCCCCTGGGGTGGGTGGGGCTGGGGTTCCTTCCTTGGGAGGAAGGTGGATTCTGGGCAAAGATGGGCCCTTCCCGGGTGGAGGAAGAGAGGATCAATTTCGTGTTCTGGGTCCCTGAAGTTTATAAGCCATTGGCCAGGACCCTGTGCTGAAAGGAGCAGAAGCTAAGCAGACAGGGCCCAAACCAAGGAAGTTTAAGACAGCCATGGCCTCCCCTGACTTCTACTCACACCTTCAGGAGATGTAAGACCCAAGCCTGAGAGTAGTCGCCAGAGCCAGGCCACTAGCCCAAGGCCCTCCACCTAGATCCTCTCAGGGCTCATTCCTCTCTACTGAGCTGGATTGTTGGAGCCCTGAGAGCCTCCAGGCAGCCCCTTCAGCCCTGGAGGAGGAGGCTATTCCTGGTTGAGAGCAACGGGGGGAACCAGGGCCTCGGATCTTGGTGCCTGGCTTTGGGCAGAAGCCCAGGAACAGCCCCCAGGACCCGTAGCTTTGACTGTGTAACAGACAATTATTGGAAAGAGGAGGCTCCTCAGAAAGGGGAGCTACTGAGGCCCTCTCTGGGGTCCTCCAGTTTTCTCAACACAAGCCCAGTCTGGATCCCTGGGAGAACAGACCTAACCACTGAGTCCTACCCCGAAATGACTTTGTGTCGATGCCAAGCTGGATCCAAGTGACCACCTGAGCTCACAGCACATGGGCTCTTTGGGTGAGTCCTCGGGAATGTTTTCATCGAAAGAGTTTATTTTGGATATTGAGGTATAGCTCAGTGTAGAGTGCTTGCCTAGAGTGCATGAGGCCCTGGGTTCCATCCTCAGCACCAAAGGAAAAAAAATGCTAAGATTGAACCTCATATTGCCCTGCGGAGTGGCACAGGTCTGTAATCCCAGCACTCTGGGGAACTAAGGTAGGAGGATCACAAATTCAAGCTCAACCTAAGCAAATTAGCAACTTAGTGAGATTTTATTTGGAAGGAAGAAAGGAAGAAGGAAGGAGAGGGCCAGGGATTTAGCTCAGTGGTTCTGCCGCCTGCCTCGCAAGCAGAAGGACCTGAGTTTGATCCCCGGTACCAAAAAAAATAAAAAATTAAAAAATTAAAAAATTAAAAAAAAAAAAAGAAAGGAGAAAGCCAGGAACGTAGCTTAATGTCAAGGCAGTCCTAGGATCGATTCCTCGTACCCCTCCCAAAGGAGTCAGCATGTATGTATGTATGTATGTATGTATTGTGGTATTGGAGAGTAAACTCAGGGCACTCTACCACTGAGCTACATCCCTAGCAGCTCTTTTTGTTTTTCATTTTAAGACAGGGTCCCACTAAGTTTCCCAGGCTGACATTAAACTTTCAGTCCTTCTGCCTCCATCTCTTACAAAGAGTTTGGACTCTGAGGAAAGTGCCCTTTGGTCAGTTGCCCTTGCCCCAGGGTTCCTTCATGGGACCAAAGCCGGACACACTGACCTCCTCTCTTGTCACAGGCAATTCCTTCTTAGGCGTGTCCTGTAGGAGACAGTCTGCACATGGCATGAACTTGGGAGTGTGATTCCAACTGGGCGAACTGGGTGACCTTGCCCTTCATTGCTTGGAGTCTCAGTGTCCCAATGTCTGATGCAGATGTTGAGAGAATTTTTTTCTTTTTCTTTCTTTTTGTTATCATACTGGAAATTGAACCCAGGGCCTCTGCACTGAGTTTTATTCCCAGCACACCCCCTCCACACACCCACACCTTCAAATTTTGAAACAGGGTCTTGCTAAATTGCCCAGGATGGGCTGGAACCTTGTGATAGTATAATTAAGATAAGCATGTATACCTTAAGGCAGATAGTGTAAAATTTGCCTAACATTTAAAGATAAAATACAAGGTTTCAGAAAAATGTCCTACTTGCTTTGGGCCATGCCCTGAGGCCCTGTCCTCAGGGCCCAAGAGGCAAAGGACAACGAGGCTGCTGGGAGGAGCCCTGCCTTTAAAAAGTACGGTGCTACGTTTTAAAACATTGCAAGCTAGGGGGAGGGTAGATACAAGGAGATTGGATCTGAACAGTGCACACTGCATACCGACGTTAAAATGTCACACTGAACCCCATTAATGTGTACAATTGATATATATTATCAAAAATAGAAAAGAATACATGTAATTATAAACAAAACAAAAACCAAAAACTCAATAAGCCGGGCATGGTGGTGCATGCCTATACTCCTAGCACGTGAGAGGCTGAGGCAGGAGGGTCATGAGTTCCAGGCCAGCCTGGGCTACATAGTGAGTTCAAGGCCAGGCTGAACTACATAGCGAGACCCTGTCTCAAAATAAAACAAAACACTCAATAAAATACACAAAAGGGATGCAAAAGTCCTGTTCGTCCTTCCTAGAAGGAATGTCAATGATTTGCTTCCTTTCTACCCATTCTTTTTTCCTACCCATGTACACACAGATGTACCCACCGACTCGTAATCATACAGATTCACACAGATACGCACACTTGGATCTACGTGTTCAGAGACACACAGAATCACAACTATAGACAAGTGACACAGGCACAGATGCAGGGTAACAAACCTGGAGAGGCACTCTCCCAGGCACATGCAGTACAGCTGTACACATACATGTGCAGAGGCCCACATCTCACAGTGACAGACACAAACACACCTGTACACACACCACCTATGCATAATGCTGTGCACACAGAACTGCAGTCACAGAGACACACCCCTGAGCACACACGTGTGATTTTAAAACATGAGATCAAACTATTCGTTCTCATCCGCAGCCTATCTTTCCCCCATGGTGTGTTTCAAACTATGACAAATAACAGCAGACAGCCAGATACCACCCATATGTAACAAATATTACCATGTGGCATGCTTGTTTCAGATATCTTTTTAAAACTCAAACAAAGTGATACAGTTTAAACTCCTCCCTTCTTCCTTAGCTTAAGGTGTATCACTCCTATGCACATTAGAGTACTTTTTGCAACACAGGAATGGATTCATAACAACTGTAACAGTGGTTTGGACATAAATGGCTTGGCAGTGTGTCTCCTCAGGCATCCTGTGTTTGCCTCTTGCTTTTCTTCCCCTCACTGGGCACGGTAGGTAGGTGCCCTCCCCTGCTACTCCTTTGATCCGCAAGGGGCTTCAAGCTGTAACCCCCTCCCTCAGCCACCTCCCTGCCCCGCCTCTTTCCTTCTCCCCCTCTCCCTCCTTTTCCCGTCCCTCTCCTCTCTTCTCCTCCCCATCCCTTCTCCCTCCCTCCCTTTCCACCTCTAGGTGATGCAAGCCTCTGGCTGAAACACTGGAAGGTCACCCAAGGAAATACAAAAAAGAAAAGGCATTTTGATACATTTCAGAATAATACCTCCCTGCACATTTTCCCACATTTTTTTATTAGTGCATATCGGTTATGCAGATTAATGGGTTTCATTTTGGCAGATTTGTACGTGTGCATAACGTACTTTAATCATTCCCCTAACCACCCCCTTGCCCCACCTCATCCCCATTTTACTTTTTATTGAGGGGGGCTGTCAATGTGTATAATCCCTACACATTTTTACAATTCTATTTTTATATTTATTTAGGGCTCTTATCTTTTTAGAATTAACTTTTGCCTAGGGTTTAAGATCTGAATCTAAACATGAATGCATTTTTCAAAATGGCTAGCTTGTCTTCCAGAGCAATCACCAAGTAAAGATTTTCCACGAGGATTTTGACTAGAATTGAGGGACCAATGAGGACTCCTTCATTTTGCTTTATTACGGAAAGAATATGAGAATACAAATAAGTTGTAAAAAATTTAAACATCGATTCTTTTAGTAATTAGAATTAATTACAAATTAATCCCCCCTGCACCCTGGCAATCTCATTTGCCTCTTCCTAGGGAAGCTCAGTGTGGTCTGTGTGAGGTTAAATTATTGATTCCAGTTTGCTCCTGCCCTGTCCTACTTAGAGACAGCCACCCCCTTGCCATGGCTTCAAGGTTGGCAGAAAGAACTTCACACTCTGGTATTGAACTTCACCAAAAGGACTTTATCAAATGAAGTGTGCTTCTGGCTGAGCTTGTCTCTCAAGCTTCCTGGAAAGAAAATACCTCAGGCGGCACCTTCAGGCCCTGCAGGCTGAGTGAGCCCCGAAGGAGATGTGGGGCTGGGCTGAGTAGCTACCTGCAGACACCGGAGAAATGAGGGCCTCTTGTGCTGCTGAGATTTTGTGTTTCTTTATCACATGGCAAGGGACTGGTGAATATAAACTATCTTCTGTGTATGTATACATACACACACCTGGAAATGAGAAAGTACCTATATAATGAGATTTATGTATACATATACACATATGCAATTGGGATGTTGTACATGTTACCTACGATTTATAATTAGACAATGTTTTGTACATAATTATATATACTATAAATATGATATAAAAGGGTGCACATGTTTATTGCATATCCTGGCCTAGTCCTAACATTTTCAGGGCCCAGACAAGAGGAGGTCCAGATATTATGTCTAGATATTTAAAAGGTATAAATCAAACTAACAACTGTTTAATCAAATGTGTCACATTCCCTCACCTTGACATACACCCTCAAAATGACCTGGAAGGCCCGGTTCAGTCTGGAATTCTCAGATACCTCTGAGTAGTGCACTGGAATGTGGTGAGCTGTTCCTGGCCAACCCCTTCTGTCACCAAGGCTGGCTCCGGGTTCCACAGTAGGGATCTCATGGGTGCACACAGAACTTGCACATCCAGGCTGTGTCCCCAGAGCCCAAAACAGACACTCTAGCACATGCTGGTGGACACTGGCCATCATAAAGGAAGGAGTCGCCAAAGGGCCTGGGAGCACTTCAGACAGTCTGAGCAGATTTCAGGGGCCTGGTGTGTGAGGACAGGCACACTATGTGTCCTCTTACCATGGAGGCTGTCCCTTCTTCCTCTTGTGCCATTTACCTTCCCCTATTCATATTGTCATCCACAAAAAGCACAATCGAACTCTAGCCTTCCCTGGTAACCAGCCTCACCCCCCGTCTCCTGCAGCAGCACCAGCTGACAATGTGGAAAGAGGTTTGGGCTTCTATCTCCTCCCACCTCCCAGCTCCTCCTGTGCTCTTCCCAGTCTGCCTTCTGGCCTTTGTTTCCTGAAGGCTCCCAGACACCCTTTGCTCAGGTCGTCAAGGGCCTTTCTATCACTTCTCAGCCCTCAAGTCACAGGGTCTCCCTGCAGCATTTGGCTCCCATAGCCACTCCATGCCCTGGGCACTATTTCCTCAAGGTGTGAAGGATCAGCTGATCAGCACTACCCAAGATTTCCCCACTGTCTCCCTCTGGGGCATCTGAGGCAACTCTGGCTTCCCTGCCTCCTATGAAATAAGAGCTATTATAACTTGCTTGCCAGCAAGCTGGGAGATAGAAACTTAAGAGCCTGCTTGGATTCCCAGGTTCCTTTCCTTGCTGGGTGACCGTGGAAGCTACCTCAGGATGGAGCCTCCTCAACCCAAGTCCTGAGGGACCCTGGTGATCAGAGTCCCTGTACACTCATGGTGGACCTGTAGTGGGAGAAGGAAGGAAAATTTTTCTTTATAGGTCTTCAGCATGTTAGGGATATTTATTTCTGCAGCACAACCTGTCCTATACTGACTGCTGCTCCTCTTTTTCCAGTCTTGATGCTGCTTTCAATCTTGCCTTTACAGTATGCTTTCCCTCTGGCAGCCAGAGCAGTCTTCAAAAAATTCCTCTCAAGTGAGAGTTGCTGCACTTGACTACTTAGTGTCAAAACTGGGCAAGGGTGTATCAAGAAATACCCAAGTGTGGATAAACCAGGCACCAAACAGATTTCTCTCTGCCCTGTTGCATAACAAAAACTGCCACTTCTTCCTGATGGCCAGGATCCTATCACCCTGCCAAGAGGGTGACTCTTCCTGCTCGTATAAGGAGTCTAAAGTGCCTAGGCAGTGGCCGTAGTTTAACTACAGGTCAAAAAGACTCTTGCTGTGTGTCTAGACAGAATCATTCTTCACATGGGAACAAGGATCTCCAAACCCTTAGGGCCCAGAGCTGGGGGGATGGGAAACACCACTTTACAGGTAGCTAGGAGTGATGGTAAGTAGCACCTTACTTCTACTCCTTACTCCCCAGGCTCTTCTTACCTGTGACACAGTGTATTAGTTTCCTCTTGCTGCTGTAACAAACTACTATAGATTTGGCAAATTAGAACAACATAAATCTACTACAGTTCAGGAAGTCAGAAATTTGAAATGGGCCTCTCTGGACTAAAATTTGGGGTACGTAGAATTGTACACCTTCTAGAGGCTCTGGGGAGAATTTATTTTCTCAATTTTCCAGTGCTTAGAAGATGGCTGCTTCCGTGGCCAATGGCTTCTCTCCATTTTCAAGATCGACAATAGCCTTCATTAGTGTGACTCTCCTGGCTACCTCTTGCACTTAACCATTGCTCCTTGGATGAAGAAAGGGATTGCTGTGGTTTGAACATATTCCTGAAATGTCACACGTTGGAAACTTAATCCTCACTGCAAATGTTGAGAAAGGAGACCATTAAGGGGTGGGGAGGTCCTGAGGGGGTCTATCCTCATGAATGGATCGATGTCATTAGCTTGGGAGTGTGTTATTTATCACAGAAGTGGGTTCTTCACAATAGCTTGCTCCATATGCTATTACTCTTGTCCTTTTTTTTTGGTATCGGGGATCGAACTCAGAATCTTGGGCTTGCAAGGCAGGCACAGCGCCACTGAGCTACATCCTCGGCCCTCTCTTGTCCTTTCTTGCACATTCACCTTCCTTCTTCTATCACAGGATGACACGGTGAGAAGCTTCCCCAGGTGCAGGTGCCATACCTTTGGACTTCTCAGCCTCCAGAATGATAAGAAATAAATCTCTGTCCTTCATAAATTAACCAGTCTCAGGTATTCTGTTATAGCACACAAACAGACTGTGACAGAAAATTGGTACCAAGGAGTAGATTGGGACTGTTGCTATAATAAATATCTGAAAATCTGGAAGTGGCTTTGGAAGTGGGCTATGGGTGGAGATTGGAAGAATTGGGAGGAACAGGGTGTAAAAGTCTAGATGGTTCTAGATGCCTGTCAACAGATGAATGGATAAAGAAAATGCAGTGTATATACGAAATGGAGTATTAGGCAGCCATGGTGAAATCATGCTATTTGCAAGAAAATAGATAGAACTAGAAATGGTGGCACAGGCCTGTAACCCTAGCACCCAGTCTCACAATAGAAATCATCATGATAGGTGAAAATTAGCCAGACTCAGAGAGTTAAATATTGCATGTTGAGGTGGGGATTTAGCTCAGTGGTTCTGCCGCCTGCTTCAAAAGCGCAAGGTCCTGAGTTTGATCCCCAGTACCAAAAAAAAAAAAAAAAAAAAAAAAAAAAATTGGGCCACGGATTTAGCTCAGTGGCACTGTGCCTGCCTAGCAAGTGCAAGGTCCTGAGTTTGATCCCTGCTACCAAAAAATAAATAAATAAGTAAATAAATGCATATTTTCTTATATATGACCAACTTAAAAATAAATAAAAGAGAGAGAGTGGGAAATCAGGAGGTAGACTTGTGGAGCTGGGAGGGGGGAAGGGAGGGAGAAGATGGTAGTGGGATAGAAATTGATTGAAGATGTGTTAAATGTGTTAAATATCAACTTCCCCAAATAAAGTCTTTCATCATGTAATATTTTTTTAAAATTGTAGATTGTCATGAACAGATTGAGGGCAATTCTGGTGAGGAATAAGGAGAGAAGAGCTGTAGGAAAAGTCTGAATATTCTTAGTGACTACTTGAGTGGCTGTCACCACAATATCAGCAGGTATATGGATGATACAGGCCATTCTGATGAGGCTCCAAGAGGACTCAAAGTATAAGTAGAGCAAGGCCATCTTCCTTGTACAATTGCAAAGAACTTGATACCATTGTGTCCATGTCCTGGACTTTGGTGAAGGATAATGAACTAGAATTCTGCCCAAATCTAAGCAGCAACGTGTTTATGAGGCTTCTTGGACTCTTTTGGCTCCATACAGTAAAAAGGGAGAAGACAAATGATTTAAAGATGGAATTTATGATGGAATTTCTAATGAAAAGAAAAGCTGAAATGAGAAGATTTGGAAAACTTTAACCCTGACTGTGTAAAAAGAAAAAAGAAAGAAAGAAGGAAAGAAAGAAAAAAGCATGTTTAGGAGAGCTGGGTGGGGGCACAGGCCTGTAACCCTAGCACTCCGGGAGGCTGGGGCAGGAGGATTGCAAATTCCAGCCCAGCATGGGTAATTTAGCATTTCAGTGAGACCCAGTCTCACAATAGAAATAAACAAAAAAGGGCTGGGAATGTAAAAGCTATTTTAAATCCCCAGTTCCAACAAAACAAAACAAAACAAAACATGTTTGGGGGAGAATAAGAAAGGTGTGGCCAAGGGATCTTTGCTAGAGAGACTAAGGTGAACCGAAAGAAGGTAGCCAGGTTCCATTCATCAGGTCAGCACAGTGAGATCAGGACCCCAAGGCATTTCTGAGATCTTCCCAGCAAGTGAAGAGCCCTGAGGGCAGGGATTCCAGAGAGGTGCCTGCAGGACCCCTGCAATCCCTGTCTGGGGCTGCCTGGGGACTCTGATCCCTGCATTCCAGCCTGAGGCTCCTGGGACTCCAAGTCAGGCTGAGTAGATATGGCTCAGGCCACAGCTCCGGAGGAACTGCCCGCCTGGACTGAGCTGATTCCGTAAATGTGCCAGGCTGGACCTCCACACAGATTTCAAGGCTGTATCTGGCCCAGGCAGGAACTTCCTGCAGGGGTAGAGCTATCACAGGAAGTCACCACCGAGGCAATGCCTAGTGGAATGGGGCCAACTTGGAAACCCCAGAACTTTGGAGTTACCAGTGTATAGCTCCAGCTGGGGAGAAACACTGGCATGAAACCAGGGAGAGCTGCTAGATGGACTGAGCCCAGCCAAGCCACAGAGAGGCGGTTGCCTGAGGCCTTTGGGTTCAACATCCAGCACAATGTAGTGTCAGAGGAGATTATACTCCATTTTTAAAGCTCAGTGTTAGCCAGGTGTGGTGTTGCATGCCTGTAATCCCAGCACTCTGGGAGGCTGAGGCAGGAGGATCCCAAGATCAAGTCCAGCCTGGGCAACTTAGTCACTCAGTGAGACCTTGTTTTAAACTTTTTAAAAAAGAGAAATGAATAAAAAGGGCTAGGGATGTAGCTCAAGGCCCTGAATTTAATCCCCAGTACCATGGGTGGGGGTTGGGCGGACTCAAGGTAGTTTTCTCTGCTGGATTTTGGATTTAATTTAGGGCCAGTAATCCTTTTCTTACCTATTATTTCCTTTTGGAATGGGAATGTCTAACCTATGCCTGTCCCATTATTGTATTCTTTGAAACAACTTTATTGAGAGATAATTCTCATATCATGAAATTCACCTATTTAAAGTATACAATTCAATCCAATGGTTTTTAATTTGTTCAAGAGTTGTACAGCCATCATCACAATCGATTTTATATCCATCATTTTATTCTGGCAGTAAGGATTTTTGCAGGCTCACAAAGAGGAATTTGCCTCAGGATGAATCACATGCCTTGAGCATGCTCTCTCTCTCTCTCTCTCTCTCTCTCTCTCTCTCTCTCTCTCTGATGATTGAATCTAGGCCTTTGCACTAAGCCAGATCGCCAGCCCTGTTTTAATTTTTAATTTTGAGACAGGCTCTCCTGAGTTGCTAAATTGCCCAGGCTGGGTTCAAACTTGCCAGAGTGCTGGGAGTACAGGCATAAGCCACTGCTCCTGGCTCACCCATATCTTGTTTATTTATTTATTTAATTTATTTTTCAGGGTCTTGCTATGTAGCCCAGGCTGGCCTCGAACTCATGATGATCTTCCTGCCTCAGCCTCCTGAGTGTGCCATCACACCCCACTTTTTTACCTGCTTCCACATACCAGTCCAACACATATGTGAACAAAGCCCTAGCAAGTCAGGCCCCCCCACAATATGGCCATCAAGCTGCTCTGAGGCAGAGGCCTTGGGTCGGTGGAGGTGGGGTCACAAGGGGTCCAGCTTGAGGCTCATGAATCCCCCCTCTGACATCTCACACTATGTGCACTGGACCCCTGAAGTACCGCTTCAGTCTTGTGACAGATGTCGCTGTATCCATTTGACCTTTGAACATGGCAGGTCTGGTGGGACCCAGATAACGATGGAAGGTCAGGGCAGACTTGTCACTTGGTACCCTGTGATCAGGCGCACTATATCAGGGTCCAGAGTATGCCAGGAGCCACTTTCTCAAAATTAAAGATGATATCAAGTTCATACACACTGCCAAAATACTTGTCAAGTAATTCCATGTAACGATGAATTATTTCCAGGGTAATTAGTTCATTGTCCTGATCCTCAATAGCACGGCAAAAATACAGACTAGCATATCTTTTGTAAACAATCTTCAGATCTCGACACTCAAGGAAGCTGCACATTTTAGGTTTCCTTGCTAAAACGGTTTGAACAAGTTCTCTTGTGATCTTTTTCTTCTCTTTGTCTGACAGTGGGACATACCATTTCTGCAGTCAAAGCTTTCCCTGATGACTGAAAAGCAACATAAACTGTGTGGCGGCCGCGGGCCATGGACTAGGCGAGGGGGAGCCCCTGCCGCTGAGCTGAGGAAGGGAAGCCGTGTTGCTGTGAGGAGCCAGGAGCCACTTTCTAAAAGGTTTATAATTTTCCAAATTGAATGGCCTGTGACAGAGCTTCAAGAATCTGTATTGTAATTCTCCCTTTGGGTCTGGCCGAAAATGCTACATGATGTCTTCCTCTGGTACTGATCCCTCTGATACCATAGGGTCCTCTGGGTCTTATGGCCCAGGAGTCAGGACCCCTTGTACTCTGGTTCTACCCTGCACTGACTTGAAGCTGGCAACTTTTTCCATACCTCTGGGTGTGGTTTGTGTTATTTTTCCCTGTACATGATGCCTTAGAACCCAAAGAGGCCTATAGGATTGGGCTTCACTCTTTAGGTTAGGAGGTAGAAGATGCCATTATTTGTCCTTTATTTTGCATGTTTTGGCATGTCCCCAACTAATGGAGGACTTAATATTTTTACCGGTGTGACAGATCCCTGAAACTTCAATGGGCTTTTCTCACCCTTTCTGGAGTGCATGGGTCTTACTAATGCCTGCAAAGCCCTAGCCATCTCTTGCTGATGATCACGTGGTCATTGATAAGCCAGATGAATGGGATGTTTTCCAGGACATCTGGCCAGTCAAGGTCTTTTTGGATTGTAACTTCACACGGGGCTGAAGAGTTAATATATTTCTGGGTCAAGATTACAAATATATACTATTATCTATTCCAGATAAATGCAAGCTATTTTCGGGGCGGGGGGGTGGCCAAATATGCACGGAGGCCATGAGAACTTGGTCTTTTTTGTATTTTATCAGTACACATTTGCAGTGCATAATGACTACATTCTTTGTGGGGAGTTGGTGTACGTACAGAACACCTCTTACTTCTTTTTTCATCCCAGTCTCCTTCCCTCCTTTCCCCTCTCCATTTCTTGGTCCCCTTCCTTTTTGCAAAAGATCTATCTCCCTGTTTCCTCTTATCTACCTTTTATTTTGCTTTTATTTCTTCGTATCTACCTTTTATTTATATTTTGGGTTTCTCAAATAAGAGAAACCGTGCAACATTTAAGCTTGTGTGTGATTTATCTCACTTAACATTATGGTCTCAAGGAGGGCATGCTAACTCGTGCAAGCAGGAGACCACATTTGGCAAGCAGTTTTTCTTTGGATGACTTGGCTAAATTTTCAGTAGTTCATTGTTATCCTTCAGATTCTGTCTGGTTTATACAGGAGCCAAACTGGTCAATTCAGTGTATATATAACAATGACCCTACCCTTGAATCCTTTGTGTCTTGAAGTATAGCACTGATGTCTGCCATATTTTTATTTACTACCTTGAAAGAGGCCAGAGGATGGTTTCAGAGGCTTCTCTTTTGCTTGCTCTACTACAAATCTCTCACCCTATAGATCAGAGAGTCAATGTGAGGATCAGGACAACTATGAAGATGTCTATTCTGATTATACACTTGGGCACCAGGGAAATGGCCATCGAGGGAACCTATGGCTTAAACTTGCATTTATTACCTGGCCCTATATGCCCCTCTCTAATGGAGAGTCTCCAGGATACAGCAGGTCTCACAGTGGTTAAATCAACCTAGGACTGTCCAACAGTCCTACACTTATGTAAGTATTCCTTTTCCCCTGATTACCTTTTGGAGAAGATGGACTAGGGGACACTATTATTATAAATAATTGCTTTGCTGTTGCTGGGCAAGAAATCATGACTTTGTTTTCCTTTTTCTTTTTATGATGCTGGGGATTGAAACCAGGACCTCAGGCATGCTAGGCAAGTGTTCTGCTACCGAACTATACCCCCAGCCTTCATGACTTCTTTCTCTTCCTCCCCCGCCCCCTCCTTCTTCTTTAGACTGGGATGATTTCCACTTTTGATTTCCTTTTGATTATGCAGATTGAGTAGTACAGCTGTAGGCTACCTATCCATTTTGCCCTCAGGGAAGACCTTGTTCTATTAACCAGGCCATAACCCTGTGCAAGTCAGCTGACCTTGGCTAGCACTATGATCTTCCCACTCATTTCATAAGTATCCACCCCCTTCCTGATGGTTATTGGTCACCACTGGATTTACACTGTTTCGGTTCTCTTGGCCTCATTGCTGTCAGTGATCCTGGTCCCATGAGAGCCTCTCCCCCAGCAGCACTGGCTACAGAGATGAGCCCCACCCAACCTCTTCCTGAAGCCGGTCCTCTTCACATGAGATGTTCCTTGTTGCATTGCTTAGTGGAGCTTTCCATGGAGAATATGGCTCTGTTGCTTATTTCCTGGCTTTAGGTGTATTTTTGCTTGGTGTGCCCACTGCATTGAGCTCTTTAATCCTCTTTTCTATCATCAAACGCTGCAATTCTAGCATTTCTAGCTCACTTCTAGTCTATGGGCCATTTATTCTTTCTGTGCTTTTCTAGGCCAACCTAGCAGTGTTTTTGTATGGTTTCTGTGGTCCCTGCCAGATATTGAATGCTGTGTCTCAAGAAAGGATTCTCATATTGATAAACTCTCCAATCTATCCCAACCTTAGGTGCCCCCTCTTCCAAGGACCAAGCACCTTTAGAATCCAGTTCTTGTCTTCTGCTGTACATGTGGGTTGTATGTACTGAAGCTCCCTGGGGCCTACAGTTCCTTCCTTCATTATTAAGCCCAGGATCTGCCCGGCCCAGTTACATCGATTGGCCTAGTAGCCAGAAGACAAGTGGAAGCAGATCCTGAAGGGGGTGTACAGTGTTCTTCAGGACAGGGACCTCAGCATTTCTTCAAGGAATGAAGGTACACTAATTCTTAACCAGGAGGAATGGGCCATATTGGGAGGCTCAAAGGCTTCAAGAAAATTGGGGGATTTAAAAATTTGTCCCATCGCCAGTGTTGGGGTTCCAGTTTTTTCCAACCAGAGCATGACCTTGGCAAAGTAGACTTGCTTATATGGAGAATTTAACTTTACTCGGAGCTTGCTATTCTGAGGTCCCCTGCTGTCTCTGTCTTCCAAGTGCAGAAGAAAGCCTCTTTATATGCCTCCAAGGAAGCCTTCTGGCTTTCACACTTAGTTCTTCCTTGCTGTCAACCTTTTTTTTTTTTTTTTTTTTTTCCTCACAGTGTTAGTCAAGCTTAACAATAACCACCTAATGCCCTGGCTTTTCTTCCCCTTCATATTTATCCAATGCTTGATAGGTTGCCCCCACCACTGCCTTTCCTTCCAGGAGTAAGCTACCCCAACTCACCAATGATCAAAGTCTTGACAGTTGCACTGTCACCTTATGTCAGGGCCCGTCTGCTCCACGTACCACTGTTGGCCGACAATGGTGAGACGGAGGATGAAGTTCCACCATCCCACCCAGCATGAGTCTGTTCTCTCAGACTGTGACAGGCTGGGTTTCCTGAAGCAGAACTTGGTAGACATCAGCATGCAGAAAGCTACTAAGGAGAGCTCTCAGGATCCACATTTGTGGGCTGAAGAAGTTGGGCTGTATACTGTATTAGTTTCTTATTGCTGCTATAACAAATGCTCACAAATGTTGTGGCTTAAAAGAACACAAAACTTGTAAATCTCACAGGTCTGGAATTCAAAAGTGCAAAATGGGTCTGCAGGGCTGTATTCTTTCCTGATGCTCTAGGGAAGGGTCTATTTCATAGCTGTTCTCAGGTCTTAGGGGCTTTCTACCTTCCTTGGTTCTTCCATTGCTCTGATCTCTGCATTGTCTCATCATCTCTGACTCTGATCCTCTTCCCTCCCTCTTATAGGACCCTGGTGATTGCATGGTGCCCATCCAGATAACCCAAGATCATCTCCTCCCCAAGGTCCCTGATCCCATCTGCTAGCTCCTTTCACCAACAGGGGTCTGGGTGGCCCATCTGTGACATCCTCACTGTCCCTCTCCTCTCCTCTGGCCACACAGGCTTTCACCCCAGGACGTTTGCATGCTCTTCCCGTCCAGGGGTAAGCTGATCTTGGCTTCATAGCCACTTCCTCCAGAAAGCCTTCTCCACCTTCTGTCAAGGTTATTTCCATCAAAGCTGGGTGAAAGGCTACGACACTTGAGGACATTACCATTTATGTTTATTAGAGTCCAACTCCCTCAGTGGACTGAGTTCGGCAAGGCAGGGGTGGGGCTGGATTTTGCTTAGTCTTGTGTGCCTTGCACTGGGCACAGTGGATCTTACGCCTCTTAGTGCTCAGAGTGTGTCTGTTGGACAAAGGGAGGAAAAAGCCTTCTGCTTTCTTTATAAGTGGGTCCATTGTCTGGATCATGTGTTGTCCATGCATTTCCCTACTGATGAATAAATACATAGGCTGCTTCCGGTGCCTTGATAGTTCTCACAATGTTATAGTGAGTGTTTTCATGTCTAGTCCTGTCCCTCTACCTGCAGTTTCTGGGGGACAGATTTTAGAGGTGAAACTCCTGGGCTCACAGGTCTCTGGGGCTGGGATGAAGAAAGGAGAAGAGGCCAGGTCCCCCCTGGGCAGAGGACCCGTCACAGGCTCCCTGGCTGTTTCTGCCATGGGTACAGAAAGAGCAGAGGAGGTAGATCCGCAGTGGGACAGAGAGGCACAAAACTGCTCACAGAGACAGCCGAATTGACCCTTGGTGGCTCTCAAGGTCCCAGGCCTTGGGGTCCTGCCATTCAAGCGTGTCTGTCCCCATCATGTTGACCTCAGAAGATCCTCTTCAACTGAAGTCAGTGCCACCGGTTTATCAGTTTTCTCTATTTGCTACCAAAGACACCAGCTGTAACCAGTTCTAATTCTTATTGTCAGCTGAGATGTGACTTCTACATTCTCTCCTTGGGAATAAGCTGAGACGTATGATTGTATGTGTTGGAGAGATGCTCTGCAAGAGGGATGTATTCTACGGGGTGCAAAATTACATTTATGCTAACTATACTCACATTAGCTTGAATCCGCTTTTGGGCCTTGACCCAGAACCCTCTAAGTCTCTGTGCCCAGCTTTGTTTGGTTCACAGCAGGGTGGGGTGGGCTTCAAGAATTCTGCAGAGGGGAAGTGCAGACAGTGGCTCAGGCCTGGGGCCAGACCCTAGACCCTGGGCCTGAGGTGTTCTTGGAAACAGCAGCAGGGACGAGACCCAGCAGGGCAGAGTAGGGCCTCACTTACAAAGGAGGCCAGAGGAGGGGGAGGGGAGATGAAGGGAAGCAGCCTGGGGTCGGTGCAGTGGCCAGGGTTTGTGGCCAAGACTGCAGAAGGCCAGGGTCCCCTCAGGGGCAGTGAGAGCTCTTGTGACCACCCAGGGGGCTGAGGGCAAGAGAGGAATCCCCGACTCACTGTGGTCCAGGTGGCTGGTACCAGGTTCCAGGCTGGGAGCACATGGATGCCACTGCCATGAGAGTGTTTCGCACACAGCCTGACACAGGTGACCACTCTAAATGTCAGGATGTATGTGGCTGGCTTCTGCCATGGACTGGACATTTGGATCTCCTCAACATTGTCTCTGTTGAAACCCTAACCCCCAGGATGATGTCGAGAGGAGGGAGGGCCTTTGGGAGGATTAGGTCCTGAGGGTGGACCCCTCGGGAATGGGGTCCATGTCCTGAAAAAGGAGACCAAGGGCACTCTCTCCTTCCTTGTACTCTCTCAGGACACACCAAGATGACCCTGCAAGCTAGCCATGGCGGTGCACACCTGTAATCCCAGCCCTTGGGGAGGCTGAGGCAGGAAGTTTGAGCCCAGCCTGGGAAACTAGTAACTTAGTGAGACTCTGTGTCAAAATAAAAAATAAAAAGATTTGCAGATGTAGCTCAGTGTGAAGGTCCTGGGTTCAACCCCCAGTACCACACACACACACACACACGATGGCCATAAACCAGGAGATGGGCCCTCACCCACACTGGATGTGCTGGCACCTTGACCCCCGGACTCCAGAGCTTTGTGAAATCATTTGCTGGGTTTTTTTGGTACCAGGGATCGAACTTGGGTCCTTGCGCTTGGACAGCAGGCAATGAAACCACTGAGCTAAATCCCCGGCCCTCATTTGCTGTTTGAACCACCTGGTCTATGGCATTTTATTTAGTTCCAGCAGCCTCGGACGGACTAACATAGACCTCCAGCTTCATTTTTGATGCTTTTGGATGCGGAAACTTGGTTGTTCCCCTTCTCAAAGCCCTTCAGTGGCTTTCATCGTTTTCCGCACAGAATCCAGCCGCCTTATCTTGGCCTAGGCAGTCCTGGTGGCCTGTGCAGCACCCTTTCTCTCCACACATGGCGCGGGGTACACACAGCAGTTCCCACAGGGCTTGTGCTCACTGCTCCCCCCAGCCCCTTGCACCACGGTGTCCTGATCGGTGCCCTCAGACCCAGTTGTGATGTCACTTGTCTGTCCGGTCCGGAAGACCCAGTCCCTGCACTCCCCAGGGAGGCCCCCGAGCCCCACCCCAAGCCCTGCCGCTTGGTCACATGCATTTCTCCTGCTCACTCCTTGCGACCCCGCTGCTAGCCCATGGAGAGACAACCTCTGAAAAATGATGGCGAGCCCTTGTCCCCGTGTCATTAATTCTCCCGTGGCTGAGGCCTTTCCCCCAGGGTGGGCGCGGTAACAGATTGCACCTGCTCTGCCTCTTGAGGACTTTGGCCGGTGGGAGGCATCGACAGCGTCTCCCAAGTGAAATGCCGCTTGGAGATTAATGACCACTGAGCTGCGGCTCTGGGTGCGCCAGGCCTGAGCACAGCGAGGGCCCGGCCTGCAGGGCCCTCCATCCCTCCTGCACCCACCCCATCCGCCTGGACCCTTGGAGGAGCAAAGCTTCTCGAATTCTCCACCTCTGCTTGGGTTCCCAGGATCTCCCAGAAATGGTTGTCTCAGCTTCATGCCTGAAACCTCAAACACAAATAATTTTCAATTTGCCTGGGAGTTTCAATCGCACAATCCAATGTTAAATAATAGATTGGATGCCTCGGGGAGAGAAACAGGATTTAAGAAGAAGAAATAAATAAAAGGAAAAGTAAAATTCAGCCTATGGGTTTGGAGACTAAGAAGGCAGCTTCCCCTCCTGGCCCAGGTTCACCGGCCCCTCCCACCTTCCCCGGATGGGACAGCCGGTCTCCGAGGCTCTGGGCTTTACCATCCTCCTGCCTCGGCCTCCCCATGATTCAGCTCCACCCCAGCTGCTGGTGGACAGCTTTACTCACTGCACCCGCACCCTAGCTCCAGGCCCCGCACCCCAAGGACAGGCCTGCCGCGCAGCCCTGGCAGTCGCCCCTGCCCAGGCAGACAGGAACTGAGCACAGAATGTCCCAAGCAGCACTCGCACAGTGGACAAGGCAGGCAAGCAGGCAGGATCTGGTCGGGCTGGCACAGGCACTGGCGCAGGACGATGGCTTTGTTCTCAGGGCGATGAAGAGGACCCGTCTCTGGGATGGGACCTGCCCGCCATCCCCGCAGCCGGGTTGTCTCCAGCAGGGACCCTTCCCTCTGCCGGTCACCACTGAGATGACACCTTGTCCCTGGCCGCAGATGCCCTCCTGGGCCTCCCTGTCCGGACTATTCCTCTCGGACTGTGCTTCTCCGTCCCCTCCTTCCTCGATCACCCCCCACCCCCGGGAGGAGCCAGCTCTCACCCTTGCCATGCTGTCCATGAGCAGCTGGATGGCATGCTGGGGCCCGGGGCCTCCACTCCCTGGCACCAGGGGGCCCTGTGTTTCCAGGCGGGGTGTGACTTTCCCTTGCTGCAGTGACCAGTGAGTTTATAATCTGCAGTCACAAAACCTTCTGCCTCCTCGGGACACCAAGGAGACAGTAAGCACACTAATGGGTCAGAACAGGCACACCAGGCCAAACTGCTAGGCTTTGAGCCCTGGAACATTACCTTAAAAGCTGTGTGGCCTTGGACAAATTGTTTAACCTCTCTGTGTCTCAGTGTCCTTATCTGTAAAAAAAAACGATCGGATATAATTGTATTATATCTACCTTACACTGTTGTATGTAGCAAGGATTGAATAAGATAATATATATGATACAAATATTTAGATATATAATTTAAATGTAATATTTACATTATTATAATTAAGTTATGTTTTAATTATATAATAATTTATATTAAAATCATCCCACATAATTTAGATTTTAAATTTAGATATATTAGGATATTATATACAATATGAATAAGATTTTATATACATTATATATTTCAAATATATGTGAAATGCTTAAAGTAGCACTAGGTAAACTAGTAAATAAGTAAGTAGCACAGTTACTGGTTCAGAGGCCAAGGCAGGAGGGAGCAGTGGCTTATGTGAGGGAGACAGCCCTGGAGAGTGAGGGATGAGGAACCCCGGCACCCTTAGGAGGCAGGGTGAAAGGAGGAACACAGCCTGGGAGCGGAGCACGGGGCGGGGTGCCCTGCAGGTGGGGTGGGGAGCTGAGGCCCCCCAGATAGGCGGGCGTGGTGAGGCCAGCAGAGAGGCCAACTCCGGAGAGTAGCACAAGTTCGTACCGAGCTCCCTCAGGGTGTGCGCAGGCAGGGTGCAGGTAGGGGGCTGTGGACTCAGGATGAGGAGCAGCTGTTGGTGGGCAGCAGGGTGGAAAGGCCAACCATGGTGGGGTCCCCAGAGTGCAAGGAGGCTGAGAATCGAGGCAGCAGGGCGTTTGCTGGGAGGAGAGGACAGAAATGGGGCAAGTGCTGGAGGGGGTTTGGGGCTAGTTTTTGCTATGAGGGTTAAACACAGAGCCTTCTCATGGAGCCACAGCCCCAGCCCTTTAAAAAAAAAATTATTTATTTATAGACAGGACTTTGCTAAGTTGCTATGTTGCCTGGGTTGAGCTCAAACTTGTGATCCTCCTGCTTCAGCCTCCCAGAGTCCTGGGATTGCAAGCATGTGCCACCACACCTGACTTATAAAGTGGGGTGATTCCAGTCTGTTTCCTGCTGATGGGAAAGCTAGAGGAGCCAGGGACACATGCCTGGTGATGCTTCTTCAAGAAGACAATGAAACTCGGGTCCAGAATACGTTTTTTTTGGTAGCGGGGATCGAACTCGGGTCCTTGCTCTTGTGCAGCAGGCGGTGGAACCACTGAGCTAAATCCCCGGGCCGAGGTCCAGCATATGTGTGTGTAAGCATGTCTATGTGTGTATCCATGTACATCTGCTTCATGAGTGTGTGCGTGTCCATCTGTCTGTCTTGTGTGATGTGTGACTGTGTGTCTGTGTCCACGTATCTGCATGCATTTATGTGTGTTGTGGGTGAGGTCAGAGGAGGCCTGGATCCCAACCTGGAGAGTGGAGGATTCTCCCCAGTGGGTGACGCTGCCCCTGTCTCAAGCCCATGTTGGGGTGAGGGGCGCTGGGGTGCTGAAAAGCTTGGTATTAGGATACCAGCTGGTGGGCTCTGGAGTAACTTCCGGAGTCTTCCCAGAGACACCGGAGAGGCCAGATCTGAGTGTCCATGGTGGGGTGGCTGGGAAGGCAGCCTCCTTCAGTCTTGGGAATGCACCATCCGACTAGAGTTGCTTACAGTCAGAGCATTGCCTTTACCTCGTGGCCCTCAGGGATTCCCGGGCCCTGCTCAGGAGCAAGCACTTAGCGCCACCTGGTGGCAACATAGGGTCTCTGCGCCTGTGGAGACCTCAGGCAGGCTGGGCAGAGGTGAGTGGGTGGGCGCAAGAGCGAGGGCCCCAGCCTCACCTTTCTGGATAGAGCTCCAGCTCTAGCTCCATCTCCCAAGGCTTCACAGCTCTGGCCAGACCACTCGGTACCCCAGTCTCCTCGTGTGTAAAGAAAGGTGAGGCATGTACGGGGAGGGTCGCTGGGAGAAACAATGCACCGAGGGCGGGGCCCAGCAGCCACCCGCTTTGCTTATGAGTGTCTGATTCTGGCTGGCACACCAGGCAGTGGGGCAGGGGCCCCGAAGCCCCAGGATTGGGAATGGCTCACTTCTGCCTTCTGTACTGTGCCCCTGCCCCGGGCTTCTTCTTCCTGAGGGTTGGCATGGCCTCGGCCCCGCCCCGCTCCCGGGCTCCCTCTGCTGTTCCTTCACAGCTGAAAACCTGGGCGAAAAGACTGGACCGTGGAAAACTCGGATCCGAGCCGTGGCCTCCAGCAGAGCAGCCAGGCCCACGCACTGTCCGCTCCCCACACCCAGGAGGCGCCTGCTTGTTCCTCATCCCGGAGCCAGTGTACTCACCAGCATGTGAATCTGCAGAGAGGGGACCAATTCCAGATCCCCCCACTTCCTGGGCCCCGTGGGTCAACACTGAGGCTCCCGAACCCAGCTCTGGGCTCCCCCGCCTTGTGGCAGGGAGGGGAGCCGGGAGGGACAGTGAGAGAAAGTTCCCTGGTTGGCCATGGGCTCCCCACAGACACAAGGGCTAAGGGGAGGTGAGGGCCAGGGAGGGGAGGTGGTCCCAGGCCTCAGTGCCCCAGGCTCTCTGTGGGGGGCTCCTGTCCCCTGAAGGCTGCTCACCCAGAGGATCCAGCTGGCAGGTGGGCACTGCCTGCCAGAGGGTGCCGCGAGGGTGCTGGAGGACTGTGCCCTCAGGACCCTAGGCTTTGGGACGTCTGTTCTCTTCACCAGCCAGAGAGCAGGCCTCACATCCAGGGAAGTTGCAGCCACTCAAGGACAAAGGCCTGGTAGGAACCTCAGTGTGGGCTACCCCAGAGAGGCCCAATCAGGGGACGAAGTGGGGGGCCACTGGGGTTTGGGGAGTTACTCTTTTTTGGTTTTTTGGGAGAGTCATGCTCTGTAGTTCAGGCTGCCTTTTAACTCACTATGTACCCCACACTGGCCTTGAACTCTGAGTGATCCTCCTGCTTCAGCCTCCTGGGTGCTGGGATTACAGGCGTGTGCCACCATGCCTGGCTGGCATGGGCCGTTATTCTCTCAAATCAGTGGGCCTACTTGACCCCTGCCTGACAACTGCCTGTTGTCCCTTTTTAAGTCCTTAAGCAAATGCCCCCTCCAGATTATACCTGCAGCAGGGGGAGTAAATGGGACAGGGTGGAGCAGGGAAGAATGAAGAGCAGGGTAGGGGACAGTGACATACCAGACAATCCGAGAGGGGAGGGAGGATCCATGCTGTCCACAGCCCCACCCCAAGCACATGTACACTGCTCATACATGTACACACACCTCTCTCCAAAGCAGGGATACTTGTGTAGACAGACATGCACATACATGCTGGCCCACATGCTCATACCTACCCACCCCTAGGCCCAGTCCTCCTTCCCCACCCCCAGATGAACACACACACACACACACACACACACACACACACACACGCGCTCACATACTTCCTTGTGTCAGCGGTCGAGTCTGTCTTTCTAACCCCTGTGATGGCCAGCTGGGTTTGGGCTGAGCTGGATCTGGGCCACCTCAGCGCATTCCAGGCAAAGTTTCGGGGCTGGGGCTCTGGCCTTCAGGTGAAGGTCATACTGGAGGCCACCAAGGGCTGACGGTGGTCATTGCCTGGACCCTGTTTCTGGTCATCACCCCCCGAAGAGGAAGCCCCTGAGGTGGATGTGTCAAGTGTGTGCAGGCCTGGCTGACCCCGAGAGGTGACACAGTGAGAATATCTTATCCTGCACCTCAGGTGCATATGCATGTGCACATTCACATACTTACACTGTGGGGCTGGCCCAGGGCAATCCTCCTGCCTCTGAGCAGCAGCATGAGAAGAGCCACCCTGCAGGATGCCCCAGCTGGGCCTTCAGGTGTCCCTTTGCTGAGCAGATGACATGTGATGCTCTGCCTCAGACTTCACCAAGTGCCCCCAACACCAGGGACACTTCTGCTGCACCACGAATTCAATCTCACTTTGTGAGTGCCAGATCCCATGGGCAGCTGTTTCTGGGTCACCGTCAGCCAGAGCCCTCCCAGCAGCCTCTCCCATGGGGCCTGGCCCTTCACAGGTTTCTTGAAGCTTTCTGAGCAATGGGCATCTGCCGTCCCACATTCTGTGAGTCCCCTGAGTCCCTCAGGCCGTGACCGTAGCCTCCTTCCTGTCCCTCTGGTCCCCTCTGTCAGGTGGTCCAGGCAACTTCCGGCTGGAGCCCAGGGGGAGGCCTCACCCCTGCTCAGGGATCCTGGTGAATGTGGCCCCAAGGAGGCAGGAGGCAGCCTCAGTGCCCTGTCTCACCTGTTCGAGGTTCCAGAGCCTGGGGAAAGGGCAGAAAGGGAAGTGGAGCAGCCCCCACCATTATGAGCCGGGCTGTTTCCGGCGGCACTGTGGTCTCCTTTAGGGTACCCGGAAACATCTCCCCAGGCCAGTGTGAGCAGACTGAGCACACAATCCTAAGGACTCCACAAAGACCCCCAGAAAGATAAAAAAGACTCCTAGCAGAGACCCCTAGCAGAGACTCCTAGCAGATCCAGGCAGTCAGCCCCAGAGTCAGACAAAACTTTCCTCGGGTTACAAACAAAATCCACACACAACCATGGTCACACCCATACCCTAAGTTCCAACAGACACTTTCTCTCTGGGAGACCTTTCAGTATCACACTGGCTTTTGATAAGCTCCGAGCCATTTCCGGTGTGAAGGTATGTGTGTCTGGAGAAGAAGTTTCCTCTACCTCCCCCCGACCCCCCAGCTGCTTCATGGGATGGACAGTGCTGCAGCCCTGAGGTGCTCTTGGCAGGTGAATGGGGCCTGGGTGGCAGTCAAGGTCAGATAACAACTCTAGGCCAAAGCCCTGCTTAGTTCAGGGGTTCAGCCTCACTCCCCAGCTGAGAGCCCCTGGCACCGACTGAAGCCTCTTGCGAGTGCCTGGGGGAGCCCTAGCCGGCAGCTTGCTGAGAGCTGGGGCGGGGGGGGGGGGGGTGTGCGGTGACAAGAAGGGACGCCAGGGGGCCTCCGTGCGGACAGGACCTCCTCCTCACACCGCGGGCTCCTGCCCTGGGCATCCCTGTCGCAGGGCCTGCAGGTGCCTGGCCCAGGCTGTCCCGAGAGGCAGAAAGTCCAGAAAGCACGGGACAAGGTTCGCAAGTTCCTGCAACACCACACAAGTAGACACTGCTGCTCCGAAAACCAAGTGCTTTATTCAGAACCTCCCCCTAGGTCTTAGAAAAACTGCAAACCACGTGGTTTGTACAAGGCAAAGGCTAAGGGACTGCAGGACATCCCTTTCTGCTGGGGCCCTTGTCCCTGGGGCCTCAGGCTTCCCTGGTCATCGCAGCTCTTAGCGGAGCTCCCGGGGCATCCAAGTCCTCACACCTCCCTCGGCCAAGGAGTGAGGAAGTGGGTATGGGACAAGGGCCAGGGTCCCCATCCAAGGCCCCTGTCCCCCATCCTGAGTCAGCTGAGCCCCAAAGCCAGGGCTCCCGACATCCTCAGCGCCCAGTTGTCCGGGTCTCAGCTCGGCTCGAGCACTGGAGAGAAAGCTGGTCGTGCGCAGGCGCGCGGGTCGGGGTGGGGCGTCCTCGCCTGCAAGCCCCACCCCTCACTCAGTACAGGTCCGCGAAGGGCTTGGAGTAGTTGAACATCAGGTAGTCCATGTAGTAGAAGTCGTAGGTGCGCTGCCGCTGCAGGGCGGAGAGCTGCGCGAAGTACTGGTGGGTGATCCTCGAGGTCGTGCGCGCCTCCTGCGAGTGCCGGTCCTTGAACCGCGGGAAGGTCAGGTTGCGCGGTGCTCGGATGAGGCTCAGAAAGAAGTTGGCGTCGTCCTCCATGCTCTCGAACTTGCCCACAAAGTCATAGTCGATGAGGCAGGGGCTGCACAGCCGGCTGACGTGGTCCCAGTGGATGTCCATGCCCACGGGCCGGTGCACGTCCAGCAGGTACTGGACGAACTCGGGGAATCGCACGCCGGAGCCCGTCCGCAGCGCCTCCCGCGAGGCGTTCGCCCGGTACCGGGCCAGGATGGCCTTGCCAAAGACGGGGTGGTAGTAGCTGTTCGGGTGCTCGAACTTGTCACGGAAAGCCGAGACCAGCCTCTCGAAGGGCTCGCGTACGAAGAGCATCTTGGTGTAGGTGCCCAGGCGGTGCAGGATGCCCTGGCGGTCGAAGGTGTCCAGCCGCTTGAGGGCGCTGCTGTAGTGGACTGTGTTGTGCTGTATGTCCGCCGTGGACGAGGCCAGCCCGGCCAGCACCATGAGCACCCGCTTCCAGTTGGAGCAGCCCGCCTTGGGCACCTCGCAGTAGAGCACGCGGTGGCGGTCCTCCACGAAGATGCGCGACACGTGGCGGGGCGTGACGGCCCTGCGGCTGCTGCTCGCCCGATACTTGGCACAGGCCTCCCGCATCACCCGCTTGCGCTCCTGCTGACTCTGGCGCAGGCTGACCCAGTGGCTGTCCGGGGTCCAGGGTGGGGGGACAAAGGTCTCGGACGAGCTGTTGGCCACCATGGCCACTGCAGCTGGCATCTTTTTGATGAGCAGCCGCCGACGCCGCTGCCGGAGTCGCAGACTGGTCCCAGTCTTTGGACGGAATTGAGGCTGGTCGGGCACCCGCAGTTTGAGGTCCCTCGGGGCCCGGCTGGACAAATCTCGTGTGACTTTCTCTGTGGACACCTTTACGTTGCCATCCTGGGAACTACCTGGTTGGAGGTCCTGGGACAAAAAGGGAGGTAGTCACCAAGGTGGACAGGACAGCTGGCACAGAGGGTCCACCAAGTCAGACTGCCGCCAGGACTGGGGTTTCTCCCCTCTCTGCAGCCTGAGTTCTTCCTCGGATGAGGAGAAAGGCTGATCCTGCGGGTGTGGCCCCCTAGTCTGTCTTGGTCCAGCTCACAGCCCGGGGCTACACAGTCTGGCCACCAGTGTGGGACTCAAGGTGGAAGTGGTATTTCAGCCACAAGATGGCGCGCTCCTCCCAGGAACCGGGTCAGGGTGGGCGGGGCGAGCCGAAGGCCTCAAGAAGGCTGGCGCAGATTTACTGTGTCTATTAGCACAATCCAAAGGAGCCATCTAACAGGAACGGGAAATTCATGGATCCAAAGCCCTGGGCTTTGTTCCCAAGGCTCCTGGAAAGGACTGGACACATTTTTCTTTTTAAAAATGGAGTCAAATTTTCTTCCTTGCCCTCCCTTTCTCTAGCCTGTGTGTGCTGAGATTTATCTGATTCTCAGAACTTACCTTGTGGGGCTGCTGTGGCCTGATGTTGAACTTTATTCCTAAAAAGCAAACACAGGAAAGAACAGGATTAGCAGCGGAAGTGCCATGTGGCTTTCAGGGACCTGCTTACAGGCCCTTGCCCTTTGGACACCCAGGCTGGAGGGAGCTTAGATTAGGCTCTGGGGAAGGCCAATTTGGGGTTCTTTGATCCCCTATCCCATGGAAAATGAGGTTGCCACAAGGATGTAGTTCCACTGGCTTCCAGCTGGTGCTAACTTCTCTGCATCTCATACCTAGTATGGCTTGGCAGGTGTGGGAAGGCACCCTGCCCAAGGGTACCCACACACCTGTCCTGTGGAAAAGTCAGGGTTCTCAGCCCATCCTCACCTCACCCCATCCTGCCATTAAGTCAGTGAAAGGACCCTTCTGAAGGCTTTGTCCTTCCTTTCTCCACACCCCGTCAGCCATGCCCTGGTTCTAGTGGATGCAGACTCTCGGTACTTGGAACACGACACATTTGCACCCAAGCCCCTGAGGCGACCATCCGGTTAGAGAGAGGATACTGTTTCATACCCTGGTTTGTTGGGGAGGATGGGAGACTTCCCTTGGCAGAGTTTATGCCACAGCCCTGGCCTCTTTTCTCAATGCCTGCCTGGCCCACTGGGGCATCAGGGGCTCTTTCTGCTCTTGGGCCCTTAAAGAAGCTAGAACTTCCAGCCAGCACAGAGGGGCACTGTTCCCAGCTGCACCTGACTGAGTCCTAGCTGCTGCCCAGGACAGGGAGGGTGCCATTCTGACAGCCCAGCCCATCCCTGTCTCTGTGTACTGGGCTAAGGGCCAGTGGATGGAGCCTAGCTGGCAAGGGACATCAGGTGTTTCCTGACCCGCACCTCCTCAATTTGCCCACAGGGTCCAGTTTTACAAACTGCTATGACTCTGATCCTGTGTGGGTCAGTCTGAAGCTGTGCCCATACATCTCCCTCAGTTGTTAGCAAGCAAGGAGGGAGGGCAAAGGTCACCTCTGGGATGGAAAGTTTATATTCCCTGAGCTTTCTGGAACCTTCTTCAAATCCCAAGAGGTGGAAACAAAGGTAGAACTTGGACATGCTGCCTGCATTCCCCCCACCCCGTAATGGGGATTGAACCTAGGGCCTTTGGACCAAACCACATCACCAACCTTTATTCATTCACTCAATCGTTCATTCATTCATTTGTTCATTCATTCTTTCATTTATAAAAGGGTCTCGATATGTCACTAAGTTGTCCACAATGGGCTCAAACTTGTGATCCTCCTGTTTCAGCCTCCCAGAGTGCTGGGATTACAGATGTGTATTACCATGCTACCTCTTTCTTCTGCGGATTCCTTTCGGCTGGGAGGAGGTGTGCCCTTCTTTGGGCAAAGGTCTGTGTGCCTTCCTTTCTGGGCATTCCTGTGGGGTGTGTGCGTGTGTGTGCACGTGTGTGTGTTGAAAAGCTTGGATCAGGCCTTATAGACTCTTCCAGAGACTAAAGGGAAGCTCCATGTGGTACATGAGCAGTGGGTGTTGCTCCAAGAGGATCCTTTAGACAGTGCCCCTGTCAGCTCCAAAGCCCACTTCCTTCCTCACCAGCCATCCTCCTTCCCTTCTAATCCCCTTGTCTCTGCAGATGCCTCCAGCACAAGCTTCCAGAGCTCAGTTCTCTCTGGCATGTTGGGTTTTCTCCTGCAGCCAGTGATGACAGATCTCTTCACCAGAAGGGACCCGCTGCGGCCGCTCAGCTTTCCTCTACACCACCGGGTTTCCTTAATTATTTTCTCCTGGTGATGGCAGCTGGCTCTGCTAAATCACTTCTCCTCCTCAGAGTCTCAGATATGGGAATTTACTCTGCTTGTCACTCCTGTCAACCTGTCAAGGTGTGATGGTGCTTATTTATATTCTTTTTCTGGGGCAAATGAGTCATACTACATTTGGCCAAGAGTGGAGCTGAGGAGCCACTTCCGAAGGCGTCCTGCCAGTCAGGGAAGTGGGAGGAAGACATACTGATCAAGGTCGCGGCCCCTATGGCTCTGGGTCCTGCTCTATTTCCCCAGTGTGGACAGACAGAAGGGTGCTGTCTCTGGGCTTTCCAGACTCTGGGTCTAAAGCAATTTCCACAGTTGACCCCCTCTGAGGCTGGCCGGTTTAAAAGAGCCTTTGGCATAGGCTGGATGGAACGTTTCTGGCAGGGGTGAGTGAGTTCTCTGACTTCTTGGCCATAGTTCCCCATAAAACTAACCTTGCTGCAGTTGGCCCCTCTGAAAAAGCATCTTGTAGGCAGTAACAGATAACTAGAACAGATCTTATGGGCAGCACTATGTTCCCAACCCTTAAACTTATGGCAGACCATTTAGGCAAAGATGAATCCTGTCCCCACAGAGCCTTTCGAATAAAAACAGAAACTTGAAAAGGACTTTCCACTCCGCCAAAGGCTCAGCGTCCCCCCCCCCGCCTTTGTTTCAGGAAAACCTTTTTTTTTTTCTTTTTCTTTTTCCACGCACTGCTCAGATAATGGCTGAAGCAAAAGGCTCTCTCAGTTCTAAGCAAGTTGAAGCCAGGAACCCTGGGTGTGCTGAGGTTGGTGTCTGCGCGTGCCAGAGCAGGCGAGGCGTCAGGACCCTGGACAGCTTCCGGGCGAGCCCTGGGGAGGGCCGCGGAAGGGCCAGCCTCTGCTGCTCCCCTGAGGGCAGAACCAGTGCTGAGGAAGATGGTGGTAGTGGTGGGGGGTGGACGCCTTTGTTCTCAATACAACCACCACCAACATTCCCCAAGCCTCTAAATAAACACAAAACCTAGATAAAACAGCTTGCTGAGCAACACAAGCCAGGGCTCCCAGCCTCCTCTCCTAGCAATACCAGGGGCCCTCCGGCCTCCCCACCCCTGGCCCAGGGGCAGAAGAGTCCCAAGGTCAGCCAACACTCGCTCCCCTCTCAGTGGCTAGGAGTTGGGTCCCCTCCTCTCAATACAACGTTAAAAATCTGCAAAGGCGATCCA
Organism: Heterocephalus glaber; assembly: GCF_053883595.1. NCBI lineage: Eukaryota > Metazoa > Chordata > Mammalia > Rodentia > Bathyergidae > Heterocephalus > Heterocephalus glaber. The sequence goes on from NW_028258349.1 coordinate 11,587,496, forward strand.
TCCCCCTGCACAGGAAGAAATAAACAACCACTTTCTCTTTCTGGACAGATGACATTCGTAGGGTGGCTGGAACACAGACAACATGATAAGAGTGAGCGCTGGTGAGAATAAACAAGGCGTGAGTTATGGGGACTGCCAAGTGCGCTGTGTGCTCTGAACTCTTCATTGGCAGAAGGTTTTTTTCTTGGTGTTTGGCTGAAAAGCTTCCTGGTTACCCCTAAGGGGAGGTGAAGGGTAACGATGCTGTGCAAGGCCAGTTTCTTAATAAGCAGTGTGTGCAGCCCAGGGCTGGGGAGGGTTGGGGAGGAGAGTTCTCCAGAATGTGAGCCACTGGGCAGAAGGGTCCCTTGCCTACTCCTCTCCAGAAGCATAGAGAGACCCCTGGGTCCCACACAAAACCCCAGTACCCAATTCTCAGAGCCCACTAGGGGTGGCAGTTTTCATCCAGGCTTTTGGATGGGCTGTGTAGGAACACAACAGGGATAAAAAAGCACCTCACTACCTCCAAGAAGGTCGAAGTCCCTCATGCATGCTTTACCTCCCCCAGCCCCAGGGTATTGAAGAGGGTTACAACTGCTCTGATTGCTGAAATCCCAGTAGTGAGAGGTCCCATCACTCTGTATGCTATGGCCCGGTGGAGACAGAGCTATCTGCAAGGCATCAAACCCACAGAGCAGGTATTGCAGGGAACTGCAGGAACAGGAGAGAGGCTGTGGGGTGGTGCCAGCCCTGAGTGCCAGCCTGCATGGAGTTTGACTGCTGCTTCTTGGATCTCCTGAAGTTTCCCAATCAAGCTGTTTCTTCTCCACTTTTCCATGTCCTGGGTCTTTAAATGGCTGAGCCAATGTGGCTGGATGTGTCACATGTGCATTGTCCTTCTCATGTCCACTTACGGGGCTTTGTCTGGTTCCCTTGGCTCAGGTTGGCCTGGGCCAGAGCAGATACTGAAGGCCAGGTCCTGTCTGGAGTCTTGTTCTTCCTCAACACATGCAAGATCCTGAGTCCAAGTCCTGGCCCCATTCCAGATCCCTAGCATTTCAGGGCTGGGATGGAATGCGGTTGTTTGGCCAGTGGAGGTGTCAGCATCTGCTCTGCTGTTTCCACCTTGTGTACCTGACATGAGCCTGAGGAAGGCTCTGAGTCAACAGGCAGCCCTGTACAATGGCCAGAGCATGCAGCCTCACAAAACAATGTGAGCAGAAAAGGCAGACAGGTGGACATGCTGCCCACTGGGCTTAGGGTGCAAGCCCTGAGGGCACTGCCAGGTCCCACTGTACAGGAAGTATGGAAGGGTTCTGAATGAGAAGTTATTCATTAGGGTTCTGCAGAAAAACACAATCAATACAGGATATATATGGAGGAGAGAGACAGTGAGGGAGTGGGGTGGGGAGAAGGAAGGGAGGGGAGAAAAGACAGGAGGGAGAAGAGGAGAAATATTTTTTTTGGGGGGGACAGGGTCTCACTATGTAGTTCAGCCTGGCCTTGAATTATGTAGCCCAGGCTGGCCTGGAACTCATGGCAATCCTCCTGCCTCAGCCTATTGAGGGCTGGGATTACAGGCATGTGCCACCATGCCCAGCAAGAGGAGAGATTTTAAGGCACTGGCTCACACAACTATGGTTGGCAGACTAAAATCTGCAGGTCAGGCCTGCAGACTGGAGAACCAGAGAATTGATATTGTAGTTCAAGTCTGAAGGCAGTTTGGAGACAGAATTCCTTCTTCATCTGGGAACCTCAGTCTTTTAAGGCCTTTTAAGGCCCACCTACAGTATGAAGGGTTAGCTGGTGTCTTCATTGTCTACTGATTTACATGCTAATCACATCTAAAAGTACCTTCTCAACAACATCTAGATTGGTGTTTGACCAAACCACTGAGTTCCCTGGCCTAGCGCATAGGGTACATACAGGTAGCCATCATGGGAGATATCTTCTTTTACTGTGGTTACTGTGACAAAGTATCACAAATCAGGCAACTTAAAATAACAAACATGTATTCCATCACAACTTGGTTCTGAAGTCTAGAAATCAGTCTATAAACCATGCTCCCTCTGAAGCCTCCAAGAGAGGATCCTCCTGCCCATTCTAGCTCTGGGTGGCCCCAGGTGTTCTGGGTTATGGTAACATAAGTTCAGTTCCTGCCTCTTCTTTGCATGGCTGTCATCTCTCCTGTGCATGCCCCATCTTCTCTTCTTATAAGCACACAAATCATACAGAAATACAGCCACCTAATGGCCTCCTTTCACTTGGTCATATAAACAAAGACCTTGTAAAGTCATAACTAAGGGTACTAGGGATTGAGATTTCAGCATTATTGGGGCACAATTCAACCCAGAAGGGGTATTGTGATTTCAGGGGTTTCAGAAAGTTCAGAGGGCAGGAACACCCTGTGGGGTTGGGTCTTTGGGTCACTAGTGAAAGACCATCACTAAAGCTCAGTGTCCTTAGGGCAAGGACCATGTCTTGTTTATCTGTGTCAGTCTGGCACAATGCCTGGCACACAGCAGGCGCTCAATAAATGATTGTGGCAAGGCTGATGCCATTCGGACTGAGGTGCAAGGGATGCTGGGCTTCTCCTCAGCAACTCAGGTCAGGTTTCTAGCTGCAGTCACCAACCTCCAACAGGAGCTTCTCCAGCTCAGCACCTCACAGCCTGGGAAGAGCCAGCAAGACTGGGTGGCAAGTGCCAGCCCAAGCTGAGGGATCTGTCTGCCCCCACCCTGGCTGGGTGGTCAGGAAACCCTGGTGCCTCTTGACCTTGAGCACCCCTGCTGGCTGCTTCCTGCTGCCATCCGAACCACGTCAGGCAGGGGCCTGCTAATGGGATGGGGACTCCCAGTGGCGCCTCCTCCTCTGGCTCTTTCCCAACAGCCTTGGCCCCAAGGTGAGGGGCAACGTGTCCCATGGGCCTCTGACTGCCTCATGGTGCACTGCTACCTTCATCTAGGCAGACTGTTAATGTATGCAGATTAGATGCAAAACCGACGATCAACACACTCAGCAATTAAAGGGCAGCCTGGGCTCCAGGCGTAGAATTTGGATAGAAGCCTCACTAAAAGGTCTTAAATACTCACTTGCGTTCATGGAAAAATTCAGCTTATTAATTTCTCTGCTAAGTTCCCAGGGCACAGCCCAGAGATGGCTCTGTCACCGTCATGCCGCCCTGATGCCCTGGACATAGTTGCAGCAGGTGCCCTTGGAAATGGAGTTCCAGGCAGTGGGGCTGCCCCAGACACAGGTGTCACTTGCTCCTGGACCCTAAAGGTGGCTCTGTGGCCAGTGTGTGGACCCTGGGGGAGGTGGGACAGGCCATAATATCTGGGTTAAGTGGCCTCTGCCCTTAAACCTTGAGCCCTGGCCTCTGTGGGTGAGCCTCTTCTAGTTGCAGACTCAGTCACAGTAGGGTCTTTCATAATCCCCTCCCTGATGCTATAACTGAATACCCAAGATGAGGTCATTTCTAAAGAATAGAAGTTTACTTGGCTCATAATTCTGGAGACTGGGAAGTCCAAGAGCAAGGTGCTGGCTCTGGTGAGGGCCTCTCTGCTGTGCCATGACATGGTAGCGGGCATCACAAGGCAAGGGACAAGAACTGGCAAACTCAGGTCTCTCTTCCTCCTCTGATAAAGCCACAAATCCCATCAAGGGGCCCCAGCCCTAATTACCTCATCCAACCCCAATTACCTCCCCGCCTTCAAATACCATCAGCATATGAATTTGGGGGTTAGTCTCTAACTCATGAGCTTTGGGGGGGGATACACAGACTACAGCAGAGTCATACAGTGACCCCCAACCTTTGCTCAGCCCAGAGCAAAGCTTTTTCCCCCTTTGCCTAGAGAGTCTGCTCTGAGTCACAGCTTTTAATGAAGGATCAGAACTCACTGAACTGATGGGTGACCTCAGACTTGTTCCTCAGCCTCACTGTTTCTCCCTCTGTCAAATGGGTTAGACATGCTCATCTCACAAGTCCACAAATGTGCAAATGAAGTGAGCCACTATTCTGGGCACAGTGTGAGCCTTCTGGACAGAAAATGCCAATTTCAGGGGTTCTCGTCTTGTTTCCCCTCACAGGAGCTGAGTGTTCCTGAACCCAGCTCTTGAATCCTGTGCAGAGACTCTGGGATGGGTAAGCGAGGGAGAGAAGTCATTCTGTCTCGGGCTGATGGGCCCCTGATGGCTCTGACCACTACTTGTTTTGTTTAGTGATTCCATTCTTTTGCCGCTGTGACTAGGATCCACGATTCAACTCAGTAGTTCCCTGTCAGCCCAGCCTCAGCTGTGAATTCCCTTGGAGCTGTCAAAGAGCTGAGCGTCCAGGCTGCCTGTCAGTCAGCCAGCCAGCTGGTTAGCCGTGTCTGCAAACCCAGCAGCTGTCCCGCCTGCCCCGCACCGACCCACCTGCCCATCACTTGTTGAGGAGGGGAGTCCTGGGCATTTTTCCTTCCATGCCCTTGCTTGCCTCAGGGAGGGGTCCTCAGCCCCTGCTTCAAAGCACTTGTCTGTCAGAGCCTGCAGTGACTCCCACCATGTTTGGGGTGTGTGGCTCCAGCACACATGTGCCACGCGCTGCACTACAACTTGCACATGTGAGTGTTGGTGGGACTGAGTTTGTATGTCTTATGGTCTGTCACACCATACGTGTCACGGGGATGAGTCACCATGCAGGTCTGTGCTGTATGGGTTCGTGGTCACTGTTGTGTGACGTGGGCGTGCTGTGGGGAGCATGCTTATGTTCATGGCCTCTGTGAGTCCACAGCACATGACTTAGAGAAGACCATGCCTTATCTCTCCATCCAGTATTCTTCAACAGAGATGGGCCTGGAAGGGTCAGCAGGAGCTAGTGAATGTTGCTGCAGATGGGCAAGGGCAAACTTCATGACACCAGCAGGAAAGCCATGTACCCCTGGCACTCCCCATCTCTGTCCCCTATGCAACGGATGTGCTGTTGGTCAGCTGGCCCACCATCCCAAAGCCCATTGTGGCAGAATAGTCATGCCATCCCACAGGGCAGGGACTAGAAAGCAAAGGTCCTCATGGTCCCAGCTAAGGCTCTAAACTACTGGTGGTGAACCTATGGCACGTGTGGTGCAGTGGGCTATTTGTATCATTGAAAGCTCTAACAGGTTTGCTGTCACTGCTCTACACCTTATCTTCGAAGGCTCAGGGAAGGGTGGAAGTGCTTTAAGCTGTGGAGTTATTTTGAATTTAAAGACCATTGTGTAATGAAAGAACAAAGCAGGAGCAACAAGAAAGGTCATGAGATGTTGCCATTGGCCAAGCAGGGGCTGTCTGAGGCCTGGATGATAATGAGACAGTGAGGAGACATGAAGGGTATTTCAGGAGTCACCAGCACAGTGCTGTGCTGCAAACGGTCAATAACAGGCCCTCATGGGCGGTATCACCTCAGGACGTGGGGCTGCTGGGAGCCCAGTGAACACTGGTTTCTGGCTTGAGCAGCTGGTGGATGCTGCTGCCATTTCCTGTGTGTGGGGAGAGGTCAGCCTTGAGTTTGCAGTGGCTGTGGGTTTCCCATGTGTATATGCTCCAAGGGCATGCAGGAAGGGGAGCAAGGTCAGAGGAACAGGGAAGGGCACGTTTGGCAACCCATGGCTCCTTGAGGTGAGGAGGGCTTGGGACCTGCACATCTCAGGCAGAATGCAGGGCTTGGAAGGCAGGGCTGAGGAAGTGGGCCTGGGCCTGAGTCCTCCTTTCTCTGGGGCCCCTGAGGAGCCACAACCTCTTAGCATAGCTCCTACAGTGGGACAAGTGTGTGGGGGAGAGGATTCCTGATGACTGCTCTCCAGCCAACTCTGTAGGAATGGGCCTAATTTGCCCTAAGTAAAGGTGAATTCTTGCCATGGGATCATCAGGAGATAACTGAGTCATGCTGGAGCCTGAGGCTGAGGGGACTCTGCAGAGGAGCTGTTTGCCAGAAAAGTGCCAACCACAGCAACTGGTCCAGCCCTGTGTCAGGTGCTCCAGGGACAGAAATGTGCAGCATGTCCTTCACTGGACCAGAGTCAGGCCATCAGAGGCAGCCAGTGGGGCAGCCTCATTACCGTGGTGGCCTGAGTGAAAGATAATGATCTGTCCAGCTCTAGCTGGCCTCTGGATGTGTTGTTCTGGCAGCAGCGTCAATTACTGAGCTGGCCTGTGGCTGTCAGACTTGTCACAGCAATTGCCTGTGATACCCTGAAGAGCCACAAAAGTAAATCCTTCTTAGCGGGTGCTTCTTTGAAGTGCCCCCTCCTCCCCCTGCCCTGCAGGCTGCTCTGTCCTGAGAGCAGCACTCCAGGCCCCCTTGGGGACACTGGGGCTCCTGCAGGCAAGACTGAAAGGGACAGCTCCGGGACTCTGGGACGGATGCTCTGATCCTTGGCAGAGCTCCTCAGATGGCCACGCATGGGCCATCAGTGCTGCCCCCCTTCAGAGGGGTCCCTGAGTCTGGATAGCGCTTCCTTCCTCTCAGTCCTGATTCAAGCCTGGTGGATGGACAGCTGAGCTCCCTTCTTCAGTCTCCAGTGTCCTCTTCAGCTTTGGAGAACACTGAGAGGCAATGGTATTCCAGGGGTCACCTAGTGTGCCCGCCCAAACCCCCCAGCAATTCTGGCAACCCATAGACTGCAAAGACAAGGCCAAAACCTGCCTGGAGCACTCCAAGGGGATTGCAGGCATGGCAAGGGGGTCAGTCTCGCTCTTCTCTGCCAAGGGTCTGGAACACTCCATATTTGAGAGGAGAGAGGAATCTCATAGGACAGGGTCTTGAACTTGAGTCAGGTGCAGGTACAGGCTGGGAAGAGAAGCTCAGGAAACTTCTGGCCTGAGGATTTGGCTGGCCTCTGTGAGAGGTAAGACCCTCAAGGACAGAAATTGCCATGGGCTTGGCATGGTTGGCTGTGGGGATACCTTCTTCCCTGGATACCTGACCAAGAGCCCACATCTCCTCCTTTCTTAATGACCAGCCCTTGCTCTGCCCAGCATAGCTCCCTGTAAGCAGAACTCTTCCAGCCAGCAGCAAACCCCACTAGGCCAACCAAATGGACTTACCACAGTGGCCCTAGGACCATCCCAGGAAGCATTGATAACCATCATCCACACCTATATCACACATTCATACAGGCCCACAGTAACAGTAGATCCAAGAGAAGTGACCAGACCTGGAGTGCAGACTACATGGCTGAGGTAAGGGAGGAGGGCTGAGGGACCCCCAAAGGCTGCAGGTTCAAAGGGCCTTCTGCAGGCCTCTCAGAGACAGCTGATGGTAGCAGGAAAATGGATTGGGATGATGACATGAAGATGTGGGCGAGGGGTGGTGGGGCCTGAACTTAGGAGGGTAGGCCAGGACAAGGGGAGGGTAGATTGTATAGAATCACCAAGCAGGAGGCCCTGGTGAATCAAGGATGTGAGGGGTGGAGGTGGGAAATATCTGAGGGACCCCTCTGCAATGCTTCACCAGTATCCTTCACAGAGAAGGAGGTCTGGGGGGATGGAGAAGCCAATATGGGCAAAGACCAACCCTGGGTCACACCAAACCTGAGACACAGGCTTGAGAAACACCTGAGGGAAAAACTCTCAGCTGACAACAGTCTGGAATTTGGGTGCAATTAGTGTTTGCTCTGGCTTGTATCTAGATGTCCCTCCAAACCCTCATTTGGTCATAGGTAGCAGTTTTCAGAGGTGGCTGGATCTAGAGTGTGTGATGCTGGGACTAAGGAGGTGATGTTGGGATTGAATCTTGGTGCAATACTAGGATTGAGGCTGCCCCACCTTGAGTGTGAGTGCTACTCGCCCTAAGGTTGGGTAGCCTAGATAAGATGTGAGGGACAGAGAGGATTGCTGCTTGTCTCTTTCACTTGTTGGTTGCTGCTTGCTGCCTTGCTGCCTTCTGCCTGCCATGAACTCTTTCTCCCTTGTGGTGGCCCTCTGCCATGACACCCAGCCTTGGAGCCAGCCAACTATGAACTGAAACCTCTACAAACTGTGAACCAAATAAACCTCTCCTCCTTTAACTTTAAGTGTCAGACATTTTGTCTCAGCAACAAGAAAAGTAACTAAGACAGTGTCTGTTTATCCAGTTCTGGGCCACCTATTCCAGCTTTGGAGGCAGCACAACACAAACCACACAACCCAGCCCAGTGACTTCCAACAGCCTCGAAACACCAACATCACTGAATAATGCTGCCCTCATTAGCTCTGAACACAAGAACATTAAGTAGAACCAACACTGGAAATGTCATCCGGAATTTTCACACTTGTCATGTACACTTAGAGCATGCCAAAGTCTTCCAAGGAAATCCCTCAGACAAGACCCCCCCTAGTCTTCTCTCCTCTCCGATACTTTGGGGATGTCTCCCTAATCTGGGAGAGGGATTGTCTGCAGGGAATTTGATGCCAGGGTTTGCCTGGAGGGGGCAGATGGGCTTCGGGGTCCTGGAAGACACTGTCTGAGGTCCCTGAATATTCCTTTCAAGGCTCAGCAGTTCTCTTCTCAGCTGCTATCTGCACATCTGCAGCAAAGCCCTGGAAATTAGACCTGGCTAGCTTTGCAAATAGAATATGCTCACTGTGTAATGGTTACCCAGAAGGTGACTGGGGTCATCATGAAAGAAGAGTTAAAGATGTTCTGAGCTGTTTTCCTGCTTCCCTTGAAATCCAACCAGAGCGGCTGCTCTCAGGATGAAGCAAGCGGATCACAGGCAGGGAGGCGGCCCCTCCCACTGCTGCCTGCATTTCCAGAGGAATTAAAACTTCAGTCTATATAACCAGGCAGGTGTTTTGGGCCCCTCTTTGCAGTTGTGAAATGTGCTATTCCAGGAAACAAAAGCAGCCTGGCTCATGTCTTTGGCTTTCCAGACCTGAGTGTGGTGGAGGCACAGAGCCACCCACCAATGCGTGGATGGGGAAGTCCTCTCTGGAATTAATGATTTACAAACATGGTGAGAAATGCTCAGCCCACTGAGGCATCTTCTGCAGGATTAAACGTCACTCCTTCTAATGACTTGATTTATGTCTGGAGGTTTACAGCTCCAAACAAAATATTGTGATGATGGCAATAAATCACAAGGGGGATGCTTACAACAGTGACTAGCATGTTTTTGGCTTGTTTGGGAGTGGATTGCAAAATGAGGGGCTGCTGGGTAACAGCATGTGAGGCAGGGAGGGTGAACACAGAACACAGATGATGTCAGGCAGTGGGGAATTTCAGCAGGGGCATCAGAAGGCTTTGACTGCTTGAGGCTTTGGGGAAGGATCCCTGGTTGAAGAAGCTAGAAATTTCCAGGAAGGCACTATTCTGAGCTCTGAGGTTTGCAGGTGCAGCTGAACACCCTGGGAATGTCATTTGCAGCTCTTGGCCAATATTCTCTGGAGCATCCCCAAGTGAGAGATCCACGCTAGGCCAGGCTAGGATGGCTCTGCAAGGCTGAGTTCCCTGGAAGAATGGGGGACATGCTGCAGACAGGTGGCTGGTATCTCTTAGATGATTAGCAAAAATTGATCCCCGGAGACCAGGACCCTGCTCTGTGGAGCAAGGCCTCAGAGGAGTTGAAATCCACTTCAAGGATGGCCTCCACTACAGATCTGGATAGAGCCCAGCCGGCTCTGGCCAGAAGTCTGGGAGCATATGAGCCTCCTCCACGGTAAAACTAATCTTGTCCTTGGCACCAAAACAGAGGGAAAGGGGATGGGGAAGGTGGGACTGGGGCCTAGTTTCAGACCAAGGTCTACTCATCCTAGCAGAACACAGCTGCTGGCAGACAGATGTGTCCTTGGAAGAGTCCTATAGCCGAGAATGCTGTAGCAAAGACAATGTGCCCGTAAGAGGTCATGGTTCAGGGTGACTCAGGAGTGCCGGGTCCTGGGAAAAGTGAACCAGGACTAGGTATGTGGCCTTGACCCTGGCTCAGGGTGCATTTAACTGAGAGATATGGGTGGGAGAGGCAAGGTGGGGCTCAGACACTGCACAAGGAGTGTCTTCCATGTCAGATGTGATAGAGCGGATGATGGGGAGATGTACCTTCATAGCAGGTGGGATGGTACATGGATTGTAGGTGGGTGGGAGGGCGGTGCATGGGTGGTGCATAGATGATGTATGAGTTGTGGGTGGATGGTGTTGGCAGTGAGTGTGATGGTAGGTGATGGTACACAAATGGTGGGTAGGTGGCACATAGAAAGTAGGGAATCGAGATGGGCAGTGGGTGGTACTTGAAATCCCCCCACCCCATACCGGGCATTGAACTCAGGACCTTGTGCTTGCCAGGCAGGCGCGGCCCCACTGAGCTACATCCCCAGCCCTGGTACTTGAAGTCTTGAGGATTTATGGTGGAGAACCACAAGGGCTGGGGCTGTACAGGCAGGCAGCAGGAGGGACACAGAGCCTGGACCAGAGTTGTGGAAGCCACACAGCCACAGGCCCCCATTAGCTTTGAGCTTATATCCTGGTTGGCAGGAGGGCACCAAGTCACAGAGAGGTTAAGTACTTCACCCTCATCCGCACTGCTGGCCCAGTGGGTGGCAGAGGCCAGGTCTACACCAGATCTGACTCTAGGCACTGGTCCTAACCTTTACCTGACACTGCCTGCCAGTGCGTGGGGACAGGGGCCTGGCCAGGGATGGGAACAGGGGGCAGGAAGAGGATCACAGAAGGTCTCCCACTACTATTCCACCAAGGTCACACAGTCAAGCTCCAAGCTCCAGACTAGCCTCATTGGCTAAAGGTGCAGCCTCTGGCTGTACCATTCTTGTGGGCCAGAGTTACGGGAAACTTGGGCCTCCCTGGCCTTCTCTGACCCTCCAGAAAGGTAGCATTCATGATAAAGGAACAGAGGGACCCCCCAGAGGCCCCCATTAGCCTTTAGCATATATCCCAAGCTGCTGAGAAGGACGTCACCTCTTTAAATACTGAGAGCAGCCTCCAATGTCAGAAGACAAAGCTTCTATCCATCTTTGATTAAAACAGAGCAAGGAAAAAAAAACATTGTTTGTTTTATAAAGTCTGGCAAATTTTGATAATGAAACCTTTAGAATATATAATTCAGAAACCTTTCTAATTCCAGGCAGATAAGGAATAATGGTAACGTATGTCAACTTCAGAAGCAAAAATAACCTTTTATCACCTAATTTAACAATGTTGCTGGCGAAATATGTTAGGCAAATGTAAAATGCTATTTAAATGATAAAATACGCTGTCTTGGATGGCAAGGATTTTAATTGCCACAAGCAGAGTCCAAACACACTTCCATGCCAGCCCTGACAGACATGGCTAATGACAGGGCGTCCATAACGAGCAGAGGCAGAAAGGGTCGGTCCCGATTTCTGCTGTCTCCCCCAGGAACTACCCACTCCTGACAGCTGTCTGGGCTCAGCGGCGTCCATCAACATCATTCCCTTGTGATGTACGAATTGGTTCAGATATTAATATTAATCGGCCAACACATTAATATTAATCACTTAATATATACTTCCCATGACAACAAGAGATAAAGGAATCTTATTATGTGGCGGATCAGGGAACAAGGAATATCTAAGTGGATTTCCTCAGGACACACAGCATAAAGAAGACTAAGCCTCTTAGGCGTGTTATCTCTGCAGAGAATGGAGCTGCACTCACGCATGGGCAAAGTACCAAGCAGGGAAAGCCCAGTGGGAGCGATTTTCTCTCCACAGGCAGGGGGCAGTGCTTCCCCCAGTCAGGAAGGCTGGGGAGACCAGATGGAGTTGGCAGCTGCCGAACCCTTTCCTCTCAGGGCTTGGGCAGTCAGGGGGCCAGGCCCGAGCCCCTCATTCCCAAAGCAAAAGACACAATGACTCTACCCTCTGCCTTGGCCCTCCTCGGCTTAGGGGAGCGGGCACATCGATGCTGTAATTTTTCAGTTGGGGACTTGGTACGTGCCAGGCTCTGTGCTGAGGACACAGGGTGGATAAAGAGAAGGTCCCCCTTTGTGGTGCTTCAGCAGGGTAAGTTTCACCACCCCTGCTTGGCAGGAGGGCACTGAGTCACACAGAGGTTAAGTACTTCACCCTCATCCACAGGCTGGCCCAGTGGGTGGCAGAGCCAGATCTAGACCAGATCTGACATCAGAAGCTGGTTCTAACCTTAGCTGATACTGCCTACCCGTGCTTGGGGACAGGGGCCTGGCCAGGCAGGGGATAGGATGGAGATAAGGGGCAGGAGGAGGATCACAGCAGGTCTCCCAATGCCACACAGTCAGAATGGGCACAGGGTTTTGACCTTGAGCAGCCCACACTGGGGTCCTCTGGGGGGCCAGCCTGTTGGGGGGAAGGAGAGGAAGGAGAGGATCGCCTCCGTGCACACTGCCTTGCAGACTATCTCCACAGGCAAAGGCACATCTGAGCACAATTAACATTTGAAGCACTAATTATTTTACTTGGGTGTCTAAGTCTGAGGATCCTTTAATTTCAGTTTAATTGGAGAAAAATGGTCATCAGTTACTGAACAGTGGGAGGGCGGCTCCATGCTTCTTGCTGTGCGGAGCAGGGAATCAGCCCAGCGTATGAGGCGCTGCAGCACCTCGGATGGGCAAGGGCGCAGTGGGTGCGGTGGGAGGGCCTCGGCCACTCTGCCCCCATTGTCCCCAACATCTGTTGGGAAGGCTTTCTGGCCAAGTTAATTACTCGCCTTTTTGTCTTTAACATTCTGTTCCATTTTCTGCAACAGCCTCTGTTGCAAGAGAACCAAGCACAAGAGGAAATGGGATTCTTCTTACAAGGAGAGCTTATGACTTCCCCATCACTCCCCCTTGTACTCGATAATAATCTGAGCTCATAATGAAACCCTCAGGCCCTCCCCTGCCAGGCTGGCAGAGCTAGCAGGGGCGTGCATTTGCCTGTTGCTGAGGGGCAGGTGTGCTGTCATGGAGGAGAGGTTGGATCTGGGTGGTACTGGAACTCCTTCTGTTTCCCTGATTTTGGGTTGGGCACCTGGTGCCTAGGTTCTCCTAGGAGAACCTAGAGGCCTTGGTGCTGACCCCGGAATACTAAAAGGAATCTTTTATTTTGCTTTTGATTATTTTTACCCTTTGGTCCTCATGGGCCACCTATTCAGAGAATCAGTAGTCTAGACCCCTGGTGGGAAGGTGGCCTCCAGGGACCTGGTTGCTGGCTTCTCTGGCGGCCTTTGGGGATGGCGTGGATGGTGGCCTGGGGATGGAGCAGGAGTAGACAGCGATGGTCCAGGACACAGAGGTGCTACCTTTCATGCCTTCTCCTCTAGACGGTTCTGAGGCCCAGGCACTGTCATCATGGGGGTAGCCACATAAGAAGTGAGCAAGAAATGCCTATGGTCTGCCCTGTGTGTGTCTCTGCTGGTGACCAGAGCCCTTGCAAGGGCATGGAGTTTTGAGCCCTGGAGAAAGAGAACTCAGCCATGACCCCACCAGGGCAAATAACAGATAACAGACCCCTGCTCAAGGGCACATCCTCCCACCACTAAATCTTCCTCAGTCATGTTCTCAGTAGCTTCTATGACCCAGGCTGTCAACACCCCTGCGGGACACCCCCAAACCTCATCATTCTCTCAGCTTCATCTCTTCAGGAGAGTCCTCACTTTCTCAGGGTTCTCCCAGCATTCTGATCCCCCAATCATGCCAGCTTCCTGAACTGGCCCTGGCGAAGGTTCAGAGGTTTACAGAGGCCCTCACTTCCTGTAGGACTCAGGTGACAGTTTGTGGACAGGTGCAAGGCAGCAATCAGCCAGAGAAACAGAGCGCCTGCCAATGGCAGTTGCGTTAAGTCTTGCAATGGCATGGGCATTTGGTGAGCCGGCAGGCGCAGTGCCAGGCAGAACCCCCACGGTGACCTGCTGAGTGACTGTCGAGTGTTCAGAACACAGGGGCTCTTGTCGGCTCTCAGAGCACCCAGCCCCTCCCTCTAGCCCACAGGGTTTCTGGAGTTGGGAGCTGCCCTGGCTGCTCCCCCTCTGTCTCCTCCCCAGGCCCTATCTGGTGCCCGCAGGAACGTGAGCTCCCAGCCTGGCTTCCTTAGACTCCACTCTCTGTCTTTGGTCCTGGTGCCTGCACCCCTCTCCTCCCCTGGGGCTGGCCCACACCTTTCCCTGGGGTAAGGTCCCTCCATCCTCAATGGCTGTGCCAACTTCCAGATTAACGAAGGTGCCCCAAAGAAGAAAGTCTGAGCTGTGAGAAGTCCCAGGGAGTCATGACCAGCAGAATTTCATCTGCCTTCAGCCTCAGTTTTACCACCTCTACAATGGGGACTCTCAGGCTTTTTATCCAAGGCCATGTGTATCTTCTGGAATAGAGGATGATGTGAACAACCTGGTCCATGGCTTGGCAACCCTTCATCTTCTCTCCCCAGTGAGGACCACAGCCAAAACTTCAAGCAGAAGCGGAACCTCAGGGAAGGAAGGCTCTGGTGAGGGAACCTGGGGCTGCTGAAGAGGTGGAACTGTGAGCTTGCTCAGTGGTGCCAGGAGCATGGGCTGTAGGACCAGCCATCATAGCAGAAGCTGTGGTTCTGCTTCTCACCAGCTGTGGGGCCTTGGGCAGGTCTGGACCTACTCAGACCCTGGCAAATGGAGACGAAGATGGGTGTGGGAGTGGGTGGAGATTATGTGAGGTGGGAATCAGACCACCCAGGGCTGGTAAGAACCTCGGGCATTTTCAGATGAAGCCTGTTTGAGGCCCTACATGGTGTTGACCAGGCAGTGGGAATGATCTGACCTTGACAAGTGCCTCTGGGGCAGAAGAAAACTGGCTTTGGGTGAGTGGGGGCAACATCCCCTCAGCCCACGGTGGTGGGGGATCTGTCGGCATGCAGCAACTCCTTCTGCCTCTCTGGCAGGGACTTGAAATCCTCACCCATAAGACCACGTTCCTTCTCCCCCAGAACTCACCAGGAGCTCTGTAGTCATGGAAATGGGCAAGTGCAGAGGGAGTCAGGAGACCTGCCCGGTCTCCAGCAAATCCACATCCTGTATATCCTGTAGGTGCCACTGAAAACAGATTCAAAGCTTCCAAGGCTTCCTTGGGATTGTTGTTGTCATGAAACATTTCATTCATGCAAAAGAAAATATGTAATATAGAATATGTACGTTATAAAGTATAATAACAGGGCTAGGGGTGTAACTCAATGGTAGAGCCTTGTCTAGCACTCGTGAGGCCTAGGTTCACGGCCAGCACCCCCTTAACAGTAACAACAGCAACAATAATAATAACATGCACACCAGGGATTCAGTGCCCAGTTGGAAAGAGAATGTCATTGAGGGTCTCTCTGTGTCCCTTTCAGAGACCTTCCTCCTGCACCTGCCGGGGGTATCACTGCAGAATTCTGAGGCCATCATTCGTAATCTACTTATTTTATTTTATTTTTTCATATGTTTCTAGCCCCAAGTGACCTACTGCTTATTTTTTACATGGCAGCTTAGAATTGGATGCCATGGAAATATTTACACCACAGAAATTGGCAATTCTACAAATTGAGGCTTTCTTTTCCTCCTCACCCTGCCTCACAGAATGGGTTTACCAGTGTGTGCATGGTGGCAGACCACCTCCAGCAGAAGGAGTCCCCATCTAGGAGAGGAGGCTGCCATCAACTGAGGCCAAATGTCGGACTAGGGGTGCAGCTGTGAGTTGGACAGCCCTTCTGTGCTCTCAGTGGTGGGGGATGGGCGCAGCTACCTACCGCTTCTACTGCAATAAGTGACGGTAGGGTCCAGGCTAGAAGTGACCCCACAAATCTGTCCCCTCATTTGTTATTCTATGGTTCACTGTATTTACAGGCCATTCCCTGGAGTCAAACACATGCTTACCAGAGCTCTTCCCAACTTGAAATTATTTATGACTTGGCATTCAAGGAGGAAAAGCAATTTTCTCAAAACGTCTGATGTCATAATATATAGTCTGTTTGACATGCATGTGCCAAAACGGATTGCTCTGCAGGTCTGCCCCTCAATTACTATTACCCTGATTTAAAAAAAAAGAGAGAATTAATATTGTCCGGCAGGTTGCTAACTCAAGTAGCATCCGAAGAAAATGTCCAAAGGATCTTATAGAAAATATAGATACCTTGGAGGAAAGAACAGAACATATCATTTGTTTGGACAGATCCTTGTTGCCTGGAGTCTTCTGCTGTGTAACGCTAGAGTGAAATCTGCTCCTGGTTCCTGCAGCCCACTTCCTAGCTACCTTCCAGATGCACGCCTGTGTGTACACCTCTCCTGTCTGAACTTCACTAGGGACAATACTGCCTGGGTCCAGGCATGCTGTGACAAACTGAAAGAACATGTCTACCAAGAGGTGAATGTATAAATGAATTACATCACATCTATACAACTTGTCCCTACTACTTGTCCATAAAAATAAATTACCAATATGCACATCAACATAGTTGAATCTTGCAAACATTCCAGTGGGCAAAATAAGCCAGGCATTAGAGTACATACTGTAGGATCTCAATTATATAAAATTCAAGAATATGCAAAACTAACTTCTGGCAATCAGTGGTGACTTAGGCAGGTGGTGGGGTCTTGAGGGAGCAGGGCATGAAGGATTGTTCTGGAGTGAGGGAAATGCTTTATATCTCCTTTGGGGTAATGGAATACAGTTGTCAAAACTCACTTACAATGAATGTGTTTTCTTGTTTATAAATTATACCTCAATTAAATTGACAGAAAATTGTGTGAACATATTTTAGAACTCTAAAGTGCCATGTTAAAAAAAAATGCTATTTCAGTTTTGCAGAGATCTTGCTTGTATCTCAGAAACCAAATGGCAACACTTGGAAGGAAAAGGCTTTTTATAAAACTGAAAAAAGAAGTGGATTCAATAACACCAGCTACAGTTAATTTTCAATGAGCCTCAGCCATGCAAAGCAATGTGGGAAAACTCCTTCCACCATGCAAAGGAAGTCCCAGTCATTCCTTGGCCTGTGTGGGGTGAAGAGGCCAGTAAAGGGCTCACTAGGGGCCAGAAATGAAGGGTGCAGAAAGCCTGGGACCAGGTAAGATTGTGGAAGCACGGTCATGAAGCTCACAGCTGAGCCTCTCTCCCAAGATCACTTTCAGCTGGAAAAAGCCAGCTCACCCAAGGCTGCGCCTCCTTCCCTAGGCTGCCTGCATTGAGTGACTGGTTGAAATGGGATATAAATGCCAGCCTCCTCTGAGCCCATTCAGGACATCTCTGCAGCACCATCCCAGCTGCAGGGCTCTATGTGGGATTTGTTGACTAAATTACAGTCCGACTTCGGCCTCTGCCTACTCCTGCTCCCTTCCCTCCACTCACAGGCGTTGCTGATCCAAGGGCACCTCCCATCCCATCACCCCATGCACAGTCACTTCCTGTATGTCCTCAGAGTCTGTTGTCAAGGGTCTGAGAGGGCAGATGCTGAGATGAAATGTGAGGGTCGAATCACTTGCCAGTCAGTAAGCAAGAGGGACCCTAGAACTGGTAGTAGGTGGGCCACGGAAAGCTCCTGGCAAGACGCTGGACTGTAATTACTAAAATGCTTGAACTAGGCTGAAAATCAGAGGAAGAAAATGCTCTGATGTGTATATCAAGGTTGAGAAATATGGGGCAAATACTAATTTGGTAACTGGGAACCTACAAAGAGATTCTAACCTGCAGCACGAAGAGCAGTCTCAGGATGTCCTGATGAGTAGCAGCACCTCAGAAGGTGAATTCTTGCCAATGTTGGGGACCTGGCTGAGAAGGAGTAGGACCCTCAGAAATGGAATGAGTGTCTGAACTGATGCGTGTGTCAGCCCGGATTGTCCAGATTTCCTTGGATCCTCTGGGCTGTGGAAGCATCCTGCCCCCTGCAATACGGGCTGGTGCTCGCCCTTTAACTACAGGCACTGCAGACACTCTTGCTGGACAAATACACATCTCCCACACCTTGTCTCCACTAGAGCAATAACCCTAAAAGATGATTGAAGAATAGGATGAAGGTTTAAATTTTAGAAAAACTTATTACAGTAAGAGACGTATTACCCCAAATGATGGAATAAATGTGTTCAAAGTGAGGGGGAGAGTTTTGAGAATGTGGAGGGGGGTTATATGTACTATATTTTTTGATTTAAATATCGACTGTCTTTTTGATCATCCTTCATTGATCAAACATTACAGCAATTTCTGTCAAATAAAAACATTACAGAGCGTCCTCATCAACCTTATTCACTGGATCTGGCACAGTGTGACTTCTGGCTCTTCCTCAAAGTCAAAATGATCATGGGAGGTAAATGTTTTGCATCAGTGCAGGACATTGAGGCAGCCACAACTGCAGTAGTGCAACTAAGACACAAAAGGGATCTAGAACTGCTTCAGAAAGTGGCAAGAACAGTGGGTTTAGTGTGTTAGAAGTGAGGGGGGAATATTCTGAGGGAAATTAATGGCGATGTGTCTTTTATTGTAATAGATTTTTAAAAATTTGAATAATCACTGTAGTTTTTGAAAAGCCCTGATATAGTTAAATCACAACATAGCCAGCAAAGTGCTGGGTTTGTAAGGTAAGAAAGGAACAATATCCTGAGAGAGGCGATGGACCGAAGAGCAGGAGAATCCATACAGAACTCAGTGTTGAGACTGCGAGGTAAGAGAGCAGAACATAAAGTTGGATACAGAGAAATTGATAGGGGAACATTCTCTTGGGATACAGGATTTAAAAGCCCAGCAAAGACTCCAGAAGACAATGCAGACATGCTGCTAGGATGGTTCTTATAAACTGAGAAAGTAATGGCCCACACTAAATGAAGTCGAAATGAAGACTGAGTTGCTATGGCAGACAGAAGAGGAAAAGCAAGAAGCTCACAAAAATGATCATGCCACAGTGGACATACTACACACTATGAAAGACTGAGAAAGCCACTGCTATCTTCAGATACCTGGCATTACTTCCTTTTGTAAAGCAATACAGAAGGCACTGGTGAGAGGGGGACCAGCATGAAGAGAAGTCTTGTGGGGACCTCTCCTTGTCAGGACAGGGCTGGATGCTGAAGATGTCACTACAGACCTGGCTTCCCTGATATTGAAATGATAAAAACTAGATGGTGGTGGTTGGCGGCATAACCAAAGTGTGCACACTTATTCCAGTGGGCAGAAATGTCAGTCAAGAGGAGCCATCTTGCAGGGAGCTATGAGATTTTTAGTAGAATATGGTGTCCCTACGGGTCAGAGAGATGGGCAGCTAATGAGGGTACTGACTAATAAATGCAACAAAAAAAATCAAGGAGAGGGCTGGGGATTTAGCTCAGTGGTACCATGCCTGCCTTGAAAGTGCAAGGTCTTGAGTTTGATCCCCCTTACCAAATAAAAAGGAAATCAAGGAGGGATGATCAGGAGGCAGATGTCAGATGTCACAATAAGGGCACAACTCCTTGCCCAGCTTTCAGATCCAGAACTCAACAATCAAAGGACAGATCAGGCCCTCAAGAGGAAATGCTGCATGACATCATGGCAAATGAGCAGGTAACATTTCCCAAGTCTTCCCCCACTCCAAGTGACTTGCAGTTATTTATTTAGATAGGTGTACACTGGGGAAAGGAGGACATGTAAACATTTCTAGATTTTGGTCCAAGTTGACATTTATACCAGGGGACTTGGCCTCTGGGAAACTGAAGGATCACAGTGGCTCATGGTAGAGTAACAGTGTATCAGGCAAATAACAAATGGTCCAGGTCTAGCTCATGCCAAGTCACGGATTCCTGCCTGGTGATCCTTCTCCCATGTCCTGGGATATATAATCAGGATGAACCCCAATGCCTTTGACCTGAGGGATAAGAACTACAGAAGTAGGTAAGCCTTTGAAAGCAACCCTTTCTCTTGAGTCAAAATACTAAATTCAACACAAATTTACTTCTCTGGGACATTGTAGAGATTTGTGCCACTTTAAAAGACCTAAAGGACACAGGGGTAGTCATCATCAAATCTCCAGGTAATTCATTCATCTAGTCCTTACAAAAGACAAATGGGCCCTATGAGAGCCATTGCCCCAACTGCAACCTCAGTATCATGTGTGCTGTCTTTGCTAGGGAAGATTTACACAACCTCAGGTACATGATATGCAACCTCTGGTCAAAAAGAAGTATCAGAAATGGTTCACAATGACTTGAATGGATAGTGGACATTTATATTTTTGCTCCAGTTAACACTGCACTCCTTAGCTCTCCTTTTCACTGTCATAATACAGTCCTAATAAACTCCAGAGTTGTGTGGACACACATTCTGCCTCAGGGTCTGCCTTCCCAGGGAACCCAACATGCAACAGACAGAACAGAAATACAGGTTTGCAAAGGCCAAGCTGAGGTTACAGGTAGAGTTGACTCAGGCAGATTCATAACAGACAGCAAAGGGCAGATTCTGGCTGGGGCCTAAGATGGACCAACAAGCAGAGCAACTAACACTTAATCACTTTTGATCACTTAAGTGATCAAAACTGAGCTGAGGCCTGGTGCCACAGAATCTGTGTTGGGGGCTCAGCCAACTGAAAGAAGGGAGGTGCTTTTCAGCACCACGGACAGCTCCCAGCGTCACAAGGCAGGATCTCTAGGATAGCAGGCCCATAGAAACAGTAATGTGTGAGGTCTCCACAATGGACAATTGTGTGAAGTTCTGGGCATCGGCACAATTAGCTGACGTGACCACAACTGATTAGCACCACAGAGAATTCCTTATGGTCCCAGCGTTTAGAAGACAGGATTTTTACATGCACATCCTACGTGATATCAGTTCTGGGGCTTGCACAAAAATAATTTATCTAGAGAGGTTCAAACAATAATTCTCTCCAGAGTGGTTCAGTCTCTAGTGATAAAGGTGAATGGATATGAGATGGGTCCCTGAATCTCCTTAAGAGGTGGGGGGGGGGGAGAGAGAGAGAGAGAGAGAGCACAAAATATTAACCCACTCCTCCAGATCTTTTACTGAAACTCTGCTACAGTTTAATCTCAGGGATCTTCCAATCTGGGTATGTTTCAGAGTGATTCTCTTCTCCACAGAAAAGTTATTTTCACAAATGCTCTGAAGTGACCCAGTCCAGTAGGGGTCTCTGTCCCAGAACCAACTTCCCCTGGCACATGACTACTCAGGCCATGGAGAAACCTGATGGTCTCACTGGCCTAGCAGGAGCTCAGGCTTTGAATTTAGTATGGCACATGGTTGGCAAGTCATGGTTCTGCAAGTTGCAGATAGCTGCGGCTCTGACAAAGGTTCCTGTGGGTCAGTGGCGAGATCACCAGGGAATCCCACAGCTCATCTGCAGTGCTCATCTTACAGGGACTGTGTGAGGTTTGCTCCTACAAACTAGTTTGACTTTCTCTACTCAGAGCTCCTAAGGCTTATTGGACAGTTACAGCACAGGCTTATATTTGCATCTAATTCCAGGACAAGTTATAGGCACTTATTACAAATATTTTAGAAAATATTTTTAAATAATTTTTTTTCCTTTATAGTGCTGGAGATCAAACCTAGGCCCTGTGCATGCTAGACCAGTGTCATACTACAGAGTTACACCCCAGCCCTAATACTTTCTTTTAAAAAGTGCAGAGCCAGGGATTTAGCTCAGTGGTTCTGCCACCTGCCTCACAAGCTCAAGGTCCCGACTTCAATCCCTGGTACCAAAAAATAAAAAATAAAAAAATAAAGAGTGCATAAACTGGATGTGATGGTACATGCCTGTAATCTCAGCATTCTGGGAGGCTGAGACAGAAGGATTATGGTTCAAGTCCAGTCTGGGCAATTTAGTGACTTAGTGAGACCCTGTCTCAAATATTTAAAAAGGGTTGGGGATGTAATTCAGTGCAGAGGCCTGGGTTCAATTTCTAGTGGCAGAAAAAAAGTAGTACATAAAGACTTACTAGGAAAGTGAGAGGACTTCCTCTGTGCCCCTGCTTGGAGAGTTGTCCTTCTTGAGTGCAGCAACCTGACTCATCCCTGCCTCTGGTGCCACCAGTTCTGCTCTTTGTGGCATTGCTGTTTGTCAGCTGAGCCCTCACCACATCCCCTGACTGTCTCTTCTTGAGAAAGTCTCAGAGACTAGATGTCAAGGGGAAAAAAAGTCTCATTTTCAACTCCTACCTAACACCAGGGAATATTAGAAGAGACGACTAAATGTATTTTTGTAAAAATCAACAAGTAGGGCCGGGGATTTAGCTCAGTGGTTCCGCTGCCTGCCTTGCAAGCGCAAGAACCCGAGTTCAAACCCTGGTACCAACCCCCCCCCCAAAAAACCAGTATAAAAATCAACAAGTACATGTGAACTCTTGGGGACCATATTTGGGGCTGATGGAAGGAGTCTCAGATTCCACTCAACACGCAAGCAGATACAGCCACACACCTATGCATTCATAAATATAAGTACCACTGAGTCCCATGCTGTGACTGGAAGCAAAAAGTGAATGAATGACTTAACTAATTATTAAGTTGCTCTGGCACACAGGATAAAACAACAGTGTAGTTGGGATGAATGGGGGCATCTGAGGATGATCAGATCCTTAGGGGAGAAGACAGCTGGTCACTTAGCCACAATGGAAGGGGAGGGAGGGATGGTTTCCTGGTTTCGTGACTTCTAGAGGATGAGTGAAATTCGGATGGGGAGGGTGGAGTTAATCTTTCTCTGTTTGTTAATACTCCATCCTGTGGGAGTAGTAAGAACTCAGGCTGGTAACAGTCACGGCTGGGAGTAAGAAGGGGATGAGATTAGATGGTTGGAAATAATAGTTAAGCTGAAACCCTGAATCTCCATGAACTTACATTTTCCTTGCTCTCTCTCTCTCTCTCTCTCTCTCTCTCCTCACTCTCTGCAGATGGAAATGGAGTGAGGAGTCAAGGAAAATGCTTTCACTTTCCATGGTTGATGGGTTTCTGAGAGAGGGCATGGCTGAGGTGGAGAAGTTTGGCCCGATCTCCATGGACACAGCCACACCAGGAGGCCCTTTTGGGAGGCAGAGGAGACAAGGTCCTTAATTAATCCCAGCAATCTCCTCACCTTCCACTATCTCTGTCTCTAGTCAGAAAGAGTCTGTGCACTTTCTGAAAAACTTGCAGTCAATCTCTCCAGATGTCAAACAAGAACTAATGTTTATATCAGAATAATAGCACAAGGGCCCCTCACTGGCTTTCTGCTTCACTTAAAGTCAATTACTCTGCTTCTGAGAGGACTGAGCTTTGAAGTGATATGGGAATGTGTTTAATTAATCCTGTTCTACCTGGGGCCACCTGGTTTGTGGCATATTGCCCAAAGCCCCAGGATGGGGGCTCCAAAAGACTGCAGATTCATGAATCCTCCTGCTTCTGTAGTTGTTCCATTTTCCCAGCTAATGATTCAGCAAAGGGCAGAGATCAAATGCAAAAATTTTCCAGGCAAACATTTGCAGGGCCTTCTAATCTAGCCAATCTATGACCCCATACTCTCACATGGGTGGATGGTGAATGAGGGCAGAGAGTGTTACAGATTCCCCAAATCAGCTCCAGGAAGTTCTGAGCAGGCAGAGATATGATACATTTAGCTAGCGGAATGTTCTAGCTGCATGTCATATCCTCATCAAGAATGGGAAAAGGGTAATTGGATTTAAATGTCAAGATGTTCCCAGTATAGGGTGGAAGGCACACATCTACTTTCTCAGCTGCATTTCCCCCCTCTTTCTTGGTCTTAGGATAATGAAAACTGCAACCACTTGTAGCTGAAGATGATAGGAAAAAATTCTCCAGGATTTAGAGATAAACATTGGGTCACAACCTAGGGGCCAGGCGAGGAGCTATCAAATGCAGAGGCGATGTGACAGGCAGTCAGGGGAACAGTGAGAAGCCCAGGGCCTCACAAGGGGAGTGAGCTTGGCAGAGGACAAGCTGAGGAAAGAGCTGCCGAGGACACCCATCCCATCAAGAAGGCCACACTTCAGAGAAGAGCACAACAAGCCCTGGCAGTCTCTGGGGACAATTCCCTTCAGGGAGATCCATCCTGTGGCCCTTTTCTGGATTTTGAAAAGCTGACTCCTAGGGCTAACAGCATGGGAGGTACACAGTATCGCCTTTGTCTTAGTTCTCATTATGGCCACCTTGGTCACCATGGCAGCCAGTTTCCACTGTTGGGGACAGCTATGAATGCATGACTCAGTGGCTGTACCTGTCTATGAAGTGACAATAACGCATCTCACCTTCTTTCATGTATATTGGGGATAGGGCTTTGGACTTCAGCCTACATGGCCACTGACTCCCAACTTCCGTGGTATGGAAAGGGAGGTGGAGTGGTGACCAGGGCATCTGCCGGTGCTGGCGAGAAAGAGTCTACAAAGCCCTTATCTTAGCTGCCCCCAGGACACGAGACTCCTCTCAATGCCCTGCATTCTCAACGCTGCTCACACACAGTCACCCAGGTTAGTGGTTACCTGACGTGGCCTGGAAGGCACTGGACTACACATCCAATCTGAGCTCAAGCTGATACCCACAGTGCCTTTGAGAGCCCCCTTCTTTGGGGACAGCCGTGCTAGTCTAAGGACGCAGCCAGGCACAGGCCATAGACGGGGAAGAACCAGGCTAGGCCAGAACCAGTGGGGATCCTTCCTCAGCGCCCACGGGAAATGGGCGTCCCCACCCTCCATTCTGATAGGAGGGCCAGGGGGCCCTGGTTAGCCTAAGGCCTTCTCCCCACGCCTCACAGTTCACAGCTGAGGAGGAGAGGCGGCGGCTGCAAGGAGTGGGAGCCAAGCAGAACTCCAGGGCAGTTGGGTCTGGCGTGACCAGCTCCTGGCTGCTTCTCCACTGCTGACTTCCCAAACCACACCTCACCTTTGCAGGCCTCTATAGTCCACCTCCAGCCTCTTCTTTGCCCTCCAGTGGTCCAAGTCTCAGACCAGTGAGCACAATTAACAAAACAGGAATGATAAACCGTTCAGCCTGACAGCAGCATTTGGGCTACAGCTGGGTGCTCCAGTGGAACATGGGCCCAGGCAGGAACTGTAGAGGCTGCCTCCACTCCCAAGGACAGAGGGACTGAGGGTCCATAGAGAGGCGAGTGAGGCCAGAGGCCCTTGCAAGTGAGAGGAGAAATCAAAACCCACACCTGGTGTCTCTCTGTCACCACAGATTCCTGGCTTTGTGGGACTGGGAGCAGTTGCCTGTTTTGTTTTTGTTTTCTGCAGTACTAGGACTTAAACTCAGGGCCTTTGTCCTAAGCCACATCCCCAGCCCTTTTATATTTTTTATTTTGGGATGGCATCTCTCTAAGACATTAAGTTGCCTAGACTGGATCCGAATTTGCTATCCTCCTTCCTCCGCATCCTAGAGTCCCGGGATTGCAGGTGTGCACCACGCCTGGCCAGGCAGCCCTTTCTTTAAGGACCTTTGCCAACTGGTGAGATGGAGCCTCAGAAAACACACGTCCTTAATTAGAGACACGTGGGGGAGCGTGCTCCATTCCATTTAAAGGTGCGAGTGGTCCTGCTGGTGGAAAATGAAAATGAGATTTTCTGTAACTGTGGTTAAGACTGAAGTGTGTGTGTGTGTGTGTGTATGGAGGTGGGGTGGGGAGAGACACACACAGAGAGAGAGAGAGAGAGAGAGAGAGAGAGAGAGAGAGAGAGAGTCCCACTCTCTGGCTGCCAGTAGGGCAGGAGGTCAGGAGCAGGAGGCAGCGGCTCGGCTCACTGCAGGCAGACCTTGCCCCTCTCCTACCTCTCCTATCCACATCCTCACCTGCCTGGGGGTGCGTCTGACGCCTCTTCCCATCAATCTGCAGAGTTCTCTCCTCCAGCTCAATTGCTTGCTCTGCCGGAGAGGCAGATGGTTTTAGCCTTGTCTCGATGGATGCGCCCCTCACTCCTCTCTGTGCTTCAAGGCAAGGCAGGCTGCAAGCAGAGGAGGGGCCTGTAGCTGTCCCCGGCTCTCTCTCTTCATCTCTCCCCAGCCACGCTGTTTCCAGGGATGGGCTTTGTTCTCTGCCAAAGGCTGGGATTTTCTGAGCCGAAGCTGGGCCTGGCACTGATGCCTGCCAACAAACACATGGCTGTAAAAGGACGCTCCCTTCTCCCCTGGCCCAGGGACTTCCTGCCTGCCATTTGCTGCAGCCTCTGGGCTTGGCCAGGGAGGACCTCCAGACAGAAACACTACTTGCTCTCTGCTCAGCTTGATGCTGCGGGCAGGGGGTGTTTCAGGGACCAAGCAAGGGAGGAGACATGGCAGCCATCAGCCCTCATTCCTAATTCCCCTGCAGGGTCTTCACCCACACTCTCACCCCCAGCCTGGGAGTAATAGTCCAGGGAGTGTGCTGGTGTGGTGCCCTCTTTCCTGCCTCCCTCTCGCCTCACTGAGCCCCTGCCGTTGGGGTGACACAGAAGGACATTCTTCTGGGAGCTGGGAGCCTAGGGCCTGGCCTGGCTGACTACACCCCTGGCCTCCATCCCCACCTCACCTCAGGGGTAGCAGCCCTGAGTCATGCAGTGAGGGTCCCTGCCACTCTCTTGTCATATAAAAAAAAAAGGAGCCTTGTCCTGGAGGATCCATTAGAGCAAAGGCTGAGGTTCATGGGTCTCTACCCTCCACAGCAGGCTGAGGTGAGGTGAGGTGTGGGGACCCCGTGAACCGGATGTTGGGTGTGACATACAGGGGAGGTTTCAGCTCTTATATTACATGTTCTTTTGGCTCTGAAGCAAGGACCAGGCATGAATGATCTAGAATACTCCATCGTGTGCAGACAGAGCTTAGGATGGCACGCATGAAATGTGAGCACAAATGAAAAGTGGGACCAACAGAAAAAAAATGAGTCAGAAGATGGGTTTGGAAGGAAGCTAAAAGCTGCATTTCACAACCATGTATTCACTTGGTGCTACGATTCAGACAGGCGTCCCCCAAAGAATTACGTATGAAGGGCTTGGTTCCCAGTCTGTGGTGGAACCGTTGAGAGGAGGGGTTTGGGGAAGGAAGTTAGGTCATTCAGGATATGCCCTTGATGGGGTTATCTGGACCCTGGTCTCTTTCTCTCTTTTTGCTTCCTGGTGGCTATGAGGTAAGTGGCTTTGCTGTACTACATACTCCCTGACTTGATGTTCTGCTTCACCACTGGCCCCAAAGTGATAGGGCCATGCAATCGTGAGCTGAGACCTCTGAAGCTGTGAGCCAAGATAAATCTTTATTCATGAGTTGATTATCTCAGGTGTTTTGTTATAGTAACAGAAAACTGCCTAACATACAATAAATTTTGTATTGAGCTCTGCTGTAATCAAGAACTTCTCTGGACTCTGTCCCTTGGTGTCTGACACAGAGCTGAAAAGCTCTTGGAATTTCCTGAGTGATGAATGTTTCATTGTGTTAATGAAGTGACCTCCTTACAGCACTGGTGTGGACCTAGAGAACTTCAGGTTGAGAGCTAGCAACCAGAAACAACCACCTGAGAGACGGTGGGAACTTTCAGTGCCTGACCTCTGAGGAGCAGAGTGTCTAGGAATCAAGTCAATTGTGTGGCCAATGAGTAATCAATCTTCTTGATTGCTCAGAATCATTGAAGCCACAATAGAAACTCCAGGCAATAAGGCTCAGGGGAGCTCCTAGTTGAACACACTGATGTGCCAGGAGGATGATGGGTCCTGGCTCCAGATGGGGAAGGACACGGAAACTCTGTGTTCAGGACCCTGCCAGACCTCACCTTCTGGATATGCTTTCTAATAAAACTAACTGTACATATTTCACTTTCTTCAGTTCTGTAGACATTTCTAACAAATTCTTGAACCTGAAGGGGTCACACAAATCCCTGAATCTATAGGCAGTTGGTCAGCAGTGTAAGTGACCTGGGGATCTGCCTTGCAGCTGGTGTCTGAAGTAAGGTCAGTCTTACAGAGGACGCTGTCCTGAACTTGTAGGGTCTGATGCTAACTCCAGGTGGTCCGTGTCAGAATCATATTGTAGTGCAGCCCAGCAGGGGGTAGAAGAGAACAAGGGCTCATGCATTAGACATGAGCCTCCCCATGGCCGATGTAGAGCAAAGATTCTTGGTATGAGGACTAGACAGAGGCTCTCCCAAGTATTGGGCAAATATACTTGACCTTATCCATAAAGTAAGGGCAACCGTGCACTGCAGGGGGCTGTTTCCAGACCCTGCAAAGAAAGAGGCAGCATCACAATGGAGCACAATCCAGCTCCCAGCTGAACTCGAAGGCCAAGCTCATGTAGTGGCAGACCTGGCTGGTGGAGGTCAGGGCTCAGCTGGAGATGAAGGGGGCCCTCTCCCCTTGTATCTCAATCTTTGCCCGTATGGATTGAGCCACTAACACAGGTTCTTTTGTGTCCCCAAGGCTGTGGGCAGCTTCTGGGAAAAACAGGGCAGCTTGGGCAGCTTAGTCAGCTTTCAAGGAGAACAAAGCATCTTCATATCTTTTCTCTGCCCATGATCTTCCCAGAGCAAAGTAGAGAACCCAGCTGCACCTCCCACCCAGGGCCACACAGGAACCTTGTCTTCAATCAGTGTTTACACTGATGTAGACACAAAAAGACACATCGAGGGAACTGAAGTGGGCAGCAGCACACGCCAGACCCTCAGAGACGGTGCATTGCACATCTAAGGGAAAAAGATCATGCACCTGCCTGGCCCCATGTTGAGCATGGTCTCCATATTAACTCACTTAATTCTCACAATACCCTCTGAAGTAGGTTCTATTATATATAGTCCCCAATCTACAACAGTTCAACTTATGACTTTTCAACTTTATGATAGAAAGCAATATGCATTCAGTAGAAACCATACCTTGAATTTTAAAGTTTGATCTTTTCCCAAGGTAGTGATATGCAGTACCATATACTTTTGTGATGCTGGGCAGCAGCAGACAGCCATATGATCGCTAGGGGAAATGACTAACACTCCACAGTGTACTATGTTGCTAAGCTATGATGTTCAGGAGGCCAGGTGTATTAAATGCATCTTCAACTTCAGATATCTTCACCTTGCAATGAATGTCAGGACATAACCTCACTGTAAGTCAAGAAGCATCTGTATTAATCTTACACCCATCTTATAGAAAAACTAGTTTCAGTGAAGTAATCCCCTACTCAGAGGCCCCCCTTCATTCTTCAGCCACTTCTCCACCTAACAGCAGAGTGACCCTTTTAAACGACACTTGATCTTAGCCAAAAGGCCGAGAAGCGTTAAGTGACCATTTTACACGGTAAATCAGAACATGTGATCTCCCCATGAAAGAATCTCAATTGTATCAGCAGTGGTAGGCAGTCTCCAAGATGGCACCCACTGGTCCCCACTGCCTGGGAACCTGCTTTGTAATCCCCTCCCTGCAAATGTAGGCTGGACCTAGGGACCTGCTTCTGACAGACAGAATGCAGCTACAGTGATGAGTCGTCATATCTGAGGTTAAGTTAATAGCCACTGTGGCTTCTTCTGTCTTGCTCACCCTTCTCACTTGCTCATTCTGAAAGAAGCCAGCTTCCATGCTGTGACAGGAACTGAGGGGATCCTCTGGCCAACTGCCTAAGAGAGAGTGACCCTGCCAAGAGCCCCTTGGCTGAGCTTGGCAGCAAATCCTTCCCGAGCCATTGAAATTTCAGGTAAAGTTGACTGGAGCCCCAGTCCATTTCCCTTTGGGCTTCCTCTGGGTTTCTGTCCAGGAACTGAGGCCTGGAGCTCTTGGCATGCTCAAACTGTAGAGTATTCTGGTGCAAACTTGGGAAGAGCTCATCTCCTCTCTGCTCGCTCCTGCTAGAGGTCAGCAGAGCAGCTCCCCATGTCAGGTGTATCTCAATGTTCCCCAGATGTTCTTATTTATGCCCAGCCGCTCCTACAAGACTCAGATGTGGCCCAGAGAGGGTGGGGCCAGAAGATGAACTGAAGCGTGTCGAGTGTGAGCTCATCTCTGTCCTAGAGCAAGCCTGCCTTATGGTGTGTAGTATCACTCTCTCCCTCCTTCCCAGCTCCTCCTGCCCTGGGCTTCCGGCTCTCCCAGGGAGCTATATAGGTGAGGCCTTCCCTCTGACTTCTTGCTCTGGGCATCCCTGCTCTCGCTCTTTCCTGAGCACCTTTACTCTGAGGAGTGCCTGGCTTCCTTCTCTGTGGACTGGAAGCCAGCTGAGGGCAAATACATGTGTGGCTGCCTGTGGACAGTCCAGCAATGCTGATCAAAGCAAACCCAAGTACTTGTCAGGAGACACAGGGGTTCTTTCCCAGGACTGAGTGAGGCCTGCAGGGCATGGCTATGGGAGGTTCTGCTGAACGTGCCCCTTCTTTGCCTGGCACCAGCTGGCCCTGTGTCCTTTGGTCTGGCAGCAACCCTGAAACATATCCATTGCTGAAGTGTGAGATTTGTATTAATCCATTTTCTGTTGCTATAACAAAATACCTGAAGCTGGGTGCTTTAAAAAAAAAGATGCTTATTTAGCTCACACTTTTGGAGGTTCAATGGAATGGTGTTGACATCTGCTTGGCTCTTGTAAAGACCCCCTTAGCTGTGTCACCTGGCAGATGGCAGTAGAACAAGTGAGAAGGGGAGATCACATGGCAAGACAGGAAGCCAGAAAGCAGGAAGGGGCCAGGCTCGCTTTTTCATGATAACACATTCTCTGGGGGACTAACGGGGGTCCCACTGGAACTATCCTAATTGCAGTGCCTGCAATGACCTAGCCACTCTCCACTAAGACCTGCCTCTTAAAGGTCCCACTGATTTCCAACATCAGAACACTGAGGGACCAAGCTGCTAACACACGAACCTTGGGTACACAGTCAAACCAAATCCAAGCCGCAGCAACCACAGCTCTGGGCAAAGCCCAGGGGACAGGCAGCTGCTACTCAGGAGGCTGAAGGACACTTTCTCTGCCACAGGAGCCACCCAAAGCAGCAAATACACACAACCAGATGAAGAACATGGACACCATCCCTTACTTAGGTCTACACCAGGAGAGAATTTTGAACCAGAGAAACTAAAAAAATTAAGATCTATTCTAGGAAAAAAATGTCCTGCGTGCCATGCCAGAACATGGGTGGCTGTGAACCTGCCATGGGTGCTCTGAGGCTTGCTGGAGCCCCCTTGCTGGTGCTCAGGCTGCCCAAAGGCTGCCCTTGGGCTTCTAGTTGAGCTGGAGAAGGGTACTACTTGAAGGCATGCACCTGTGCCCTTATACAGGAGTGGTGGGTACAGTTTAGCTATGTTCAGGGCTCAGCAAGGCAGTAGGGTACAGGATACAGGGGCATTGGGAAGGAATGCACACAGGTTTGGCAAAGATCACAGAGGCTAGAATGCAGCCACCAGCCTTCGAGAGCTTCCCCAGGGAATAGATCCACTTGGGACCTGGTCACGGTAATTACTGCTGAACTTTAAAACCTAACACAGCAAAACTGCAAATATTTAACATGTGCTTCTCCTCCCAGGGGGCTCCAAGGAAACAGGAGCAAATGGCCAGATTCACAACATGAACTTCCGAGTCTGTTCATAAACAGATTAATAAAGAAGCCAGCTGCAAGGAGAAGCACGACCCCCCAGCAAGCACCAAGCCCCAGGCCCCAGTGCTGCGTG
This sequence comes from Heterocephalus glaber, assembly GCF_053883595.1. NCBI lineage: Eukaryota > Metazoa > Chordata > Mammalia > Rodentia > Bathyergidae > Heterocephalus > Heterocephalus glaber. Next base: position 11,618,958 of record NW_028258349.1, read on the forward strand.
GCTGCAGCTGACACTCAACTCCCCTGGGGCTCACTCTGGGACTCTGAGGCACACACAAGTGCACGGACACTCATGTGCATGGATGCACATGTCCACAGGCTGGCAAGGGCTGGAGCACACACACGCCTTACACAGACATAGGCCTACACCCCTGCTCCCAAAGGCTGCCGTGGGTAATGCTAGGAGCCTGGTTCAGCCTCCCATGTTAGCACAAGTTGTGGGCTGCCTCAGTCTGTCTCAAGCCCTGCAGATGGAGTACTTCTAGGAGGGGATGCCTAAGGTTTCCCCCTGACAGGAACACAGGGGCAGGTTTGAAGGAAGGCCGTGTGAGAGGACTTTGACTGTGGGATGCATCTTGGGAGCCATCAGTGGCTTCTGCGTGACCCTGGAGGAAGCATGTCTTTGGCACATAAAGTCTGCAATGGGGAGAAGCTGCCTTGGGATCAAAAACAGGAGGTCTGAAAGATGGGAGAAATTTAGACACAAGAAGAGGTGGGCTGGATGGAGAAGCAGGGTGTGCAGGAGCTGGAAGGGGCCCCTCACATTGGCAGCGTCAGGGGAGTAAGCTCAGTGTCAGGGGAGCAGCAGTGAAGGCGGCACTGTGGGGTGAGGCAGGGCAGAAGGGAGGGCCAGAGGGACAGGAACACCTCCATTCTAGAGCCTCCTTCTGTGTCTCCAGCGGGCAAGTCCAGCTCAGCTCTGAGTGTCACCGCCTAGACTCTGTGACCAGGGCCCTGCTGCTCTGACCAGAGCCTCCCCAAAGCGTCTACCACAAGATGACAAGGGGACACAGGAGACAGGGAAAGCCCAGGCCAGAGATAAGGTGCCACTTAAAGTTGAACATTCCAGCCCCATTCTCCTGGCCCACACTCAGTTCCTACCCTTTCTCATGCCATGGCTCTGTGTTGGGACCCCAGAAGTCCCAGTCTGGGGAGGACAGCATCTTCCAGAGTGGCATTCGGAACCTGTGAAGGTGCTGAGGGCGTGGGGTCTCCCAGGGCTCAGGGCAGAGCACTGGGAGAAAAGCCAGCATCACTGCCTCTTCCTTGACCCTGCACAACAGGCCCAGCAGGGAACCCTGGACCACCACAGTGACCAGAGATTAATGGCCATTGGGTTTTTTTGGTACCAGGGATCGAACTCAGGTCCATATGCTTGCGCAGCAGGCGGCAAAACCACTGAGCTAAATCCCCGGCCCTGGCCATGGGTTTTTAATTGTCCACCTTTCGTAAATTTCACTACCAGGAATTTCAGGTTTGAGGGATTAGGACTTCAGGCTCAGCTTGCCTGGGACAAGCCCATGATAGTAGCAGGTGGGAAGCACTCAGGCACAGGGTGTCCCTGGGGTGTCAGTCTGGAGCCAAAGGGAGACAGATGTCCTTCCTGACCCTGATCAAGAATCTCTGTGACCTACAGAGCCAGACAGGGAGACTCAGTTGCGTTCCACCATCATACAAAGCCACACAGCTCTTAAGGCCCCTGTGGGAACTGTTACACCCTTTGCACCATACACCCGTGTCCCTCATGACAATGTCCTCCTACACATGCACATGTACAAGCACAACTGAGCTGGTGTACCTCCCCTACCCCCCACTCTCTACCCCCTCTGCCTAGGGATAGATCCCAGGGCCTTGCACTAGCACTTCTACTAGTGAGCTACATCCCCAGGCCACCTTTTTAAAGATTTATTTTGAGACAGGTTCTTGCTAAGTCACTTAGTTACCCAGGCTGAGCTTGAACTTGCAATTGTCCTGCCTCAGCCTCCCAGAGTCCTGGGATTACCAGCATGTGCTGCCATGCCTGGCTGAACTGGTCTCTTGACAGAAGTTATGCACTATGGATGGCCCCTTGGAATTCTGGGCAAACACTACCTCCCCTTCCCCCATCATCCCTCGAGTCACTGCTTAGGGACCCGCCTTCGAACAGGTCCAAGAAGAGCCCTGGCTTCTCAGCCTGGGCCTTTGCCTGGGAATTCCCAGGTGTGGTCCTTCCCTCTGGTCACAGCCCACCCCTGCAGCAGACTGCCTATGCCCACTCTGCTCCTCCCCAAAGCAGGCATCTCTATGCCACCTGGCTGGGGAGCCCTGCGCTGGGTTTGTCATGCCTGCAGCCTGCAGCAGGTCCTCCTGGCTGACCTTTTCCTGCCCTGAGGGCTCTAAGCACAGGGAGAAAAAGGAAGGTGAGAAAGGAGAGGGAACAAGTGTCAGTGGCAGATCTGGGCCTGGCCTGCACCCCCTGCAGGGCCATCCCTGGAAGAGGGGCCCATCCAGCAGCTCGGGCTGGGCCTGCTGCTGCACAGTGGGGGAGGGGACGTCCTCCAGGCTGCAGACGCGCATTTTAAGGTGTCTTCAATTATTCATGGAGACTTGGAAGAGCTGCCTGCCTGCTGAGAGCAGCCCTGCAGCCACACTTTGTAGGAAGGCTGCTTTCAGTAACTCTGGTTGCACCCCATGGGACCAGGCACATCTGCCTAGGAATATGGGGGCCACCGAGGAAGGTGAGCCCCTCCACCATGATGCACCTGACCCGGTGGAAGGAGGAGTCATGGTTCCCTGGCCAGGACCACTGAGCACCTGCCCTGGATTCTGGGAGCCTGTGTAGGATTGGGCCACAGGGAGGTGCCAGGGCCCCTACCTTGGCCGAAGCTCTGTCTGGGGCAGGGTCTGTCAGGAAGGGGGGTGGGCAAAAGTAGAGGAGACGGGCTGGGCCAGGCCTGCGAGTCCAGGCAGAGTCTGCCAGCCAGCCATGGCAAGAGGGATGTGCCGGCCTCACCCAGAGCCTGAGGCCAGAGCAGCTGCCCTAAACAGAAGGGCTGCAGAGTGGCTGCCACCAGAACCCATGGGGATCTGGGGGAACCCAGGAGCCAGGCCTGGTTCCCTGTAGGCCAAGTCTGGAAGTGCCTGGGACAAAAGCCCTCACCCCAGGGAGGAAAGTTCCACGTAAGGTACTTACTGCTCTGTTTCCTGACCTCTTGCTTTTGCTCAGGGAGGCACCCTTCCTTACTCCTAAGCCCTGTGGTCTACACCAAGTGACACCCCTTACACCAGGATGTGAGCCAGTTGGACCAATCCACTTAGTTCATCCTCCAGCCCCAGGAACTGACTCAGGGATGGTCAGGTGACAAAGATGGGGTAATAATGGAGGCCTGGAGAAGCCAAGGCCACCCCCTTGGGGAAAGGTTGCGTGTGACTGAAGCAGCTAAGTTCAGATGACACCGAGGCAGCATATGAATGCAAGGCTACCTGATGCTGTCACCTGCAATGAAAACACTCCTGTCCAAACCATGACCTCCAGACTGCCCTCCTCGCAGGGCACCTGCTTTTCCAAAGCAGAAAGGGGGACAGCAGGTGAGCACAGGCTCCAGCCTCCACTCCTCCCCTGCAGGCATGAGGCAAGGAAGGAGAGAAATGAGATGACTCAGGGAAGGGCACCCTGAAGGGCACCCTCTGTCCTGGGCAGAGGACTCAGGGTCCCCAGCGGGTGGAGGCCTCTGGGATATACGGCAGCATGTGATGCTCATCACAGGCCTCAGCACACACCTTCACATAGGTACACACGCACCCAGGCAGAGAGACAGGCGTGCCTCACACCTGCACATGCACACTCACATGGGAACTGACAGATATGCACAGATGGGCAGGGACACACACACTTACAGGCACGCACATTTGCACACAAATACTCAGGTGTGCGCACACACGGGGTGGGCTCACAGGCACGCATCAGAGGCCAGGCATCCAGCCTCTGGGTGCACACACACACACACACACACACACACACACACACACGAACGAGCCTCCTCACACTGAGATGGGAGCGTGCTCAGCAGCCCAGGATGTGCATACATTCCCCACACTCCATGCAGGGTCACACGTAAGAAACTCGAGCCAGCCAGCACCCTAGGCTCAGCAGGGGAGAGGGGCTGAGGAGCCTCTGATGCTGCATTCTAAATTTCAGCGGGCTTGGGATCAGCACTGTGCTGCTGATCTTTGGAAGGTGAACACCAGGTGAGAAATGATTAGCTGTCACTTGGTGCTTGACAGACGCAGCCCCCTTCCTCCTCTTGCTCTTGGCAAAGGGCTGAAACATTATCGATCCACTTAGTGTATTCATATCAGCAGCTGCCAAGGCTGACCCAGGACCAGCTAGAGAGCATAAAAGCAAAGGAAGAAAAGCCATGTCTTGGCGAGGGCAATGGGGTGCTGCTGCCAGGCCGCTCCAGCTCCCCGGAGTCCTTGCTGGGTCAGCAGGTGAGTAGTTGTTTGACCCCAGAAACCTCATATCTAGTCATATTCTTGTCAGGCTCGTGGTACCAGTCAAGCCAAGGCCTACGTGAAGAGGGAAGGGGGACCAGGGAACAAGAAGGTAAGAAAGAGTAAGGTGTGGCTGCAGATATGCATAATCCCAGCACTCTGGGAGGCTGAGGCAGGAGCATCACAAGTTTGAGCTCAGCCTGGGCAACTCAGTGACTTAACAAGACCTTGTCTCAAAATAAAAGCAAGCAAGCAAGCAAGCAAGCAACCAAGCACTGCAGATGTAGCTCAGTGGGAAGGGCTCAGGTTCAATCCTTGTACAAAACAAAACAGGGAGACTGAGAAATCTGAAGACAAGATAACAAGAATGCTCTGAAAATCCCATTAAGCTTCTCCCTAGTTACCTGAGAGAATTTAGTCCACACCAGGGGCTATGGCTTCAGTCTATCAATAAACCTCTGCTGAACCTCTGTTATGGTTGGGATCTAAAATGTGCCTCCAAAGGCTCATTGTGTTGAAGGCTTGGCTGCCAGCTGATGGGCTTTAGAGGAGGTAACTGGACCATGAGGGCTCTGACTTATCCAGTGGATTCACCCATGGATACAGTCATAATATGATGGCATTATTGGGAAGTGAAAAGCTGTAGGATATGGTTTAGTCAGGGGAAGAGGTCACTGGGGCTGTGTCCTTGGGGCCTATAGTTTGTCTCTGGGTTCCCCTGGCTCTCCCTGTCTCTTTGTTTCCTGACTGCCATGAAGTATGAACAGCTTTCCTTCACCACACCCTTCTGTTATGATGTTTCTGCCACACTACAGTCCCAAAAGCAACAGAACCAGCTGACCATGGACTGAAACCTCTGATACCATGAGCCAAAATAAACCTTTCTTGCTTTAAATGGATTTTCCCAGTTGTTTTGTCACAGCAATGTAAAGATAATACAATCTCACGTTGCTTAATTTGTTCTTTTCTTCTTCTTTTTCTTTGCAGTACTGGGGGTTGATCCCAGGGTCTTTGTACTGAGCTATATCCCCAGTCCTTTTTTATTGTGAGAGAACATAAAAGCAAGGGAGGAAAAGCCACATCATGGTGAGGGCTGAGAGAAATTAGGGCTAAGGGGTGCTGGCTGGGCTCAAACTTGCAATCTTCCTGCCTCAGCCTCCCAGAGTGTTGGATTTACAGGCGTATACTACACCCAGCCTTACACTGTTCCCACACTATCTTTGCCTATGTAGCCATCCATCCACTCATCTATCCTCCTCTCTACCCGTCCATCCATCCTCCTCTCCATCCATCCTTCCACCCATCCATCCATCCATCCACCTGCCCACCCACCCACTCACCTATCCACTCATCCACTCACCCACCTGTTCACCTATCCATGCACACAACCACACACCTATCCATCCACCCATTCACCCACCCACCCTCTACTCACCAACCCATCATCCACTCATTCACCTTTCCACTCAACATACATTAAGCACCTGGCATGTGACAGGCCCTGTAACCATTGTGGTAATGCAGGTTGGGGAGGTGTTTGGGAGTCGACAAAGATGGGAAGAGGTGGGGCCCTGTCCTGGGGAATGATGGAGGAGGGAGGATGGAGGGTAGAAAAGGATGGAGGACTGAAGGCAGACAGAATATTGTGAGCTGGGCCAGGGTGCCCTCTGCTGGTATCAAGGCAAACACATACATGGGAGTCAAGAGGCATTAAGGACCTTGAAATACAACTTCAGCCGAAGCCCTAGAATGGGTGCCCAAAGTCTACCAGCCTTCTCTTCAGGCCCGTCACCCCCACAAAGCTTTCCTTTGTGTACATGTGGACTTTGGGTTTCTTGTGTTCACAGACCAAGGACTCTCAGGGATGCTAAGAGTGCAGGCAGAAGGTATCTCCATCAGACCAAGTTTCAGCCAGGCTTGGACCAGGCCCGAGCACCATTCCTTCCTGGGTCCAGATGGGCCATGCCAATACCCACTCTGCTGTCAGCAATGATGGGCAAGACCCTCCCTGTTGAGGAGGCCTCCCAGCCCTGGCCCTAGCTTGTAGACTAGGTTACTGTGCAGGGCAGGGCTCTGCCCTGCGTCCTGCCTCCTGTGTCTTCTTGGCTTTGCAGTGGAGAAGGTGCCCAGCTCTCATCAGTGGGCTTTGCTGGGTTCCTTGTGTGAAAGGAACCCCTCCACCAAGAGGAGCAGCCAGGCTTAGCTGAGGAGAAAACAAACAGCACCAATGCTGTGCAGTGGGCAGGCAGAGCCAAGTGTCCCCCTGGGTGCCCCAGACCTCCCATTTTCATCCAGCAGCTGAAACACTGGGTGTGCAACCACAGTAGGGCACTGTCACTAGGCAAGTCAGCCTGCCTGGCTGGCAGGACCATCCCACAGCAACTGTCATGTGATGCAGACACGTGGAAAGCCCAGGTTTGGTGTGAACATGCAGGTCTTACTGCGGACACTTTACTCTGGATAACTCAAAGGAAGTTGTTCCAGGTCCCCATCCTGCTGAAGTAAGGCCCACTCATTTTAGACTCCCTCCTCCAGGGGGTCCTGTGAAGCTACCTGGGCCTAGACACTCTGGGGTGTCTGGAGGGACCTTTGCCTTCGGTCCTCTTCTGTCACTGAAGACAGTGGCAAGTCCAACTCTGAGGCCATAGTCCAGTCTCCCTAGAAGTTCCCTAACATCCAGTCTCTCAGAGTGCTGCCACCTCCCCCGGCCTATGGTTCATTACCCAGGGGACACTACCACACCCGAGCCTCTGGCGAACCCCGTCTTAGCTGTGAGCACTGTATCTGCCTCACCTCTTTGAGAGACACTCCTCACTCCCCTCTCTTCCTTCCCAGAGAACAGCTCCCTCGTGAGCTCCAGCTTTCTCCAACAGAAGCCAGAGTGGGGGTGTATCCTTGGATACGAAGCCCACTTCCCAAGAGGGACTCAAATTCTAAGCTCAAATTCTTATCGTTGTAAATGATCTTGGCTCCGCTATCCTCCCCTTTCCTGCCTGTCCTGCAGACCCCCACCCCCTCACAGACACCAGGACAGATTCATTCAGGGACCTCCCCTTCTCCCCTGGGGAAAATCAAGGAGCCTGATTGACTCTGATCCTGTCCCCCTAGAATCGGGGTTCTCCCACCCAGCCCACCCCCAGTTGACAGAAGGTATTTGCCTTATATCAAGAGAAGTGTAAACGTTTTTTAAAAAAACATTTTAGCAGCTTCAGCGACAGTTTGGAAAACACATTTTATTTTGGAAGTGGCAGCCACTGCCTGCCTGCCTGCTCTCTGGCTGCAGAGAGTCACACCTGTGACATCACTAGTGGGGATAGGGAGAGGAGACTGAGGGGAAAGCAATCAAATGAATGGACGGACACCTGTCCAAAGTCCAGAGCGTGCGTCTACAGGGCGAGACCTGGGCGCCTCCTGGGGTTCAGGAATCAAAGGGCAGGTGCATAATCCCCCACCCACACCCCTGTCTCTGGCCTGCTAAGCCTCAGGTAGCTCCAGCCTCTCTGTCCCCACTGGATCCAAAGGGCCTTGTGAGCTGACAGCCAGCCTGGGCAGGTCATGCTTTTCACCTCTTCTCGGGGAGAAGCCAGGAGGCTTTTGGATAAACACAGTGGACTGAACACATATTTATCTCTGCTTCCTCCCAATATCCCAGTGTAATGACAGCACAGAATAAAACAGGCCCATGGTAACAAACAGAACTGGGCAAAACAGCAACAGATGACAGACTCTAACACATTTTTGGAAGATGGAAAGTGGATGGAGGGCAGTAACAGATTTCACAGGGCAAAGAGGACACGCTAGCCAAGCCTGTGTGTTGAGGAACCGTTTGCCCCATAGAGTCCAGGGAGGCATGGGACTTGCAAGTACCAGGGCAGGGAGATGGCAGGGCTTGCAAATCCAGCAGCTGGGCCACTTTTCTCCACCCCACCCATGGCAGGAGGTGGACGATTTGCCTTTCATGGACCTGCGGGAGACTTGGGGGAGCGGGAGGACACAGAAATAAGAAGATGAACTGGGAGACTCAGATGGAATGGCCAGAGCCCCAGGCTCCCTCTCCATCCTGCACACACTGGGGGTCTTTCTCAAGGCTGGAGGTTGTAAGTCTCTCTGTTACGGGCTCGGTTGTGTCCTCCCCCCAGATTCTGGTTTTTAATTCCTAACTCTCAGTACCTTAGAATATAACTGTATTTGGAGATAATGTTTTTAAAGAGGTGATTAAGTTAAAATGAGATCACAAGGGAGGGCCCTAATCCAATATGTCCATGTCCGCACAAGAAGGGGACAGTAGGACACAGACACACACAAAGCGAAGACCACATGAAGACATGTGGAAAAGAGGACACCCACAAGCCAAGGAGAGGGGCCTCAAGAGAAACCAGCCCTGCCAACACCGTAATCTTGGGATTTCAGCCTCCAGGACTATGAGAAAATACATTTTTGCTGTTTAAGCCACCCATTTACGGTACTTTGCTATGTCAGCTATAGAAAACGAATTCACTCTCCTTTGAACCCTCAAGCAAGATGTGTGACTCCTCCCACCCTGCCTCCCTTCTATGCACCAAGCAATCAGGTACGTAGTGCCCCACTTGAGACTATGAATGAGTTACCAATTTTTTTGGTACTGGGTTGAATCCAGGACCTTCATACAGAGCTACATCTTTGGTACTTTAAAAAATTTTTATTTTAAGACAGAGTCTTGCTAAGTTGCCCAAGCTGGTCTCAAACATGCAATCCTCCTGCCTCAGCCTCCCAGAGTTCTGGGATTACAGGCATGTACCACCACACCAGGTCCCAATGGTACATGTTTACAATGATTGTCAGCTCTGCATCCCAGCATGCTTCTAGTTGCCCTGACTTTCATGAAGCTGCTGAAAGGGGTGACAGAAATCTACATGCATTGATGTGCAAAGAGGTAGCTCTGCGAGGTGGCTGGTAGTATTAACTGAAAGGAAACAGATCACAGTGATTGTGTTTATGCAAATGATGTACCTACGAAAAAGCTCTGGCAAAAGACAGCCCATAAGCTTGCAATATGTGTCAAGAATATCTTCTAAACAGGCTCAAATGTGTTCCAAGTGCAAAATCTTCGTGGGTTTGCTGACCTCCAGGCTTGCCCTGGAGCCTCTGCACCACAGAGTTATTCTTGGTTGACCTAAGGCTGCAGAAACCCACATCCCTGCCTGAAGGAGCCACAATAAGGCCAAGCACACAGCAGGTACTCAATAACTGCTTCCTAGATAAACGGATGGGATGGATGGGTGGGAGAATGAGAGGAGGAGCGGCTGGCTGGGTATGATCCTATGATCTTGCACAGAGCTAGATGACGTGGGCCAGCAAAACCTAAAGGTCACTTCAAGTTGTTTGCCTGCTGAAGATCTGCACACCTCCAGGGCTCCTAACACCTTCTACTTGAGCAGACTCCAATACCCTGAGAAGAAGTTTAACCTGGTGAGTTGCCAAGGCAACCAGAAGCATGCTGAGATGCAGAGCTGACAGTCCCAGGGAAGTCTTGTCTTCTATTTGTTTAATCACCATCCACCAGCTCTCCCTCAAGGCCTGACCCTATCTATCAGTTCTCAAACGGACCCTTCATGTCAGCGCTTTCTATCCCTGATACCGTCTTCCAAGAAAAACTGCCACAGCCCAGCCAAGAGCCCATATTACTTACATGTGGCTCTGAACCCCAGTAAGGGCTGAGATCATGCTGGGGCTGGCAGAACAGGACAGGTGATGCCACAGTCTGAGAGAGCATTGGGAGCTTCAGGTCCTTCGTAGCACATGACCTCAACTAAACAGTGGCCCTGGGTGGGTGGAGAAGGGGAGGGCGGAAGTGATCTGTTAAAGGGAAGCAACGGAGCCCTTCTCTCTCTGGAGAAGGAACAGTTCAGAAGGCAACAGGGCAAAATGAACAGAGCAGGGCAGCATCCTGGACAAATCAACTAGCGTCCATGGGAAGACAGCGGAAATGAGTGTTCTTGAAAGACAGTGAGGCCCAGGGATGGAGGGCCTGTAATAGGTGAGGCTGGTCTGAGCCCCAGCAGGTAGGGAATGTGACTGCCAGCTGCCCACCACCAGGCTCAGGCCCTCATCACTGACAATGACTGCTGTGTGTTGGGGGGGGGGCTGTAGGTTGGCCCGTCTCCATCCTGTCATTTAAGAGTCACAAAACTGAGCCCTGGGGCTATAGGTTTTTAGGGCTTACTCCTCTAAGTGGAGATGGATGGTGGGGAGAGAGAGACACGGAGTGAGAGGGCAGAGGGTGAGCGGGGCAGGTGCTAAGTGGGGTCCCCGTACCCTAGCTGGGATGGGGGGGTCTGCGGCCTCCCCTCCAGCTCACTTAGGGTCAGGATAAGGTTTCCACCCTTAGGCTCCTGTGGGACATTCTGCTGCTGCTATATAAGACCTAAAATTAGGGTCCTTCCAGTTTTTGGTACCTTGACATCTGGTGATTCAAGGAAGGGTGTCAAATGGCTTAACTGCATGTTGCCCTTCCCACTGCTCTTCTTATTAAGGCCCCCTAGACAAACGATGCTTCTTACCAAGGGACCGGGCTCAGTGGCTGCTCCCCGGAGTAGCAGGTTCCAGTGGCCCAGCCACCTGTGGAATTATTCAAACAAGCCAATGTCACCCTCCCCACAGGAGCTCAGGATCATCTCATCTTTTTCATTTTTATTTTTCAGTACTAGGGAATGAACCCAGGGCCTTTGCACTGAGTTACATTCCCAGCCTTTTAAAGTTTTTGTTTTTTAAATTTTGAGACAGGGTCTTGTTAAATTGCTAAGCCTAGGCTGGACTCGAATTTATAATCCTGCTGTCTCAGCCTCCTAGAATGAGAGGATCATCCTATTGATACTCCAGGGCCTGCCTCCCACAGAGCCTGCTTGTTCATTCTGTTTCCAATGCAATGCCTCATGGTGTGCAGTGACCTCCTCCCCCAGGCGGTGAGCATAAGTAACTGATAAAGTGCTATTGTCTCCATTTGTTCAGCGCTGATGGTCCTCATAACAATATGCTAAGAATCCCTTAAACCAATGGGTGAACAGGAGGCCACTGAACAGGCACCCACCCAGCTCTAGGAGGGGGGCTACACTGGGAGAGGCCATGCAGAGGTCCTGAAGACACATTGCCCTTCCAGTGGTGAGCCTTATTTTAAAATAAAGTCCAACATTATTATAATCCTTACTGCCCTCCCTAACAACTTTCAGATCTTAGATTTTTAACTCCAATTACTGCCCCATGTGTTAATAATGCCATCCTATACCCCTGAAAAATGAGTGTTTTTTATTTTTAAAGTAAATACTTGTTTACATTTATCCATATGACTGAAATTTATTTCCTCACTATTTCTTACATTTCTTTTCGTTTCTCTTTTTTGAGACAGGGCTCATTCTATAGTCGGGGTGACCTGGAACTCCCTGTGTAGCCCACATTGGCCTTGAACCCACAATCTTCCAGCCTTAACCTCTCAAAGTGCTAGGATGATAGGAATGCACCACCAAGCCCCACTTGCATTTCATTCTTTCTGGTTAGAGTTTCTTTTGTGTAGAAGTACAAATACATAATGATCGTATGTCATTGATCACCAAAATAAAGCCTCTTCTGAGAGAGAGGAGCACTGATCATAATCATACCAGGCCAATGTGCTGTCCCAGTCAGAATGGGCCAATGGGCAGTGATACGGATGGATTCTGAGAGCTCTATCCATAGAGAAGTTGCACATTCAACTCTACAAACTGGACACTGCATCTCCTGTCTGTGCAGACATCAAGATCTCGATTCTAGAAGGGGCGCTGCTGGGATAGCTGAGTAAGGGGCTTGGTGAATTCCTACCCCACAATGCAATGACAAAATAGCAAAAAACAACAGAAAAAACACTATTTAAGAACTCTGGAAATTAACCAAAAGCATAGAACATAAAGTATTCAAGAAAACCTACCAAACTTTAGGAAGAACAGTGAGCCGGTGACACTGTATCCTAAGGCTGCTTCAGTCACCCCAACCAGTCCCCTGGTGTTGAAATGTTACCAGTATGGAGCAGGCATTCTGAACAGGACTGCTCAGAATTTCACACCCAGGAGTGTTTCTGAAACAAATACTTGCAAAATCTCAGCTAGCCCAAGGTTGTATACAGGTTGGAGGAAGCAACAGACAAGTAGATCAGACAGAAATTTAATAGAGAGATTTGGGAAATGAGACAACTAAGTGGATTCCTGTTAAAGCAGTTCTCAGAGGGAAATTTATAACTATACTACATTAGGAAAGAAGGATCCCAAGTCAATAGCTTAACCTTCCACCTGAAAAAACTAGAAAAGAACAAATGAAACCCAAAGCAAGCAAAAGGAAGGGGATAACTGCTATTAAAGTAGAAATCAATGAAAATAGAAAGTGATTGTGTATGTTCTCTTACCTGTAGGAATACTATGAACATTTTTATGCTTACAAATGAGACAACTTGAATAGAAATTCTATTCTAGAAAGAAATCCTAGAAAGATGTGCATTTCTGAAACTCATTTAAGAAGATACAGAAAATCTGAATAGACCTATACCAAAGAAATTGAATTAGTAATTTAAAAATTTCACAAAGAAAACAGCCTGTTCAATTAGGCAAGAAAAAAAGGCATTCATGTTGGAAATGAAGGAGTGAGATTTTTTTTTTCAAACAACATGACCCTGTATGTAGAAATTCTAGGGACCTACTAGAATTAATCAATAAGTTGTAAGGTACAAGGTAAATGTAAGAAAATCAATTGTATTTCCATAAACTAGCAATGAACAAACCACAAATTGAATTAAGAGAACACTTCCATTTACTATAGCACCAGAAAAAAAAAATACTTAGGAATAAATTTAACAAAAGGGTGAGAATTAGTATGTAATTCTACAACATACATTGTACATACATTATAAAGCATACAACATACTGCTAGAGAACTTAAAGAAGACTGTACATAAATGAAGATACGGTCTGTTTGTGGATTGGAAAAGTCAGTTTGTTAAGAAGGTTATCCTCCCATGTTTACTGTTAGTTTCAATGCCAATCCTAGCAGGCTTCTTGTTGTCAGAAATTGGCAAGCTGATTCTAAGATTTACATGGAAATGAAAAAGACCCAGAATAGCCAAAACAATCTTGAAAAAGATGAACAAAGCTGAAGGACCCATATTTTGGGATTTCCCAACTTATTACAAATCTACAGCAATCAAGACATTGTATTATTAGCATAAGAACAGTTATATAGATCAATGGAATAGGATTTAAAATGCCACTGCAGAAATAAACTCTTGGGACAGGGGGTGCAGCTTAGGTGAAGCACTTGCCTAGGATGTGCGAGGCCCAGGCAAATATATATATATATATATATACTTGCCTGGAAAAATGTGGATCAGAAATAAACACTCACATTTATGGACAATTTATTCTCAACCAAGAGGCCAAGGCAGTTCAATGGGAGAAGAGAAAGTCTTCAGCAAGTGGTGCTGAGATAATCGGATATCTATATACCAAAGAATGAAGCAATCCCATTATGTCATACAACACACAAAAAGTAACTCAAAATGGATCACAGATGTAAAGTAAAACCTATCAGATCTTTTAAAAGAAAGTATAAGAGCAAATCTTTGACCTAGCAAGTGGAATGGATTACCAAAACCATGAACCTAAAAAACTGATGAACTGTATTTTTAAATTTAAAAAATTTCAAAAAAAACTTAAAACTTTTGCATTTCAAAAGATAACATTAAGAAAAATGAAAGGACAAGTCACAGATGGGAGAAATTATTTGCAAAGCCAACAATACTTATGTGTAGACAATAAAGAATTATAACTCAATAAAAAGATAAATAACTTGGGCTGGGTCTTTAGCTCAGTGGTTTTGCCACCTGCTGCGCAAATGCAAGGACCCAAGTTTGATCCCCGGTACCAAAAAAAAAAAAAAAAAAAGATAAATAATATTATTTTTAAATTGAGCAAAGTACTGAATAGATATTACACTAAAAAAGACATTGGGATGGCTAATAAGCACAATAAAATATACTCAGTATCATTAGTCCTTAGAGAAATGCAAATTAAAGTGGAAATAAGACACCACATCCACTAGAATGGTTATAATTTTAAGAGACAGATAATAATAAATGTTGATGAGAATGTGGAGAAATTGGAATCCTTAACCACTGCTAGCAGGAACATAAAATGATGTAGCCATTTTAGCTAACAGCTTGGTAATTTCTTTTAAATTTAACATAAACTTACTATATACCCTAGCAATTCTACTCCTAAGTGTCTACCCAAAAGAAATGAAAACATATGTTCACACAAAGACTTGGTTGTGAATGTTCATAGCAGTATTATGATAATAGACAAAAATATAAACAACACAAACAGCCATCAACTACTGGGCAGATAAACCAAAATTCCATGTACTGGAATATTATTTGGCATTAAAGAGAAACAAACACTGATATGAGCCTAGATGTCATGGGTCTCAAAAAGATTAAGCTAAAGTAGAAGAAGCCAGATGGAAAAAGTCACACATTGTATGATTACCCTGATAGGAAATGTTCACAAAAGGCCAATCTATCCAGAGACAATATAGATTTGTGGTTGTCTGGGCCAAGGGTGAGAATAGGGTGTAACTACAAATGGGCATGAGAGATTTTGGGGGTTAACAGAACTATCTTAAAATTGCAATGTGGTAATGGTTGCACAGCTCTGCAAATTTGCTAAAAGTCATTGAAGTGTGCATGGGAAATAGGTGAACTTTATGATATGTAAATTATATAGTCAGCTCTCTGTATCCATGGGTTCTACATTCAGCCAACTGCAGATTGAAAATATTTGGCAAAAAAATTATGTCTATACTGAACATGAACAGACTTTTTCTTGTCGTTAGTCCGTAAAGAATATAGTATAACAATTATGTAGCATTCACACTGTATTAGGAATAAGAAATCTAGAGATGAGTTAAAGTATACAGGAGGATGTACAGAAGTTACATACAAATATTACATCATTTTATATAGGGCACTTGAGCATCCTGGAGGGGGATCCTGGACCCTGTTCTGAGAGATATGTACCTGTATAGGTTTTTTTGCTTTTGTTTTTGTTTTAAAGCCCTAGCTTTCAAAGATGTGTAGTTCAGTGGTACAGCTCTTGCCTAGCATGCACATGGCCCTGGGTTCCATTTCCAGCACCAAACAAAACCAACTAAACAACTAAACAAAATCCTAGCAGGCACTTTTTTGAGCTCATTGCTTCTCTCCAGTCCCTCTCATTTCCTGGCTCCCATGATTCACTTCCTCCTGGAACTCCAGGATGGAGTTCCATCGAACTACAGATGTTTTAGGTTCTATTTACTCACTGGGGGTTGGGCAGGCGTATTAGCTCAAGGTCCCCCATTGCCAGGTCTGGACACACTGTAGGTATTTGCTTTCATTCGATTCTGGTGTTCTCCACCAGCTCCCCGCAAAAGACAGCCTCATCCTGAGTGAAGCAATGGCCAGAGGCCAGAAGCAACTTTAGAGGAGGGTGGTCCTGGCCTGGGCAGAATGTTCCAACTCACCCCTCCCCACAGCAGATTAAAGCTGGCTCCTCACCTCTCTCTAGTAGACAGGATGGAAGCCACTGTGGCTTGAATGTATCCCCCAAACCTCATGGATTTAGAAACTTAACCTGCAAACTAATATGTCCATGGTTTTTGGAGGCAGGGCCCTGGGAGGGAATAAGATTAGATAAGATCATGAGGGGGGGACCTCATAGGGATGGTGGGACCGGTGCCTTTGTAAGAGGAAGTGACCTCAGCTGATGATGCTCGTTCTCTGCTGCCATGTGATGCCCTCCACCACGCTATGATCCGGCAAGAAGGTCCTCATCAGATGCTGGCACAATGCTCTTAGACTCCTCAGCCTTCCTCACTGTGAGAAATAGATTTCTTTATAAATTACCCGATCTCAGGTATTACAGCAGCACAAAATAGATGAAAACAGGAGCCAAGGCCCTTCCTTTCTCTGGTCTGACCAGTGGGAAGTCCACTAGCACAGTCTCAGCTTCAAACCCCCTTACTGACCCCTAAGTGGAAGAAAGATGCAAGGCCAGTCCACACTCCACGGACTCTGTTAAAAGGCCCATGTGGGAAAAGACAGGGCAGCACCAGGAAATCCCTGCTACCACATCACTGCAAACCTCAACAGCACAGGGACCTTTTGATAAATATCTCTACAAGAAATGAGTGAAAACAAACTTTCTGTAGCAGTGAGACCCCACCTTCTTCTTGCCTGTGGTCTCAGCTCTTGCCCCCCCGTCTTCCCAGTCCTCAGGATATGGACCCTTAACTTTGCAAACCCTATATACTGTACCTGCTCAGGAAGCACACTTGATTTAAGCCAGGAAAATCCTTTAATTACTGCTGCTACTTCTGGCTGGGTTCTGGGAAGGAACTAATTTAAGCAGCAGTCACTCAACCTAAAATATTATAAATGTAATTTCATTATTTGGTCTGTTTAAGTCACGAGAAGGGAGTTACAGTAACTGTTTTTTGCTGAGCTCCTGTTGGAACCACAGTTCTTCACTCACTCCTGTGGCTGACAACCATGGACAACTTACCCTGTGGTCCTCAAGTCACCTGTCCCTGCCTGGGTCATGACTGTGTGTGTCCTCTGCCTGCTCAAGGCAGATGGAAATGTCAGGGTACACTCAGAACAGCCAGCCTCAATCTTCAGAGTGAAGTGTTTCCCCCTAGGGGTGCGGGATGAGGCACACACACCCCTCAGTCTTCAGTAATATGGAGGTGAATACACGCAATTGTACATAAACAGGATCACAGATGAGACACACACACACACACACACACACACACACACACACACACACTGGAAGGCATCTGAGCCTTCACTAGCACTCCCATGTGTGCACAAGCATTAAAACACATTTGCAATACACAGAAATGGTCATAGCCCAGTGACATCACCTCTGACATGGAAGCAGCAGAGAAGAATCTACAAAGTGCCCCCTATTGGACCAGATCGGGCTCCTCTCCAAGGGGGACCCTTGCTAGATGTGATCATCTCAGACAGTGTCCCATGCAGGAAAGAAGGAAGCCAGTAGAGCTGTCCCTGCTGTGGGAAATAGGCAGCCAAGCCAGAAATCCTTTTCCAATTAATCCCATGCCACCCACAGGTACCTACAGGCCATTCTCCAGATGCTTCTTGGAGGATCCGTTCTTGCAGGAGGTTTCAACAGAAATGATTCTTTCTTTGTTAGTGAAATAGACCTGTCCTCGTGGGCCCAACTATTTGCCTATGAGAATTGGGTATAAATAAAGGGAAATTACATGTCGTGCTCTCCCCAAACTCTACTCCCTGGCCCTCGCCTCCTTTGAATCCCTAATGACCAGTCATCTTCTTGGCCCGCCACCTGAGCTGAATGATAAAAGGTATCTGCCACAGGTCCCGGCTCCTGGACCAGACAGGGACACAGAGGGACTCTGTGAGGCCACTGGTGGCCAGTAGGCACCTGGAGATGCTCCGCTTATGACCCACTTGGGGCTTGATGGCAGTATTGCCCATCAGGGAGACCCTACCTCTCAGTCCTCCAGGACACAGAGAGAGCAGCTGTGGAGACTGCCAGGGCCAGGCTCAGCCTGCAGGGGAGGGCTGGGGTGTGGCACATTCTCCCTCCTGCCAGCCATGCAGCCAACAGGACGTGCCAAATGTGCACTGCTATTTGCCTCCGCAGAACGCTGAATGAGAGCTGCTGCTTAGAATTCAGGGGATCCACATAAATACATTAGGGTTCCAGCTTCCTGAATAAACAAAATCAAAAACAAGAAAGCAAGAGACAGCCCCCTTGGGTCCACATTCTTACCCACAGGTCAGAGCTGAGCAGTGGCCCTGCACCCGGGGCCAGCTTGTCCATTTTCCCTCCCCATGTCCCCCCATCCTCTCGTCTCCTCCTGCCTGCAGCTCTGCCCTGGCTCCCAAGCTAGTTCCGCTGACATCCTCTCTCACCCCTTTCTCTCTTCTATCTTCCTCCCTCTGCAGTAGGCCCAGACCCTGAGGGCAAAGGTCACATGCACTCACCCCAAGTGTGTGCAGCCTATGGGAGGTGGGTCAGGTCACTCCAGGATCTGATGAGACCAGGGGCAGCCATCCCTGGAGTGGACACCTTCAGACAGGCAACCACATTCAGGAAGGGCTAACAGATCATCCTACTCAGAACAACCCAGGAAGGGCACCACTGGGCAGTGACTGGACCCTCTGGCCTTGGGGACAACTAGGCTGAGGTTATTGGGGAGCCTGGACAAGCTAGCCCATTCCATCAGTGATCTTTCAGGCCCTTGCAGGTAGGCTGAAAAATGCCTCTGCCAGGCTCCAGGGCAGGATGAAACGCAGTGCCCAACTTCCCTCTGGGACCCTGGACCAAGAAAACTGGCAGAAGCCCCTAGGTGCCCCTCCACCCCCTCCATCAGGAGCCCACTCTTCTGAGGGACCCTCCTGAGCAGCAGCTGTCAGTAGCACTAGAACTGATGTAAGCTCAGCAATTTCCCCATATAAATAAAATTTTTAAATGAGAGAATCTTCCATGGAGCTCCACGATGATTCGAGTTAAAACAGCAGAGCCACAAATCCTGGAAAATAAGCTTTATAATGAAAACATCAGCAGGTACGTAATGGTGAGCTTTTGGCTTAAATGGGATCTGCCTGTCGGCTCCCAGCTTCCCGAAAATACTGTGAGAAGGGAAAGCCTGTAACAACCCTAAAGGCACATGCCTGGTGTAGGCATGAACGTGAGGGTGGCATCCCACCAGGGTAGGCAGCCGGCCCCAGGCCATAGGCCCGGGGCCACATCCAGGCCCTTCCTGCCAGGCCCACCTATCTTGGACATGCATCATGTATAGTACCCTGGCATTCATGTTGTCATAACGACCACTCTGACCTTTTCTGAATTTTCAATAATCAAGACTCACCCAGAGGCCATGGAGAAGGAAGACACCCACGGCCATGGCAACAGCTTGTCCTTGGAGTGGTGGCTGGCTCACAACCATGTCCCTGCTGCCTCTGTTAGGAACAGGGGCTCCAGGACTTCAGGAAGTTGGCCCAGGGCAGGACCCAGCTGGACTTCTCCACACTGACGGCAGGTGTCCTGTTCCCATTTGCTGTGTTCCTTGAGGTCCTCCCCACCTGGGCCTGACACTCCAGCCAGGTGAGAGGAGCCAGGTGGAAGCCCCACCCCCAGCTTCCTGGAAGCCCTATGTCACTTTGGGATTGGAGTCTCTCTCCTGGGCGATCTCCTGCTGAGTAGGAGGCTTCACTCTGATGCCAGGTGACCCTCATGAAGGTCAAGGTCAGAGGCAGGAGGTAGGGGCACAAACAGAGGAACACAAGTTCAGTCCTCATGGAATCCTCTCCAACACCATCCTCACCGAATCCTTATCCACCCCCATGCATGGCCTTGGCGTAGTCACAGAGTTGCAGACTGGATGTCATTCTGGGGCACCTCACACACAGCTCTTCTCCTCCTCCCCCCCCCCCCCGCCCTCAGTTCCTCCAGTTCATTCTGGGACAGGCAGAGTGGGAAAGGGGTCGCCCCACCCAGGTGTGACTCAGGTTGCAGGCGAATAGGGCCTGATTCCCCCCCTCACCAGGTCCACTGGGAAACAATGGGCTGCTATGGAGGCACAACCCGAAACCTGGGCTACCTAGGGATGGGGTGGGTCCCGGAACCGCCAGCACTGCTCCGCCTGTGCCCAGCCTGGCACACAATGGGAGACCCAATTTTCCAACTAGACTGTAATTTCAGAAGGTATCTTTGTTGTTGGCTTTATTAGCTAAAACAGTGGAGGAGCCTTGGGGGCTGAGATCAGGGAACTGGGCTGTTGCTGAAATCTGCTGGGTGCCAGGAAGAAATATCCTCTGAGGAAATGATAAGATATCAGAAAATTAAAAAATAGGGTCCTTGACATTAACAAGTAGCAACAGGCGAGGACAGAGCTGGGTGAGCATGACTTTGGAATCAGGAAAATCTGGGTTTGAATCCTGGCTTGGCCACTTCAGTACTTTGGGCAGGAGCTTGGACAGAAGCTGTCTCAGTTGAGGGCAATAACCTCACAGGATGAAGAGGAATGGGAGGGAAGCACTCAGGACAGTGCCAGGCACCTGATGAGCAAGAACTATGCCTGTGTCGTGCATGTGGGAGCTTAATTATGTTGTTTTATTTTATAAATTATCATCAAATACGTGTGTGGAGCTCTGTGGTTTTCAAAGTCATTTATGTCTGTTAATTCATTGGATCCACACAATCATCCTGTCATCTATTCTTAGTATTTTACTGTAGTTCCTCTAAAACATAAGTCATCTCACTCTTACTGGATACAACTGTCCCAATTTTCTGTTCTGTTCTCCTTTCTAATTTTCCCACCCCTAGGAAATCCCTAGCATAACAATTCTGAGACCATTTTCTATTAATATCAATTTTCAGATTACAGCAATACGATGTCTGTTTCCTAATTTAATTAGGTGATTCCTGTTATTAGTTCCTACATGCTCATTATTTTTCATTTAGTGTATTTTAATGCACCAAAGGAAAGTGAGACTCCAGCTGGAGACCCCCGGGGGTGACTTCTGTAGGAAGGCATGGATGTTCCCTCCACCTGAAGACGGTGGAGGAGCCCAGGCAATGGGGCACCTGGAGGAAGTAGATGCTAGGGAGCTGCAGGCTAAGGATGTTGCAAGGCTGTAGTGAGAGAGGGTGGGGAGAGATCAACTCTCACTGCAGAGACAGGACTTACAGTGCAGATCTCCAAGGTCAAGGCCTTCCAGGCAGTGCAAAAAAGAGCATCCTTCATTATCCTCTCCACACACACACACACACACACACGCACGCACGCACGCACGCACATGCAGCAGAATCCAAAGTCAGCACCAGCAGCACCCACCAAACCCATTTTCCTTGGGGTGTCCAGACTTGAAAGCCACACTTTCTTACTTTGTGTCTTCTGGCACCAGATGGGTCTCCATGGCCTCTGCACAGCTGCAGGGGGCACTTTTCACTCTGTGGTCTAAATGAGTGTTGAACACGGTGTGAGTGGTACTCCTGCCTTGAGCAAAAGGCCATCTGTGTCCCTGGGCCCTGGTCACCCCCTAGAGCCCTCCCCATCTGTATCCCTCTAATTGCCTACACTGAATCTACCCACTTC
Organism: Heterocephalus glaber; assembly: GCF_053883595.1. NCBI lineage: Eukaryota > Metazoa > Chordata > Mammalia > Rodentia > Bathyergidae > Heterocephalus > Heterocephalus glaber. The sequence continues at coordinate 11,640,398 of NW_028258349.1, forward strand.
CTTTCCTCTGCTGGCACAGTGATGGCTGGATTGGCCCCAAAAGATGCTGTGGACGTCAACAAAGAAAAAGAGGTGGGCAGCACAAGGCTGTGCCTTGGAAGGGGCATTTTTAGAAACTGTGTGACTGTGAACATGGTGTATTGTGTGATGAGGAGGGGACGTCCCAGGACATCTGAAAACCCATTGGTTGGCTTTCCGCAGAGTTAAGCTGTCTCTGCTGTAGCCCCAGAAAGGCAAAATGAGGGCGGGCAACGCCAGTGAGCTTTGGGCTCTGTGCAGCAAGAGTTGGAAGACACTGCAGGTGTGTTGTTTAGAAACACTGGGTTTCAAGAGTCCCAGCCCTGCTGATTTTGCAATGATATATTGCCAGCTACTTAACAGGATGGATCACTGCAATTACATGTCACTTCTGATATTCACAGTCACAACAAGGATGTGTCAGCCTCACAAGGTTTGTAGGAAATATATATGATGTTCCGCAATGTCGTTAGAAAACGGTTTCAGGAAACAGACTAGAGAGGATTCCAATAAAACCCACCTGTCTGGAGAAAGTAGAGGCGCCATGGAAACTGGCCGGGCTGGGCTGCTCCCCTGCCCTGGAGGGGGTGTGGGCTTTGGATAGCCCAGCTCCAGGAGCACAGGGCTTGCTGCAAAGGAGCGAGGACAGCAGTGGCCACGGCACTCCCGTTTACTCTGTCCCCTCACTTGGGTGAGCTGTTGGGAGCCTCTCGGAAGTCACCTGTGGGGCCCTGGCCCACCTAGGCTGTTGGTCCAGACCTGTGTGGTTGGGACACACCCGGACAAAGAAAGTGACTGAAGGAGCCAGACAACCCCGATATCACAGTGTGGTCCTTAGCAGTACACAGGGAGGGCTGTGTCTCTGATGACACAGGACCCAGAGGGAGGGACACACTGCTCCAACCAACACGGCTCTGCCTCGGGGGGACCAAATCAAGAGCTCCAGAGTTCACCACACCCATGGGCGTTAGGCCCCTGGCTCTGATGATTTCTGTTAGCTGTGAGACAGTGGGTGAGACGCCCCACAGTGTGTGGCTGGGAGAGAGACCCCAGCTCCAGAGTCTGCCCCCAAACCCACTTGGCTGCCTCCTGTGGAGGTCGGCTCACAGCTCCCTTCCTCCAGAAGCCCTCCTGACTCCTCCAGCTCTTACGTGCAAGCCTGTTCTGTCCTCTGAGTGTCCCCAACGTGAGATTTGTCTCTCCCTTAGGCCCCCCGAGGCAAGGTCAAGTCTCCCCCCAACCCCCAGATTGGAACCCTCTAGGGAAGAGCCTGGGTTGCCTTTCTCCTTGACCCCTAGATCCTGAGTTACCAAGAGCAGACTCAATCCAATCTTCCTCCACTCATTCTTGCTCTTGGTTGTACCTCTCATCGCCCCCATGCATGGCCAAGCGATGGGATCACAGAGGTCTCTGCACAGGTAAGCACACACAGGTCTCTTCCCTCGGCTGGCAAACCTGGCAACCAAGCATGATTCTCAACTTGGGCATGCAGTTACCAGGGCACATGGGAAGCTTCCAGGGCAAGTCTTAGTGTCCTGAGCTGGGAACACGGGTGGACAGGAGTCCACAGACACCGGCTTCTCTCCCAGGCAGGGCTTTCCAACAGCCCTTTCCACCCTGCACGGCCCAGCACGCTGCCTTTGGGTGTGTGGGAGTGAAGAGAAGGATGCAGGGGCAGGGGAGGACAGGGGCGCTTCCCGCTTCATCCTTCTGGCCCCTTGGAGGGGAGTTATGAACTAGCTCCGTGCACCCTGCCAAGCAGCTTAGAAGCGCCAAGCCCCACACGGAACACATGGCCTCCTGCCCTTGCCCCCAGACCTCTTCCAACCTGTCTGCCTTCCTTGGTGAATGGGACCCCCAGTCCCCATCTACCCCAGACAGCAGACTGGAGTCCTCCCGAACCAAGGCCATTCCTCATCCTTCTCGGTCACCAACTCTGCAACCAGCCCCCTCAGTGGCCCTGAATCCACCTCTTTCCTGTCCCCATCTGCTTAGCCCTTGTCATCTCTTCTGGATTACTCACACCTCTCTTCCCAAGCTGGTCTGTTTGCGTTTGTCCTGTCTCCCACACTGCTCCCTGTCCACAGCTATAGGTCCTGTGGCCACTAGAATGAGCTTTCTGATGCCTCCTCATCAGTCCAGAGGCTCCAGTTTCTCCTCACCTGGGGTGAAAGCTGGCTCCTCTGTCCTGCACCAAGGGCACCCTGGGCCTAGGGCCTGGCTGTGTCTTCAGCCACGGGTCACTGTCCAGCCTCAAGACACTTGGAGTTCTCCATATGCTACACGCTCTCCTGCCTCCAAGCCTTTATCCATACTGTTCTCTCAGCCCAGACCATGGCAATACCGGGGGGCCCCAAGTGTTGGGGAGGCAGAAAGGTGTGTGGTCACAGGCAGCTGCCTAAAGCACATCTCACCTCTGGAGCCCAGAAGCTGTGTGGCTCTGGGCATTATTCTTAACCTCTCTCACCTCAGTAGTTCCATCTTTCAAATAGTGTAGTAGTAATTAACTTATGCAGATTTAAGGTATTAAATGCATATTAAATGCATTGAAAGTACTTCTGGTAGTGCCTGGCACATCATGAAGGCCCTAGAGTGCTCAGTAGTAGTAGTACTGTCACTGCATCTGTATTGCCCTGGTGAGCTTGCAGCATGCTGTCTGTAAACAGAAAGCATGCATGAGAAGAATTACATGCATTGAAATGTATAAAGTGCTTAGCACAAGATGTGACACACAGTAAATGCTCGATTTGCTTATTATTATTATCTTAGAATGCCCTTGTGCCCTACGAGAAATACTCCAGAGCAGGCTATAGACTGAGAAGTCTCAGAGGCTATCCAGTCCCTTTGTCTATACCAGGGGTCCCTGAGGAGGAAGCTCTGCTGTCTCCTAGGGCTGTCACCCCAGCACCACTCCCACAACCTGGACTCCAGCAAACACCCAAGAGCTTTAAACATGGAGTGGTCCCGCTGTAAGAAAACTCACTCTGCAAAAGCCAAACATTAACACAAAAAGAGAACTATTTATAGTATGTGCAACGGAATCTATAGCAACAGAATCTGTATCATCAGGTCATATTTTTATATAACAATCAATCCACTATTCACTTTGGTTTCATGGGTCACTAACAGTAACTCGTGTGGCCCCATTAAAACAAAATCCATCCCACTTAAAAGAATGCAGAGAAATGGTAAAATGAGATCAAGGCCTTTGTGCAAACACTTAATGAACGGATACACCTAGGCATGATCACTGGTGACTCACGGACAGACTTGGGCCTCCTGATAGAACACAGAACGACGCACAAATTTTTGTCCCCCAAAAGAAAACAAAAGCAAAACAACCAAACCGATATCTGATCAACTGGCAAGATTTAACTAATTATAGAGAATGAAAAGAATAAAGAAAAGATTGAATGGTATCAAACAGGTCAGATCAATAGAATTCCAACTGTGGGAAATTCTACATGACCCATGACCTGGTTCCCTTAAATAAATAGCCAGAGAAAAATAAACACAAAGAGAGAATCTTCAGGATGAAAAGAGACTTAACAGGCTCATCAGCTGACTTCAATGTACGCCTTTGTCTGAATGTTGGATAAAAAAAATGGAAATAAATGTATTTTATAATTGTGAGACAATTAGAAGTTTGAATATTGACTAGATATTCAATGATATTAAACTATTGGATGGCTTAGTGGTAATGTTAAAAAGAAAAGTTCTTAACTTTGAACAGAGAAATGTATTGAAACATTTATGGCTGAATTGATCTGATATCTGGTATAAGTTTTTTTTTCTGGTACCAGGAGTCAAACTCAGGACCTTGTGCTTGCCAGGCACAGCACTGCTGAGCTACATCCCAACCCCTGGTATAAGTTTTAAAATCAAGCAGAAGAAAGGATGAGATGGAGCATGGCTTGGGTCAAGCTGGCCAGATTAGGGGTGCTGGGTGACAGATACACAGGGTTGAGTGTACTGTTCATTCCAATAAAAAATTCACAGGGAAAGGAGTTCATAAAGTTCAGTTTGACAAAATGCATGTGGATCCTGCCTTTTGCAGCCCCCAGAGCCCGTGTGCTGGGGTTTGTTATCCTCAGTTTTGGCCTGGCCTCCGAGTCTTTCACTGGGAGGAGAGGTGAGTCTTGGTCTCCCATCCAGAAGTGAAGCTGACCTGGCAGAACTGGAGACTGGCAAATAATTGTAACTGCATAGGTAGAATTCTCTGATACACAAGAAAATCTAACCTCAATGTTCAAATGGGTTAACACGTAGCTCTGTTTCAGAAAGACTGATTTAAAATATGGCAAAAAAAAGTGTTTTAAATATGACCCGACTTACCAAAGTTGACAACTCTAAGATTCTATCCAAAGCATGAGCCTGGTGGGAAGGGCTGGCTGGCCTGTAAGATTTTCAGGTACTGTTAACACATGGCAGCTGCAGAAGAAGATGTGGCCGACACCAGACCCCCAGGGAGTAGAAGCAATGACAAACTCCTATCACCTTCTCAAGCTGATGCCTGGATTTTCACCTGCCCACCCTCCTTCTCCCACCTTTGTGGTGCAACAGATGGCAGATCCTAGAGAACTTCATCCATTCTCAGGAAAATTTATGCTGCCATGTGAGATTTCCTGTGTAGATTGGTGCCCCCTAAGTGGCCTTGCCCAACCCAGATGGCAAGGCAGCCTCCCTCGTCTGCACCTCCCTTGGACAGAAACCCACAGGGAGGAGTCTTCCAGGGGTTCCTGGGGCCACCCAGCCATGCAACTGGACACATACACTTTGTAAGCACTAGTTTCCAACAGATAAATGTAATCAAGGTTTATATGCTCAGAGAAGCCAACAGGATGGGATTGTTTCACTTGAAAGATCAGAAGAAAATTGTAACTAATGTTGTGGAAAATTACTTTGATATTGCTTTCTTGGTACCGAATCACAATTAGGCTGCTGTGAGAAGTACAGGGAAAGAATAAATGAATAGTAACAAATCAACACAAACAGCTCGTGTCAGGAGTACTTTGCTCAGGGAAAGTAACGTAAGCATTACTTAAAGTTTTATGACTATGTTTGGTGTGATTTATGTAGAACATCGAGGATGCCCATCACATGGCACATGGCACATGGTGAGGATAGCCCGCCCACCAGCTTTCACCAACAGACGTATGTGGCTCAAGATCCAGGCGTGTTGCTCACCTGGGCTTGGCAGCTGTGGAGATGCTTGCCTTTGCTTCACGTCATCCTACATGGACTGTCAGCCTGAGGCTCTGATCTCCTGTCTGAGGACACCAGGACACCCAGCTGTCCTGTAGGCCTCCACCCACCTATAATCCACACATCTGGCAGCTGTGCAAGCTGAAGCAAGAAGCTCTGCCTGCAGAAGCAAGTGCTGCTTGGCCAGCTGGCTATAGCACAGCAAGGCACATATTGTGGCCACCACAGCACCATTTCACCCAGGACTATACTTATACTGTCCCAGAAGTGCCCACACACCTGTCCACCACAGGTGACTTCTCTCCCTGGCTGTTCCCCCATAGAATTCGGGACAGAGGACACCTGAACCCTCTGTCCATGTGTGAGCCTGCAACCAAACACACCAGGACGCACCCTAAGGATGCAGGACAGGCTTTAGCCCAAGCAGCTCTTGAGCGTCCTTTTCCCGAGTTTGCTCTGCACAAATGACACATAGCCACAGGGACCAATTCTCATTCTCCCCTGCTGGTGCTGTCCTGGGGGATCCTGCCTGGATGACCCAGTGTCGTCCGCTATTTTAGGGCTCCCAAGAGGCTGCAAAGTCCCCAGAGGAGCCAGCTTGGTCACACATCCTTGCTTCCTCACAAGCCAAGGAGCAGTCCAACTTTTTCAACAGCCACAAGCTGTAGGGGTCAGGCAGGATGTGCATCAGCACTGGGCTCACCTGCTCTCTGCTAGGCCCACCACCGTGGCTGCTTCTTGCTCATTCTCTGTGATGAAAGGTGCCACTCGTAGGCCTCCCACACATGGGGCCTCTGGAAGCAGCTTCCAGACCCAGGTGGGCTCTGACCTCCTTTTAGTCTTTCTCCCTCCCTCCCAAGGCCTACATCCTTCAATCTGGCTCAGGGTCACACATCATGGGTTATCTCTCCTGTTTGCAGAAGCAAAACAATTCAGGCCTGACAGGTGCAGAGAAAGGTGTAGCTCTACTTTGAGAGCCTGAGCCAGGAGAGCTGAGGATGGGGCTGGGGAGGATGCCATGGGGCTCCAGCATGAGAGCAGGTGCTCCTAGGCCATGCACCCTCATCCCAGGCTACAGGTTGCAGCCAGGGCAGCACAAAAAGTTGTCTGCCTAAGTATACGCCGCCCCCTCCCCATGTCTTTCATTCTGTCCCTGGCTCAGGGCACTGAGTGAGTAAGTGTGTGTACATGCATGTGTTCCTCAGGAAGAGGGCTATTCGTGGGGTGCAAGAGTATCCACATCCTCAGTGTGTGAACTGAGTAGGAGTTTTCAGGGACCTTCCTTTTACAGAGGTCACTGCTGAGACAGACTGGTGCTTGGGCCTGGACACCTGCTTTCCTCTCACTCCAAAGCAGAGCAGCCCCTGGCCCTGGCTCCATGCCTATGACTTCCAGCCCACCCCAGTCCAGCAGTGGAGGCCTTGCACAGCTCCCTGTTCCATTCTGTCTGCTCGAGGTGCCAGAATCACCTTCCTGTTCTCACCTCACAGCCATCTGCCTGTCCTCACCAGATCCTGGTGCCTTAAGGAGGACGCTCTTCTTCTCCAGTGGGTCATAAGGCACAGGGGAATGGGAAGCAACAGGGGTGGATCTTGGCCTCATAAAGCCAGGAAGTGCCCCAAGCCATTCTGTCCAAGCCAGAGAGGCCAGATTCAAAGGGGTCTTATGGCTGGCTCCTGGGGAAGGGAAACAGTCTCACATGGGGTTCACTCTCTGACGTCCTAGTATAGAAAAGGCCCCAAGAGGTGGCAGAAATTCCTTAAATCTGAGTTTCACCAAAGGCAACAAGAGACAAAATCTCACCATCGTCCCCAAGAGCCCTGAGGCTGGCAGCTGGACATCAGACAGAACATTCCCACACTGACACTAATGCCTGCCAGGAAAAGGCCAGGACCCCTCCTCTGCCTGCTGAGGCTCTTGTCCCTCAGGCTCAGTACATCAGAGTGGTCTTGGAGGCCTGTGCCTCTGGCAGGAAAGCAGGAAGCCGGTGACAGCAGTAGAGAGTACAAGGGCTCACCTGGCACCTGTTGGGGGGCAAGCTCTGTGGGGTCCTGCAGGCTGATGAAGAGGAGGAGGCCTGCAGCTCCAAACAGCAGGATGGATGAGAACATGAAGGCCAGCCGCATTGTTCCAGGTCGCAAGGTCATCCAGGGTGCACTCCAAGGTTACCTCTCTGGTGTGAGAGGTGCGTTCTTCCCTCATCGTCCACACCAGGCATCCATCAGGGTGTGACCTACAGACAAGAGTGGGAAAAGAATCACTTCCAAGTTGTAGGGTATCCAGATACAGGCCCAAGTCACTGCAGTAACCAAGTATAATTCTTGGGTCCCTCACCACACCCTGGGGACTACCCAGGTGCACACCCTTCCACCTTTCAAGCCCAGGGAGGCTGGAGGAAGTCCTGTTGCCCCCTGTGGCCAGGACACTGGGTTCTTGCCTGTGTCTCCTGTATCTGTCCTCCCAGCAAAATCATGCAGAGACATTTTCTTGCAGCTGCCAGAAGTGACCTGAGTGAGATCCACAGTTGGTGACCAACAGACACTTCCCTGCTCCCTGAGCCTTGGAAGGAGCATGTGTGTTCCCTGGGCAGAGATCTAGGTACTAGGGCAAATATAAGTCCTGGGAACTAACTGCTTGGGTGGATAGATCTGCCTCCACCCTGGATCCTCTTCACACGATGCTGGGAGTGGAGGGCTTTAAGAAGGAGCCTTCCAGAGCCAGTCTGTTCAAGAGCAGACTGATTCCTCCCATACCAGGCAGACCTGTCCTCACTAACAGACTGAAAGACGGGTGGGAGGGATTCAAGTCCCACTGGAGAGCCACAGGGGCAGGAACAGAAGCTCTGGCCAGACCTTGGTTGTTCCAGTACTCGAGACCCTTGGCCTGGGCAGTCAGACCTGCAGTTTTCAGATCCCAGACTCAAAGGCTCAAAGGTTCAGAGGTTAAGCACTAACATCTGTCCTTGCTGTTCTGGCCCCTGCAGACCCAGAACATATCCATGTGATTTGTCCCTCACTCTGAAGGGCAAAAGAAATGCCCAATGCCCTAAAATACCAACCAGGGATTCCCACGTGGGCCAGGCTATGGATCAAGGGAGAAGGGGCATCTGAAGGCCATTTGCTGCAGTGAAGGCCAGTTCCTGCAGTGGGCTGGAGGTGGGTGGGATGGGTTCTGAGGAGCAGCAGGTATCTCAGGGACCTCCTTTCTGAAGCAAGGTCCCTCTGTCCCCAGACCTTCACCTGGCCCTACTGGCCTAAACCTAGGGATATTATCTCCTTTCCACCTCCACTGCCACCCTGGCACAGGGAAATGCCCAAGGGATGCTGAGGTTACCAGGGCAGCTCCCAGAAGCCTCTAAGATTTGTTAGGAGGCCAGTCTGGTCCCAGGCCGGATGTGCTGCTCAACACAAAGATATTTCCCTGCCCAGGCCCTGAGACACAAAGGAAGCAGCACGCCCCCCATCTCTCTATGCCCAGGCTGTAGAGCATGAGGCAGACAGTGACGAAAAGAGGGCTGTCCCTCCTCCCCTGCCCAGGAAAAAAATTCCCAAGAACTATATTGCTTCTCAGGAAAGCTCAGGGGCTGAGAAGTATCAATTGCAGGTTTGGGTTTCTCCCCTCTGCAGTCTCTGTAATTATTTTTTCACTCAGTTAACTTTAATTAACCTGCCTCAGGCCTCTATGCGCCTGGCGCTGGGCTCTCTGGACTGTGCCGAGTAGGTGGTTCCCATGACCTCCCAGCTTTTATATTTGGAAGGCAGCACTGAGCTGGGCTCATTTTGTATCTGCAGCTGGCTCCAGGGTTTCAGGCAGGTCCTGACCTCAGTGCAGTGGCTCTCCCCCCACCCCAAGACTGCTATTTCCTGCTATCAATGAGGGCCATACCCGCCCTGCTCATAGTGGGTGAAGATAGACCACTATATGTCCCCAAAGGCCCAGACTGGGAGCCCCTCAGGAAGCAGGGCCTCTTGCTTGGTAGTATCCCTGGATGAGACTGTCCTGTGGGTCTGATTCATTGTCCTGCAAAGACACAGGTGCACAGTGCAGGCTCTAGGCTCACAAGGCTAGGCTCAATGTTGCTGATAGCACACCTTGATACCCTACAGACTCGGACCACTTCCCTCAGTGATGACAGGCACAGCATGCAGTGTCCCAGGACCAGCAGGACCAGCCCTCAGCTCCTGGGGAAGTAAAAGCAACTACTGAGGATTGCTGCTCTCTCCCACCCTTATTCTATGTCCCTTAAGCAGCTGGCTTAGCCCCTTGGGATGCCCAGGCAGAGCTGAAAAGGAGTTAGAAGAATGGAAATGACATTACAAACTGAAGCAGTAGAAGCCAGACTTTCAGACAGGGAGTGGGGGAGGCAGTTCAAGTTCTCTCTCACATTCGCACACACACATTCCAGCCATCGATTGGAACAGGTGCATGTGCTCTAACACGTATACACACCCAGGCCTGGGTGTGTGCTGGTGAGTGCCTACACACACCACAGAGAATCCTTAGATGCCCCCCAATGCACAATGTTGACACATTTCCCACAGCCCCAGTGGCCTCTTAAGTCAGAAGCCAATTTGATCAAAGGTAGGTGATCTCTGATGTCAAGACACTTTGGAAGGAGGGAGACAGGAATGGAGAGAGGAAGGAGAAGGAAGGACAAGTTATGGCAAGCACACAGAGCTGCCAGTGGCCAATAACATGTCCCCCAGTATTGGCCCAAATACTACCTGATGAACAAAGGCGGCTCAGAAGCACGTGTGATTATCATCTTGTTTGTTTAGTAGCTGGTGCTGCAGAAAGCTGGTTGGTTTCCTCACCTCCCTAATCTGTCACACTGTCATCACTTGAGCCAGAAGAACGGACTTCCCTTGTCAATGACTAAAAGGGTCCTGCAGCCACAACCTGTCCTAGCTTTCTGAACACTGCACGAGGGAGTCCTGTACCTTCACAGTGGCAGGAGAATCAGCTGTGTAAATCTGTCATTTCCAAGACTCTCAAGAGAACAAGCACCCTGTCCACACTCAGGGAGCTTTTGTTAGAGTCGCTCCTGGCTTCCCCATTCAGCCCCTCACACCCCAAACTCAGCCTTTCCCTCTGGAGCCTCTTCTCTGTTTGTTCTCACCAGGGACCACCTGAGCAACTCCAAGCTCCATGCATGCAGGAACCAAAAGGCCAGCCCTTCTCCTGGGTGGCTCTCGGTCTGGCTGGGTCTATAATACCCAGAAAGGGACTGATATCCTGGACTCTATAGAACCCTCCTTCTTCCAAAACTGGGGAGTGGACAGGAGGTCCTCAACAGACCAAAGATGTGCACTTCAGAGAGGATGCACCTCCGATACCCACTGTTTCCTGAGAGTCCTTTTCCTCAAAGTCACAAGGCATTTTTAAGACAATGGGGAGATGCCAATCCAAAGCCCATTCACCTCCCTCTCCTTCGAGTCCAGCTGTGCCTGGGGAATGGCTGCTATCATCTGACACAGGTGGGGTCCGGCCTTCCCTGGAGCCCCATTAATACATTCACAGGCCTCAGTTCCCACCTGGAACCACCCCACACTCACCAACCACAGCTCACCAAGCACAACGCCACGCTCTGCTCCAGTGACAGGTGCAATCTCTCCTCCCCTCCCTTCCAAGACCAACAGACAATAAGGACACTCAAACTGCTGGCTGCAAATAAGGGGGAGGCATAGAGCAAGAAAAACACACAGCCCTGTTGAGTTTCCAGAGGCTCCTGCCCTCCTCAAAATTCCTAGTCTTCCCAGCGGCTTCTTTCCCCGAGGCCAGAATGGCGTCACCAGTTTTAACTTTAAGGAAAAAAAAAGAAAAGAAGAAGATGAGGAAAAGATCCAATTAATCTTGTAAACACCTCTGGGACCCAGGGCAGGGCCAAAAATTCCTCCCATTTCCTCATTTATTTGATTTAAAAATTTGTCTCTTCGGGGAAATTGACTTTAGGGCACAAGCAAGGACTTGGGAATTCAGCCAAAACACACGCACCTCCAGTGGCGACAGCCGGATGCACGGACGGCTCCAAGGACACGTTCAGCTGTGGCTGCTCCAAGGCCTGGACACTCACCCCAGTCACCCAGAGGACCCTCTGACTGTGGGGAGCCACCCTCCACATGCTTGCTCCAAGCAGCTGGGTGCACCCACGTGGTCAGCAGGCCTTGGGCCCGGGAAAGTTCTCTGTCCGTCTGTCTCCTCCTCACACGGGCAGGCGCTAACAATGACGTCCCTCCCAGCTGAGGGCTCCAGGAGAAGCTGCTCGGGAGAGAGGCTGCTATGGCAACTTGAGGAGAATGGAGCCGGCACTGCCGTCACCTTGAATCCGGCACTGTGCCTTCTGCCATAGCGGCAAAGGGGTCCCAGAGCCCAGCTCTCCCCCTGCTGCAGCCAGGCACTGGTAGCTGACCTCGGCTTCTCTCCTCAGCCTCCTGGCCTTGGGAACTCATCTGCTGCTCACCGATCGGAGGAGCACACAGCCCAGTCCCCAGAGAACACAACCTCCATCTGTTTTGTCAGACTAGTTCTTCCTTGTGCCGCTCAGGCTTACTTCTGAGATAGGGCTCTTCTTGATTTCAGCTCATTAAAATCCTGCAGCTAATTAAACCGCTCTAACGGCGGCGGCGGCGGCGGCGGCGGAGGCAAACTCTGGGACGCGTCCCTCCAGTTTTTATGCGTAGGCATAAAGTTGCAGTGTTCTCTGAGGATGACGGATGGCCTGGAGTGCTCAGACTCTGAAGCAGGGCTGCAGACTCAGAACTGCTCTTAAGTCAGGATAAGCACAGGGCCCCGGGTCGCTGGCCTGGGTCCTGAAATCCCCAGGGCCCAGCCCCTGGGACGAGCAGGTCTTCCAGGCTGCACCCTACTCTTAGGCATGGGAATTTGCCCACTATCCATTCACCGCCTGTTACAACATAGGGTTCCCTTCAATCTTGCTATGCTCTCTGCAGGGCAGAGAAAAGGCCTCTTAAACTGGAGGCCAAGGCATAAATCAGGTTCAAACACCCTCAAAGTCTTGTCCCAACAATCGTCCTCAGAACAGTTCAGCCCAGCCTCCCACCAACCTGCAATCACAGAGCTGCAGTGACAGGGTACTGAGAGCCCCAGGTCACTGACTACTACTAGCAGTAGGACCACACCATGGATACCATCTCCGCAGGTACAGAAAGTGAATCCTTAAAAAAAAAAAAAAGTGAGTCCTTCCTCTCTCTGACCTGGGCAGTTTGGAATACCCACTCAGGACCCCAAATCCTCTGACTCTGTGAGCCTGGGCGCTGGCCCTTCCCCCACACATGGACAGTGTTTACTGCCAGACTCAGAGCCTGTGGAGCTGCTTCAAAGCCTCTGCTCATCTTTGTATTCCCAGCATTTAGCACAGTGCCTGGCACAAGGAAGGTGATCAATAACCTCTGCTGCATGTGGAATGAGCATGAGTTAATAGAGAGAAGTGTTGGAGGCCATCAGGAGAGAGGCACTCCATGAGGTTGGAATTTTAAAAAGGTCATTTATGTTCCAGGGAGCTGTGGGTTTGTTTTGATCAGGTCTTGGTTGGAATCTGGTCCCAAGAGCAGCCCAATCCGAAGACAGCAGCAGGGGCAGGAAGTGAGATCCTTCCTACCATCCCCCTGCAGAAATCTGACAGCTTGAAAATACTCAAGGCATGTTCTCTACCAGGATGGCACTTTGTACCCTCCGGTTGTATGAGAGAGTGAAGTCATGGCACTTGAAGGCTAATTTAATTTTAAAGGTAAACATGGACTCTATCTCCCTATATACGCATATATCAACATTCATTATAGATGCACAAACAAATACATAAGTCATTTATCTGCCATAAAACTGATGATCTCCAAAGTTCTCAAATATAGTGAAATGCTAGGAAATCCCCAAACAAAATTACAGCTTGAATGTATTGATCAAAAGTCAATGAAAACACAGGGGTGAGCCTGGAAGACATACTCTAAGTGAGACAAGCCAGTCACAACAGGATAAACACTGTATGACTCCATTTATATGACATACCGAGAGAGATGAAATTCCCAGACATAGCAGGTAGAAGTAGAGGTTACAAGGGGCTGCGAGGAGGGGTGGGAGTTACATGTAATGAGCAGAGAGTTTCAGTCTGGGAAGAAGAAAAATTTCTGGGGATGGACAGTGATGAGGATTGTACAACAATATGAATGTACTAAATGCATGCTTAAAAATGGTTAAATTAGTAAATTTTGTTATATGTACTTTACTACAATAAAAAGAAATCAACAAAGGCAGCCTGAACCAAGCAGTGGATATCATGGAATAAACATCAGGCTCAGAGAGGGAATTCCAGGTTCTGGGCTTGGCATTCCTTCCAGCCAGCTGTGGGACCCTCAGGACTTGATTTGTCTTTTCTCAGCATCAGTCCTCATCCCAAAATGCCACTGTAGACGAGTTCCCAAGTTCCTTCCAGCTCTAGTGTGAGACAAATGTCTCAGAAAACAGAAAGGCAGCTTGTGAATTTCATTTATATGATGCCACTTCAGGCAGAGCAAGTGGTCCTCTGGAGCCAGTGTCCCTCACTCACACTTGCCACCTGTCTCTCACCGTGGATCTAGGTCACTGCCATTCCGCAATCCCAGGAAGACTGCCAGGTGTGTGACCCAGAGTTCCACACTCCAAGAAGTGCTATTCCACAGAAAGCTGGGTCCCTATGGACCAAGTGAACCCTGCCAAGCTGTTCTGTCCTTTTTTGAGGAATCAAAGTCCCTGCTGCAAGTGTTTAGCTGAAACTGTATGCACAGATTCTTTCTGATCTGCACAGCCATGTTCCTCCACCTAAGACCTACCTGGCAGAGGTGGGTCCCACCTGGGGCTACCCACATCTAGGAACTCACCTACCCTTGGCCCATGGAGGTCCCATTTAATGATAGAAATCATTTTGAGGCAGAAATTTAAATAGAGTGGATGATGGAGGATCCTACTGTATCCACAGCTACACTTTTCATTTAAAAATCTTTAAGTTTTAAAGCGTTCAAAGGGCAAATTAGGACCTGAGCTGTAATGGAAATATACCCTATCTTGACTGCATCAATGTCAACACTCTAATTGTGATACTGCACTATAATTTTGCATGGTTTACTATTAGGGGAACTCTAATATGCATGTTTAGTCTCACTGAAATTCACAGGGTTTTACTGTATTCTTTCTTAAAATTGTATGTGAATATATAATTATCTCAAAATAAAAAGTTTTTAAAAATTAAGAACCTAAAATTAAAATCACTGACCTTTCAGCTCATGCATAATGGAAACAAATACTAATGTTGTGCACATAAATAATAGACAACCATTTTCATGGATCAGCACCATCCTGTTGTATAAGAAACATTTTAAAGTTAAGGGATTATGCCTTTAATAGGAAAATTTGATGTGTTAGCAACTACTGGTTGATCTTTGTGCATTTCTCAATTGCAAATTGCACTTTAAAAATGCAAACAATTATTAATATTGATTTGGACTAAAACAATATTGAATTTCAATATATTTCCAGCTCTTTTATGAATTACCCTGTGGATACATGGTGATTATGACAGAAGAGTATTTGCATGCTCAATTTCTTTTTGGTGAGGATCCTTGAAGAGGGCTGACGTGATCCAAGGATAATGAACTTCACAGGGACAAGACTGGCTCCAGAGCCCCAGCCAGCATCTCAGATTTAGTTGCAGCACACTTTCAGGGCCACTTTCCTCGCTGGGCTTTTTCCAAACTCATTTTATAGAACATAGGTTATAAACACCAGATCAAGGTCTAGAAAAGACTTTCAGTTTATAGAGGAAGGAAAGTGACAGGAATAGATATTATCATGCTTTGTTAATGTTTCAGACACTACACTGGATACTATAGAAACGTCCCATTTAGCTTTCGCACAATAACCTCTTGAAGTGAAAATCATTATCCTTACTTGTCACAGGTTTGGTTCTCTGTGAGGAGATGCTGAGATGGAGTTTGGGGGTGCAAGATGTTTATTAAGGACCTGCACCTGTGAAGGAGAAAAGGAAGGAAGCTGCTGTAGGCAGGAGAGGCCCTGGAGCAAGCATTCCCTGTCCAAGTGTCCTGCAGCAGGAAGAAATGGCTGCATCTTTGTATCTTCAGCTTCCTTCATGGCTGCATAAGGGGTTGCCCCGGGCAGGGTATGACCTTAGCTGAGGCATTTTGCTCCAGCTGAGTCTGTCTGCTGACCACATGTCCTGTGGGTGGTCAGCAAGTCCTCACTTGAAGAAATCTCAGCAGCGTGTCTCAAAGTCCACCTCTCTGTTTTCACAGTTGACAAAATTAAGACCCAGGGAGACTAAACATGCCAAGGTTACACAGTAAATATGAGCCATCCCAGATCTGCCTGACTCAAATCCTTTCTCACTCCATCCCAGCCACTGTGTTTTCCAAACAAAAGCTTAGATCAGACTGTCCTCACCTTCAGTTACTGAGATATGAAGGTTTGGGAGTCTCTAGAGGAATATGCAGAAAGTTTGGCTGTGTAAGCAAATGCATTCACCTTACTTCCTCCACTAACACCATGCAACATGCATGCATGTCCGTATATACAGGCACACAGTTCAGGGCAACTATCTAGTTGCTACTAGAAGGTAAGGAAATGGATTATTTGGGTTAAAATTTTCCTTAACAGTACAATCTGGAGACCATCTCCCTCCAGTAAGAGCTGCTAGAATTTGCCAAGAGTAGCCAAGGATGCATGAGGCTGTGTGGCCGAGGCCTCCTTTTACTTTTAAAAGCACTGAGCTATTCACATTTTCCAGCTGCTCTGACATCCACAACCACAGCAGGGAAAATTACAGGGAGAAAAAAATTGTATATTTACTCCTCAAAATTGAAAGTTCGGGTATAATATGGACAGAAAGGAGTGTGTGAGTAAACCTAGAGTGCCCTGGCCCCTGGCAGGGTGCATCGGTATCCTAGCTGCCAACAGAAATCCAGACTCTAGAGGAGGAGAGAATGGCAAAGATGTTTGGCTTGCTTCCAGGGAATCCCTATCCCTGTGGCTGGCACAAGAAAGCCCCAGAGGATTTGCCTTTGTGTGCCCAGCTTCCAACAATGCCTGGCAGAGTAGGTGCTTGGGCATTGTGTGGTGAGCAGAGAGGTCTAGTAAGAGGGGGTGAAGGGGAAGGAAAAGTCCCACACACTGCAGCCAGCAGGTCCTTTCAGGTGAAGTAACATGGATCCAGTAGGTGTGTTTCATTAGCCTGCACAGCATGCACGTGTGGCTGTCCCCTGTGGAAGGTGGCTCTGAGGGTGACCATCACATTCATGACTCCCACCAGTCCAGGATGATTTTCCCTAGAGCTCACCTCTGAAGAGGCTGGTTTCTTCCAATATGCAGGCCTAAAGCCTAAGAATATGGCAGAATAATCAAGCCTCCTGGCCCTCCCCCACTTGCTCTGTGGCAGTTTCTCTCAAGCCACCAGGATAGGGTCAGGGTTTTAGTGACTTGGAATTAAGTGATCAGGCTTTCAGTGACGTGGTTGTGCACAAGAGAGCAGCCTGCCTCCTCCAGGAGCCTCTGCCCCACATCTCCTTCCAGCTGACATATTCCAAGTGTCTTCCGCTCCCTTTGACCCCCTTCTTTCCTCATGGGATGTTGGAAAGCCAGAATTGAAGGCCTCCCTGTCCCTTCCTGCATTTCCTCCATATCCACCTGGGGACTTGGCCTTGTAAGCATGAACCCTGTCTCTTTTTCTGTTCATAGTGCTGCACAGACTCAGCACCGATGGCCGGGACAGCTCCCCGCCTCTGCACCAATGTATTTGTGGTCACTCCCCTACTAAAAACCATTTAAGGGAGATGGGCATAGTGGCATGTACCTGTAATCCCAGAACCCCGGAGGCTGGGCTACAAAGTGAGTTCAAGACCAGCTTAGACTACACAGTGAGACCCTGACTCAAACAAAAAACAAAAGCAAACTAAAATAAAATGAAACATCTAGGGCCCCAGTTCAAATGTCTCAGTGTGACTCACGATCAATATGCAGATCCACCCTTTGCTGATTTCCCATCCACAGTCTCTCTCCACCAGCTGGTGTCCCCCAGGCCAGGAAGGGCATCTTCCTGGGTGTTCCTGAACCCCTGGGCTTTCTTGCAGCATAGGCAATCATGAGAGGATAGTGTAAAGACAAGAGCACTGGGCACGACATTTTCTCACTGGGTGATTTTGGGCATCATCTTGTCACGTCTTTGCGCTTCAATTTTTCTGTCCAGTAAGTAGTCCTTCGTGGACTGATACCAAGGGTTAGTTATGAAGATTCCTGCTGGGGTGGAGGTAAGAGGCCCAGTCCAGAGCACATGGGCGAGCTACTGGGACCAGCGCTCTCTCTGCAGGGTGAACTCTCCTTCATAGCTGGTCTTGCCTTCCTTACAAATGGTTTTGCTGTCTTCTTTGCTAATTCAGAACCACACAGGGTGTTCTGAACCTACAGCCACTTTCCTGCTGTGCTGAATGTTCTCATCACTCAGCCTCAAGAACACTGGCAGGAAAGTGGTAAATTTTTACGATCTCTGGGTGTGGAGCTCCACAGCATCTATCTGCCTAGCTGAGGAGGTGGCACAAAGAGGTAGGCAGCCCTCAACCAACTGGGGGCATCTCAAAGCAGAATGGCATCCACACAGGCTCCACACTTGTGCCCTTGTACTACCCAGTCAACTGATCCTGTGTGAAGTTGCTTCAACCCCAATTCTTACATGGTTGCTGAAAAGAGGAATGAAGACAGGTGAAAATTGTATTTTTGATGTCACTGTTGTTGTTCTGAGACAGAGTTTCACCACGTAGCCCAGGCTGGCCTTGAACTCTGGATCTTCCTCCCCCAGTCTCCCAAGTGCTGGGATTATACTACCGTGCCTGGCAGAAAATTGTATTTTTATGAAGGGACCCTAAACGGCCAATCTCTGGTCTTTAGTGGCCATGTATAAGCAGCAGCACATTTCATGTAATAACCATATGACCCTTTTATAATGAAAATTATTTTTAGGCCACATCTAATGATCCTCAACAGCAGACCTTCAGATCTGCCAATTTCGAAACCTGTATTTCTAAGGTGAAATTTCCTGATTTTCAATTGGCAAGAAATGCACATTTAAAAAGACTACTTGAGGGGCTGCAGGTGTAGCTCCGTGGTAGAGCACATGCTTAGTTAGCATGTGTGAGGCCTTAGGTTCAATTCTCAGCATTCATATAGAAAGAAAAAGATAAGAAACAAAAGAGAAGGAAAAAAAGAAGAAATAAAAAGCCTTAAGCCATCAAAATTTACATCCAAACTGGATCTGACCTCGTGTCTTCCTGATGCTACCCTTGCCATGCAAAGCACAGCCTGGATTAGGAAAAGGCCCATGATCCTTGGATAGAAACAATGTCTACAGGTTCCAAGAATCTTGTGCAAAAAACAAGCTGATCAGAGGTGAAGGCTGTGAGTTGCTGATGTGAAGACAGACTGGCACCTCAGAGGTAAGGAGCAGATCCTACAACTGGGAACCAATGGTACTCATGCAGAACTGTGGGCTTTTGGTACAGGGCACCTGTATCTGACTGGATGATGGTCACATGGTCAGATGGGAGAGTGGCACAAGATACAGGATGTGTCCCATCTCAGCTCTGCTTCTTTCTTCCCACCCAGCTGTGCCACACATACATAAAATTGCACTCATTATGGTTAAATTACATCCACCCGCAAAATCTCTAGGTTGAAGTCCTAACTCCAGCACTTGAGAATGTGAACTTCTTTGGAAATAGGGTCATCACAGAGTAATTATTTGATATCATCCTGGAATATAGGAGCCTCTAATTCACAAGATTGGTGTCCTTATAAAAGGGGACTTTGGGACACAGAAGCACACCTGGGGAGAATCTTCCAACTGTGGGGCACCCCTGTGACTGCATATGCAGCATGCCCGGGAACAGGTAGACACCGTATGTCTCCGGGGCTCTGTCCTGTGTATCTGTCTGTGTACCGGGGTGACATCTACATACAGACAAGTGTGGTTCAGAGCCTCCCACGTTTCTGCCTGTGGCCATAAGGTAGGATCAGCTCAGCGGCAGCCAGGCTATACCTTGGAGAATGACTCCAGCAGTCCTTGCCCCAACCCAGCAGTGCTTCCTCCCATGCCAGCAGTGGCCCAAGGTTAGGTTCCTTCCTGGCAGAGTCCAGCAAGGCTCTCCTCTTCCCAGGCCTGGAGGGAGGGGTGTGGGAGGCCAACCTGCGGTGGGACTGGGGGATCAGGAGTGGCAGCCCAGCAGTGCCATCTGCCATCTGTCCCTCCTCTCTCCATTCTGTCCCCTCTCTGCCTCGAGGTGTGTCACTCTGGTGACCCCTGGGAATTGGAAGCTAATTTTCCACGATCATTAGTGATGGAAAGACCTTAGGTTCTGCCTTTAATTAAAGTCAAACGTGGAGCTGAGGAGAAGCTCTGCATGCAGACATCCTCTTCTCACTTGTAAAAGCCATATGCAAATAATTAAGCAAGGCATGGAAGCCATAATTAAAAATTTCACAAACCCCCTCATTAGCTGAGCAGTCTGCACAGAGAACCAGACCAAGCCCCTCCCCCACGCCTATGGCGGCTCCTGCAGATGGTTAATTAGGGCTGGGGGGAGTGGCGGGCCACACCTAGGTGACAGTGCACCTGGCAACAAGCTGCCAGGGCTTCTGCCCTCTCTGCCAGCAGAAATGACTGCCTGCCACTCTTCAAGACACCTCATAGCCAAGGACAGAGCTCCCAGGACAAAGTGAATGAACTATCCCACTACCCCTTCTTCCCAGGGCAAGGAGACATTGTAGTGCAGGACTCTGGTCCCAACTCTCACAGCCTCCCCAGCCCCACCCTGATTTGTGCACAGCTGGGATGCACTGACAGAGTGAGGAGAAGGGCCTCGGCTGGAGACTGGAGTCCCCTTCAGCTGGACAGTGTGGAAGCTCCTCAGCCAGTGGGCCCAGCAGGGAGGCAGGCTCACAGACTATTCTCTTCCAGCAAGTGCATGTTGGGGGTCCCTTCAATCCTATCCAAGCACGCAGATTCCCCAGGCCTAGTGGCCACTGTGCACAGTGACCCACCTCATGACAAAGGCACCAAACAGGCACCCCACACACCCAAAAGCACTCTCTCTGCTCTAGCCTCAATCAGTATCTCCAGAGCTGCGGGGAGGGTGGGTGGCAGGGAAATGTGTCCAACCTCAAGGTTCCAGGCAGTCAGTCTCTGGTCCTCTATTGAGGGTCCCTGGCTCCCCCAGCCATCTGGTCCACCTTAGGTGGGGAATCAAACCTGTCAGGCAAGTCAGTGCAGGCATTATCTCTACTTGCTCATTGACATTTCCAAATGAATATTCACTTGTCCCAATCAAAGCCACTTGTTTTCCATCTGGCCTGATCAATAGTCACTCCTTAGAAGGAATCGTGCTCACCAGAAGCATTGATCGGTGTCCAAGAAGCTGCCTGGCTTGTGGGGGGACCACATGTGATCTCCCGGCCATGAGGCTCCAGTGGACAGCTCACCTCACCCATAGACGTGCCTGCCTTGGGCTGGGCCAGAGCTTCCCCATGCCTGAGACCCTCACTTCTCCAGGGGTCTATCCACCAACAGGAAAAGCTGAGTTTGTCCTGCCTGGGTGCCTCTTGGCCCAGGATTCCTCCAGGTGACATCGTTATCCAGGCTCTCACACTTGGCCCTCCCTGGTGACTTGGAAAGCATCATTTCCCATTCTCTCTCTGTCAACCCGACGGAATGTGGTGTCTCTGCCAAGAGTGGTCAGATGCACCCCAGCACCCTGCTCTCAGAAGCTAGCCAGGGCAGTCTCAGGCCTGCCTGTCACCTGGTTTCTCTTCTTCCCCAGCACCAGCCTTTGACAGTCAGTTCTTAGCGTCAGCACAGAGCTTCCCACATTTCTCTCTGCTTCCAAGCTGCCTGGCTGACGGAGCCCCTACCCCACTATCTCTTCCCTGTCGTGTGCTGTATTAACCACTGAAACTGGATACAGGTTGAGCATCCCTAACCCAAAAGTACAAAGTCAGGAATGCTCCAAAATCTGAAACTTCCTGACTGCTGTTCGGACACCACAAGTGGAAAACTCCGCACCATGAAACTGTTTCATGCACAGAATTAATGAAAGTATTGTATAAGATTACTTTCAAGCTAGGGATCTATAGGGCTACAAAATATAAATGAACTTTGTGCTTAAACGACTGTCTCATCCTCAAGATATCTCGTTATATATGCAAATATTCCAAAATATGAAAAATTCAGAAATTCAAAACTCTTCTGGTGCCAGACACTTTTCATAAGGGATTTTCCACCTGTAGTACATGAAAACAAAACAATACATTGGGATGGGGAGGTGGATTATCCTATTTATATAAATAATACCTAAAATTTACCTTCTGACCCTACTTGATTTTTCTTCTTGGCAGTGCTGGGATGGAACCAAGACCTCACACTTGCTAGGTAAGTGCTCCACCCCTGAGCTAAGGGCCCTGATTCTGCTGGATTTAAAAAACTCATTATGAAGCCGGGCATGGTGGCTCATGCCTATAATTCCAGCACTTGGGAGGCAGAGGCAGGAGGATTGCCTCGGGTTCAAGGCCAGCCTGAGCTACATAATGAGTTCAGAGCCAGCCTGAACTACAAAGTGAGACGCTGTCTCAAAACAAAATTCATTATGAAACATTTCATATATACTAAATATCCATAGACATTTATAACATATATAAAATATATACATAATAATCAGTGCATTCATCATGCAGCTTAAAGAATAAAGCAATTACCAATGGTTGAAGTCCTCCTGTACTACTTCCTGTGGCTTCCTCTTTCTCACCTGCAGAGGTTACCTCCCCATGTAGTTAATATTTAATGAGCACTACTACATGCTTGGCACTACTCTAGGGAACTGAGATCTACCTGTGAACAAAAAAAAAAAAATTATATATCAGCCAGAAGAGAAACAGATAACACAATAAACATAAAAAATTAGTAAATTATATATAACAGAAGATGATCAATACTATGGAGGAAAAAAACAGCAGTGTGAAGGGTTTGGGAAGGGCTTGAGGCTAAGAAGGTCTTAAGGTCTAAGTATGTGGAGTCTTCATCTGAACCATGTGTATATATAGGGAACAGCCCATGCAAAGGCCCTGGAGGAGGAGTGTTCTTGATACCTGGTATGTCTGGAGAGAAGTAAACGTAAAGGAAAATGAAGGAGACAGGATCAGAGAGTAACAGGGAGGCAGTCACATGGGCCATTTTAGACTTGGGCTTTGACTCTGAGTGAGACAGGAGCAAAGATATAATCTGACTCAGGCTTCAGCAGGACCCCTCTGGTCAAATAGGCAAGGGCAGAAGCACATTGTCAGCCAGGGAAGAAGCCATGACAACAGGCCAGGTGAGAAATCTCAGGCATGATGTGGAAATCTGTGTCTACCATTCTTATGTGAAAATTGGTGCTTTATTTTGATGTTGAAAGTCTCACATTTTGCATGGTGATGCTGTGTTACCAAGGTGTCTTGGGTCCACTTGCTAGCCATGAGCTTTTCTGGCATGAATATTCCGGATCTTAAAAAAATCTGTGAGGCACTCCCTGCTTGTGTTCACAATCACAAGCTCAGGAGCCCTAGCTGCTCAGTGTATGTCACTTCTCTGAGCCTCAGTTACCTCATCTGCAAAATAAGGGTAAATGACCTCTTGCAGCCAGCTCTCAAGGTTGTGAGTACTGCAGGTGCAGTAAGGTGACAGTCTTGGAGTGGTGCCCAGCCCCTACGGAGTGCTCCACCATATCAGCGATGATGTCAGTGACTGCTCTGTGGAAGATGAACAGAGCTCCCCAGAGCGCTTCTGTCTCAGGCAACTCATCATCCTGGAGCTGGCAGAGCATGAATGGCTGGAAGAAATGGGAGCTGGGGAAGCTTCCAAGGAGGTCTCCAGCAAATGTGTGCACAGAAAAATGTGACATTCCTGGAAAGGGCTCCAGGAAACTGGCCCTCAAGCGCTTCATCAAGAAGGGAGAGTGAGCAACCCATTCTTGGCCATCTCCGAAGCCAGTACTGGCCTCGGGCTACCTCCAGTGAGCTGTGTTTCGACCAGCAACTGGGTTGGTATTCATTTGTAAGTCTCTGTTTGCAAAGCTACTTCAGTCACATCTGCGGAGTATGCCAAGCACCATCAAAACAATGAATTTGGAAAGTTCGATGTACCTGGTTTGCCTCTGATAATTAAACTTACAGGAACCTTCGCCCCGTAAACTCACTGAGCATCTCTGACAATTTCAGTTCAGATCAGATAAGCCCAGTGTACAATGTAAATTCACTAGTACTAAACCTCACAGAGTCAGGGGAACAGCAGGGCATTCAGCATACTGGTGTTTTTCGCTTGACTGGGTTTCTTTGGAGTTTGGTTAGGTTGGGTTTTTTTTTTTCTTTTTCTTTCTCTTTTTTTCCCCATAATTAATTACTTTGCTAGCAAGGTTGAAGTCTCTTAAAAATTGGCAAAATGCTAGAAGCTGATGGTTGGCAGGGAATGCTAGAGTATATTTTGAAAATATTTATAAGGTTTTCTCCTGTATTCACACGCACAGACACAGACACACACGACAATCCCTGTCTTGAATTTGGCATTGCTGGAATATCCATGATGGAAGTCTAATATTATTTTCCAATTCAGTTCATTTACTTGGAAGAAATTTGACTCCAGTTCAGAGACATAATCAATTCTATTGGTAGTCTCAAGGTTGAAGAAAACAAGCTTTGCTTTTTTAAAAGATTTAAAAATTCTTAATTGACATATTGTGATTGTACATTTTTATGGGGTTCAATGTGATGCTTCAAGACATGTACACAGTGTGTAATGATCAGAACAAGGTCACCGACACATCATTCACCTCAGATATTTATCATTTCCTTGTGTTGAGAACAGTCAAAATCTTTTCCACTAGCTAGTTTGAAATATGCAATTAGTTATAACCACAGTTATCCTGCTGTGCTATAGAATATCAGAAATTATTCCTCCTACCCAACTGCTCCCCAGTGTTTTCTTCATGACTGCATCTTTTACCACAGATCACACATACGTGGGTACTTGTGTGTGGTCCCCTTCTCATTCATTCATCACAATTAATAGCCAAAGATGTGACCTTTTGCAAAGCGTGAAGCCAGCCACCTTCACTGAGCCACTCATTTGGCACGTCACAAAGAAGTCCGCCACGCAGGCTGCTCTCTCAGTTCCTTGCCAACTCAAGGTCTAGCTGCCTTCAGAGCAGGTTTCACAAGAGTTTCCCAAGAAGGTAAGGATTTGCATCCTTCAGTACTGGAGGGGTTTTGTCCAGACAGGTGACAGGAGTCTGGGGTTCTGATGAGGTGCCCCACTGCTAATCTCTCTCACATGAAGCAGAGAAAGGAGCTTTGCAGGAAGAAATAAAAACCACAGGTTTGGGAACCAATTTCACATGACCTTGGTCCAACCTTCTTGAAGGCATGAAGCTGGTTTGGCATCAATGCCAATATTTGCCAGCCCCTCAAAGGAGGTACACTCCAGCTTTGCAAGAGACATTCGTTGATCCTTGACAGCAGCCTCATGCATC
This sequence comes from Heterocephalus glaber, assembly GCF_053883595.1. Lineage (NCBI taxonomy): Eukaryota > Metazoa > Chordata > Mammalia > Rodentia > Bathyergidae > Heterocephalus > Heterocephalus glaber. Next base: position 11,665,219 of record NW_028258349.1, read on the forward strand.
ATCTTCAGCAACCAAAAGGGACAGAGAAAGCCGAAGCAAGAGTTCTGATGCTCACATTTGCAGATGCTACTGAACCTCTGAGGCCAGCAGCCGGAGGGGGCTGTGGCAGGCCAGGCCTCCTCATCTGGCACACAAAGCCATGGCCAGGGTGTACAGACGCACGTGGCTGGTGGAAAGAATCCTACATTACAAGCCCTTGGCATTTCCAACGGTCATGTTAGGATCGACTTCAACTCTTGGAAAGGATTACACTAAAGAAACAACACAAGCAAGTTTCCAGAGGTTCACAAACCTGTTTTTGAGGTCTGTGGTTTAAAAGCAAACTTTTTCTTGAAACACAGCTTCACCTTCAAACAGAAAACATTTACATTGATGACACGTGATGGGAACGAAGTATAAATAGTAACATAAACACGCAGTGATAGTCCATAATATACATAACATGAGTGTCACAGCAAAACCTCAAAATCCCAACATCTCTTTCACCCTACATTCTGCAGAGCCTTACACACCAGGAAAACAATGAAAAGCTTTGCTTTCTATAGTATAATTTTATATTTTGAACTCCTCCAAGATCTCTCCAATTCTTAAATATTCTTTTTCAAGCTTTACAAACCCTCATTGCCCTCCCCAGCGACTCTGATATACCTAACTTGGGCACCCCCTGGTCTGTTCCTCCTCTCCTCCATCTCCCTGGAGGACTAACAGCTGCATTCCATAACTGCTCCATGGTCGTGTCTCCTTCCTCACAAAATCACAGGGGCATTCTCATGCAGACCTCTGTGGAACAAGCCCCAAGACCCAACATGTCAGAGGTGTGGCTTCCCCCAGCCTGAGGACGAAGGAGGCCAGCAGAGACTGCAGAGAGAGAGAGCAGGGTTTTGGGCAGCATACGTGCAGTGTGGAAAGGCAAGAGTCCCTGAATGATAAGCCTCCATCCCCTGCCAACAATCACTCAGATGCACTTTAGTTATTTTCCTTCCACACCATCTCAGCATGGCAGCCTTCCTGTATATGGTACCAGAAGGGGCAGAGTCATGGGAAGAAAAGTCACAGGCCAGCCATTCTTGAGCAGAGACTATGGAAAATCAAGTGTCAGATTTGCACTCTGACATGTGCAGAGTTGGCCCCACCCTCACTCTTCCCCCACAGGCCCTGTTGTTTCAGGATGATATGAAGTGACTCGAAAAATGGCCAACATTTCTCCCCTGACACAAGAGCGTAAATCACTACCTCTTTGGCGCTTTCTTTGTGGTATCGATTTTTCTGAGAATGAAGGCAGATGGCTCTGATATGGCATCATCTAATATTCCCCCAGCTTGATTTATAGATTTCTTTGTGCATTACCTAAGCGTAAATGAGTCTTGCATTATTTCTTGCATACTTGTCAAATTAAGGTAAGATATTCTTGTTGACCTTTAAACCTAAACAAAAAATAGATGTGTCTGAGGTATTTTCCAGCAAGCATTAAAACAAGCCAAGGCCTTCAAATGCCAATTAAGAGGATGTAATTATGAAGGGGATTGTCATCTGTGCTGCGGGTAATGATTTAATTTTAGTTTTAATGCATTTGCTCAATGGAGGAAAAGAAAATAAGCTGGTTACGAATCATCTTGCAAAAGAGTCGAGAACAACTTGGCAACATTTGTTCCCTAATTTACCAAAACGGGAAGAAGCTGGGGGTGCTTGGCATCGAAGCCTTCCAGAAGGAAAGAACACTTCTTAAAAGGTGCAGAAAGAAGAGGCACTGGCAGGAACTAAAATAGAGACAAGGTGGCCGTTTGCTGCGATGTTACCAAACAGAGCCAGCGCCAGCCATCCTTGGGCTGCGAGAGGATTGTGAATTGGATTGGACTTTGAGCAGGGGAGAAATTTCATTTGGGGGTGGCACCACACCTTTCTCCTGTGCTGTTTCTACCACCGCCCTTCCCACAGCAGACCCAGACCTAGAGAAAGGGTCCCTGGGAGATATTCACTTGAGGCTGACCCCTGTCTTCTGAGACACAAAGGGATGCACCCTCCTAGTACCTTCTATAAAACTCATCTGCAAGGTAAGACGAAGCTGGCTGCACCCATCAATATATCCAAACCACCACATGGAGTGGCACACACCTGTAGTTCCAGCACTCTGGGAGTCTGAGGCAGGAGGCTCGCCAAGTTCAAGCTCAGCCTGGGCAATTTAGCAACGAGGCAAGACTCTATCTCAAAATCAAAAGAAGGGTTGGAGATGCAGCTCAGTACAAATCCCCTGGGTTCAACCCCCAGTGCCACATATAAAAAAAAAGATCCAATCCTAGGTGCACAAATGTGCACACTACGCCTGTGACCATATGGGGCCTGGTTCATCAGGCTGGCTTTGGCATCCCTTTTGAGAAAGATAACACATAACAACCAACTCTAGTTAAGTCCATCTTCAGACCTCACTAAGATAACAAAAGGGATCACTTAGGTCACACCAGCTCAGCTGCCTGTGCAGAGATCTCCGTCTCCACCTCTGTCATGAAATCTCTGATGTCCCTTTCTTTCCTCTCTCCAAACTCCTCCACCGCCCCCTCCCCTCACACCTATCCTGCAGCCCTTCCAGCCTCCTGCCTCAGCCCCTTTCACTTTCTAGGCACATCTTTGCTCTGCTGAGGTAACTCTTCTCTTCTCCCTGTAGCCCTATCCCCTCTTCCTTCCTGAACCAAGGGGATTTGCCTTCTTCTATTTGCCTGAATTCTGGAGACACAAGACAGATAGAGTGCCACTACTCAGGAGGTGGGGAGGAAACGGTGGAGTCCTCATCTGTTATGACTGTCTCCCTGCCACATCCATTTGCAAGTCATAAACCCTCCTTCTGGGTACCCCTGACTTTTCCTGTCCCGTGGGGCATGCGGTATTCAGTTCCTGCCACAAGTGGCCCATGTCCAGCCACGTGACTGATTAACATGGCCTACAGAACCACGTACTGATGGGCTCTTCCTGTCCTGCAGCCCATGTTCCTTCAGTGTCAGTCTCTGAGCCACCTGCTTGGGCACAGCAGTTCCTGACACATATCCTTGGATAGCATCTGGTGTGGGGACACCACAGGTCTCTTTCCAGTCTGACCATATCTGCAGCCTCCTCAGGGCTGGGCAGGCCAAACAGTTCACTTCCAGAATGCCTATGGAGTGAGTGCCAATTGTGTGCAAGCTCAGTGCCCCTAAAACTTGCGCAGGATTCAGGAACTGTGGAGCATCTTCCAGAAGACCTGTTCCCCCCAGATCCATGGATGAAGCATCCTTGTAGGGCCTCCTCCCAGTTTCCAGCAGCCCTACCCTCACCCTGGTCCAGCTGGAGGGGGCTGCAGGACAATGCTCATGAAAAGCAATTTTATCTTTCAGTTTTGCAGGTTCTCAACAATACTTTCAACATGACAGTCCTAATTAAATACCTAACACATTTCCATCTGCTCTTTTCCCCCATCTTCATACCCTTCTGTGTCTTAAGATCAATTAAACCAGGGGCTGACAAATTGTGGCCCTTGGGCCCAATTTGCCAGCCACCTGTTTCTGCAAATAAAGTTTTATTGGAACTTAGCCCCACCTGTTCGTTCCCATGCCACCAAAGGCTGCTTTCGCGTTATGACAGCAGAGTTCAGTGGTTTCAGCATAGACTTTTTGGCCTAAAACCACTTACTAGTAGTCCTTTAAGACAAATTTTGCTGACCTCTGAACTAAACTGCACATACAATTTACCTATGAACCATCTGTCAGCCTTTTAGGATGTCTAATAAACTTTGGGTAAGCCATTCAACGTGATCACTCCAAGAATAATAATGAAAATGCAAAAAGTTCAGGGTAAACCATATCAATTTCCAATTCAAAATTCATACACAAACACACAGGAATCATTCTCACAAATTAAAAAAAATTAAACAATACAATTAAAGATTCCTTTAAAACTTGCCTCAATTCAGTCCACTCCACACTGGGATTATTGATGGAATTCCTTCCAGACTTCTTTCTAGATAGGTACTTTACAAATTTGTAAATAAAGGGGCTGGGAATGTAGCTCAGTGGCACTGTGCCTGCCAGGCAAGCACAAAGAATTCAATCCCTGGTACCAGAAAAAAAAAAAAGTAAATAAAGGATATACAATTGGGGGGGGGGGGGTGTGTGTGGGGGGGGGGTTAAAGCCACAAATGGTATATATGTGATCTTGTTCTACTATTTGCTTTTGTGACTTTATCACACCTTTTGGACATCTTTGCCAGGCAGTACAGAACAGTCCAAGGTGCAGGGGTTGCAAAACCTAATCTCAGTGCACACAAACATCTAGGTTGGCCACTGTGCTTACAGAACCAGCTCTCCTTTCTCCCAGGACAGGGAATTGCTGCCTCCAGAGGTCACTCTGGAAATCGACCTTTCAATGGATGGAGTGCAGGCCCCCACCTTATTTGTTTTGTTTTGTTTTGTTTGGTACCAGGGATCGAACTCAGGTCCTTGTGCTTGCGAGGCAGGCGACGGAACCACTGGGCTAAATCCCTGGCCCCCAAGCCCCCAGCTTATATCCCGTCAATCTGGAGATCCCCCACCTCCTGCCCACTCCAGAAGTCCCAAGTTTTCATCTACAATGTGGTGTCATCAAGGAGTCACTGCCTGACCCTCAAGCTCTCCTAGCAGAGTCCCTAGGATCCATGACCCCAAACACCCCGTTCAAAGAAGCTATTTGAAAGGAGAATCACTGTGAATATAAATGACTTTCTCAGAAGCTCAACTTTTAAAAATGGAAGATGGATCTGGCCCTTGCAAATACAAAACAGATTGAGAAGCTGAGCTTCGTGGAGTGACTTAAACAGGCATTCAGAGTTGGCACCCGCTGGGAACAGTGCGGCAAAAGCAGGCGATCAGAACAGGCAGAGCCTGGCTTGGCTCTACAGCAACCATGCCTCCTCCCTTCTCCATCTCCTCCCTCCCACCCACCCCTGCATCCTCATCTCAATTTTTTGTTCTGCAAACCCTCACCGAACACCTACTATGTGCCAGGCAGTATATAGTGCTGGGAGCCCAGACCAGCCCCTGAAGAGTTCCCAGAGATGCAAAGACAGTCCCTGAACAAGGGACCATGGCTCGTGGTCCTGGACTGAGTGATGGAAGGCCTCTGTGCTAGGACACAGGGAGACCTGGAGGAGGGACAGGGGAGGGCATTCCAAGATGAAAGTTTGGTGGGAAAGATGTAAGGAGGAGAGTAACATGTGTGATTTTCCTGTTTAAAAAGACGACTCCTGGGCCGGGGATTTAGCTCAGTGGTTCCGGTGCCTGCCTTGCAAGTGCAAGGACCCGAGTTCGATCCCCAATACCAAAAAAAAAAAAACAACAGGAAAGATTTATTTTGACTCACAATTTTCTTTGTACATGTCCTTGTGTGGAGTTGGTACGTGTACATAACACATCTTAATTCCTTTTTTTTTGGTCCCCTTTCCTTTTCCTACCTCCCCACTTCCTCCATCTATTGATCTTCTCATTTAAAAAAGATTGATCTCCCTACTTCCTATTATCTATCTAGAGACTCTGATCTGTGATCATTTGGCCTTTTGCCTTTGAGCTTGTAGTAACATAGTACATCACGGTGGAAGCACTTAGTGGAGGAAGCCCATTTCACTCATGAAAGCCAGGAAGGCAAGAAAGCAACAGGAAGTGCCAAGGACCTAATATCCCCTTCAAGGACACCCCCCCCCAATGACCTAACTTCCTTTCCTTAGGTCCAGCTTCCTTCCACCTCCTTGCAACAGTGCCACAGGCTGTAACCAAGCCTTTGGAGGACCTTTCAGACCCAAACTCTAGAAGCTAGTCAGGGTGCAGTGACAGTAGACACAGCAAGGAATCCCTGGAAGCCACAGTGCAGATGGTACCTAGGGAAGGCTGGTCATCCATCTGGAGGTCAGAGAGCCTGGCAGAGCCCAAGGACACAACTCTGAGATCCATGAAGGCTCCAAGGGATGCTGAGGTGAGCCCCACAGAGAGACCTGCTATGGACAGGCACAGATACCTCACAACATAACTTCAAGCCTATAAAACAAAGGATTAGGGCAAAAGATAGAGACTTACCAAATCCTCAGTCATCAAGGTTTCAACACATTTCAAATGAACAAATTACATAACCAAAATGAAGGGAAGGATAAAAAAGATCTGGCTACTAAAATCTGGTGGCCTCTCTAACACTTGTGTTCAACAAACAGAAAATAGTTTTCCCAATATTCAGATTATTTAGAAAAATGGGCTTATATTAGACTCAGAAAAGAAATTGCAGTAGAAGTCATTATCCAACCGTGACACAATAAAAATAGAATCTAACAAAAATGAGAGAGATAAAAAGATGTTGGCTGTAGCACTGTTCTTAATGGGTAAAGGGGATGAGTATACATTTACATTAGTAGAAGAATGCTTAAATAAATTATTAAGTAAATATTTAAGTGAATACAACCAAGCTCTGAATCCTATGAAACTGTTAAAAAGAATCACTCTGTTCACCTACTAGAAAGTTGTAGAAAAAGAGAATGAGGTATTGATAAAATGCAATAAATTTAGGGATAATGAGTGAGACTGTTCTAAAATTTAAGAAACACATGATTCCTTATACTGAAAATGTACACAAAGTGCAGAGTAAAAAATCAATAAATATACCCATCTTGGTAAAACTCTAGAATATTAAAACAAGGAGAAAAATCTTCAAATTTACTAGGAAGAAAAGATAAGATACTGTAGTCCCCCATATCTGTAGGGGATACATTGTTTCAAGACCCCCAAGGGGAAGCCAGATGTGGTGGCATATACCTGTAATCTTAGCACTCAGGAGGCTGAGACAGGAGGATTTCTGTGAGTTTTAAACTAGCCTGGGCTACACAAGAGTTCAAGGCCAGCCTGAGTTACATAGGAAGACCCTACCTCAAAAGACAACAACAAAATCAGGGGCCAGGGATTTAGCTCAGTTGTTTCTCCGCCTGCTGCGCAAGTGCAAGGAACCCCCGGTACCAAAAAAACCCAAAAAACAAAAAACCAACAAAATCACCAAGAGAGTCAATCTGATAACTGAGATGGCACATACACCATGGATACGGTGGACAAAGGGACAATTCATCTCTCTCTCTCTCTCTTTTTTTTCCCCATTAAGTTTATTGGTACATTTTTGGTATAAAATATAGTTACATTCATCATTGGGATCTTGTACCTTTACATGACTATCTTGGTTCTTATTTTTTTCCCCCTTCCCTTCCCCTCCCTTCACCCTCCTCCACCCTTCCCTATTTGCAAAGACCTTGTTTCCATTTATTTCCTCTTCTCATATTTTTTCCTTTCCCTTTTTCCCCTTTCCCTACCCCTCCCAATTCCCCTGCTCTTTTAGAGCTTTTCTTCCTGTTACACAATATCAGTTATACATTTTTAAAATTACAATATTAAGATCTAGGAGACATTACCACAGATTTTACAGAATTTAAAAGGATATAGAAAGCATATTACAAAAATCTTTTTTGAAATAAATTTGATAACTTCCAAGAAGTACCTTGGAATACAAATTAATGAAACTAACTCTGGAGGAAATATAAAATTTGAATAGCACCTATTAAAGAAAGTATATTCCTAGCTTGAAAACCTACCTATACAACAACAGCAGGCTCATAAACATTTTAACTGATCAATTATATCAAACAATTAAAGCAGAAAAAAGAAGGAACACTTCTCCCCTCATTTTAGGAACTCAACATTGTGCTAATCCTAAAACTGGATAAAGATAATAGAAGAAAAAAGTATGAACATAGATAGAAATTTGTTTAACAAAACAAACTATTGGAAGTCAGATCTGGCAGGATGTAGAAAGTGGTTTTGTTATAGGGATGGCAGTGTTGGTTCAGCACTGGAAGATCCACCCCCAAAAGTCATCATTTAAACAGAGGAAAGGAAAAAGCCATATGATCCTGTCACTAGTTGGAGAAAAAATATTGGACTAAATTCTACAGCTGTTCATGGTAAAAGCTATCAGGAGCCTAGAAGTAGAACAGAACCTTCTCAACAGATTAAAGACATGTACTCCATACTTCCAGCAAGAATGCCTTATATAAATGGAGAAGATACAATGGTTTCTCCTTAAGGTGGGGAACAAGGGCAGATATGTTTACTCTTTATCTGTCCATTAAACTTTGAAACCTAGTCCCCACCGAAATAGTCTGGCAATAAAATGACACAGCTAGGATAGGATTGGCACGGCAGAAGCAAAGTCTTTATATGTAGATGAAATGATCATCTACAGAGAAAATACTAAGAAATCTCTAGGAGCCCCTAGAACTTGTACTTGAATTTAGCAGGATTAGAAAACACAAGGTATATATAAAAATTCAAGTCTGTGTATACTTGCTATAAACGAAGAATTGGATATTGAAATTTAAAAGTTATGTAGGAGTACAAAGGACCTAGAAAAGTCAAAAACAAAAACAGTGTTGGAAGACGTTTAGTACCTAATTTTAAGACTTCTTCTAAAGCTACGGTAATCAAGGCAGTGTTGGTGTAAGGAAAGACATATAGATCACTGGAATAAAACAGAGAATCTAGAAATAGAACCACACATATATGGTCCACTGAGTTTTGAAAGATTATTTAACATTAGCATTTTATAGAATATGAACTCAATTCAAGGGCCGAGGAAGAGATAGTGTTTTCAGCAAACGGCACTAGAACACCTGGTATCCGTATATAAAAAATTAACCTCAACCCTTTTTTTCCATACATGAAAATAATTTGAAGGGATCTATGAACCTAAATAAGAAAGCCTAAAAGTATAAAACTTTAAGAAGAAATTATAAGGGAAAATATTTATGAATTCAGGGTAGGCAAGAACTACCTAGGCTACAAAAAATATAATGTATAAAAGAAAAAACTTGATAAATGAGATTCCATAAAAATTTAGAACTTTAAATGACATCATTAAAATGAAAAGTAGTCCTTAAACAGACATTTACAATACATATAACCTATGAGCAGAATATATAAAGAATTCTTAGAGCTCATTAATAGACAACCCAATTAAAATGTAGATATAAGAAGATGATAAATAGCCAGTATAGCACAAAGAATGGTGTGCAACTCTAGAATCAGAAAAATACTAATCAGTACAATAATAAGATTGAATTATACACTCATTAGGGAGATGAAGTTAAAAGTTTTAAAAGGCTTGTCATGACTATTTCTTTTTGTTGGATTCTCCCCCTTTGTGTTTAATTTGTCACGCCCAGTGGATTCATTCTGCTGGGTTTCCTGGGGTTGTGACCCTCATTGTCTTTTCTTAGGGTATTGTCTAAAATTTTTTGGAGTGCCGATTTGGTATTCATGAAGTTCCTGAGGTGCTCTTTATCATGAAAGTATCGTATTTCTCCATCAATTTTGAAAGATAATTTTGCAGGGTACATCAATCTGGGTTGGAGGCTGTTTTCCTTTAGGACTTGAAATATATCACTCCAAGCTCTTCTTGCCTTGAGGGTTTGCATTGAGAAGTCGGCTGTGATTCTGATGGGCTTTCCTTTGTATGTGATTTGTTTCTTTTCTCTCACTGCTTGTAGAATTTTATTCTTCTGTTGGATTTCTGGAATCCTAACTATTATATGCCTATGTGTAGATTTTTTTTGATTAAGGCTAGCTGGAGTCCTATATGGCTCACTTATCTGTATGTCAAGTTCTTTTCCCCTCCTTGGGAAGTTTTCTGCCATCACTTCTGTGAACAGTTTTTTTTTATGTCATCTTCACTCTCTCCTCTTTCTTCATTGACTCCAATCAGTCTTATGTTATTCTTCTTTGCATCATCTAGCAGCTGCTGGATTGATTTCTCGTGTTCCCTTACAATTTGAAAGCAATTTTTCTTTTCCTCCTCACTAATTGCAATCTTATCTTCTATATGTGAAATTCTATCCTCACATTGGTTCATTCTGCTGCGCAGACTTTTGATGGAGTTTTTAATCTCTTGGAAAATCTGTTTGCATCTGTTTTATGGATTCCATTTGTTTCCTATGTTGGGATTCCATCATTTTCCTCAGATCCTCTCTTTTTTTTTTATCTGTGTCCTCTCTAGATTTATTAATCATGTCTTGCACCATGAGCAAAATCTTTGCTGTTATCTGAGTAATTATTTCTGATTTCATTTTTCCCAGATCCTCTTTTGTTGCCAGTTCAGAGAGTCCAGGTGGTTGAGTATCAGATTGTTCCATCTCGTTTCCCTTTGGGGTTGCTGTAGGTGATCCAGAAGTCTGTTTTTGAGACTTGTTTACGTGTCTTCTCATTTCCATGGGAGGGGGTGCTTCTGGAGCCCACGAGGCTCACCTTCTCTGCCCTAGGAGCTTGGGATTGCAGCGGGGGAGCTTCCTTCTGCGTTCTGGGACTGGCTCAGCTTCTCTGCCCTAGGGGCCTGGGATGGAGGCAGGGAGCTTCCTTCCGGGTTCTGGGGCTGGCTGAGCTTCTCTGCCCTAGGAGCCTGGGATGGAGGCGGGGAGCTTCCTTCCAGGTTCTGGGACCAGCTCAGCTTCTCTGCCCTAGGAGACTGGGATGGATTTGGGGAGCTTCCTTCTGGGTTCTGGGACTGGCTGAGCTTCTCTGCCCTAGGAGCCTGGGATGGAGGCAGGGAGCTTCCTTCCAGGTTCTGGGACCAGCTCAGCTTCTCTGCCCTAGGAGACTGGGATGGAGGCAGGGAGCTTCCTTCCAGGTGCTGGGACCGGCTCGACAATTTATCTCTTAGGTGGAACAAAGCAGAACTGGTGAGATTTCATCATTCAACTCAGAATGGCATGCAATGCAAAATTTATGAATTGCTCATTTCTGGAATTTTCTATTTAATATTTTTGAATTCTGCTTGATCATGGGTGACTAAAACCACAGATATGGAAACCACAAATAAGAGGAGACAACTGTACCTCCCAACAGTTAAGACTTACAACAGATATTTTAAACATGAAGAGATCCCCAGGAGGTAATGTAACAATGCAATGTTTTTAAAGTGCTATACTAGATCCTATTCAATTATTCAAGAATGAAGTCAAAATAAAGATATTTTTAGATATCCCACTACTTGCCATGCACCAAGAGATGAAGACCACCAACCTGGGTAAAGAGGCTGGAAAGAAATGGATGGAAAAGTTGACATTGTGACACTGTCACCATATAAAATAAAACTCAAAGCAAAAGGCATCAACAGGAGTAAGGAGTGGCACTACACAATACAAGAAAGAAGAATCTGAAAAGGGTGTAATAATTAGGAATTTATAGACCTCTACCAACAGAGCCTTAAAATATATAAAGCAAATTTATTATATGAAATATATAATGCAATATATAAAAGCAAATATATGTGGCAACGTGAAGATAAAGCGGAAAAAAACAGTCAGACTTGTTTTCTCCTACTCTATGGTCACAATACAGATCACTTTTGTGATCCCAAAAGGTATAGGTATTTCTCCCCAACAGAATGCAATTTATTCTGCTGCAGGCACCAACTGGATGTCCTCTAATTCAATTCAGTTCTGACACTATCTACCTAGAGATGGCATCAGAGGTTGAGGGCTCAGTCCCCAAGACTACCCACTTTTACTTCAGATGACAATTGTAGGCCCCTGGTTGTTTATTCTGTGCTCCTGACCAACCAGGGCTAAGGTTCCCACAACCCCTTCTTCAGGTTCAATTAATCTGCTAGAGCAGCACACAGAATTTAGGGAAACCCTTCCATATGTTCACTGGTTTATTATAAAGGATGTTACAAGCTACAGATGAAGATGCGGTATAGGGGAAGGGGTGTAGAGCTTCCATGCCCTCTCCAGGTGTGCCACCCTCCCGGAACGTTTAACTGTCCAAAAATTCTTAGAACCCCGTCCTTTTGTGTTTTTATGAAGACTGCATTGAGTAGGCATGTCTGAAGAAAGCATGGACAAGAGTGTAGAAATGTGACTGTACACAAAGCATGACTTAGTGCTAACAAACTGGGTGAGAAACCTAGTGAGGCTTGTCCACCAGAATTCTGCTTGGCTTCTGTGTGTAACCTTCCTCCCTCCAGGGTATGGGGCAAGACATCTGAAATAGGGGTCTTATGACCTACTATCAGACAAGATAGGTCAGAGAATTTCTTTATGGTCAGCTAAAGGCATGGGAAGATTAGAGTATCTGACCTGCCTTTGGGTAGAAAAATTCTTGTTTCTATATCCTGCCTTGGGGAAGGAATTATAAGTCATGAACTGTGGATGAAAATCAAAATATCATATCACAGACACAAGGAAAATTCATAAATCCACCATCAGAATGGAACATTTTAACAGGTTTCACTCAGAAATGGAAAGATGAAGAGATACAAAATTAACAAGGATATAGAAAATTTGAAAAGCACAATTTCAACACAGATTTTATATATACCTGCATAAGTATATGCATCCGTAATGCATATGATGCACAGAAATATATAATCTTATAACTGGCAAATGGAGAAGATACATTGTTTTCTAGTCTGACCACATACCACATCCCAGTTTAAAATATATTACAAAGAACTAATACAAGATAGATTATAGTCTCTAACCACAATACACTTAAATTTATGGACAAATGAACTCCATATTTTACACATTCTAAGATGTAATTTTTATAACATCTCTGAAATCAGGATGCTTCTAATGATTGATGAGATGGTAGAGTTTAATAGCAATAATTTTTTCTTTCTTACTGGTATATTAAATAATGGTTTTCATTACAATTTGCACCCTTTTAGATTTCATGAAAGTATGGTAGTTTTTAAAAATGTATAGGATATATTACAATCAAGCTAGAAATTAATAATAAAAGAAAAAAATAAAAAGCTTTAAAGCACTTGCCTAAATACCTCTCTTGTAACAAAGAGGAAATAAAACCAGTAATTTTAAACTATGAAAAACTGTAATGACAACTTATGCATTTCAAAACTTACAGAAGAATGTGCCCAGAAGCACCCTCAGAGGAAACTGTCAGTGTGTTTCATTTTTAAAGAAAAAAAGATAATAAGTGACCTGGTCAGCTTTAAAAATTTGAAAAATAAGAAGAAAATAAGTCTTGATAGGTATTAAAAATAATAAGAGGAAGTACTGATTTTTAAAAGAATTCCACAGTAGGATGAATAGAAAAATTTGACAGCTGTTTCTTAGAAAGGGTCAATAAGATAGACATATCTCTGGTCAGGTCTAATCAAGAAAAGACAGAAAAAAATTTTACTGAGAAAGAGATACAAGCAGAGATAAAAAAAAAGTTAAAATATAAGAATGCCGCATAGAATTCGAGGCTATGAAATTTAAAAATCTTGATTAAATGTATAAAGCAAAGCAAAAGTAATCCACACTGATTTAAGAAGTAGAAAAGCTGAATAGAAAGCAAATGTGTAAAATAATCATCCCATTCTTAAAGGCATGTTCCTCAGTTTCAAACCTTCAAGGAACAGATATTTTCTATACTATTTAAAATGTTCCAGAGGATGAAGAAAGGAGAAAAACTTCCTAATTAATTTTATGAATGACACATAACCCTGGTACTAAAACCTGCCAAAGATGAAAGAAAAATAAAATCACAGACTAATCTTTCTTGTCACTATAGATGCAAAAAAAATCTAAAAGATCACGGCAGATACACACAAGCCTCACCATCACCACCTCCAAATGCACAGAAATGCTGGAGAAAATAGAACATAGAATAATTACATGTGTAGTTGAAGGAAAGAAAAGGAAATCTCCAGTATTTCTTCATTTCAAAAGAAAGAAGAGGAGGAAGAATAAGAGGAAGAAGAGGAGAACAAAGAAGAGCAGAAAGGGGGGAGGAGGAGGAGGAAGAGGAGGGGGAGTAATGATGTAAGAACTAGAGCAATGAACTGTTAGCTGGTGTCCCAGGAGCTGGGAATGAATGAAGCCAGGACCCCAGAGGTCAAGCCCTGGGGCTTTGGTGCCTGCAAAAGGCTGGGAGATGCAGCCCAGGCCCTTGTAAATTAAGGAACCGGAACCAAGCTCCTGCATAAAGCTGAGTGAGCTCTAGAGGGGCTCCTGACTCAGTGTGTTGGAAAGCTAGAAAAATCAATCCCTGTCTGAGGGAAAATACAAAAATATCCAGGGGGAGAAGAAAGTCTCCCAGAAAGGAAGGAACTTGCACCAATCACAAGCCTGTATTGTGGCTGAGGGATTCAAGTTTACACTACCTATGTGATCCTGGGATCCTCACATACAGAAATAATAGGAAAAATAGCTCTCAAACTTATGAATCCTTGGGAGCTTCTAGCGAAAACAATTTCTGAAATGCTCTGAAGCAACATTTTGACAACCCAGGAAGCACAGGGATACCATTAAAAAAAACATCAATCTTAAATTAGTTTGGATAATTTTTGCTTCCCTAGAATATTATATAGAAACTATAACTCATCCAAGAAAATGATTCATCATGAGAGAAAAATCAGCTGATAAAAAACCAGAAAGAGTAAAACTTGAGATGAGGGCAAAATCTTATTTATGTTAATTTATTTATTGTTTATATTGATATTGTGTTTTAAATTGAGTAAAAGAAAAAAAAATAAAAGCAATAATGAGAGAACAGGAAACCACAAAAACAAGCATGTGCATCTTGAAGATCTCCATGGAATTCCCAGAAATGAATAATATAGTGACAAGTTAAAAACACATTTCTAGGGTTTAAGAACAGATTTATTAGTAAACTAGGAGATATAGGAATTCAGGAGATGAATCTGACATAATCACCCAGAATAACATATGTGGAAAACATGAGATTGATATTATAAGAGAATAGAGTCAGAAGGCCCCAAACAATATTATTAATCATAGAGACTCTGGCAGAAATGGCCCCCCAGGGCTTGAAACAAAGTCAGGTGCCTCCTAGATAATTTACAATAATGACCTTTAGGCAAACATATCAATGTCAGCTCAAGGTCTCTGGTGCATTCCTCAGTACATTAAGGCATGCATAAAGCTGACCATGTTCCAGGAATTATTTTTAGCACATTATGTATATAAACTCATTTAATTCACATGATAACCTTAGAGCTTGAAAACATGATTATCACCAATATATAGATGAATAAAAAGAATGGAGTTTAGTAATTTTCCATAACTATTAAGTCCTGGAAGAAAAGTCAAATCCAAGTAGTCATCTTAAGCATTTATGTTTTCAACCACCATGCTAAACTTTCCTTTATACATATGGCTGCCATTTCAAAAGCTAATACTGAGAAGAGAGAAAAGGAATCATTTGAACAGATTATGACTGAAACGTTTTGCAGGGTGTAAGAAAACCATTAGCCCTAACACTGAATAAGTGCTTCAACTTTTAAGAAGGAGGAATAAAATTATATGCCTAGATACATCTCAGTTTAGAAGAAGAATATCAAAACAAAGACAAAAATCACAAAAACAATCAGAGGGAAAAATATTATCCACAAAAGACTGAGGACCAGAAAAAAATGCAATAGGTCTTCAAAAGGATAAAGGAGATAACTATCATTCCAAAATTATACACCTAACTCAACTACTTAGGGGTGAATAATATTTTAATGAAAACAGGTTAAGAGAGCTTACACAAGCCTTACCAGAAAGAATTACAAAAGGTTATGTGAGGCAGTTGGAAACAGAAAACAGAAAGGTAGGATGCAATAATCCAAGTTATTGGATGGAAAGAAATTGGCAAACAGTTTTAAATCAAAATGACCAACGGTGGTAAATAATTTTTTTTTAAATTATGGAGTTTTAAAATAATAGGGTGCTAACAGACAACAAAAGACATACAATGTGAGGGCCACAGATTTAGCTCAGTGGCACAGTGCCTGCCTCACAAGCCACAAGGTCCTGAGTTCGGTCCCTGGTACCAAAAAAGAAAAAAGACATACAATGGGAGTATGATCAGAATTAAAGTGTCCTACAATTACTGTCTTGTTTGGGAGAAATGTAGACATTTTTATTTAAATCAAATAGAAGATACAACTTCTAATCAGTAGAATGAACAAAAAAAAAAAAAAAAAAGAAAGAAAGAAAGAATAAAGTACAATCAATCCCTTAGAAAACAGGATAGACTTTATAAAAGCAAAGGAAGTAAAAAACACAAAATAAAACACAGAATAATAATAATGAAAGGTGAATCACTAACCATGAAAAATAAAAACAGATTGAATTTGCTATGAAAGATACATCTAAAACATAGGGCAGAAATGTTGAAAGTAAAGAAAGACTAAAAAGATATACCCAACATATAACCAAGAAAGTTATTTTTACAGTACTAATATAAAGCAAAATAGAGTATAATTCATAAAATATTAATGAAATTTAAAATGTTATACAAATAAAAAAGAAATAATTATCTCGGAAGATGTAATATTGAACCTGTATGCACCTAACAACATTGCTTTACAAAAATATAGTCAAAGTTGATGAAATTATAAAGAAAAATCAACAAATTCATAACCACATTGGGAGATTTTACACATCTCATTCTGATGTTGAAAAATGAATCATCAAAAATATGAAAGATATAGAAGATATGGACAATATAATTAATAAGACTGAGAATGTACACACACCAATACACATACATTTCTGCATCTAACAATTGAAGAATAGGTATTATTTAAAACCAAATGGGGAAAAAACGACCTATCCTAACCAGAACACAAATCAATTCTCAACTAAAAATAAATTATCAGTATCATGCAAAAGTTTCTGATTACATCATTACAATCATACAGTTTCTGATTACAGTGCAATAAAAATTTGAAATTTAAAGTTTTGTGGAGGGACCTCAGCCCGCCCAGAGAAAGGCGGCCGCCGAGCCCGCCAGCGCGAGGCCCGAGGCCCCAGGGAACTTTCGCCCGAGGCTGGACCTGCGAGAAGTGGCCGAAGATGAGCCCCCAACAACAGCGCACGGCCGCGACAGGGACTGACAAGGAGCTGAGCGACCCGCTGGACTTCAGTGCGATGTTTTCACACCTGTTAACAGTGGGAAAACCAGACCAACGACACTGGGAAGCAGTCAGTTCAGTGGATCAGGAGCTTGCGCTGGTGAGGCAGGCAGCGGCACCACTGAGCTAAATCGCCAGCCCTGTGTTTTCTGTTAAATAACTCTTCTTTGGATTTATAGAGATGTTTGAAACTTAGAAGATGATGAAACACTTTCCACCTTTATGAAGCCAGAATTAACCTGATTATGTAAACCAGACAAACAGTAAACAATAAAGGACAAAGGAAAAGAAAACTATGTACCAGTTTACTTCGTGAACATATTGCAGAAATCCTCAAAAAAAAAAAGCAAATTAAATTCCACTGTTCATAAAAGGAAAATCATAATCAAAACAAACTACAGCTGACATCATACTTAATGAAGGAATGAAAGTTTTCTTCCATGAACAAGAACAAAGCAAGAATATCTACTCTTAACCTCTCTCCAGTTCAGTAGTTTACTAGAAAATCCTGGTCAGCATTGATATGGGAGCAAAAGGAAATAAAAGAGGAGGAGATGGGGAAAGAAGAAATAAAGGTATTTCCACTGACAGACAACATGATTGTCCCAAAGAATCTTCAAAAACCTAGAGTTTAGCGAGGTCACAAGATATAAGATACACACACACCCCCTAATCCCCATCCCAGCCTTAATTCTCTGTACATTTGGCCCTCCATTTCTTCTGGTTCATTGTCTGCAGATTCAACCAACCATGGATTAAAAGTATATGAAAGAAATTGTGGCTGGACTAAATGTGTCTGAACTAAGCCCTTTGTTGTCATGTTCCCTAGGGAATATAATATAACCATTATTTATATAGTGTTTATATTGTCTTAGATATTATAACTAATATGGAGATAATTTAAAATATACAAGAGGATGTGTATAGGTTGTATACAAATACTGTGCCATTTTCAAAGGAACTTGAGCATCTGTGGATTTTGGTATTTGTGGAGTTTCCTGGAACCACTCTCTTGTGGATACTGAAAAACCACTGTCTAGCAAAGTACAATAGGAACATTCATGGAATAATAAGTACTATTTACAGTAGTTCCAAAGGAACAGATACTTAGGTATAAATATAACATACATGTACACTTGATCTGTATGCTGAAATCTAAATAGTACTGAAGGAAATAAAAACAGACCTAAATGTAGAAGTATACTATGTTCATATAAAAACTGTCAGTCCTTCCCAATTTGGTTTATAGATTTAATAAAGTTCCAATAAAAACTCTAGCAGTATATGGGCACAGGGAATCGGACATCAAAATTTAGATGGAAATGTAAAGAAATTAGAATATTTAAAAATTTTGGAAAAGAAGAGTAAAAAAGGATTATACTTTGCGATTTTGATATAGTGTAATTTACAGGAAGTACTGCACTGTGAAGGGATACAGAAGTATTCTCCCCTGCCCTCCCCTCTTTTGATTCCTTTCTGTATTTTGGGGCATAGGACCGAGTACTAAACAACAAAGCATGGTTGTCAGTCAAGCATGTCATTTCTAGAGAATCATACGTAGATGTATTCTCATCCAGAAAAGAAAATAAAAATAATTTGAAAGAAAAAAATATTTGAAATTGATTTTTATAAAAGCAGAAAAATGCCCTTGACTTGTTTGAGTCTAAATAATTTATGAGTCAAAGAATCACAAGGAAATTACGAAACTTACGCCTATTGGACCAATGGTATAATGTAATAATTATGTACATCAACAAATTAAGATATAATTCAGAAATGTTTTATAGAATGGGTCAATATTAAAATATCTATTAATATAATTTATTGCATTAATAAATCAAAAGAGAAGGGAAGGGGAAAGGAAAGAAGGGAAAGGAAAAATTATGAGAAAAGAAAAAAAATGGAAACAAAGTCTATGTAAATAGGGAAGGGTGGAGGGGGGAAGGCCGCACAGGTAATGGGGAAAAAATAAGAACCAAGATACATCATGTTCAGGTTCAAGCACCCAGTGATAAATGTGAATGTATTGTATACCTAAAATGTACCAATAAAAGAATTTAAGCAAAAAATAAATAAATCAAAAGAGAAAAAGCATGTTTATCTCCATAGTCACTGAATATATGAGGTTGTCTTTAATTATTTAAAAACATTAGTAATGTAAATGATATTTTTTAAGTCTTAAAAATCTCATACACAGCATCATGATTAATATCAAACTATATTAAAGTCAAGAATAGAACAAGGGAGACCCACTACTATATAACGTCATCCTGGGATCACTTGACAATATAATTAGAAATAAAAATTAAGTTAAAAAGTGACTCATTTCTCAGACCACCTGCACTCCACTCTTGAGTCCATCCTATATTTACCTCTAATAAATCCCTCTCACGTCTTTTTAAAAAATTAAGTAAAGGTATAAATAAATAAAAAGCAGAAAGGAATAAAACTTTATGACCTTGGTTTAGGCAATGCCGCCTTAGACACAATACCAAAAACACAGGAACCAAAGAAAACAATAGATAAATTGGACTTGAACAAAATAAAAGACTTTTGTGCTAAAAGTGATACCATGCAGAAAATGATAAGTAGAGTACTTGCCTGGCATGTGCTAGGCCTTTAGTTCCAACCCCAGTATCACAAAAAAAAGAGGAGGAAGAAATGAAGGGAGTGAATAAGACAATTCACAGAATGGTATAAAATATTTACAAATCACATATTTAGTAAAGACTCTGCAACCAGAATGTATAAAGAATACTTACAACTAAATGATTTTAACAACTCAATTAATTATGGGCAAAGGTGCTACATAGACATTGTCAAAGATGTACAAATGGCCACCAGACATGTGAAAAGATGCTTAACATCATTCCTCAAAAGGTTGAGCCTCAATTTATCAAATAACCCAGAAATTCCCACTGCTAAGTATATACCAAAAGAAACAAAAATATGTGTTCATAAAATAATTATAAATAAAGATAAATGCATACATAGCAGTTTTGTTAACAATAGCCAAAAAGTGAAAACAATTAAAATATTCATCAACAAATGAATAAAGTAACTTGTATATATCCAGGTAACAGAATATTATTCAGCCATAATAAAGAAGGAAATAGCAAGATGGATGAAGGTTGAAACCATTATGCTAAATAGGAAAAAAGGCAGATAAAAAAGGACCATAGATTGTATGATTTAATTTGTCATTATTTTTGTTTTGGTTTTGAGACAAGCTCTCACTATATAGTTCAGGATGGCTTCAAATTCATGGCAATCCTCCTGCCTCAGCCTCCCAAGTTCTGGGATTATAGGTGTGTGCCACCACACCTGGTTGTACGATTTAATTTATAGGAAATGTCCAGAAAAGGCAAATTTACAGAGACAGAAAACAGATTAATGGTTGCCTAAGATTGAGCAGGTACAAACAGGGAGTGATTGTTAATAGGTATAAGGTCTCTTTGGGGGTGATGTGAGTGTCCCAGAATGGACCAGGGTGAGGACTGTACAACTCTGTGAACATACCTAACTGTACTGGATGACTGGTATGGTAAGTGGTTATTTTGCAATAAAGATGGTGGGAGAGAGAGATCCCAATGGCCATATTTGCACCCATGATTTCACCTTCCCACACTTACCACACATAGGTTAGCTGCTACTTGGAGCCCATCTCTCCACTTCCACCAGCTCCAATGCTCTCTAACCTTCTGAAGCATTGGCCTGAGCAATTCTCCCCATCCTACTTCACATTCAGCTAGATCAGTCTCATCAACATGCAGGTGTGCTATGATTTCTCCTATCTTAAACAAAAGTCCAACTCTGCTTCCCTTAGTACTCACTCATCTCTTCATTTCTTTGTTCTCTGCAGCAAACACATTGAGTTACCCATATTCACAATCTCCAAATTTATTTCCTTTCATTCTCTCCTATAACCACTTAAATCGGTCCTTTGTTCCACCACTCCACCAAAACTGCTCTTTCCTACTGAACTAATTGGTCAATCCTCTGTCCCTGTCTTACCTGACTGGTCACCAGCATCTGACACAGGTGGCCACACCCTCTTCCATGATGCACTTTCTTCCCCTGGCTTCCAGCACATAATTCTGCCCTGGTTTCTTTCAATCTCACAGTCACTTCCTGGCCTCTTTTTTTTTTTTTTTTTGGTCCCTCCCTGATGATTTCTTTGTCTTGGAATACTCTAGTTCTCCCTCAGTGGCCCACTATTTTTTTCCTATCAGCCCTTTCTCCCTGTTATGGTTTAAATATGAAATGTATCAAAGACTCTTGTATCGAGGATGCTAATCTCATCAATGGATTAGTCCACTGATGAATTCACACCCGAATGGGCTACTAGGAGCCTAGTTGGAGAATATGGGTCACTGGAGGTGTGCCTTTGACGGGCATATTCCATCCCCAACCCCTTTCCCTTTCTCTCTGGCTCTACCTGCTCTCTACTTCCGGCCAGCATGAGGGCAGTATCTTTCCTCTCCATGCCACTCTACCCTAATGTTTCTGCCTTGGAGCCAACCATGGACCCAACCATGAAACTATGAGCCCAAATAAATCCTTCCTCCTTTAAGGTATGTACGCCAGATATTTTTTCCCAGTGATGGAAAGCTAATACACTCCTTTACTGACTTCAATAAATTTTATGGCTTTAATAGCCATCTCTATGTTGACGATTCCCAAATTTGTACCTCTGGCCTTATCCCCTCTCCATCACCCCAAACTTACCTACCTAACCAGATATTCAGCATCTGCAGGTGGATGTGTATTGGACATTTCAGATACTGGGCATCCTTAACCAAACTTTGAGTCTAAGGCCCTCCAGCAGCTCTTCACCAGCTGTCCTTCCCATCTCAGGTGTGGGTAGTTCCATCCTTCTAGATGCAAACACCACAGCTTTCTTTTCCTCATACTACATTGAATCCATCAGGAAATCTTGTTGGCTCTGCCTTCAACTAGATTTGGAATTCAACCTAATTCTCTCACCTCCATTCCCACCGCATTTCCTCAGACTATTATCTCTCACTGTGGCAGCTGGTCAGGCCTCTTGGCTCCTGTGTTAGTCAGCTTTCTGTCACTGTAACAGAATCTTGAGAAAATCAACTTAAAGAAGGAAAGGTTTATTTTGACTTGCAGTTTCACAGGTTTCAGTCCATGGCTGGATGCCTCCATTGCTACCAGCCTGTGGCAAGACAGACCAACATGGCAGAGAGAGCAGAGCAGGGCAAAGTTGCTTACCTCACGGCAACCAGGAAGCAGACCGAGAGAGCCTACCCTGGTGGACTTCCTCCTCCTTCTTCTGCTTTGTTCAGTCTGGGCTGCAGGCCCATTGGATGCCCACATCCAAGGTGGGTTTTCCCACTCCATTTGCTGTCCCATATGCCAACTGTCTCTGGAAACAACCCACAGACATACATAGAAGTGTGCTTTACTAATTTCCTAGATATTTCTAAATCTGATCAAATTGACAATTAAGTTTTACCCTTGCAGCCCTTCAGCATGGAAGCAGAAAGGACCTCTTAAAACATAGTTTTAATCATAGCTTTTTCTCTTCAGAACCCAGCAGCTGCTCTCCACCTCACTTAAAATAGTCAAATTCCTTTCCCTACCCCCTAAAGCTAAAATTTGTCCTCTCGCTCTCCCCCCGACCTCATTTCCAGCTGCCATCATTCTCCGACTTTGCTTCTCCACTGTTCCTAACTCCAACCTAAAGATCTTTCCGTTGGTGCTGCTCCTTCTGCCTGGAGCTATCCTTACTTAGGCCATGGTTTCTCAACTCTGGCATGATCAGCACTTGGGGCTGGACAATCATTTGTTGTGTGTGGGGGGGGGCTGTTCTGAACATCGCAGGATGTTTAAGAGCATCCCTGGCCTCTACCCAGTAGATACCAAGAACGCTTCCTTGTCATGACAATCAAAAATGTCACCAGATGTTGCCAAATCCCTCCTTGGGGGCACAGTCACCCTAGGGTGAGAACCACTGGCTTAGATCATCTGTATAGCCCATGTTCTCACATCCCCCACATCTCATATCACTTTGGCTCAAAGTCACTTTCTTGGTGAGGCCCACAGTAAGCACCTGCATTAATCTATTTTTTGTTGCTGTAACAAAATACCTGAGACTAGATACTTTATAAAGAAAAGAGGTTTATTTGGCTCACCATTTTGGAAGCTAAAAGTCCAAGATTGAGTATCCCCATCTGTTTGGTCTCTGGTGAGAGCTCTTCTGGTGGATGACATGGTGGGAGCATGAGTGAGAAAGAGAACAGTCACAAGAAGCTACAGAGAATTAGGGACCAGATTTCCTCCTTTTATAACAATTTGCTTCCTCAGAAACTTAACCAGGTTCCACAAAACCACATTAATCTCTTCTGAAGGCAGAATCCCTAATGATCTAACTACCTGCCACTGGGGCTCCATGTCTTAAAGGTTCCACCACCTCTCTCACTGCCACTTCAGGGACCTAGGTTCCAAAACATGAACCTTAGAGCCACACACAACATCCAAAACATACCACCACCCCACTTAGTGCTTTGACCTGTCCTCCCCTCTCCTCCCCCACACTTCTAACTCCACTTATTACCATGCTCTGACATTACATCACTTCCTTATTAAGTCTACATTTAGTGCTCATCATCTGCTTCCCCTGCTAGGATGCTGTTTCACAGAGGCTGGGGTCTGCTCAGCTCTGTTTCCTGATGTGTTCTTCAGTGCCTAGAACAGGACCTAGCATTGAATTGGTTCTCAATAGACATCTGTTGAGTAACTGGATCTGATCAGAAGCTCAACATGGTAACACATAACAAATACAGCAAAACAGTCTCTTTATCTGTAAATTTATCCCAAATTCCTCTATCAATGAAACACAATCCCAACACAAAGCTCTACTGGATATTATTTGAAACTTAGCCTCATATTTCCAAAGGGCACCTAAAAGAATTAAAATGTAATATCACACAAGAATCATAGCAAGAAGAGGCTTGTCCTCTAAGATATTAAAAATGTGTTCATAAGCTACAATAATTAAAATAGCGGGTTCTGGCACTAGAATAGATAGATAAGAACAGAAGAATCCAGAAGCATCCCAAGTAAATATAAGAATTAAACCAGTGATAAAGCTGGCATTTAAAAATGAGTAAGCAAGAGTGAATGTTCAAAAACTGGTGCTAGCACAACTGGCTGGCCATTTTACACCTGCAGAGTATGCATGTTGTTTAGAAATATGGAAAGTCATAAGGCATCCTGGGAAATAGCTGAAAGAGTCACAGGTGGCTGCCCCTAGGGAGCAAGGAAGAAGTCATGGGGAGAGATGGGGCAGGACTGCTATTTTCAGCTTTTGGTTATTTATGCCTTTTTAACTACATACTTATATTACCTTGGTAAAAATAAAAGTTATGTTTTTAAAAAGCGATAAGCATGCTCCTCTTTAACCTATCAAGTTGACAAAGATTTTTTGAAAAGCAAAGATTGGCAGTGCTGGTGTGATTATGAGAAGAAATGGGTATGCTCACGCACCGCTGGCTCTTTCTGGAAGGTAATTTGTCTAGAAGTATTAAAAGTCTTAAATTCATGCCAACCCTTTGAGGCAAGACTTGCACTTCTAGGAATTTATCCCGAAATGACACAAAGGTATACAGCAAGAATGTGCACTTTAACATTATTTAAAATTGAAAAACAAAAAATGAAAGCCACCAAAATGTCCAACAGGGAACTGCTTATATAAATTATGATAAATTCATGTGAAGGAATGCGGTGCAGGTGTCAAAAGCTGAATAGAAATAGATCCATTACCAAGGAAAGGCGTTCATGATATATAAAGTGATTAAACAGGTTACGTGCAGTAGGCATAAAGATTATTGCATTTTTATAAAATGAATGTGACTTATGAGTTTATAAATATAAAGTGATGTAAGAGACCCTCTCTTTGTAACAATTTATGAGA
Organism: Heterocephalus glaber; assembly: GCF_053883595.1. Lineage (NCBI taxonomy): Eukaryota > Metazoa > Chordata > Mammalia > Rodentia > Bathyergidae > Heterocephalus > Heterocephalus glaber. Next base: position 11,690,111 of record NW_028258349.1, read on the forward strand.
ACATAGGATCCAGAAGTATGTGCAGGATGAGGCTTTAATTCTTTTCTTTTTGCTCTTGGGAAGCCATTTCTACAGGGAATTTCTAAGACCTGTGAAGGGGAGGCAGAATGCTGAGGGGGGACCCTTCAGAAGGTGGGGGTGCTGAGGTGAGACCCCTCAGAAAGTCCCGCTGGTACCACTCAGCCACAGAGCCCCAGGAGGAGTGGCCCAACCAGAAGCCTACAAGCCCAATGTCCCAGAGGCAAGGACTTCAACACCTTTCCCAGCAAATGGAGACATTTTAGGACAGAGGCCATAGCTGATCAGTGCTGAGCCCAGCAGCTCTGCAGCCATGGCCTGTGGTCTTGGTGATTATGGTCCCTTTCCAGGGCATCAGCCAGGCACTATGTACCAGGCCCTCCCCTCCAGGTACCTTGCCAAAAGGTAGCATTTTGGGGCTCCAAATGCCTCAAACCCAGAAGCCAAAGGCAATCCACAGACAGACGGTTTGGCCCATACAGGACTGTGGTTTTAAAATCTAAGCAATACTCTCCAAACTTTAGAGGATATGAGATTCACATAAAAAGCTACCTGTTCTTGAATATCTGAATACCTGGCCATCCCTTTCTACAGCTGAATGAGTCTTAATGCCCACTCCCAAAGGGACAGGTACCCCGGGCATCCCAGGCACCACCATCACTTCCCCTGAAGCCTGGCCCCTGGAACATCTGAGTTTCCACCTTGCACTGCCCAAGCCCCTCTCCTGCCCCACCGCTTTGGGATGTGAAGAATTCCTTTGCAGAAAATCCCTGTGACTCCCTCCCCATAGTCCTGCTTCAGAGCTATGGGACCTGGTCCATCCCAGGATAAGAGGTGACAGCTTAGGTCCAAGGGAGCCTTTTCTCCTGTTACTGCCAAACCCTACCTGGGGGACCTAGACTGAGGCCAAGCAACAGTCAGGACTCACCTGGCAGACAACTGGTTTAGGAAAAGAGAAATCCCTGGGATCCAGGAGCTTGGGCTGAGTTCCCCGGAAACTCTGAGGTAGAGACAGTAGTCAGTTAGCTGTGCAGAAATAAGCGGGTAGGAATGGGCAGAGCAAGAGACTGACCCCAGTGCCTCACAGCTGGTCTCACAGAGTTCTCTGGGGCTGAGAGAGACCTTCAGAGCTGTCCCAAAAGGAAGCAAGGGGGCTGGACCTTTGTATCCTATCATGAGCCAGTCACTGAGTAACAGGGACTTAAAGGTTAGGCCTCTAGATACCTAATGGGCAACAAAAGGCGGGATAAAGCTTGGCATCTCTTCGCTTTTTATGACTCCCATATTACCTGTTCAGCTCTGCACACAGGCATGCTCAGAGAGTGTCTGTGTTACAAGGTCTAGTAGCCCTGAGGTTACCTAACCTGTCTCATCCCCTTCAAGACTGAGGACACCAAGATAAAAGTAACTGAAGCAATTTTGCAGAGACACCTAAGGGCCAGCTTTTAAAATGTCCAGTTCTATACCCTCTAGGGCAATGCCTACAAGTTCTGAGTTGCTGTCCTAAGCCTGTAGCCACCTTGGACTCCAGGAGAAGCAGAGCCTCACAGGCCACCCCATGATGAGGTCACTCCCCAAGGAGGAGCAGTCACCACATGACAGGAACTGAGGCTGCTTTCCCAACAGAATCTGTCATTTCATGATGGGAACCAAATTGTCCACTCAATCGATACTGAGTCTCAGGACCTCAGAGAAACCGTCCTGAGATGTCGATTAACTATGCCTTGACTTGATCAAGATCACCTAAGATGCCAGCTATGTAACCCCCAACTCTTCCCTTTGTTTCTCTTTTCTATAACATCCCAAAGTTTTTGTCAGCCCCAGAGGACAGATCTTGAATATTAAAAGCTCTTGTCCTGCCCTTCGTCACTGCTCATCTCCTTGCCTGGTGTTTTGGGACTGGTGGTCAAGCCTGACCAGTTGGGACTCCCAGAGCTGGGGCTTTCACCTGAAAACTCTGGTAACAACTGAATGCAGGACAGTGTGCGACCTGGGGCAAGGAGCTCCCTGAGGCCCAGGGCAATTCCTACTGGGGGCCAGCCCTGGAGCATCTGTGACAGATATTCCCAGCAGGCCTGGTGGGCCTGGACCTGGAGAAAGCCTGGGCAGAGCAGCACCAAGACCACCACCCAGGGGTCCACAGGGACGCACTTTGCAAATACAGTGTTAGACTTGAGCCCAAGAAAGCCACAAGAGGGCCACCTCCCTGGAAAAGAAGGGGGCCGGAGGTGGGTTCTTCAGCAAGCCCATCATAGGAGGACTAGAGAGGAATGCACTGAAAATTTAGTCACATCCCGGCACTTATTTGAAACAGAACATTAATTCTGACTGTCATTAGAGTCCATTTCAATTTTGTAATAACATAAAAAGTTAAGAGTCTAATTTATTCATACAAATCTTGTTAGCATCCAATTTCCACATAATGTAACATATTCATTAAAAAGCTGACAAAGCAGGAGAAATTAAAAACATTAAAAAAAAATTCAAGGGCTCTCACTACCAAACAGCCAAAGGTGAGGAGTGTGAGACCAGGGCAGCTCCCCGAATGGGCTGGAAGCTTAGAACAAGAACCACAGACCTAGAGAGGTGGGCTGAGCCTGATTCCCCTCACAGAGCCCCCCAGAAGAAGTGGTGGCTCCCATTCCACCCCAGAGTGTCCCCATCCTGCACACCACTTCCACCTCCCACACTGTCCTGGAGTCTTGTCCCTGCCCTTGGGTTCCCCAGACAGCTCCCGAGAATTTCCCTCTGCAAATCCCAACACTTCCCTCAGCAAATTCATCCTCGAGAGCCTGTAACTCCTCTTAATTACACGTCCGCAGTGTTTGCATTAGATAGCTGTCACCCTGTAATTTACCCGTACACGGGTTTTAATTGTACATTAATCTTTCCTACACGCCACTCCCCTGCTAGAATCTGTAACAGCAGCAGTTTGGGCCATTTTGTTTATTCCTCAACCAAAAATAGCTGATGAATGTAATTGCACGATGTCCCTCCTCCTTCTTTTCCAGGATTACCTGCTGTGTGCTCAGGCTGAAGAGAGGCTCCTGTCACCTGTAAGCCACCTTGAAACACAATATTTGACTGTTTCGTGGCTGACACCAATTTTAGAGGAAAGGTCAGTGGCAACAAGCTGTCTTCAGATCACCTGCCACATGCTTTCTGGCCGTCTGTTCACATCGTTTCTCTAAGCTCCTGCCTGATAGGTCTGGGGAGCACTCATTTAGGGATGGAGGGCAATGTGTGAACCTAAAGAATCCACCAGCATGGAGGAGGTTCCAAGGTCACTTGGAGAACCACGAAGGAGAACTATAAATTACAAAGCTCTGGATGGCTGCCAGGGCCCCAGGAAGCTACATTTAGCATATCATTCTCTCAGCAGCAGGATGAAGCCTTAAGTCCCTTTCCGAGGAATTTGAATGGAATTTGTTACAAGGACATTGTGATTGAAATATCACCAATTGGCTTTTCATGACAACTCAGCAATAGATTGCAATTGCAGTGGAGAGCTGGGTGGGTGTGTGCGCGCACGCGCGTGTGTGCATGTGCATGTGTGTGTGTGTGTGCGTATGCGTGTGTGAGGGGGGGTTGGCTGTTGTGTTCAGCTGGCTGAGGTGGCGGTGAGGGAGCCCCATACAATATTTATGAAATCCAGATGAAGCCCTGTGCTAGCAATGAGCTGGTATCATAACACAGATTTCAAAAACGCCTTGACATTTGCCCAAGATCAAATTTCCCCTTGCAAAACCCAGGAGGCTTTGTGCTGAAAGCAGTCTGTGCTCTCCCCCCAACCCCCCTGCAACCTTCCTCATTTAAGCCCAGTTAATTAACAGCAAGGTGGGAGGTGGTCTGGGACTGGAGTGATGGAGACAGAGTACAATAACAGCCCACAAGGCCGGGTCTTCTTTGTGCAAAAACATTAGCAGTGCTTTTCAATAGAGAAAGACAGGAGCTTCCCCCCGCCCCAATATTGGGTGTTAAACCCAAGGTCCACCATTTATTGATTTTTAAATTTTGAGGCAGGGTCTCCCTAAGTTGCTAGATTGCCCAGTCTGGGCTCAAATTAGCAATCCTCCTGCCTCAGCCTCCCAGAGTGCTGAGATGAAAGGCATGCACCAACATAATCAACTTTAATCATTTTTATTGTTAAACACTTTCAGACCTGTGAAACAAAACTTAGGTGATCTCCTTAAATTGACAAGGTTGACTGCAGTATGTGTGGGCCAAGAGATACACAGCTGCAATCCATCATAGAGTAGCCCAGGAAACAAAAAGGAAAGCAAGAAACCTATGTCCCTGAGGCCAAAGATCTTTTTGCCCTTTGATTCCTTCTAGGACACTGTTGGAAATAGAAAACTCATTAGGGCTGGGGATTTAGCTCAGTGGTTCCGCCGCCTGCCTCACAAGCGCAAGGACCCAAGTTCGATCCCTGGTACCAAAAAAAAAAAAAAACCATTAGGAAGGGGACATTTCAGCCCCCTCAAGAGGAAAGTTCAGGCTTTAAATTCTCTGCTCTTTCATGGCCTGGGTGAAAAGTTACTCGCCAGAGGAACATTTCCAAAGTGGTCTTTTATGCTGTGCTGTACCCCACAGGGCTCCTTCCTCTGAACATGGCTTTTGGAGAGGAAGACTCCGGGACAGTTACCAAGACCCAAAGAGATGACACATGAGATACTGCCAGAGATCCAGGGCTGATGTCCCCAGATTGTTTATGAGTCCAAGGCAAGGGCGATTTAGGTGGGTTTTTTTTTTTTCTTTTTGGTACAGGAATCGAATTCAGGACCTTGCGCTTGCGAGGCAGGCAGCAAAACCACAGAGCTAAATCCCCAGCTTAGGTGGTTTTTGATAAACACTTCATATTCCACATCCTAAGAGAAGCAGAATACTTGTCAAGCATGCATTTTTATGAGCTGTCTGCCTATAAAACTTGCACGAAAGGTCCGTGCTTAATGTTGGTTTGGCAGTAAATTGGCGCCATGCACGGGTCGGCTGCATCAAATTAGCATCGACCCGTAAAACGTTACTGAATGATTCCTCAAATCTGCCAAGTCTTCAAATCAATTTTGCAAAAAGCGTCATGGTTTTTTTTAGACTTTGATAAACCTTTCATATTAGTTATCACAGAAGAGCATAAACCTCTCTAATCTGTCTTCCCACCAAAAAAAAAAAAAAGGTGTTGTTTTTCCCAAACTGCTTTTAGCTCTTCCATCTTTGCATACCCGCCCACACATCACATAAACAATGTGTGTGCCATGGATTCATTTGTTGCCCTATTTTAAAGCGACTGGTATTTGGCTCACACCGTCCATGCCCCATGCTTCCAAAGCTTGGACAGAATTTCTGCCAGTATCAGGATACGGTTCTCAATCCTGGCTTTGGAGATCTGTGGTCCCAAGTTCACCTCTTCCTGGAATCCTTCCAGAGCTCTCCAATGAACCTGACTATTGCTTTACATCTTTGTGTGTCATTTCCTGGAAGCTCAGCACACTTCGTCCCTGTGGGCTTTGCACTACTGTCCCAGGGTCAGCACTGAGAGATCCATGAGGAGTGGTCTCCCCCGTGGCCATTTTTGAGATCAGCCAGAATCCCTCTCTCTCCTTCTCCAACTTCAGAGAGCTCAGCCACCCCATCACTCTTGTTGTATGAGAGTTGTATGAAACTGCACCCCTCCCCTGAGGCAACAGCTGGTTCTCAAAACCACAAAGAGAACAGAACCTCCATCTGAACCAAAGACTCTCATCCAGAGCTCTCATTTCCCAATCATGCTGCTAATCTAACGAACTCTTAGACTTGAGGTGAAAGGGGACCAGCCACGGCCAAAGACAGGAGGTTTTATTGTGGTCCAGTGCTGATGGTGCAGGAATGGATGAGATAGCAATACTTACAGTCTTCTGCCTCGGTTTGACTGGACACCATGTCAACTGTGAAAAGATGACACTGAAACGGCCGAGGAGGCTCCTGGCACAGGGGTAGAGCACTGCTTTCGGGGTAAGGGGGGAGGTGGTTGTAGGCTTCTGAAGAGGGACCCAGCCACAGTAGACCCTGCAGGGATGAGGCCAGTAAGGGATGCTCTTCAATGGTCAGGGCCTGGAGCACTGGGGGTGGACACAGCTACTGGGGTCATGAACGCTGCTCAGTGGGCAGCTGGCTTTGGAAAGTGAGAGGTCATTTAGAGGAGCAGAGCCTTACCACAAGGTACCCTCTGCAGATCAAAAGCCTGACTTCCAGAACCCTTCACATGGCAGCCCAGGTCACTAACAAATTCCTGTCAAGTCAGCTAGGGTGGGAGTGGCTGAGGAGGCCAACGGGAAGCCCTTCCCCCTAGGCCATTCGTTCAGTGATCATTCAGGGGTTCCACTCTGTGCCAGGACCATCCTAGGCACCGGGACACAGCAGTAAACACCGCCTGCAGGCAGCCTCAAGGCTGACGGCACCTGTGAAGCGACAGAAAGAGGAGATCTGAAGAGACTAATGGGTCAAGAGCTCTCTGGTGACGCTGGGGCCAGGACTATGTCCAGTGTCTGTATCTCTGACCCTTGTTCCCTGATGACTCTTCCCAGGTTTCCAGAGAAACACCTGTCAACTCCAGTCTCTACCTTCTAGCCTTGCAGATTCAAACTTGTTGACCAAAAGGAATCACATGTACATTTAAGAGCCCTACAATTTTCCAGGTGTGGTGACATACACCTATAACCCTAGCACTCTGGGAGGCTGAGGCAGGAGGATTGAAAGGTTGAGCTCAGCCTGGGTAACTCAGTGCCTTAGCAATACCCTGTCTCGAGATGTAAAAAAAAAAAAGACTGGGGATGCAACTCAGCAGTAGAGTGCTGGCCTTGCATGCATGAGCCCCTGTGTTCAATATCCAATACCACAAAAACAAACAAATGTAAAAGAATCCTACAATTTCAGGATGGAAGTGAATTTTCAGATTTAAATTATGTCTTCAGGTTCAAAATATGCTTGGCAACAAATAAACTGTATTAGTCATGTGAAATAAAATTAAAACCACAATGTGATAGCTCTATGTACTCACAGAATGCCTTGAACAAAAAGACCACCAACAAAACATTTTGGAAAAAGTGTGTAACAACAGGAATTCTCCTACATATCTGGTGAAGAGTGGGCTAAATCAGTACAACCACATTAGAAAACAGTTTGACAGTTCCCAGCAGTGCACACCCAGCAATGGGACCCAGAAATTCTCTCCTAAGTCCATACATATCAGAAATGTGTACATTTTCCCAAGAAAACACTTGGGAAAATATCCACAGCAGCACTGTTCATAATAGCCAAAAACTAAAACCCAAATGTCAACAGGTAGATAAATTAGAGTTATAGTCACATAATGGAATTGTATTAATCAGCTTTATGTTACTGCAATGAAATACCTGAGGCAACTAACTTATAAAGAGAAAAGGGTTATTCAGATACAGTTCTGGGGGATTCCATCCAAGACTGGGTGGCCCCATTGCTTTGGGCCTGTGGTAAAGGCACCAGGTGGCAAAGGTATGGAGTGCATGTAGGGACAAACTACTCAAATCATGAGCCAGGAAGTAGAGATGGGGAGGGTCAGACAGGTTCTACAATTCCTTTTTGGGTGCTCCTTCAATGATCTAAGGACCTCTCAAAAGACCCCACCTCTTAAAGGTCCACAGCACCTCCCAATAGTACCACACTGGCAAACAAGCCTGTGATACGTGGACTTTTGGAGGACACTCATCCCAATGAGTACAAGCAGGAATCCTATAGGGTAACCAGAATGATTCTTTGTTACCCCCATACAGTAACAAAGTGGAGGAATCTCACAAACACGAGGCTGACCCAGACGCAAAGAGCGTTCATATGCTATAATTCCATTTCTATGAAGCTTAAAAACAAGGACAACAAATCTATGCCATTACTAGTAAGGAGAGCTGTGTGGATGGGATCTGGAGTGCCAGTCACATTCCTATCCTTTCCTGGGTGCTGGGAACACAGGCATGTTCAGTTTGTGGATATTCCTTGCATTGTATACTTACGATCAGTATGCTTTTCTGTATCCATACTATGCTCAGAATAAAAGGGTTAAAAATGTACTGTAGTATGGGCAAGAGAGTTAGCTCAGTGGTAGAGCATTTGTCTAGCAGGTGTATGACCCTAGGTCTGATCTTGGCACCAGAAAAAAACCCAAACTTTTAAAATTACTGTAGTGAATTCATCACTAGAAGGAAAGGTATTATTGGGAAACTGATTAGAAAAAAAAAAAAGAACTCAAGGGCCACAGAACCTCCCTAAGCCCCTGTCACATCCCCAGTTCCACCCCTGACCAACATGCTTTCTGATACCCAAGGTAGAAAGAACCGAGCTCGGCTGAGAGACCAATCAGAGGATAGTAACAATAATGATGCTAGCAGCTGCTATTTTTCACAGGCTGTCTGTTAGGCACACTGGCTCTAGCAGGTGGATTCTATTGTTATCCTCAATTTACAGATGAGGAAACTGAATCCCTAGCTCATGCGATAACCAAGTGGTAAAGCTGGGATGTAAATGCAGGAGGTGTGACTGTGGGTGTCAGCGTTGGTCACAACCCAAAGGTGGCTTCCTGGGATAGGACAAGAGGCGCAGGTGGTTGCCATGGCTGTCCACTGACATTTTAATTCATGGAGGAGGGAATGGAGAAGACTTAAATAATAGGCATAGATTGTACTTTCACAGGGATGAATGGTCATGAAATTAAATTTGCAGATGAAGCCAAACCTCATGAGGCCCCAAACCTAAGCAGGAAACAGCAAGATTGGACCCAACCTGGAGAAATGCAATTTACCATGCACACCCAGGCAGTAATCCATGCTAAATGACTTTCCTCAGAAAAAGGCATGTGAGTGGCGAAAGCACTGGCTCAAACAGTTTAGACAGAATGGCTCCAATACCTCACTGACCAGTGCAGACTATGTGAATGGAGTCCTGAGCTCAACCAGTATAAACAGCATCAGCCTGCATTATGAACTGGGGGCTCTGCCTGTGTAGATGGAGTGCCTACTTTGTTCACTGGCTCAACCAGTGTAGACATACCGCATTGCATATTGGGATCAACCACCCCAGATCTGGGAGGTAAAGCCCAAGTGGGCCAACCCAAGCACTGAAGGGAGGCTGGTGCCTGAGCAAAGCTTAAGTCACAGGAAAAACGACTGGAACTAGAAAGAGTTTGAGACCTCTGAAGCTTGCGCAAAGACCTTGCAGAGGGTGGGGCAGTGAAGTCTGCCCTGAGACTACAGAGAAGGTTCCAGCATGCTAGCCCCAGACTTGGCCCATGCAGATAGACGGCATGTGCCCTGTACTGGCTCCACCAGTGTGGACAGATTGCCTGCTTCAGCTGTTAAGCCAGTGAGGAGACTATTTATCAAGTGCTGGCTCAGCCAGTGTAAATACACTGTGTGTACCACACACTGGCAGGGCCAATGTAGGCAGACTGCATGCATCAGGCTCTGGCTCTACCAGTGGTCTTGCTCCTCCTTCAGCCACTGCTCCCCTCTAGCAAGGAAAACTCAGCCTGAGCCTCAAGGCTGGAGAAGCATCTCAGTACTCACAAGCCTGGGCAGACGAGTCCTATCCAGAGAGATGAGTCAGACCCTCAGAAGAGTCAGCCTTGAAGGTGGGGACAACTTATCCGTCAAACGTGAGTCAATCTGCGCCCAGGCTGGGGACTGCTGGCAAAGGGGCTTCTATGTGTCACCTCCCTACTGATGAACATCTGGGCAGGCCCAGTGCTCCAAGGACAGCAGCAGAACAGGAGAAATGGCCAAGACAACCCAAGAAGGGTAAGTAGCCCCTACCACCGCCAAGTAAAGAGGCCAGGGGACCAAAGCATAGATCATACTTCCTAACATCATCTCCTTGCCTCTCATCTCTCTATCTTCAAGTTTGGCCCAGCTAGGGAGCAGCTGGCTGAGGCCCAGGCAGAGTGAGTACAAGGTGACAGTGACCTGGGTTGTTGCCTGCAGCTCGGCAGCCGCTCAGTGGAGGGCCCAAAGCCAGCAGTGTGGGCACAACGGGAAGCGGGGTGACTCACAGGCCTGCTGCCCCCACCCCAGCTCTGGAAGACTGATGTCGACAGGGAAGCTGGGGCTGAAGCAGAGCTGCAGACAGCCACAGGAAACTCACTGACATCAGAGGGAGTTGGGAAGCTCTAAGCCTTGGGCAGAGGCCCTCAAAGGGAAGGCAGAAGCAGGTACAGACGAACTTCCATAGGCAGGAGGAAAAGGAGGGAGGACTGAGAACTAGGGAAGGGCATAAGAGAGTTCTTTCTGGGGCAGGCGCCAGCCAGCTGCCAGGTTAGATAAAGTGCATGGCAGGTGAAGGACCTACTACGGGACTAGGAAGCTAAGCGGATAAACACAGGCTGGGCCCACTCTGGCCAGCAGGCCAGTGGGCAATCAAGCCCACAGGAAGGTTGGCATGACAGCCTAGTAAGTGATTGACATGCAGGAGGGCTGGGCCCAGACCAGAGCAGGTGAGAAGCAGCACCTTGTCTCACACCCCTGGAAAAAGAAAAGCCAGTCCCGAGTAAGTCTGGCCCAGCCGGGAGGTGGGAAATGGAGGAGGAACAACAGCTCTAGCCACAGAGCCCTGGGCTCATACAGTCACTTACTGTGTGCCCGTTGCCTGCTAGTGCTAACTGATGAATACACAAAAAGGCAGAGGAAGCCCACAAGCTTCTAGGACAGCTGGAAAGGAGTGGGCAGGGGGCAAGGTACGGAGGCAAGGCTGCACAACCAGCCATCTGACCACCCAGCTCTGGGAGGACAGAGAACACGTGGAGTGGACAGGAGCGTGGCACCTCAGGGAACCAACGGCTCCCACTAGTGTCCCATAAGTCATACCCCAATCACTTCACCGCCTCCCCTCCCGCACATAATCCAGCACCAATTCCTGTGGGATTCGGGCATCCACTCCTCCTTAGGGCCACGGTCATCCTTCTCCAGGATCACTGCAGCCGCCTCCTCACTGGTCTTCCTACTCTGTACCAATCTGTAGGATAAAGTCCCAGATCCCAACACATCCAGCCTGAAAGATCCTAAGTGGCCAAGTCTCGGCTACCTCTTTCTCCTTCACTCTGACTGCCACAGGGGCCTCCCACTGCTCTTTGACAGTGCTCTATGCTTTCTCATACGTTCCCTTGACAGAAATCTCTGTGCATGCTCTTACCTGTACCTGGAGTGCTCCCTTTCTCCCTCCATCCCTCCCACCTCATCCTGCTTTGAACCAGCTCCTCCTTCAGATCTCAGCTGAACGGTACCTTCTCAGTCCTCCCAATCCCTCAGTCTAGGTCAGATTATTCTAGCACAGGTCTTGTAACAACCCAGATGTTTCCTTTATATCTTTCTCAAGCCTAGAGTCACACATGTATTGGTTACTGCTTTTACTAATAACTTTGGCAGAGAACTAGTGAGTGATGAATGAATGGGGCGGGGAGCTCAGTCTTATCAACTACAAACCCCACAAGAGCAGGGGTCCACTCTTATTCTGCTTATCTTCTGTCTCCAGGGTCTGGCATAGGACACCTAATACATGCTCAACAAACATTCATTGACACCAGAAGGAAAGAGGGTGACAACCAGGCTGGCCCTGGGAGTATGGCACGGAGAGTCATTTGGCTCCAGGTTTCAATGTTGACAATTCCAATTTAGTTAAAATAAATGTCACTTGCCAGGGCCAGGTCCGGCCATGGTTTGGCAGGAAAAGGGCACCATGCCCTCAGGCATCAGGCCCTAGAGCATTGATTCTTCAAACACATAGCCTTCCATGTAGGGAGTGGAAATACCAGATGTGGGCAGCTGGCCTGGGAGGGCAATTGTGTCTGCTGTCCCCAGCCGCAGGCCTGCATGCAGACAGACACTCTCTGGCTTCCCAAAAGGTGGCCTTGGAGGTAGGATCACGGCTGCTTCTTGGTGTCAACCCACATGGACACAGCTTTCCCTGGTCCTTTGGTGGCCTAGGTCACACTCCTGAATCTTTAACCGCCTAGGAACAAGTCCAGCAGATGCACCAGATCACAAATGACAGCTAGTTTTGCACAGGGTAAAAGTCACACCTTTTCTCCATGACCAATTTGTAAATCTCATCTTCTGCCACAGTGATTTACTGACCATCACGTCATACATCCTTCAGCTGATAAGAAATGAGCACTAGGGCTGGGGATTTAACTCAGTGGTGCCACCGCCTGTCTCACAATCACAAGGTCCTGAGTTTGATCCCCAGTACCAAAAAAAAAAAAAGAAGGAAAGAAATGAGCAATGCCTCCCACACCCTCTCTGTCGTCCGAGCTAATGAAGCTGACCCCAGGTTGTCTAAGCCCATGGGTCTCTTCTGCCTTTGGACGGCCTTTTCCAAGTAGGGAGGGTGCACAGCTGCTCTGGAGTCAGAGAACTACGGACAGTGACTCCAAAGACAGCACCAAGGAGCCTACTGTCACCACAGTGCCACCAAGCAGGCTGCCTACCCAGCAAACTTCCTGAGGTCCCAGGACACCAATGTTGCATATACATCCAGACATCATCCTTAATTTTTTATTCATGTGCTTCTTTATTTTATTTTTGGCTGTCTCTCTGCAGGGCCACATTTACCTCTTTGGGCCAGCCCTATGTAAATCTCCTTTTATAACACACTTCTGATTAGTTGAAAGGCTGGTCACTTGTTTCCCACCTGTGTATTGGCTCTAATTGCCACAGATGCTCGTTACAGAGCTGCCATAATCCTTTGCCGACTTTCCTGCCTGTTGGTACCTCCATACCCCACATTTCTCCAATACAGGTGGCCCACATGATAAATCAGAGGTGAAATTTTTCCAAGCTGGAAGCAGTGGGTGGGGGGCAGTTAAGACTGGGGGGGGGGTCTCAGACTCCAGGCCAGGCAGAGGGAGGAGCAGGGAAAAGGAGCTAGGGACAGCACCTTTCCTACCTCCTCGCTCCATCCCCCACTAGATGCATTAGTAAACAACAATAAAAGTTCCATGCACCCGCCCTTTCTTCGATCTGCAAAACCGTAGATAGACAAGTGCCTATCAGACAGCTGCTGACTAGAACTCAGAGTAAAGAGCAGGAAAAACAGTCCAAATGATGTTTCCAATCAGGAGAAACTGACATCACTCCTTATAAATGAATAGAAGGCAAATTCTGAGATTAGTCTGCCAGGCACACACACCTAACAACCATAGGGCAAAAAAAAAAAAAAAAAAAAAGCAGTTACTAAACTTTCACAGACTTATTAGCTTACATAAACAGAGATTTGAATAAATGTTTAAAAAATGAAACCCCCTTGATACTCCGTAATCAGTAAATGTTCATTACGGAAACACAGCAAATATGCATGAAATTTCCCAAGTGATATTCCAGCTACAAGATGAAAAAGGCATCTCAAACAGCAGGCTGAGTTACAAAGCGTCCTCCTCCGGTCACAGCTGGACAGCACTTTGCCAAGCCCTGGAGGTCAGACAAGCCAGCTCTTCTACCCCAGCAGGAGCCAGGGAAAACCGGAAGATCTTATTTTGCCCACTCAGGCAATTTATACATGTGCCTCTCCCCAGCTGATTGATGTCTCTCTATAAATAATTAATCCTTGACCTTGCTTTAAGAAAACCTTGACTTTTTAATTTGGGGTCTTTTTAAAAAATCAATACCCGGGGAACATAATTCACTCTTGGCAGAGTTTGACTCCTGCTAAATAAATAAGTTGTGTCATTTGTGCATCCAAGGGCAACCGGGCCAGGCAGTGGGATGGGGTCAGGCTTGGAGGTTTTCTGTGTTCTTATGCTATTGAATTACTGATCATCCCAATGTGGCTCAAAGTCTCCAGAGTCTGAATGTTCTCACTTCACAGAGGCAAATCTGCTGAAGGCTCCAGAACAGGCTTCCCCTGCCGCCAAGGGTGCCCGGCCTCTGCCTCACACAGATGGCGGGATGCCTTGATTAAAGAGGGTCGCCTCCGCAGACCAGTGTCACTCCTTTTTGTGGCCTCTCTGTCTAGCTTTGGGGTCAGGAGAAGCCATAATAATCGGAAGAATTTAAAGCGAGCACTGTCCCTCCTCCTGCTCCGGAGGTTGCTCTGTCCTAGGGCAGGTCTTAGGACAAGCCCTCGGGTGTGGGTCGAGGTGAAAGCAGAAGAGCCCAGGTAAGTGTGGCGTGAGAACATTCCGGGAAAAGGTTAACCCGCCCCTTACCTGTCTGGCCCCTGGCCCCACTATCCACACCACAGTCCTCCTGCAGCACTCAGCCGCCTCTCCCGTGTGCTCTGCTCCTGAATACATTCAAGCCAAGCGATGCCGAGCGCCCGGGAAGCCTTTTCCCCTCAGGAGAGCCAATCCAGGGTGAGGCTCTCGCTGAGACGTGAGGTCCCCTGTGATCCTGGAGACGACTGCGGGACAGAGAGCCTCAGGATCAACCCCTATTTCTCTCTTAGCACAATTAGCCCGGGGGTCGGGGTCGCTGGGCCTGGAGACAAGATCTACCAGGAAAGTTAGGACAGCGCGGGTCGCGCGCCAGAGAAGGGAGAGGGGTCCGAGCGCCACCACTGACACCGCCAAAAACTGCAAATGCACCTTGGCCCGGCCCGGCCGGCTTCCAGCGAGGCCAGAGCCGCTGTGCTGAGAAGCAGCCTGCTTCGCAGCTGGAGTTGCAGCCACCGCCAGAGCTCAGCTCTGTCCCGCGGCAAAGCGGATTCTTTGACCGCCCAACCGGGCCGCCCGGGGCCACGACTCCCGCACTCCAGGACACACGCACGCACGCACCTTCACACCATCACTGACGCACACACCCGCCGGGCGCACAGGCCGGGGCCCTGAAGAGTCGCGGGGTGGGAATGCGCGCGGGGCCCCTTTTCCCGCCTGGTAAGGAGCCAAGGCCGCCTCTAACTTGCCCCCTCGCCCCTGCCCAGCACAACCGGCCCCAGCTCCGAGCACCCGGCCCCAGCTCCGAGCACCCAGCCCCGGCGCACCGGGCGCTCCAGCCCAGCCCTCAGGGCGCTCGCCGCTCTGCGCCCGACCCTGCCTCCGCGCGCCCGGCGCCCAGGGCTGGAGGAGGAGCGGAGGTCCCCAGGGACCGAGCGAGCCCTAGGGGAGGCAGTTCACAGACGCACCTAGACGAATGAAATCTAAGGACTGAAAGTCTAATTAAAGTTCCCGCTACTGGGCCCGGTCCCCAAAGTGCGGCCAGACGGGAGCCACGCACGCCCCACCAGGATCCCGGGCTTCAGACTCCAATCCGCTTCGGGCCGCGGGTTTGGCGCCGGTGCGGTTCCGTTCCCCGCCCCGAAGGACCCCTCACGGAGTCCCCCGGGGCCAGCGGGCCGCAGGGAGTAGAAACGGGTGGGGCACAGCCACTTACCTGGCGCAGGCTGCGCTCGAGAAGCCACGGGATCGTCCAGTCCAGGCGCGGTCCTCCGCGGCGGGCGAATCCTGCGCTCGGGGCGCCCAGCCGGCAGGGAGGACCTCCGCTCCTGCCGGTGCCTTCGCTCGCTCTGTTCGCAACCCGGGGCGGTCGGAGGGTGAGCGGCGTGGGGTCGGTGTCCGGAGCGCACGGGAGAGGAAGAGGGCGCGGCACCACGTTCCTCCTCGTCCTCGGCCCGGGTGCGTCCCCCGCCTCCGCCGCGTCCTCTCTCCTCCCCGCAGCGCCACCGGATTCGTCTCACGCGCCGGGAAGGCTCCCAGCGAAGTGAGAGCGAAGCCTCCGGCGAGGCTGGAAATAGCGCCGCGCCCGCCCGGCGCCCCGCCCCCCCGGGCCCCGCCCCGCCCCGCCGTGGTGGCAGTGACGGGGGTGGCCTGGCCGGGAGGGGATCTCTCAGGTGATCGCTCGGCCCTCCCAGGAGCTCCGGGGCGCCGCGCCCACGCGCACTCTGCGGCTCCAGAGGTCCCCTGGCCGCGCTGCTCCGGAGCCACTGCTGGGCGCGGTCCGGCGGGCGGGGGTGGGGCGGTCGGGGCTCGGGCTGTGCGGATCTCCCCGGTCCCTGAACGCTGGACTCTTTCCTGCCGCTGAGTTCCACTGCCCAGCCAGAGTCCGACCACTGCCTAAGAGTGACCTGGGAAAAGGACGAAGCTCCACCGGGCAGGCTTGGCCCATAGATGGGCAGGGTCCTGTGCTCAGGACCAGACGCTGCGGAGGCGCAGGGCCTGTGGGAGGCAGAGGATTGATACTGAGAAAGGTTTGGGAAAGTCTTTGGGCTGCAGTTTGGCCTGGAATTTAGCCAAAGTCTTGCCACTTATTCTCACTGATCCCCAAATTCCTGGGGCTTTAGGATTCTGCTCAAAATACCCAGTGACCCACCTTGTGCCTTGAGGGTTTCCTCCTTGAAGACCGTGTCAGGTCACCAGCCTGAGAGCTGAGCCAACCGACTGTTCCCCTGCAGTGTAGGGCCTACACTCAGAGTGGGAATGTGATCAGTCCACAGCCAGACAGCACCAGGGAGAGCAAGGACATGGACAGGGCTGTGGATTGGGGTCCTTGTTCTCCCTTGGGAAGAGGCAGCCCCAACCTGCAGGGGCAAGCAGACAATGAGCAGGCTCTTTTCTCTCAGGAACTGTATAAAACTGTGTAAATTAGTCACCTCTTGGTCTTGAAGGAACACAAAGTATTTTCAGAAGCTTGCAGAGCTTTCAGCAAAGCAGAGTGAAGGTTGCTCTTCCTCCTCTCTGTATCTGCTGGTTGCTTGGCCTCACTCCAGCTGGCTGACCCAGATGAGAGGTAGAGTTGGGGAGTGGGGCAGACCTGTGGCCCTTGGATGATCAGAGAGGGGTAAGGCAGCCTTGGCAGGAAGTAGAGCCACGCCTGAGGATAGCCAGGGAGCCTCAGCACTATGGCTCAAATGGCAGACCCAGGTGGCCTCCTTCATGGCCCAGATAAACAGAGCATCCAAAGATAGAGCAGGATAGGTGAGAAGAGAGACAGAAGCATGCTGACACTCTCGTGACCTTCTTTTCTTTCATACAACAACAGAGTAGGTATTATCATTCCCATTTTACAGACCAGGAAATTGAGGGTGCAAGAATTGGTGCCACCAAGTTGTTGGAATCCAAACATCTAGAGGATGGCAGAGCCAGGATCAGGCCCAGTGCTGGTTCCAAAATGGATCAGGTTGAGCTGGGGTTCCCTCTTCAGAACTGAGCTCAGTCCTGTCCCAGGACTGTGCTGTGGCCTAGCCTTGCTCTGTTGGCTGCATCAGGTAGTTGGAGGATGCAGTAAATATGTAGCTAAGATCACCATATTCCACCTCGAGGTGTAGATTGAATAAACTGAATATAGGAGACAAGGATTCACGTGCTAGAAAAAATAGGCCAGTAGAATCCTTAGCCACCCCAAGACCCAGAACTGTCCAGAGCAGAGCAGAGCAGGGGACCAAGAAGGAGAGGGTGGGGTGAATAGAAGGCTTCTTGCCTTCCACTCAGCCCACAGTGCACTGACACTATCCCTGTCCCTGTGGTCCTTTGGCCCTTCCACACAACCCCTCTTCCCACCTGGCCACAGCTGGGCTGGACAACTGCCAACAAGCTCCCAGCCTGCTTTTGAACCTGGGCAGGTCACAGGACTTTGGCCACAGAGATGTGGTGGTCAGGAGAAACTCTTCAGTGCCACACATGTGCCAGAGGGCAAATACACACACACACACACACACACACACACACACACACACACAGCAGTGAGGAGCAAATGGGAGTTTTCATTCCCCCAAAACCTGCCTCAAAGCCGGAAAGAGGCTCTGGAACTTGAGTGCCTCCATGGAACAAGTTTACACAGGCGTTATTTCCACAGGACCAGTCTACACAGGCTCCTCGGTGACCAGTGAATGGGGCCAGTCAGGCCATCTTAGCTGCCCTGCGCATCTGTGCACAGTGATCCTCCTGGGAAGGCTAGTTTCCCCATTAGCTTTTCCAACTGTACTTGTTAACATTTATTTGCATCTAATATTCAGGCAGACACGACTAGGAATCAACAATAGTGCATTTCTTTGACAGTCTCCACATTTTCAATTTTTCACTCAGACTTCCTTCTTGTTTGGAGAGGCCTCAGGGGAAATCCCTAATGGGGCCCAAAGCCCCTGGTGCTAACATGCAGCGAGTTTTCCTCTGAGATTCACCAAGGGCTTCATGCCCTTTTTTGAAAGTCAGGCTCAGCCTCTGCAGTGAGGGAGGCGGAGGAATGCTGCAAATCCCTGACATGAAGCCCTGTGCGCGCACTTGCAGGTTTTTGATATGTGTGTCTCCACCAAAAGATTAGTGGCAAACTTGTCTCTTTGCATCCCAACTAGGTAAAAAGACACTTCTATTGCAGGGCACTATGAGTTCACAACCTAAGCTCGAGAAGACCTAGTGAGGGAGGGTCAGAAACCACTCTGTCTCTGCAATAAGGGTGCAAGAGCAGGAGGGGCTTGGCTGTGGGCCATAGGCAAACCCTATCCTCCTCTGTCTCTGGGCCTCTCACTCACCTCCCACTCCCACCCTTCCTGCCAGTGAGGGTCCTGCTCACCTTTGGGCTGAGAACTGACAGTAGCACAACTAAGAAGCTAAGACTGCCTCTTACTGTGTTTGGAAAAGGGCAGGAGCCCATTGCCTTGAGTCCTAAATTCTGTGGCCATGAGAAGAACCAGAGCATTCTTGTCCAGAGGGGAGTAAAGGCCTGTGCAAAGGCAGGTCGGGAACACCTTTTCAGTCTCCCTGGATCCCATGGAGAAAGAGGAGAACAATGAAATGGAGCAGGAGGTGGTCTGGAGCTCTCTCAGTGCCAGCCAGTGGTTTTGAATGTTATCTTCCAGCCCCTCAGATCCTGTTCCCTGTTTATGAAAGGGGACAATTGACTGCCTTGCAGACTGAAGGGTAAAGGACGTGAAAGCATTTGGAACAATGGAGTACTGTGGCCATCCTGGCCAAGGCTACCCCCATAGGGTGACCCCAAGGTCTCCTAAAGTGAGTTCAACAGGCAGACAGATCACATCTGTGACATGCTGACCAGAGCATATGCGGGTGGGAGACTCTTTCTAGGGAACATGGCTGCCTTCCCCAGCTGCCTCTGCTGGGACCTCGTGTGGGCTCGTGGCCACTGGCTTCATCTTTACTATAGAAACAGAGAGAGGACTAGAGCCCCCCTTTCAGGCCTGATTTATGATTTCATGATTCCCAACAAGTTCTTGGCTGGAATGATGCCCAGAACCACTTCCAGCAAGACATCCCTTAGTCATCTTATTGGATGAATGTTCCTTCTCGGTCCTCTTTCTCCATTCCCCATGATCTTTCCCCTTTTCTGTCATCCTATGGGTTGCCAAGAAGTTTGAAAATCACTTTGTTGAATTTGCCTTCTCATTTGTTGATTTCACCATGTTCATATGAATCCCCAGCATTAGCAATGACACTGCAGGGTTCCAGGCACCCTATACCTGTTCCAACATCCGGAACTTCACTATCAGTCCTCAGGCCATAAGAAAAGCTTATTCCTCTTTTAGAGAAGATTTCTGGGGCAGATTAAGGTGACACCACTATCAGTCCTTAACATGAACCAGAGTTGGGTTTTCTGGGTGGTATGCAATAGAAACTGATGGAATAACTTGAACAGAAAGGAGGGGTTACCAGAATTTTAGGGTAAAAGCCCTGGCTCTGGGGGTTCTCAACAGACCAGCCCTGTTACTCATCCCAGAATGCCAATCAAAGAGACCACCATTGGTGAAGGGGAGGAAAGGGGCTTTAATCAGCATGGCCATGCTGGGAAGCACAGTCATTGAGGGGCTGAGAGAAGCTGGGGTTTTATAGGGAAGGGGAACAAAGGCAAGGGTTGGGGGTTGCATAGCTGGCAGCTTAGGTGATCCCTGTCAAGTCGTGGTCTGGTTGGTGGCATCTCAGGATGGTTTCTGTGAGGTCCCGGGAGCTAGCATCACTTGAGGGAGCAATTCAGTTCCCATCATGAGATGACAGATTGTGTTTGGGAGGCAGCTGCAGTTCTTATCATGGGGTGGCTGCTCCTGCTTATGGGGTGACCTCCTCATGGGGTGGCCTGTGAGGCTCTGCTTTTCCTGGAGTCCAAGGTGCCTAAAGGTTTAGGACAGTGACTCAGAACTTCTAGGCATCACCCCAGAGCGTCTGAGCTGAATGTTTTAAAAACTGGCAATTAGATGTCCCTGCAACATTGTCTTAGGTACTTGGTCTTGGTGTCCTCAGTCTTGAAGGGGGATGGGACAGGTTAGGTAACTTTAGGGTTACTAGACCTTGTAACGCAGGCATTCCCTGAGTGGTTAGCATGCCTGTGTGCAGAGCTGAGCTGGGATCTGACCCAAAGTTTTAAGATAATAAGGGAGAGAAAAGGAAGGCAGAGATATCAAGCTTTCTCCTGCTTGTAGTTACCCATTTAGGCATCTGGAGGCCTAGCCTCTAAGTCCCTAATACAGGGGGATTTTTTTGAGATAATGCTGGGGACTCAGACAGAGCAGAGAGGGAGCTGAGCAAACAAGGAACCAAATAGCAACCAGGGCAGTGGGCTCAAGTACCCTGGGCGGGGGGGGCTTCAGGTCTTTAGGAAAAAATGCCCCTTTAGACCAGGCAGACCACTGTGTGATTGCCTTAGTATCTTTTCCGCCAGTTTAATATGAACAGGCCTGCAGGAGGGCCTTGTTGATCCCAGAGACCAAGAGCAACCCGTCTCAGAGCCAGTCTGGCATCTTTGCTAAGGTCTTGCCAAGCTCAGATTCTTTTTTGTTTTGAGACAGGGTCTCACTAAATTGCCCAGGCCAGCCTTGAATTCTCAATCCTCCTGCTTCACTCTCCCAAGTAGCTGGGATTACAGGGGTGTACCACCACACCTGGTTTCAGGTACATTTTAGTGCATCTTTAAAAAAAGAAGAAGAAGAAGAAAAGAAAAGTCACCACTGGAATGACGGCTACTAACCACTCTTTCAGTTCCCGAGAATCATCGAGACTTCAATGATTTCCCAGTAGCTTTATAGGGATTTCTTCTTCAGATCACCCATGGTAGGGAGCAGAAACAGTTAATCACCTTAAGGGAGAGAGATTCACTATACCCTGAATCTAAATGATAGATATTTTTCTTTTTATCTGGGGGTGAAGAGTTTAAGATTCTGGAATATTTATGTGTCACAATTCAGTAGCTGCTATTTAATTTAGACTAAACTAACTCAGCATTCATGTCATGCAGGACTGGGCTGAAGTTTACTTTTTCACTGTCAGTCAAAGATAGTGGGAACAGGCCCACAGAAGAATGTTGCTCCTACCTTGTATAGTAAATGGGTTTCGACATTTCTTAACACTGGAGTACAATTTCCGTGCATTCATCTGCATCCAGATACGAATGAGTTCAGTATAAATAGTCCTCTCTATTCAATAATGTTGGCTTGGCTTCCTCTCTTATTTGGCTATATGTTGTTAGTCATGGGGTGACTATTACTATAAGGGCATTATGGTATAACATAAATAAGTGGCACTCCTTTTTAAATGCTCCCTAATTTAGAGAGCTCATTAATTCTCCAAGATTCCTTCCGATTTAGTCCAGATTGGCTGCACTCCGCCCCCTCTAATGCACCTGCTGGTGGTGCCCTGTAGCAGAGCAACTGTAGGTTACTCAGCCGCATCCCATTTTCTGGGGGTTCTAAGAGGAGCAGTGGGTCTTCTGAGAGCCAGATCCCCTCCCCAACATCAACAGTCCAGAGAGCATTTTCAAAACTCTACCCATATGAAGAAGGGCCTTTCTATAGTGTGGTAGGAAGGAGATGGGGGTTAAGCACCTTCTGTTAAGCATCTTCTGAATTCCAGAGATAGCTGAAAGCATTTTTTTTTTAATGCAAACTTGAATGCTGTTCTAAATTTAATGCTTAGTATTAAGAATCAGGTTTGGAGATTTTTGAGAAGAAAGAAAAGATTGCTTTGAACCAAACAAAAATATTTCCACAGGAAAACTCTAGAAACATTTATCAGAAGTCAGCGGGGGCATTCCTTTGGGTAAGGATGTACACACTGAGATGTCCCTGCCTGGGGATGTTTACTATCCAGTGGCTTTAGAATTGTGACACAGGCCGGGGATTTAGCTCAGTGGTTCTGGTGCCTGCCTTGAAAGTGCAAGGTCCTGAGTTCGATCCCTGGCACCAAAAAAAAAAAAAAAAAGAGTTGTGACACAGAGATAGAGGACACACACATGGCAGTGTCACTCCCAGGCTAGAAGGACCTCATGTTAGAGGAACTGCAGGTCTGTGCCCTCAGAGCTGGAAAAAAAAGGTGGTACCAAGCACACCAGTGATTAGTGCCTACTAAGCACAGCAGTGATTAGTGCTGAGGAGAGACTTCCTAGAATTTTCCCAAATGCAGTCAGTGGTCCCTGGGTTTTCCCAGTGTGGAGATAGAAAACAATGGCGGGTACCGCCCTTCTCCAGGTGGTCTAAGCAAGTGGTATTTCAAACTGTGCTGCGAGCCCACACAGCACCTGGTGCTATGAATCTGTCCACTGGGACTGAACACAAAAGCCTGGCGGAGGATGCATCCAAGGAGACAGATCAGGAGGAGCCCATCTATCAGGCATAGCATCTTAGAGGGACGTCCAAACTCCTGTTCCATGTTTGCTACCCAGGCTAGACCCCTGACTTGGAGCCCCTGCTACTCTCTCTCCTTGGGAAGATCCCTCAGCAGGAATGGGCTAAGTTAACCCTGGTGACAGACACCCAAACTCTTTCTGGTCGGTTCCCTGTAAAGAAGAACCTGGAAAAACCAAAGTGGATTTGCTTCTTCACATGCTCCAAAGTTTTCTACGTTAGAAACAAGTGATGCAAAACCTTAGTGTCAGCCCCTTCTGTCCCATGCCCAGCAAGTGGCTGAGGGCCCGCCAGACTCAGAGGTACGCCCCTCTCGGCTTTATCCTCTCTTCAGTGTAGACAGGGTACCAAAGTCAGCAGGCTTTGGAACCAGATGATACAATCTGCAGGTTTATGGGGAAGGAACATATCTCCAGCTGCCTTAGATCCCTGGGTGCAGAAGTGTCCTAAAGGGATCCTCTTGAACACCTGGAAAAATGAAGCTGTCACTGAAATAGAAGGCAGTTGGGGCTGAAGCTGAGACAAACAATTGCCACTTCATTGCTGAGTTGCCCTAGAGCTTAGGAAACTTCTTCATCCTGCAGGCAGAGCCAGGGATGCCCTGGAGTTCAGAACATTGCCCAGTGGCGTCCTGTCTGTAGCTATGGAAACAGAGAGACAGTCTCCTTCCTGTTGGCTTTCATATGGGAGACATCTTGCTCTCAGTAGTGTTTAAAGCTAGCTTAAAAAAAAACCCAAGACAACCCACATCCCTTCTTTTGACATCATGCAAAGAGCCCTGTGGTGTGAAGGCAGCCATAAAGTTCCCAGCATGGAGCCTGTCACACTCTGTCCCCCATGCTTGTCCTCAGACATAGCTTCCTATCTACATGAGCTTAGCAGTAATATCTGGGGCTCAAATGAGTTCCATCTTGTGTGCTCATCCCTGCATTGGCACCTTATCCCAATATTCAGGGAATGGAGTTGGGCATGGCATGGGCCCAGCTCACTCCTGGTTACAGATGTGCTGATGTCCCCATCCAAACACCAGCTGGAGGTGGCCTCAAGGGTGAAGCTGAGCCCCCTTTACAGGTGCCCTGGGCCATCAGCCCTCAGGCACAGGCTTCCTAGCCAAGCATTTGCTGAGAAACTTGCAGAGACAAGATGGGAGGGGTACCAAGGGATAAGCAGCTTACCATCAAGGAGGAAAACAGACAGACAGACAGACAGACAGACAGACAGACAGACTTCCAACTAGAAGTCAAAGCAGACTGTAATCGAGTCATGAGAAAGGTAGTTGAGTTGTGTGCCCCAGGGATCAGAAATCCGTGGTGACATTTGGCCTGACTTGTCTTTACTCATAACAAGACACACAGTCACAAAGAACCAGGGAGATAATAAATCAATATGTATTTTGTAAGACACAAAGGATGCTCTGGTGCTACAGATAATGGACTCTTACTTCCATGATCAGGAGAGGAATAGAAGCTACATTTATTTATTTATTCATTCATTCATTCTTTCTACAGGGGAGAGCGTGCACACAGTTCCCTACTACCACAAACTAGGCAGTCTAGTTTCCCACGTTTGGGGAAATTGCAGGGGTCAGCACATCCAGAGTGCAAAGGATTAGCCTCGCCCTGGGAAAACCACCTTCATGATCATCGTATCTCCCCTGCCAGGTAAGTATAGAAGCTCCATTTAGAAGGTAGGATTTCTGAATTCTGGAAAACAAGCCTAGCATGTAGGAAAGACAATATCTGGGAGAAACAGCTCATCAAGACTAGGCCCTTTTGAGGAAATACAGAAGACGCAGACAAAGAAAAGCACTTGTGTAGACGAAACAGATTTCTGACCAAAGGCCATCAATATGTTAAGCTAATATTATTCCATTTTTTAAAAAATCATAAGCAGGTAAAACTATACAAGAAATGTTTAGAACAGGCAAGGCTCTTGGAACCCAGCATGGTATCTGTGTTAGAGTATGTTCCCCCCAAAATAGACCAGACACAAGAACTTGGGTCCACGTAGCTCATTTGAGAAGTGATCTCAGGAAGCACAAACCTGGCCAGCAAGCTTTGGTGGGAGCAGGGAAAGCCCTCAGGAGAGAAGGAAACACTGGGTCTTGAAGTCAGAACTGTCTCCTAGAGTTGAACTTGGGTGGGCTGAAGGGACATCAATAGGATCTGCCACACTTATCAGCACAAGACATGCCACACAAACTACACATTTTTTTGCTCAATTTGGTTTTAATAAAGCATCCTTCAGTGACGTTATGGTGTCAATATTGAAAGTTCTTCCTGGAGTATTTTTTGAGAAGATGGCAGCAATGTTAGTGGCATAATTTTGAATGTACCACTAATAAAAACAGACAGAACAGGGCCGGGGATTTAGCTCAGTGGTTCCGCTGCCTGCCTTGCAAGCACAAGGTCCCAAGTTCGATCCCTGGTACAAAAAAAAAAAAAAAACAGACAGAATAAGTAAATAGAAAAACCAAAAATCTATAGGAAACACTCTTATGGCTTTGATCTAAAATGTCCCTCACAAGTGTCAGAGATAGGGCTTTTGGAAGGTGATTAGATCACAGGGGGACTAAACTCATCGGTGGGTTAATCTATTGATGGGTTCATAGTTGAATGTGTTCTTAGGAGGTGGGGCCTAGTCAGAAGAGGTGGGTCACAGTGAGTGGGGGCGTGGCCCAGAAAGGTGTGTTTTTGTCTCTGGCTCCTCCCCTTCCTCTCTACCTCTTGGCTGCTCTGGGTTGAGCAGAGATCTGACTTGAGAACAGTAGCTGAAACAGGTATGGGTTTTGCTAGCTTCAGTATTGTATAAGTGCAAAGATCTAAAGAGTGTGGAACGTTGTAGCCCTGTGGATTCTTTTGTTGTTTTGTTTGTTTGTTTGTTGGTTGGTACTGGGAATTGAACTCAAGACCTTGCGCTTGCGAGGCAGGGTGCACAACCACTGAGCTAAATCCCTGGCCCTGCCCCTATGGATTCTTAAAAGTGACCAGCCACGTCTTCCTTCCAGGTCAGGAGCACACACTGAGGAGAAACTGCTGAAAAGAAATCAGAATGGAATAAAGCAGAAACAACAGAGGAGAAGGAAACAGAAGGCCCAGAAACCAGTGAAGGTATTTTTATAAGAGCTGGGGATTTCAAAAGACAAACTGACGTATTTCTTTAACTCTGTAGGAAAACAACCCTAGTGGGTATTTTGTTAAGGTAGAAAGGCTATCTTGAACTCAACCTCCTGAAAGTTCGGAAAAATTAAACCCACCTTTGCAAAAATGAGCAACAGGAAAAAAATGAAGGTCAAATCCTACACAAAGGGATTTTAAGCAAGAGGAAAGAATAAAGGGCCAAACAAGATCTCTGTTGACAATGAAAAGCGCACTAGGAAGACACGGCTACAAAACCAGTTATAACCTACTGACTACAAAGAAATTAAGAAAATAATATAAGCTATGAACAAACAACATAAATCAGAAATAGAAAAACAAAAATGAAATGACAGATTCAGGGAGGAGTAAGTTTAAAAGAAACCATAATTCCAGGAATTAAAGTAGAAAGAATACAAGAATGAATAAACAACAAATAATGCCTTGGAAGAACTAGAAGATGGAAAAAATAGAAACATTTAAAAAAAATCAAATAAATGAACATGCCTCAAAAGAGTAAAGAGAAAATGACATATCTTTTTGTTGTTGCTGTTGTTGTTTTGTTACTGGGGATTGAACTCATGACCTTGCACTTGAGAGGCAGGTGCAGTACCACTGAGCTAAATCCCCAGCAAAAATGACAAATCTTAAAGCTAAGTCAAAAAGATTCAACATTCAGAGGTTAGAATTCCCTGAACAAAAAAACCAAAGCAGGGAACAGAACATATACAAAAGCTATAGAGTTCAAGAAAATCTTTTAGAAATAAAATTCTTTTGAAACTATATATTGAAAGGTCGCACCATATGCCTGAAAATATTGATTAAGGATGACCAATTCCAAGCATAATTTTAGTAAAATGATGGAACTTTAAAGAAAAAGAAAAATCTTTTGTGTAAAGCGAAAATAGCACATGATCTGTGATGGATTAAAAAATTGAATTAGCATCAAGTTTTTTGTTTTTTGTTTTTGTTTTTTTGGTACGGGGGATCGAACTCGGGTCCTTGCTCTTGCGCAGCAGGTGACGAAACCACTGAGCTAAATCCCCAGCCCATAGCATCAAGTTTTTGACTACAACACATGTCAAAAAAAAAAAAAAAAGGAGTAACATACTTAAGAAAGTCAAGAAAAATTTTTAAAAGGGCAAGAATCTTATATTCAGAGAAACTGACTTTCAAGTACATTTAAGAGACTGACAAACTCTTACTAACATGCAAGAAATTTGGAAATATTCTTTCCACAGTCTTTCTTGAAGAATTTGTGGGAGAATGAACTTCAGAGAACCAGTGACTAGAGAAATATCAGCATAAGGTGGTGAACAGTAAATATAGTTATAACCTAGGTGTTGTGGTACACACCTGTAATCACAACACTCTGGAAAGCTGAGGCAGGAGGGTGGCAAGTCTAAGCCCAGTCTGGGCAACTTCATAAATTAGTGAGAACCTGTCTCAAGATAAAATATAAAAAGGGCTGGAGATATATCTCAGTGTGAAGGCCCTAGGATTGATCCCCAATCTCTCTCTCTCTCTCTCTCTCTCTCTGTCTCTCTCTCTCTCCTCTCTTTCTCCTCTCTCTGTCTCCTCTCTCTCTCTCTCGTGTGTGTGTGTGTGTGTGTGTGTGCACGCATGCACATATGAATAAATGAGGACTGAAAATGAAAGTGTAGTATATAATAGTTATATGCACTGAAAATATATAGTATAGTTATTTATAAATTGAAGGATAAGAGAATGAGAAAAGCATTCCATGATGATACTGATTGAGGTAGTATGCCGAGCCTATTTCGTGTGTAATATGGGGAAAAGGATATGAGTAATTGTTGGGTATTCTAATTCTGTCATCTCCTATGTAATGATGAACAGACTCTTGAGTGAGAAAAAGGAACTCAGATACAAAGAAGAATTTAAATAAGCCCCCAATAACTTTGAATTTGAATTGGAAGAATCAGTATAAATTCACAAGGCATTTAATCTTTTCAAAAGAATTAATTGAATTTAGTTTTTACAGCAGTGTTAGGTGCAGCGTAAAATGAAGTGGAAAGTACAGAGTGCCCACATACCTCCTCTCCATGTGCACACACAGCCCCTCCACCATCAACACCCCACAGCAGTGCGCTACATCGCTACACTCTATGTGCCAACACTGACCAACAGCAACCAAAGTCTACAGTTTACATCAAGGTTCACCCTTTGTGCTGTATATTTTATGGATTTTGACAAATATACAAAGATGTACATCCACCATTAGAGTATTGCTCAAAATAGCTTCACTGCCCTAAAAATTCTCCATGCTCTGCATATTCATCCCTCCCTCCCCAGAGCCCCTGACAAGCACTGATTTTTCTTTTTTTCTCTATAGTTTTGTCTTTTTCAGAAGGTCATATAGTTGGAATCAAACTATGATGTGGCCTTTTCAGATTGGCTCCTTTCACTTAAAAATTATGTATTTAAGTTTCTTCCAAGGGTTTTTGTGGTTGATAGCTCATTTCTTTTGATTTCTTTGTGTATTTTGGATAATAGTACATTATTATGTAGGTCATTTAAAACATTTTCTCACAGTCTGCGGCTCATCTTCTCATTGTTTTACCTTTTTTATAAAAAGATAGATGACACACAGAGAGAGAGAGAGAGAGAGAGAGATTCTCCATCATTTGAAACCATAACTTGTTACAGGAATGGCTGATTGCATTTTTGGAGCAGGAAATGTCTAAGGTGATCTTGGAACAGCTTGTCATGCCAGTGAGCAAGGGTGCTAGCAGAGACTAAAAGGTCAGGTCAAAAGGACTTGTGAACCATCTGCAAGGGGCTCCCACTGGCCAAATATGGAACCATTTGAGCATCCATAAAGAGTATAATTGTGATGGATTGAACCCCACTAAATATGTTTAAACCTTTAATTCTTAAATTCTGTCACCTTCAGAGGATGAGGAACAAATTCATTCCCTCAGAAACTGGTAAGTAAGGGGGAGCGCCATGCATTTTACCTGGCTTTTTCACCAGGGGTAAACAAATGGTAGATGAGTAAAAACCTCTCGTTATAAAGGTACTCAAGTTAATACATGAAAAGGCAATGATAGATTTAGAAACCACCAGTTTGAAATCCCCAGTGAATTAGCAGAGCGAGGCATAGTGTGGCAACAGCTGTCCACGTCAACAAAGAGACCAGACACTATGTGCTGCCTCATGACAGAACCAACATTTCCGCAGTCCTATCAAAAGGATGGAACCTTTGTCCCATCCAACCTCTGGATCCAGCTGCCAATTTGTAGGAAATATGGAGAAACATCTTAAACTGCACCAAGCATGTCAATCAGCAGAATCCAGACAGCGGGAACTCTGTGGGTCAAAAGGCTCAGACTCTTCAATAGATAAACTGTGAGAAGAAGAAAGGGCTGGATGGAGAACCTGTAGATTAAAAGAGACCTGAAATATAGATCGCATTTTAAAAAAAAATGACAAGACTTCATCCTGCGTCTAGGAAAGCACATTTGGGTGATAAAACCATCCAGACAAGACAGAATAGATACCCATAAGCATCAGGCAAAGGTCACCTTTGCAGAGGGTGTAGTGGGGACGGGGTAGCTGTTGGGGGGCCCCAAGAAGGGCTTCTGGGAATGTTGGCAAAATTCCATTGCTTGATCTAAGTGGTTATACATTATAACTCTTTAAATTAACACATCTCCTTGGCCTATTTTTATTGTTTTATTTTATGATGAAAACATTCCTTTAAAACTTTTCCAAATCCATAGTTTAATCCTCATCTTGTCCATACCCAGAGCCAATGGTGGTGATGGTGACTTTGACTTCCCAACATGACACCCTGGGCCTCTGATTCCAGAATAAGAACACCGAGTTCACAGAAGAAAGACACGTTGACCCAGCAGAAGGTGAGCTCTGGAAGGTCGAAGAACACAATTACCACATTCACCACTATGTTAGTCAGCTTTCTCTTCCTCTGATGGAATACCTGAGAAAATCACCTTAAAGGAGGAAAGGTTTATTTTGGCTCATGTTTCAGAGGCTGCAGTCTGTGGTTGGGCAGCTCCATTGCTTTCAGGCCTATGGTGAACCAGAAACATCCGGCAAAGGGTATGACAGAGGAAACTTCTCCCCTCATGGCAGCCAGGAAGCATGACAGCTAACGGTTGTTTCATCTCAGGCTCCACCTGTCAGATGGTGCCACTCACATTCAGGGTTTTGCCCATCAGTTTGCCCACCCAAACATGGCAATGGTCTCTGGAAACATCCTCACAGACACACCTGGAAGTGTGCTTTACTAATGTCCTATGCGTCTCAGTCCAATCAAGTTGACAATCAAGATCACCTATCACAAGCCAGGCACGGTGGTGCACCCCTGTAATCCCACCACTCTGGGAGGCTGAGGCAGGAGGATCACAAGTTCAAACTCAGTCTGGGCAACTTAGCAACTTAGCAAGACCTTGTCTCAAAATAAAAAATAAAAATGGGCTGGGGATATTGCTCAGTGCAAAAGCCCCAGGTCCAGACTCCAATACACACACACACACACACACACACACACACACACACACGCACATGCACACGCTCAAAGATTAAGTATCACAATGGCTGTACATATTCCCAGCTGTACTCATCCATAAATGTTGGTTGAATGAATGTACAACAGAGCCTGGACTCAATGGATTCACCATATTGGGTAAAATACATAGTATCAGTCACATAGTCGGTCATAGCATCAGGTACCTTGACCTTATCACGAAAGCCTGGCTTCCCTCTCTTTCTGGGTCAGTCCCATCTCCATATCCATGGTCACTTTCTGGCTCCTTTGATTACCACCACTCCCATTGTCATGGCTTGTGTCTAGATGTCCCCCAAAAGCCTCATGCAGTCTTAAGGTGGGGCTGAAACTAGAGTGTGTGATGCTGGGATTAAGGGCGTGTGATCATTAAACCACATGAGTGATTGGTTTGGCACTGCCCTAATCAAGGTAGTCTGGAGGTTCCTTGTTATTTTTGCTACTTTGTGCATGCCATGTTGTTTCTCTTCTGTGATGCCTGTTTGCCATCCCTGCCTTGGAGCCAGCTGATTATGGACTGAAACCAGTACAAACTGAGGTAAATAAACCCCTTCCCTTTTAACGTTTGGTGGTGCTGGGTATTTTGTCTCAGCAAGGAGAAAAAAGTAACTAACACACCCATCATCTGGACTAGATGACAGAGGAGCTTCAGGCATTTCCTTGGTGCCAGTGAACACCTGTGAAGAATGCCTTGAAGTCTCCAAAGAAAGACCAGAGAGGGGCTGGCCAGGCCAAGGGAGGGGCTGTGCCATAATTTCACCTTCATTTTGAACCGGAGTATGTAGATACCTCAGAGAAGCAGAAATGATGTCCAAGGCTTCAGAGAAGCTGAGGTGATGCCAGGGAAGCTTCCTCTGTAGTGGCCACTCAAGGTAAATAATGACATCTCTGGGCTCAGGATGGATTCCTCTCAAAAACACCAAGGAAAGACAGCACAAGTTAACTGGCTCTGGTGTGTATGGGATATCTGCCATTTATGCCTCCCATCTGGACTTCCAACTTCAGCTTCTGGTGCCCCCAATACCACAGGAATTCCAAATGCACCCTCAGACCAACGCAAGATACCACCTTCATCCTTGGAGATCCAAATTCAGGGTGTGTCTGAAAGGTAGCATCCTATACGGTAAGTTAGATGGCATACAGGTCTACACAAAATTGCTGAGAATAATTGCTTCCTGTAGATTCTTCTATCCTGGTTTATGACCATTTAACAGATGGGACAGCTGAGGCCAAAAGTTCCTAAATTATCCCAACTAGAGAGGAGTAAGTGTTCTTCAGGGCAATGCCTCTGTTGTCCATTTTACAAACCCTTTCCTGGACCTCCCCAGCTCACCTTTGGCAGGGAGAAGCTGGTGGTTGATGGAGGGGGAGGCAGTTTTCCTTCACTTGGCATTTGTTTGCCAATTATCTTCTAAGATCAAAGATGCTGCACACCCCTGTACACACACACACCTCAAAAACAAATACCAGAGAACCAAGGTCTCTAGATCTCTGGGTCCCTTCTTTCAGAATCATTCCCTTTGTGTATTAGACTATTTTCTGTTGCTGTAATAAAATACTTGAAGCTAAGTACTTTATAAAGAAAAGTTCACAATTTTATAGGTTGAAAGTCAAAGACTGAGCAGCCTTATTTTTTGGTATCTGATGAAGGCTCCCTTGGCTCGATCACCTCATGGCAGATGGTATCATGGTGGAGCCTATGCAAGACAAGAGATGACATGGTAAGACAAAAAGAAGGGAGGGGCCAGTCTTCTATAACAACACTTGAGAGAACTAACAGGGTCCCACAAGAACTACTTTAATCTCTTCTAAGGGCTTCCAAGAGCAGTGACTCACTCAACTCTTAGAGGTCATCACCACACTGGGGACCAAGCATCCAACACATGAACTTTGGGGGACAAAACACATCCAAGCCTTAGCACTGTGTTTCCTTTAGTTGCAAGGAGTTGATAATTCCTTCAACTCCGTCATCCTAGTATGTGATTGAGTTAGGCCAGGGCCTATCCTCCAGAAGATGTGAAGGTGTCTGTGCCTTGCAATTTCCAAAAGAGGAAAGAGGCTCCCTTGTTTAAGAAAGAAGGAAGGAAAGAAGGGGAGAAGGTTAATTCACATCTCTTAGGTAACCCTCTTCACCACTAGTTTAAGTACAGTAAACCCATTTTCAGAGTATCCCCCAGGAAGCATAAACTTTATTTCATTGCACCATATAATCCTCTATAATGGAAAACCAGTAATGAGGATGCCAGCAGCAGGTGCAAAAGGCAGTTTTACATCAATAGAACATTCGATTCTAATTAATCTCTTCACAGTCAACATAATTGAGTCTTCATGGGGACCACCGGACTCACCCCCACCTCCACCTACCTCACTGTTCCCTGTGACAGGCCTCTCTGTGACTGCTGTGCTGGAATTTGTCTGGAAACAAAGGGAAAAACAGGGCTGATACTATCTCAGGCGAGGTGGGTTTGCAGCAAGTCTCTTTATTTCCATCACGAAGTTATTACTGACATCCAAAGCCCTGAGCTGAGTCTCAAAGGCCTTCCCTCAGTATGTAAATAGCATCCTGCTTTGTTATTTATTTCTGAGCTCTCTTCTTTCCTCCTCTGCCCCCAGGGTTTTGTTTTTTTTTTTCTGAAGGCATCACAAGGGTCACATCTCTCTTTGCTATCACAGCGCTCTCCACTTTAGCAGCATAAGAAAGAATTATGAGCCAGGCGAGTGCCCGTGCCCTGCACACGGGTATATGTCTTGTCGGCCTCCCCATCCTCCCAGGTGGAAGCGATAATTCATGCATGGGTGACAGCCAGTTTAAAAGCGATCCCTGTGAAGCCACAAGAAAATGCACAGACTTCATAAACTCCCAATATTGCCTCATCTGATCTATTTCCTTCATTGCTTTCTTCCCCTGATGTTAAACTGCGATCATCCTTAGCGTTGAGCAAAGTTGCTGCAGCCTAATATTCAGACCAGCTCTGTTAATTAAGATGCTCCCTTCATGGTGATTTCCAATAGGCTTTCCTTTCAGCAAATGCACACACACATACACAAATGAAACCCAAGCCATGTTTTATGCCCACCATGAAGAACAACCCAAGCAGAGATGGGGAGGGGATTGTCCGTGAGCCAAGGTCTGTCATGAAAAGAGGAAATCATAACTTTGGAGCTTCTCCTTGAAGCAGAGCTCACAGCCTCATAATTAGAATAAGCATCCTGCCTGGCATGAGTGGTCTTTCACTTATTTGGGGTCTGGGGTCTGCCCTGGATGCCTGCTCCTCCCATTGCCAGAAATAGCTCTGGGTTTCTCCCCTCCCCAGGTGAAGCCATGAGCACCACCAAGAGAGTTTGAGGGTACAGCTGTGAATGTCACCTGATGTGGGTAGGTGTGGTCCATCCAGCTACCCATCACCCGCATCACCGCCATACCTATTTGTCATCTACAAAATCAAAATCCCTAGCCATGAATCCAGGGCCCGGGTAGGGCAGAAAGTCCAGGTCTATCTGTTGCCCACTATCAGTTTTGGGCCTAAATGTCCCAGAAGCCAAGGTCACATGCATTGTTTTCATCCTTATGAGAATAAAGGCAATGAGGGGCAGCCAGACCCAGCAGAAAGTCTAGCAGAACCAGAATGAGGCTTGGAACAGGGTCCAAATAGGCTCCACACCTCTAGATCTTGGGTTCCTCGGCAGGGTTTGGAGTCAGAGGGACAAAGGACTCTATGCTGGGGCTTGTCTTTTCCCTGAATATTGATTTGCATTGAGGACGTTGAGATATTTCTGTTTTCCTGGCCAAACCCCAATTGATAAACATATGCGTCACAGCCCAAATTCTTCATGAGACCCTACCAGCCCCCATCCACCTGCTCCACTCTCTGACCCACAAGGGCTGTCCCTTCTCCTCTTCCTGTTTGATACTTGCCAGCCTCTTGTGGCCCCACTGGGAGCAGTGGGTATTTCCTGCTGCCATAGCTGCTGAGCTGGCTTGTCCTCTCTTCTTGTTCGGATAAAGGCTCAGCCTCTGGCTGCCTCTTGCTTTTCAGATGCTGTGTTGCCTGGATATGGAGAACAGAGACAAAGTCTTAATGGCCCCCTGGGGATACTATGGGGAGAGCAGGGGCCTGCTGGCTGGCAGCATGGTGGATGTAGGTAACTATCTCTCGGATCCTCTTCCCATTCTCACACTGCACCCTTGAGGTCTGGCAATTCCCACCAACCTGCTAATGACCACTATGGTCCAACTCATGCGAGGCTGAGCTAAAGGTCCCATCTTGCTCCAAGATGGGAAAGTAAAGTTAGCACCACTGATAAGTGAGATAAGTTACATGAAGACTGGACTACAGCCCCATGAGGTCTGAAATCTTGAGTTTTTAGGGATTATTATTATTGTTGTTGTTGTTGTTGTTGTATTATATTGTATGATTTTGTTATATTATATTATTATTATTTTGTAGTACTAGCAACTGAACCTAGGGCTTTCACAACAAGCTACATCTCAGCTTATTAAAAAAAATGTTTTTAAGACAATCTCTAGGCTAAGTTGCATAACTGCCCAGGATGGGCTCAAACTTGTGATCCTCCTGTCCCAGGCTCCCAGCTGGGAATACAGATGTGTACTACCTTGCCTGGCTGAATTATTATTTATACATAATAACTCATAATAACAGCCCCAGCCATCAGGGAAGGCCTGACACCAGTCAGGAAACAGTGTATCCCCTCCCTCACTTGAATCCCTTTAGAAGGAAGCGTGAACCTTTATTCCTGGTCTTGTTCCTATACTTAGGTTAGAAATGCTAACTTCAACAAGACCTAAGAGCTTAACTAGTTATCCTATCTGGGTCCTACCTCCTTCCTTGTGATTTATCCTCCACTACTACTGGAGCAGTGCTTCTAAAATACACCCTGACAACACCAGACTGATGCTTAGACACTGTCAATAACTGTCCATCACTTGGCAAATCAAGTGCACGATCTCCACTCTAGATTAGAAGACCTGCTTCTTTCTTTGAACCTTTCCCTAGATGTGTGTGATGGCATTTCTTCCCTCAAGCAACCGTTCACCCTGGTTCTTAGCAATGTCTCCTCTGCCACTAACCATGGGTTCTCAAACTCTCTCTCATACCTGCGACCACCTGTTATCCAATTTCATTTTGAACATCTTAGCCTGTGCAATAAGTCAAGAAAAAAAAATATAAGCAATGATGGCAAAAGAGAAAAGAAGGTAATTACTTGAAGATGATATGATTTCAAAAAATCCAACAAATGAAAAACCACCAGACCGTCAACAACAAAAAAAGAACCGAGACTCACAGTTTCCTTACATACAAATAGTAACTAGTTAAATATAAGGGGGGAAAAGTATCTCATTCACCATAGCAACAAAAATATAAAATATCCAGGGATAAACCAAAAGAAATTTACATTACCTGAAAGAATAAAAAAAAATATAAAATTGTACTGTGGGATATAAAATAAGAGTTTAATAAATGAAGAGACATGTTATAGCATAGGAAGACTTGTTGATAAAAATATTTTAATCTTCCCTAAATTAATCTATAACTGTAACTCCAATAAAGATCCCTACAGGATTTAGGGAGACAAAACTGATAAAATTCACCTGGAAGAATTCCAAATGAACAAGATAAACTAAGAAACTTTTAACAACCAGCAAAAGTAGACTTGCTTTACTGGGTATCAAAACAGAATGTAAAGGGAGGAACACTGAAAATCGAGAGACAAGTAAGACAATAGAGCAGAAGAGACCCCGAATAGATTGTATGTGGAAATTTGAGATTACTAATAGTAATAATGGATATTTACTAAGTGCTTCCCATGTGTCCAGGCATGATTCTAAGCACTTTACATGTATTAACTAATTTAAATCCTGACAAAAACCCTGTCAGGTAAGCTACTATTACCGTTTCAAGTTTACAGATGAGGAAACCTCAGCACAAAGATGTTAAATAACTTGTCCAAGGACACACACCAGTATATAAGGTGAAAGATAAAGTCAGCGTAAGAAAGCTACTCTATAAAATGCATGTCATTGGAGTAACTGAAAGAAATGAAGTTAGATTTCTTACCTCAAACCATGTACAAAATTGAACTTCAGATGTGGGAAATATTTCAGTGTAAGAAGAATCAAAAGAGTACTAGATATTCACAGTGACACTATTCACAATAGCCAAAAGGTAGAAGCAACCCAGATAATCATCCATCATCTGATGAATGGCTAAACAAAATGTGGTGTAGCCTTACAGGGAATTTTATTCAGCTACAGAGAGGAATAAAGCTCTGATTCTTGCTTCAACATGGATAGTCCTTGAAAACATTATGCCTAGTGAAAGAAGTCAGACCCAAGAGGCCAGAGGTCCTAGGATTCCATTTGAATGAAGTCCCCATGGTAGGTAAATCTATAGAAACACAAAGCAGACTGGTGGTTGCCAGGGGCTGAGGTGGAGAGGAGACTGGGTAGAGGTTGCCTAAGGGGTACAGGCTTTCCTTTTGGGGTGAGGAACATGTCTTGAAATTAAATAAAGAAGATAAAAATATACAAAGCGCCACTGAATTGTGTAGTTCTTTTATGTTAGATGAATTTTACCTAAAACATAAGTACCAGCTGACATTCTAAAAGAGTAATTTTCTTTTCTTTGTTTTTTTCTTTTTTTTGAGGATGGTGGAACTGGCATCGAACTCAGGACCTTGAGCTTTCCAGGCAGGTGCAGCGCCACTGGGTTACATCTCCAGCAAGAGTGATTTTCAGATCTTGGTGTGGTCCATTGTTACAAAGATGGCATCTGAGGAGTCACACATCCCTGTACCCCATTGCAGTGTGACTGTGGCGTGTATTTCTCCACCCTAGAAGTCAGCCTGCCCTCCTTCCTTGCTTTGGCAGATAGAACGCAAGGAAGCAACACTGCCAGTTCTGGGGTCTCTACCTTAAGAGGTGTTGCCTCTGGCAGGCTGAGGGCAGAGGATCACAAGTTCAACTCAGCGGGTCTCAAAACAAAGATTTAAAAACTGGGCTGGGGCTGTAGCTCAGTGCAAAGTCCCTGGGGTTCAATCCCCAGTACTGAAGGGAGGGGAGGGAAGGAAGGGAGAGGGAAAGGAGAACACCTGTCCTCTCTTGTAGCCCTCAGACCACCATGCAGTAAAGGAGAGCAATCTAGCTTCTTGGAGGATAAGAGGTCAAATGCAGGAGAACTCAGGGTCCTCAACCAAAAGCCAGAACCAACTGCCAGCCTTAGCCATTTGTGTGATCCCAGCTGAGACATACAGACAAAATGACCCACCTGAGCTCTGCCCATATCTGGATATTTCCATTTTATGTAAAGCATGTGGTTGTTGCTTTAAGTCACTGTATTTTCTAGAGTGGGTTGTTGTACAACAATAGGTAACTGATGCATTTGGGCCAAGGAAGCCTCTTTTTTTTTTTTTCCCTGTGCAGTGCTAAAGAAAAAAAAGACAGAAATAGGACAAATCTGACCACGTAAAAATTTAAAACTACGGTGAGGCAAAACACAAATAAATAATACAATACTAGCCAGTGGTGCTCATTCTGGGGATATATCAAAAACTGCCTGGGGAGTTTTTCCAACCTTCACAGACCAACTTCAATCTGAAGAAGCATTGCAGACTGTCCAGGGTTTAGAGTAAACACATTTGGCACTAGAGGGAGGACCCTGTAGCCAACCAATGGGCTTGAGTCCTGTGTGCTGGCTGTGTGCTCTGGGGCAAGTTGCTTACTTTCTCTGCCAAAGTCTGCATCTGTAAAGTTGGTACAGTAACAGTACTTACCCATAGGGTTGTTTTGCAAGGATTAGGCAAGTGGGAAGCAATTAAAACAGTGACTGGCATGTTGTAAATATTTAATAAATGTAGCTAGCATGTGCATGTTGGCAATTTTCTAGGTGGTTCCCATACAAAAATCATAAAGCCAAAAAATAAAATTTGACCAGGAGTATATATGTGGAGAGTAATTTGGAACCCTCATATGTTTTTAAATGTCTGCTCATGTATGATGAGCAAAAGATTATTGTCCCCAACATGTAAAATGCTGTAATAATAAGAGAAAGATGAAAAGACAAATACAATCAATTCCAAAAGAAACACAATGGCCAGTGAACATTAAAAGACATTTGGGCCAGGGATTTAGCTCAGTGGTTCCGAAGCCTTCCTCATAAGCACAAGGTCCCAAGTTTGATCCCCGGTACCAAAAAAACACAAACAAAACGAAACAGCCAAGGATTTAGCTCAGTGATGCCACCACCTGCCTCGCAAGTGCAAGGTCCCAAGTTTGATCCCCAGTACCAAAATAAATAAATAAATAAAATAAAAGACATTTGACTTCAGTCATCATCAGAAATGTATATTAAAACAATAAATTTCTGGTCTATCATATTTGCAGAGAGTAAAATGGAATAATTACCAATGCTGATGAGCATGTAGGGATAGAGGAATTTGCATGCCCTGTGAGGGAATGTCTGAATTGTGACCTTCTTTCTGAGTTCAATGAGGCAATATGCATTTACAATGGTAATGTGATCCACTTCTTGAAATTTCTCATAAGAAAATCATTAAACAAGTTAAAAACAATATATGATATGAGAATGTTCATTACAACACTATAATAGTCCATCATTAAAAGAACTAAGATGCCAATTAACAGAGTCGTACAATGAAGGGTACTGATAAGGGACAAAGGAATTTTAGAGCAAAGCAAATAGAGTAGATCCATTTTTGTAGCTATTTCTGCACAGTGATGTCTGTAACCACTGTCCCAGCTGGTAGTGAAGAGGTTGGTGGTGGAGTATAATACTAAGAAGCTTGACAAGAAATCATGGGCTGCAGATCCAAGGGCTGCACCTCAGCCTCATCAACCCCAATGCTGATTTCATTTTCATCTGTCTGATTACTGTATTTTATTTTTCAATTGGTTCAAAACTTGGTGGGAGAAAAGGGTATTGTTTATTGCATACCTCATATGCCAACAACCCCTCATCTTCTCTTGTTCATTCACAATAGGCCTGATTTGATGAGCCATTAAGTCTATTATTTAGCTACCCAAAATCTGGTTACCTTTTCTTTCCTCAAGGGCAGAAGGGCTTACTATACAAACCTTCCTGAGGGGAGAAATGAGATATTTGTATTCTGTCTCTAATGCAAAAAAAAAAGTGCGGGGGGGGAGAGAAAGATCAAACAGTTTGGAAACGCTACTAAAGCAGGCTGAGCATTCATATTCAGCCACCACATATAAAAATTTATTATAACTTCAGAAAAAGCCTGGAAGGATATGCCCCTAAGGATAAAGAGGAGGAAGAAACAGGAGAGTTGAGTATGGTGTTAACAGTAACTGTTTGAGCGGTGAGAACAAGGGTGTTTCCTTTTCTTCAATTTTATGATTGTTCTGTAGTTTACACATATTTATCTTGAAGTAGAAAGAATAATACTGTTAAGTTCCTCACTTACCTTTTGGAGGTATCCTCTCAGTTCAAAATAATCTCTAGTCCTAGCCCTCAAGTTTGACCTTGGAAGGGGTATCAAATAGCCACTCCCCAGACCCTCTATCCTGGACTGAGGGGTTTGAACCAGGGGCGGGCACAGGCCTTAACTGGACCAATTGAGGATTTCCTGGCCAAGTTTTCAGGCTAAGTCAGTCTTTCCATTGGCTAAACCAGTAACTGAAACAGCAAGGAAAGTTGGGCAGCCATGTTTTTGACCATGTGGCAATGGGAGTCCAATCTCTGAGCCACAGGCCTCCTTGAGGTCTGGCTAGGTTTCTGTCTATGGGTTCTGCAGACTTTAAACAACCGTGTTTTTATTTCAGTCTGTTCCAGTTGGATGACATAATCAGAATCACATTAACAGATATCAACCTTGGTACCCAAAGTGGGGTTATAAGTAGATAATCTCTCTCTGAAAGACAGTGAACTGACTGAGACAGGACAAGAGTGAGGAAATCTGGAGTGGGGATTTCCCTCCTCTACTGAGAAATCTCCCCAGTGAGTTACATATTAGAGGCAAAAGATGAGCTCCTTGACTATTGGCTGTGGGAATAGTGGACAATTGAGAATAAAGCTGTAGGAGACCCCAATAATGAGATGGCTCAGGTTTTTATAACAGACATATTGCCAAAAAAAAAAAAAAAGAGTCTGGCCAACTGGTACTTCCGATTCTGAGTCCCTTAGGGTATGCAATTTGAAGCTCACACTCAGGGTGAGAGTGAACCCTAAAGTTGGCGATTCCCCTCAGGAGGAACCTCCCAAGCACTCCTCTGGGGTGTCCCCACAGGACACTGGGCAGACAGACAGTACTCCCACATCCACCAGAGCCCGCCATGACCAATAGTTCTTTGCTGGCCAAGGAAGGAAGTCACCAAAGAACTGTGGAAGGCAAGAATCCAATGGTCCTATTACCCCTTTATTTTCTCTGAGCAGGAAGAAATGGTATCTGCTCTGGACTAGCAAAGGAGTGGAATGCAGTTCTGTCCTAGAAGGTCTTTAACATGTTCTCTCTCCTAAATGACAGTCACTACTGTCCATAGGGTGTGTTGGGGAAGATTTCATTAGAACTGAGCCTCCACGTGGCACTATGGGAGCCAGGTACAGAAGAAATGGAGTGCTCTCACCCTTTGAGAAGACAATGAGGTCCAGGATGAAGTCCCTTGTTGCTGTATGGTGGGAGGAGGATGGGATGGGTGGGTCTTAGGAACTTTCCATTGAGCAAGGAGTCTTCTGGTATAGGAAGGAGACAGTTGGACAGGCAAGAAGAGTGTTCTGTCAGCTTTGCACCCTTGGTTCCTGGCCTCTCAACACTGACTGCTCTCTTGGGCTCCAGGGTGACCACTATATCCTTCAAAATGAGTGCCCATTTATTTATTTATTTATTTATTTATTTATTTATTTATTTAGGTACTGGGGATCAAACTTGGGTCCTTGTGCTTGTGGGGCAGGTGGCGGAACCACTGAGCTAAATCCCTGGCCCCTAGTGTCTTTTAATTTTAATTTTCATTTTATTTCTTTAGTGGTCCTTTAGCTGGGCCTTGAACCCAGGGCCTTTGCAGTGAGTTACATCCCTAGACTTTTTTATTATTTATTTTGAGACAAAGTCTCAGTAAGTCACTATATTGCCCAAGGTGGCTCAAACTTGCAACCCTCTTCCCTCAGCCTCCCAGAATGACTGCATTATA
The DNA here is from genome assembly GCF_053883595.1 of Heterocephalus glaber. Lineage (NCBI taxonomy): Eukaryota > Metazoa > Chordata > Mammalia > Rodentia > Bathyergidae > Heterocephalus > Heterocephalus glaber. The sequence goes on from NW_028258349.1 coordinate 11,731,542, forward strand.
GGTGTGCACCTTTATGATGAGTGCCCCTTTATGTTCAAGGTAGCTTCGTTGCTACTTGTGACTTACAGTCTTGAAGTTTTTAATTAACTTAGTTTTTTACTAAAAAGGTATTAATTGAAAAGATAAAAAATTCATATGGGTCAAAGGACACACTATACAAAGTAGTTCTCCTTTTCACACTAGACCCTCATTCCTCTATCCACAGGCAACCACTATTAATAGTTTTTATAAACTCTTTCAGAAACTGTCCATGCACATAGAAGCCCTTTTTAAAAAACAAGCAAGAGGTTATGATAAACACTGTTCTGCCCTTTGTTTTTCTTTTTACTTAATAATATTATGGAGATAATTTCATGTACTAATTTACTTTTAATTTAAAAGCCACATAAATAAGTGGTACTATAATAATTAACTGCTTATGAAAATATTCAATAGATTTTCTTCCCTATATCATGCACCAAAGTAAACTCGAAGTAGTGGATTAAAGATTTAATTATAACAAACAAAGTTCTCAAAAATAATGGAAGGAAATGTCCCTGCAGAATCCTCACAGGGCCGTCTGTTGGGTGAGAGAAAGTCCTCCCAGGCCTGACATCAACACGAAAGTGACAAAATCCAAGCCCTCTCCAGCCCCCGTGTCTGTGGACACAGCAGCTCCCTGGGGAGGGGATACTCTAATGAGTTGCAAGCGTAACACAGGCGCCTAGTGTGGTACAGGGGACCAGAGATGGTCTGGGAGCAGCAGCCACAGTGTCTACTACCGAGGGAGTTCTTCTCAGAGGTCATGAGCTAGTGAAGATCTCTAGGGGTCACATCCATAAGAAGTTACTTCTCTGAGTCGGTAGGAAATTCTAAGAGACTGAGAACCCAAGCCCCTCACATCTGTGGACCTTGGCCCGGGGCTCAATGGCATCTTAGGTGTCTGGGTTATTTGGATGCAGGCTGGCTGGAGCAGGAGGCTTACACTGGTGGCTCATGGGAGAGATCACCAGAAGGAAGCAAGGAGGGCAAGAGGAGGCAGAGCGGGCCCAGAGTGGCTACAACCAATGTAACAGTCAGTTCCTATGGGAAACGCCGGAGCTGGGAATCCCTCTTCACAGCTGTCCCCAAATTGAGGCCAGAGGCAAGCAGGAGACAAGGACACTTTTAATTTTAAAATTGTGCTTTTAAGAAAAACTGCGGCTTCAAGACACAGGGTTACCAAGATTACAATGCCTTTTTTCCACCCCCAAACCTGTTTTTTTCCCCCTTCCAGGCTACTTACTCCTAAATTCCTAGAGTCTTATGGAAATAATAAGCCTGTAAGCTGGGCCAGTGCTTTACACCTATACACTGAGCCTGAGCTTTTCCTCCAATACTATAAATTCACCTTCCACAGACCTCCATCTTCAAGGAAACAGACCTATTGAGTACTGTATCTCTAAACTTCAAACATGCAAACAGCTTGCATTCGAACCTAACCCACTGACAGGACTTAACCAATACTAGAAACACATATCCTAGATTATCTGTGTTGAGGACACCCCCAAAACATATAACTACCTCCAACCGCAAACCACAATGCATCTTGAGTGTCCATACTCTATTTTCCCTGATTGAGAACTTCTTGAACACTACCTGATAAATCTGTCTGTGTCTCTCACTGACATATCCTGAAATGCATTTCTGTAATGTAAGTTGGGGGAGCTACTACCTACTCCATGGATGGGTGACTAGAGGCCTCCATCTCCCCTTGGGGGACATACATGGGCCCCATCCAGTGACAGGATCACCCCAGAGGGGGGCCATATCCATGGGAATGCTGCTTTCTCCCTGCCAAGGCAATTCCTGTGAAGAACTCAAGGATATTGCCAGCAGCCTGGGGATAGCAGCAATGGCCTCACAGAGGGAGCACTCTGGCCTGGGGCCTGGCTCCCCAGAGCTTTACTGTAGAAGGGGGAAGTAGTTTGGCAGGGTGGGCAACAGGCCCAAGGGAGGTGGACTTCTGTTGACGACCCTCACCTTCCTGGCCTCTCTGCAAAGGGCATGAGGGACTGGCTGGGAACAGGCCACAGTCCTCTCCTAGCCCCTATAGCAGAAGAACAGAGACATGCCCAGAAATGACAGGTCCTGGCCAAACTTGGACAGGAGCAAGTGCCTGGAGGCCAGGGAGGTTTGTGTCTGTGGCAGCCTATTCCCACCCCAGTCACCTTAACTGCTATTGCTTTTAAATAGTCAAGGAAAGGGAAAGTGGCAGAGGTGTGTGGGCAGGTAGGGGGTCACAGATCCACAGGAGATGGCTGGAGGTATAGTACGGCTCCCCCACCCCACCTTACAAATGGGAAAACTGAGGCTACAGTCAAGGCATGTCCTGGGAGCCTGGAAAGGCAGTAGTGGAAAATAACACCTTTAACTTGCTCTGTAGGCCATTTAAGAGCAGGGTGTGGCCACTCAGGGCAGGGCGTAGATTCCCACACAACTCAGATCCATCAGGGAGGACAGAGAGCCAGCTGAGGATGTACTGTGGCCATTCCCCAACTCTGCCCAGTGCTGGGCCGGAGCTGGGATCTCAGGAGGACTTGGCTTTGGGTCTGGTTGCCTGGATACGGCACGGCCATGCCTAAGCATCCCTGGAAAGCCTGTCTCCCTGAAACACCCCCAATCAGAGCTGGAGCGGAAGGGCCAAGCCTCATTATAGGCTGAGCAGACGGTTCTTAACAAATTGTCCTCAGCGAGCTTGGCAGACAGGGATGTGTGGGCAGCTCAGCCACAGGAAATCTGGGGAAGGTCCAGATACCTGGCGCTGGGTGAGAGGGGTTTGTGCACCACCCTGAAATCAGGAGTAGTTAGGTTCCTTGCTGGGGAGGTTGTCATTGTTCTCCCAGAACCACCCCCAGGATGTTGTTTCCTCACCCCAACCAGAAGCCGCTCTCCCCAGCACCCCTCCAATGCCCTGGGGAGCCAGGCGCCAGGAACTAACATTATGGATTACTCTCCAAACCAGGAAGGACAACTAACAACTCAGGACGAAGCTCTGTTTACACTGGTATTGATCCAGGCTTGCAGTGACTCAGAGGTCAGCAAGAACCAGACTTGGTCACAGAAGGTGAGAGAGTTTCCCAGCTGGCAGGCATGGACACAGAATATTTCCTTAGAACCCTGTGTTTCTTCACTCCCTGATCCCGCTGTTTGGGAGTGGCTGCTCAGGAAGTTGTAGCTGGTATATCTGGGGCTTGAGCCCAGGTCCCAAGCATAAAGGGATTCTATGGACTACTTCGGAGTCTAGAAGGAGGTTTCTCCGGAAAGTGGGCAAGAACAGTCTACTGTATTTGGCCTGAGAGAGCATCAGACAGCTGACTCAGGAATGCCCAGGGCACTATCCTACTTCCCAGTGGGAATGCAAGGGGCTGTAACACCAGCTATGTGCCCCTGGTTTCTGATGATGGCTGCAAACCTGACATGCTCCAGGAGAACATCCAAGATGCAGATGTGATGGGCTTTGGCATCCCACCCTCAGTCACTCCTGGCTCCCCTTGGATGGCCCCTGACAACTTTTCTAGAGGGGATGCTGGCAGGGGAGACTCCCTGCTGTTTTCAGTATGTTTAAGGGCTTCCTTCAGGAACTGAGGCTGGTGGAGAAGTTGTCTCTGCCTGGGCAGGAAGGTAAGGCAGGCCCTGAAGAAACCAGAAGCCCTGAGGTGGGGCATCCAGAGGATGGGTCCAAGAGGACAAAGCACATGAAGCTGGTCCCGGAGCTGGAGGACAGGCTACTGGCCCCACAGAAGAAGTCCTGGCTGTCTAGGATGCTTTGGTTTTTGTCTTTCTTACTTGTCCTCTGGATATTGTCCCCTGGAGTCCTAAAGAAAGGGCCATGTGTCCATTACTTGGGCTGGGGTGCCAGGTCTAGTGGTCACTGAGAGTAGCTTCTGGGTGGTGCTCAACCCAGAATGTTCCCTTCATTGCCAATGTGAGATTTGTTCTTATCAGAGAGTGGATGCCACCTCTGCATCCTCACTGACTTGCCTTTGCGGACCTCTGGGGCACAGCCAAGAGCATCACTTAAATAGGAACCATGCGACTGTGTAGCTCAAAGGTAAGGGACTTCCCTCTCCCTAAAGGCTGCATTGTCTATAAGGAGCCCTGGCTGCTCCACCTGCAGAAGCAAGATCTGAGGCTCGGTCCTCATGCCAAGCAGGTGGACAGCAAGGCAGCAGCTCTCTGGAACATCAGTGCAGACAATGGGGGCCAACAGAGAGGAATTAGACCGCAGATCACCACCCAGGCTGGAGTAAATGCTGTGTGAAAGAGGGAAGAAAAATGTGAATGTGTGCTCCCTATGAGCTTAGGCAAATTCAGCAGGGCCAGAACGAGCTTCTGCAAATTGGGCTCTGTAGGCCAACTTGGGGAAGGGGCCCTCCCCAGGGCCTGTGAATGGATCCAAAGTCCTTTTGCAGCTGTTCTGAGTGAATGGGATAAAATCCTTTATTCCATAAAACATTTGTCAAGCAAGTAAGTTCTTTGGGATTGCTGGAGTTAAAGGTGGCTTGTCAGTGTATCAGCCACTCACCTCAGAGTTCTGCTGAGTTGTATCCCAGGCCCCTGCCTTGCCCTACTCCCCTGGAGTGGTGTAGAACAAAGGCATCGCCAGTTACCAGGAAAGAGCTTTGCTGTCATTGCACCCTTGGACTGTTTTGCGGCAGTTATAGTACACAGTCGCTGTGATTGTTGTGTTCATCATTGTGTGGGGAGAATAATGTGCAATGGAGAGAAAATTTGCTGCTTAAAACTACTGTTGTTTCTGGGAGATGGGTTAAAAATCCAGGGTCTCTCCTGTTCTCAGAGGGTCTGCTCTCTACCCGCCCCGGAGCTGACCTCTGTGCTTGTGTGTGTGTGCGCGTGTGTGTGTGTGTACGTGCACTGGGCCACTCGGGGACATCCTCCTCTGAGACAGAGCAGAAATCAGAAGACCCGGCCAGGAGGTGGGAGACTATGTGTGCCATGGAGGAGAGGGTACCCAGCAAACAGCCCTCTGCAGAGGTCGGTAATGCTCTCTTAGTTGACTTGGAGAGGCTGGGGAAGGTGGGCCGTGCTGAGTAAATCACAGAGGCATGATACAGTGCAGAGGACTGGAATCAGCAGAGGCGGCAGCTGGGCCAGGAGAGCCAGGAAAATATAATTCATCCCCCCTTCCTTGAGCTCAGGTTTGCAGAAATCCTAGGCAAGTTATTAGACTTTCTGTTGCATTTGAAATATTATCTAGATCATAAGGGGCAGCTGGATTATATTTGTTAGATTTTAATATTATTTTGTCTAATTTTAAAATATTGTTAGCAAGGCAATGCATGCACATAATTCAAAAAGTCAAACATTACCCAAAGACATATCATAGGAGCAATAGTGCCCGCAGGGACAATATGTTTGTGGAATCCCAACCATCATGTAGCCTGATCCTTCTAAATGTCTTGTCTTTCTGGCCTTCTGGGAGACTAAGAAACATGTTGGTCTTATCCCTGGGCAGCCTCTTCATGCGGTGTCTGTGGCTCTTCTTTCAGGGACAGACTTGTATTCTACTGGTAGTCAGGAGTTTGTGATTGTGTGTGTGTGTGTGTGAGTGTGAGTGGTGTGTATAGTTTGTGTAGTGCATTATATGATGTAGGTTTAGGGGTCTGATATATGTGTGGTATGTGCATATGATGTGTAGTGTGTATATGGTGTGCGCATAACATGATGTATGTTTTCAGCATTTGTGTGTGTGTGGATGTGTGACTGTGGTGTATATATGGTGTGTGGAGTATGTGTATGCTTCATATGTGTGACATGTGTGAATATTTTTATGTATGTGTATTTGTGTATGTGTGGGTATGGTGTGTGTGTTTGTATATGCACGTATGGGTGTGATTAGGGTTGGGGTATGGGTGTAGGGTGTTGCATGGATGTTGCGTGTTTATATGTGTGTGGTGGTTGTGTGTGTGATGGGGAAAATCCCATATCTGGAGAGTGGAGGAGGCTGAGCAATCCTGTTTCCCAATCTTCTGTTATATCTGGTGCCTCACATTTCATTCCTTGGTTCAATTTTCTATCAAAATGAACTTTAGCTTCTCATTTCCTGGCCTTAGAGCAAAGAGAGGGGATCTAAGTAAAGTTCTAATTACAGCTTTACCCAATTCTTTGGTTGTTTTTTAAAATTTTGGTTAAATATATATAAACATAAAATTTACTGATTTATCTTTTCTAAGTGTGCAATTCAGTGGCATTAAGTACATTCACAGTGTCATAAAACCATCATTGCTATTTCCAGAAATGTTTCACTATCCCAAACAGAAAGTCTGAGCTCCTTAGCACCACACCCTTCTGCACCCAGTGAAACTCTATTCTACTTTCTGTCTTACAAATTTGCATATTCTAGACATTTCATGTAAGTGGAATCAATATTTTTTACTGTTGGGCCAGGGATTTAGCTCAGTGGTTCCAGCGCCTGCCTTGCAAGTGCAAGTTCCCGAGTTCGATCCCTGGTAACAAAACAAAACAAAACAAATATATTTTTACTTTTGTGACTGGCTTATTTTACTTAACATAATGTTTCCAAGGTTCATTCAAGTTATAACATGTGTCAGAATTTTTGTTTGTTATATGGCCTATAAAATTCTATTATATATATATATCACATTTTATTTGTTTATTCATCTGTTGATGGACACTTGGGTTGTTTCCATGTTTTGGGCTGTTGTGAATAATCCAGCTATTGACATTGGTATATAAGTATGTTTTCAGTACTATTTTCAAGTATTTTGGGGACTTATATAGGTGTGAAATTGCTGGATCATATAGTAGTACTATGTTCAACTTTTTGAGGAAAAACCCAATTGTTTTCCACAGGGGCTTTTACCATTTTATCTTCCATTTTTTATTCCCATCACCAATACACAAGAGTTTCAATCCATATTCTCATTGTCATTTGCTATTTTCCATTTTAAAAAATTATAGCCACCCTGATAAATGTGAAGTGATACCTATCTCATTGTGGATTTGACTTGCATTTCCCTACTGACTAATGATACTGAGTATCTTTTCCTGGGCTTATTGGCCATTTCAATATCTTCTTTAGAGAAATGTTTATTCAAATCATTTGCCCATTTTTGAAACTGAGTTTATCATTATTGTTGATTTTCAGAAATTCTTTATATATATATTCATTCATTCATTATATATTCATTCATTATCAAATTATGATTTGCAAATATTTACTTCCATTCTGTGGGTTTTCTCTTCACTTTCTTGATGATGTTCCTAGAGGCACAACAGTTTTTAAATTTGTTAAAGTCCAATTTATCTACTTTTGTTTTATTACCTGTATATTTGATGTGATAATTAAGAAGTTATTCCTAATCCAAGGCCAATAAACATTTTTCACTTGTATTTTCTTCTAAGAGTTTTATAGTTTTTGTTCTTAAAGTTAGAGATTTGGTTCTTTTTAATTTTTGTGTAATATAAGGTAAAGTTGCAAATTCATTCTCTTGCACGTCAATATCCAGTTTTCCCAGACTATTTGTTGGAAAGACAGTCCCGTTTCCATGGCATCTTCTTGGCAACCTTGTTGAAAATCAACTGATTATATATGTGATAGTTTACTTCTGGATTTCTATTATATTTTGTTGGTCTGTATGTTTATCTTCTTGCAAGCACCATATTATATCTATTAAGATACCTTTAAAGTAAGTTTCAAAATCATGAAGTATAAGTCTTCTGTCTTTGTTTCCTTTTTCAAGATTGTTTTGGCTGTTCAGGTCCCTTGAGATTCTGTATATATTTTAGAAAGAGTGTTTCCATTTCTCAAAAAATTGCCATTGGGATTTGACAGAGATTGCATTGAAGTTGTATTATTTATCTTCTTTTTAAATGTCCATGTTTGCTTCTGCAAATTTTCCTACTTCTGCTGCATCTCATAAATAAGTTCAACTATATTGTGTTTACATTTTTGCTTACTAGAGAAACAGATATAATACAGTATATACAAATGCATAAGAGTCTAAAAGATTGGCTTACAATGACTGCCTATAGTGGAAGAGGGCAAAAAGTCTGTCTGCATAGTGGGGATCCAAAGGATTCAACCAAAGGCCTGGAGCTCTGTGTAGTGTCCCCTGAGAGTTCGTATCAGGAGGACGAAGGGTCCGCAATGAGAGGCTAAAGGGTCTGTGCTGGAAGCTGAAGAGCCTGTACCGGAAGCCAGGAGACCACATCCAAGGTAAAAGCAAAAACTGGAGCTCCTCTGAAGAAAACAAACAATCCCTCCTTCTTTGATTCCCCTTTTACACTATGCTGGAGACAATTTTCCCTAGGCTGGGTCTTCCACATGCAGAACTATGCTGAGCCAATTTAGTTGGGCATTTCTTACTCAAGTTGACACAGTCACCTATGCGCACTAGTCTCAAGGTATTTCCTATTTTTCCTTTCACCTATTGGTGTGTTACTTAATTACCACATAGTTTTCTTTTCCAGTTTTCCTTCTATTATTGATTTCTATTAATATGGTTGATTTTTTTGTATGTCAAAAGATCTTTACATTCTGAGAATGAATCTACTTAGTCATTGATGTAGAATCCTTTTTAATATGATGCTGAATTCCATTTGCTAGGATCTTGTTGAGGAGTTTTACATCTCCATTCATAAGGGATATTAGTATACAGCTTTCTTGTACTGTCTTTACCTGGCTTTGGTATTAGAATAATGCTGGTTTTGTAGAAAAAGTTAGAAAGTGTTTTCTTTAATTTTTTGGAAGAGTTGGAGATATATTGATATTAATTTTTACAAATGATTTATAGAATTCACTAATGAAGCTACTTTGTCCTAGGATTTTTTGGTCAGGAAGTTTAAAATTATTCAACCTTCTTATTAGTTATGAGCCTATTGAGATTTTCTGCTTCTTTTTGAGTCATTTTTGGTAGATTATCTGCTTCTGGAAATTTCATCCAGATTTTTCAATTTGTTGACATATAGCTGTTGTCTTGGTTCATTTGTGCTGCTATAATAAAAATGCCAAAGACTGGTGGCTTAAACAACAAACATTTATTTCTCAAAGTTCTAAAGGCTGGGATGTCTCCAGGAAGAAAATTTGACTCAAAGAGGACTGTCTCTTCCCCTGCCTTCAGGCTTGGAGAGAGTAAGACAGTTTTCTATGGTTTCTTTTTTTATGGGCACTAATCCTACTTACTAGGGCTCCACCCTCATGATATAATTATCTCCCAAAGGCCTTACTTCCTAATATCAACATATTAAAGGTTGGGATCTTAACATGAGAATTGGGGCTGGGGAAATACAAATATTAAGTCCATAACAAATGCTTTTAATAATCTCTCATAATTGTTTAAATTAGTTTCTTATTTTAGTAACTTGAGACTTCTCTGTCTCTTTCTCTCTCTCTTTTGTGGTTGGTTTGTTTGTTTGTTTGTTTTGAAACAGGGTCTCACTGTGTAGTTCAGGCTGATCTTGAACTATGTAGTCCAGGCTGGCCTTGAACTCATGGCAATCCTCCTGCTTCAGCCTCCCTAAGTGCTGGGATTACTGGTGTGTACCACCACGCCCAGCCTCTCTCTCTCCTTTAGTTTAGCTAAAGATTTGTCAATTTTGCAAGTTTTGCCAATCTTTTCAAAGAGTCAATTTCTGATTTTTTATTTCCTTCACTTGCTTTCTATCCTCTATTTATTTCCCCTCCAATACTTATAATTTCACTCCTTTTATTTTTACTGGTGTTATTTCTTCTTATGGCTTCAAGTTACTGGCTAGTGTATTTTTATTTCACTCTAAAGGACTCTTTTTAGCACTGTTCTAGGAAGGTCTTATCAGTAATGATTTCTCTCAGCTTTTGTTTACTTAGAAATATCTTGGATCTGGCTGGGAATTTAGCTCAGTGGCGCTGTGCCTGCCTCGAAAGCACAAATTCCTGAGTTGATTCCTGGAACCAAAAGAGAAAAAAAAAAAAACTTGACTCCTCTTGCATTCTTAAAGCACTATTTTACCAGATACAGATTTTTGGTTGAGTTTCTTTTTCATTCAAGACTTTACTATGTCATCCCACTGCCTTATGCCATCATGGATTCTTTTGAGAAATCAGCTGTTAATTTTATTGAGAACCCCTTGTACATGATGGATTGCTTCTCTGATACTGTTTTCAAAATTTTCTCTTGTCATTGGGTTTAAATAATCTGAGTGGATCTCTGAGTTTATCCTGCTTGGAATTCAGTGGGTTTCTTGGATGTTTATATTATGTCTTTCATCAGATTTGGGAAGTTTTCAGCATTATGTCTTCAAGTATTTTTTCTGTCCCTCTCTCTCTTCTGTAACTTCTGTAATTCATATGTTGGTATATTTTATGATGTCCCACAGGTTCTGTAGGATCTATTTTGCTTCACTTTTTCTCTTTCTGTTCCTCAATCATCTCAATGATCTCATCCTTGGGTTTGTTGATTTTCTTTCTCCTGCCTATGTGAATCTGCTGTTGAACACCTCCAGTGAGTTTTCATTTCACTTATTGTAGAATCTGGCTCTAAAATTTCTGTTTGGTTTCCTCTTATAATTTCTTTTCACTGTTATTATCATTTTTACATCATTTACCTAATTTTTTTTTTAGTTCTTTATAGTTTCTTTCAGTTCACCAAATGTTGATTAATGCCCTTGACTTACAATGTCATGACTTATATATCATGTTTGTTCTTCCTCAGACATGATTTCCACCTATTTCTTTTTCCTGTAAACAGACCATACTTTCCTCCTCCTTTGAAAATTTGTATTTTTAAAAAAGACTCGATATTCTGAATCTCATACAGTGGTAAATCTGGAACTGTAATTCTTCCACTGCTCAGAGATCATTGATTTTTCTTAGAGAGAGCTAGGGCCATCCACTTCACTTTTCTAGACTATTTCTGCAAAATGTATATTCCTTATTGAACATGGTCACTGAAGTTGCTATTTCGTTGTCTTTGCAGTCAGTCAGTGATCTGACGAAGATTTCTCTAAATGTTTGGCTCTTAAAAGTGTGTGTGAGTAGGATGGAGAGGACAGGAAGCACCGTCTCTTTAAACCCCTCACATTAGGGAAACTCCTTTAGTTCTCGGGATTTAATTCTTAGCCTCTGGACTAGCCCCTCAATGTTCCAAAGAAGTGGTTAGCAGTCAAAACACACAACTCTGAGTTTTGGAAGTACGGACTACCCTTGGCACCAGCCAGGTAAATCAGCAACACAGGCCACCATCCTCACAGTTGCCTGCCAAAAGATTAGTGGGTGAGGGACTCAAGCAAACATGGAAATTTATCAAAATGTACCAGCTTCTTCGTCAAGCTTTCTCCTGGATACTGCAAGTGTTCACCTAGATTTCAGAGTTCCCAGTAATTGCTTCAGACAGCTCTTGTCAGCTCAATCGTTATTTCCATGGAGAAGCAGATTCCTGTAGCTTCCATCTTTGTCATCTTCTGTAACATCGCCCAGTTTCCCTGTGTGTAGTCCTCCTATCTCTCACTCCCAGCTTCGGCTTCCAGAACCCACGTCCTCGACTATTGTCCGGGAGTCTATGGTCAATGGGTTCATTCTCCCACCCCTACCCCATCCCTTCTGAAGCACCTCAGATGTCACTTTATTACACTCCTCTTTCTATGTTTGCCTTCCAAAAGTTATTGAAATCTGTCATTGCTTTTATCTTTTCATCTGCTTTGGCCTAGTTGGTTTATACCTTTTAAAACTGCTCCACTTTTACAATGGCAAGACAGGATGGGGTGGGGGTGGGGTACCTGGAGTTGAACAGGAACACCAGGAATTGCTTCTGCACAACACATTGTTTCAGGGCAAAGCAGCTCTGGTACCATTGATAGTCATTTTGTACCTCTGTGTTTTGAGTATTATGGCCCATAGAAGTGATGTGGACAAGAGTTTGCAAGGCTTTTGCTCAAGGCTGTAGACAAATCATGGCAAGGGGGTCAGCCCTGGGGAGCATTTATGGAAAGTTGAGTCAGGTAGAATATCTGGGGGTCCTGGGCATATTACAAGAAAAGACACTGAGTCTCAAGCAGGTCAGAACCTAGTCCTATGGAATTCCAAGGAAGCCTGCTACTGCAGCTTTGTTCTGAGTCCAAGGTACCTTGAACAGAATTGGTGAATAACAGGCATCTCTTATCTGCAGAGCTACCTGAGCCATCTGGCTCCAGGAGCGGGTGAGCTTCTCTTTCATCTAATTGCTAAAAGATGTCAATAACTCTCCCAGGCCCAGGGAAGGCCTCTCTTTTCCCTGTTCTTGGTGTTTAATATTGAGTTTCAGCCCAGCTGCTGTCAAAGGACCTACAGGAAAATCCATTTTTATTGAAGCTGAAAAGGTCGGTTTTCTCAGACGTCTCCATGGTGAAAATAATAAATGCAGCTCATTCATACCCTTATGCCATTTAGGCTCTCTGGCTGGAGTGACCCCTGGGGAAAAAGCCTCTGAGACTTTAATTATGTTTCCCATCCTTCCAGATCAGTTTCTGTAGAAGGGATTGGCTGGTGGGCCACTTTCTTTCCTGGGTCACTAAGAAGATAGATGGTCAGGAAGTTGGTCACCCTACTAGGTGGCACTTGGCTTAGCCAGGACAAGCTCTCAGTAGGCCCACTGGCTCAGAAAAGCATGTCACTCACTTGGTCTCAGATGTTGCCTTACAGTTATGTGGCTTCTATTGTCCAGGGCTTGTCCCATCGTTGACCCTAATTTTCAGGATGGGTTTCTCCCCTCTGCTATCTGAGTTCCATCTACAGGTAGACACCCTCTGCTAGGGAAGGCTGAACAGCTCAGGCTCAGCTCATGGGCATTGCCAGCCTCGGCTCCCAGAGGATGCCTCACTGCTTGGGGCAGCTGAGTGGCCCAAGAACAGAACTACTCGAAGTGCAAGTACATCTCCCTTGGGATCAACTGATGATGGTCTGAGAGCAGGGACGGGGTGGCAACACATGAAGACAGAGAAAGATGCTGAAAAGGCATGAAGAGGCCATTTCAAGGAGGGCAGAATGTAGGGGATGCAGGAAAGAAACCCAAGGCCAGTCTTATATTTATGTCTTTGTAGGTCCTCATTCTTCATTAACCTAAAAGATAAGATCATTTTACAGCTAACTTTTTTTTTGTTTTTTGGTACCAGAGATCGAACTCGGGACCTTATGCTTTCGAGGCAGGCAGCAGAACCAATGAGCTAAATCCCCGGCCCTACAGCTAACTTTTAATATTTGATTTAACCTCTTTGGTGGCTACAACAGAACATCTAAGATCCAATAATTTATAAAGAACAGAAGTTTATTTAGCTCGTGGTTCAGGAGGCTGGGAAGTCCAAGAGTGTGGTGCCAGGATCTGGTCAACATCTTCCTGCTGCTTCAGAACATGGCAATGGGCATCACCTGGCAAGAAGGAGCAAGCACAATAGCTCAAGAGTCTCTCTCTCTCTCTCTCTCTCTCACTCTCTCTCCCCTACTCTTTCTTTTTGGTACTGCGGGTTAAATCCAGGGCTTTTGCACTGAGCAATATCCCCAGCCCTTTTTTATCTTTATTTTGAGATGGTCTCGCTAAGTTTCCCAGGTTCAAACTGGTGATCCTCCTGCCTCAGCCTCCCAGAGTGCTGGTATTTCAAGTGTGTGCCACCACACTTGACTCTTCCTCTTTTTATAAAGCCACCAATGCCATCATGGGGTTCCATCCTCATGACTTCATCTAATCCTAATTACCTCCCAAAAACTCCTCCTCCAAATATCTTTAACATATGATATTTTGGGGATTAAGTTTCCAACATAGAACTTGGGGGACACATTCAAACCATAACAATTTTATTAGCTTTTCCTGCTATAAATAAACCCTTTCAGCCTACTGATGATCTGCCTCAGTTAGTAAAATTTTCATCTCTTTACTTTTTAATGTTTGTTTTCTTTTCCGTTAATTGTATTCTTCATTAACACCCCGCATCCTCATTGGATTTCCTGTGTCTTTTCTTTAAATTGCTGCCCTTTCTTTACTTTTGACTTCTCTCGTCTTTTTTCACACATTGTAAAAAACCGCTGTCAAGCTCACAGTCCATGCTGCTGAATCAATTGTCTATGGGGCTTCTCTGGATTCTCACTGACACTGATGGCTTTTAAATTCTGCCATTTGTGTCCTCAGATAGTTTATCCAACTTCCAGCTCCATTTTGACCACAGCTAGTTTTCATCTTTTCTTCATCTATTGGTTCTCAGAGTTATTATTTTGCTTATGTTTCAGCTCAATATTTGTTTCATAGAGCAAATATTTTTTGGAATTCTAGTTTTTCTCCTCCCTTGATAGTATTACAGTATAGTTTTCTGCTCCATCCTCCTTTTCTTCAGGTGCTGTGTGCCTGGGTTTACTCTCACCTCCAGGTTTCTGCCTGCCAAGGTGGGCATGTGCCCCATCCCACTGTGTACTTGAGGTTCATCCCTCTTATTCAGGAGAGAGGTCCCTGGACAGGACTGGATCCAACACAGTGGGGAGGGGACACTGGGAGAAGAGCCCCAGCCACAGAATTCTGCCTGTTGAGAAACCGGAGCCTTCCCAGGCCAACAGCCTCTGCATGGCTGGTGGTCTCTGGGAGCAAAAGGTGCACAGTCCACTCTTGTACCTGGCCTAGCTCTGCAAGATAGAGGGGTTCAGGAAGGAGTTTCTCCACCCTAGGAAATATCCAGGCCAGAGAAACTTTCCAGCCCCAAGCCTGAAGTCCTTTGAAACATGGTGGACATTGGCCCCACCTCTCCCTAGTTGTGTCCACTGCCTACCCTACCCTGGAAGGAAGTAATGTGTGTAACATTCCACAAAAATTTCCTTTGCTAGCTTTCCCTGACACCACACTGTATGGGTCTTCTCCAACCATGTTACTCTGGTCTCAGCTGCATACACCTGGGAGAAACTGCTTGAAGTTTTCAAAACGTGGCTGGTGCTTAAGTTTCAGTGGGACTTTTCTGAAATTTGTTTTCCTTTTCCCTATTCTCTTCTTTGCAAAGAGGAGATTGAAGGCCTTTCCCTTACACCACCACCATCTTCATTCAGGTATTTCCTGCCCATTATAGACTATATTCTTTATGAACAGTTCCCTGAATACCATTTGGTGGGGGGGGCGGATACTGGCATTGAACCCAGAGTTTTCACACTGAGCTATAGCCCCATCCTTTTTATTTTTTTATTTTGAGACAAGATCTTGCTAAGTTGCCCAGGTAGGTCGCAAACTTTCCATCCTCCTGCCTCATCTTCTTAAAGTACTCGGATTACAGGCGTGTGCCACCATGCCCAGCTGCCTCTGAGTGCTTTTTACATATATCTGTGACAAAAGAATTTGGTGAATATTTTTTTCTGCTGAAACTTTAATAAAGGACAAAAGTACATTGTACATTGTGACAAGGTTGATGACATGTCTTGGGAATTTGGAGAGAGAGAAAGCTCAGCCTTGTCTGAAGATGAGGAAATAATAGCATCTACTTTAGATTCTACAGCTAAAATTGATTAAGACAACCAGTGCCCACAAATCCCTTAGATCAGTACCTGGCACAGGGAGATCAGTAAGTGATACTTAGGCATTATTTACAATACTTAAATTATCACACTCATTCTTGTTATAACACAACCTCCCTGGTTAAATTGCTGTGTTATGGTTAAATCACATTCTATATTTGCAGTGATACACACAGCAAGTCTCTAAAATACAAAGGGGCTCAGGTTGAGATTATCCTTTTACGTCCAATGCAAAGCCCTAAGAACTTTTACTAAGGAGCACTGGTGGATAAGCATACCATGTCTGAGATGAAAAAGAAACCACTGTGCTATTTGGGCTTATCCTATAAAACTAATCTTGCCCCAGACCCTTCAAAGAGTAACAAATAGAACATGTGTGTGTGTCTGCAGTCATGTGTTTCATAATGACATTTTGGCCAACGACCCAACAGCGACAGTCTTATAAGATTGTCATGGAACTTCTACCACCTAGTCTATGCTGTCACTGTTGTAAAATTGCAGCACAATGCGCTGAACACCATGCTGCTGGTGGTGTAAAAATATAGCATACAATTACATATAGCATGTGATACTTGATAATGCTAATAAATGGCCACGTTACTGGTTTATATATTTACTATAGCTTTTTTTTTCTTTTGAGATGGAGGTCTCATATTTCCCAGGCTGGCCTGAACTTCTGGGCTCAAGTGATCTTCCTGTCTCAGCCTCCTGAACACCTGAGACTATAGGTGTGCCTCACTGCACCCAGCTACTTCTTATATAATATTTTTAAATTATTATTTTAGAGTGTACTCCTACTTATTTAAAAAAACCAATTTACTGCAAAACAGTGCACTGTGTGACAGTGGCAGCATCACATATATGTTGATTGCATTATGAGATCAGGTCAGGTTTACTGTGTAGGTAACAGGCCATGTAGGTTTGTGTGTTTTCACAGTGAAATCCCTGAATGATACATTTCTCAGCTCAATCCCTGTTTTTAAGTAACACATGACTGTGTTCACACATGGACACACACTGTAGAGGGAATAATCTGTACCTCATTTTGTACCGTGTACAGTGGGATTCTCCTAGGAACCCAGAGCCAGGGCCTCTGAATCCTGGAAAGCAGCCTCCCACCCCAGAGCTCCACTCACCATCAGTGCCCTTTCTAAAAATTCAATATAAGGAAATTTTTTTCTTCTCAGAGGATAATTGGTGAATGAAGAGGTCTCTGCTCTGTGGCCTGAGACTGTAAGGAGAAGAAACCTTGTGCATTTTCCAGAATCAGGGCCACCGCTGTCTGCATCAAGGATGGTCCCTCATCTCGATGTGCTCAGCTGGACAGTCTCAGTGTCTCACAGTCCCTGCTGGCCACTGCTTTGCGGACTTAGATGACGTCTGTGCTGCCACAGCTCTGACACTTCCCCCTGAGTGGCTGTAAGTAGCTGTACAACCTCCCTGAGTTCTGTGTGTTGGCCTGTAAAGTGGGTTCATGCCACTGCTCCTGGGTGAGGTGCAGATCTGTGGGAAGAAGGGGCATGCAGAAGGACCAGCTTCATTAGTGCAGCTGCAAGCTCCCACCCTGCTCCCTTTGGCCCAGTGGTTTGTGGGGGCTGTCAAATCTCAGGTCTCCACTTATTGCCCTCCTAAATGCTCCTTGGCCCATTCAGGCAGCCTTCAGCACCACGATCAACTGCAGCTCTGCTGTCTTCCCCACAGCAGGTAACTTCCACTCATTTAATCACCAAATTCCTCAGCAGTGCCCCCAGGTCCCAGTCTCTTCCACCCTGTCAGCCAGGAGGAGGAAAGAAGGAGCTGAGTTCAACTGACTTTTCAGCAGTCCAAGGAAAGTTCTACAAACCCAGTAATGACCCTTAACTGCAGGCCCTGCCATCAGCAAAACCCCAAGCAAGCCATTAAGAAAGGAACAAGACTCAGTGCTGACAATGAATTCCTGTCCCACAGTGGTGAGGGACAGTGTGCCCTGGGGCAGATCCTGTGCCCACTGAGCACTTTCAGAAGCCATTAATACAGCCTGTTACCTAATGGCACTGACACTGGCAGAGGGGCCAGTGTAGGGGAGGGCAGGAGCAGGATGTCTACTCAGACCCCTGCCCTGTGCCCACCTGCTTTGATGTGACTTTGCCTAAGTTTGCTCAATAAGGAGGTTGCTCCTGGATTGGAAAACATGGGCCATCTCGCAGAAATATGGACAGCAATGTACACAGAGATCTGTGTATAACACCCAGATGTGCACACCTGCATCCACATATATGTGCACACATGGAGGGTGTGCACATGCAGGCACATGCACAGAGCCACTGGCATTTGAACACTTTTCCTGTATGTGGGCCCCTGAGGCTACTCCTCCACCCACCTGGCACTCCCTCCTCTGGCTCTGGGTGGGCCCAGGAGGCTGCACCAGTCTGGCTAACACTAGATGCCCACTCCCCATCCCTGTCCCCCAGGCCTGGCCTGGGCTGTTCCAGGAGGCAGCTGCTGCTGTTTCATTTTCCATTTTCTTCCCCTATGGAGGAGACCTCAGAAACCTGAGCTGCCTGAGGGTATGAGCTGTGTTCGTAGCTGTACCAGATCCGTTTCAGAATCTCTAGGGGTGGTGTCAGACTGTGTAGATTCCAGCGTCAGACTTTATTTAAGAAAGAAAACAATATCTAGTCTAGGCATGGATCTTTGAATGAGTCTATACATACATGCACTATACACCTTCAGATGCATACAGGAGTGCATGTTGACCCCAGTACACACACTCACATGTGAGAAATACACACATGCAGACACATGTTCACACAGACATGAGCCCACCACATATGTTTTCATATACACAGACACACACATGCAATAGCATACATAAAAAGCACACATATGGGCCGGGGATTTAGCTCAGTGGTTCTGCCGCCTGCCCTGCAAGCACAAGGACCCAAGTTCAATCCCCAGTACCAAAAAAAAAAAGCACACATAAAATATTCAAACACACACATATGCATGTGTAAATCCCTTCACTGAAGCAAGCACATATGTGCACCCATGCCAAAGCAGGGTAGGATGCTGGGAGAATCCTGCAGCTGTCTGGGAAATCCTGCCCACCTTCTTCTGCATCCTTATTCCAGGAAGGAGCCCTTTGCTGGATGGCTTGGCTGACCTCCAAGAGAAAGGAACAGAAAACACTTATTTCACCTTCTGGGTGTTTTTACTCTGTCTGCCTGCTGGCCCGCCCCTCTTCCAGGCTCTCCTCTGCTCCCGCCATCCATCTGCACTCAGAGGAGCTCCAGAGCACTCTGACCCAGCTCATAGCTACAGAGACAGCCTCAGGCAGGAGCCCAGGCACCTGGACCTGACACTTCACTTCACCCCAAGTATCCCCAACATAGACACCACCCTGCACTCCAGGAACTCTAAGTCCCTCTCCTCCCGTAGACCAGGAGGTGATGGATGCCTTTGACAGTCACCTTTCTGTCCTGCTAAGCATTTGCCTACTCAAACTCCTATGCATCCTCCCAGGCTGGCTCTGATGGCCTCTGTCCTCTCCACCCCGGAAACAACCGAACCTCCCTCATCTGCCATCCTTAAGCTGGGCATCCACACTTTCATTGCTGTCCTTGTCACAGTGGCAACTGAATGAGGCGTCGTTGCCTGTGCCTCGCTTGCTTCTGGAGGACACAGACTCTATCCTCCCTCTTTGAATGTGCCACAAGCCTGGTTCACAGGAAGCACCCCCAGCACCGATAGATGTTAGTGGAACGAAAGACCTAGTGCATGTGCTGATGGTGTTAAGTTGAAGTAGGGTCTGTTGTTTGGAGACTAAGACCTAGCCAAAGAAGATTCCCTTTTCAGAAAAAAGTCCATTGTTTTGAGTTCAGCTGTGTGGCCAGAGAGAAGGATCTCCGACAGAACTCGGCAAGGGAAATGCCACCTCCCAGCTGCATTCATCAGAAAGTGTCCTCCTACCCTGGGAAGCTCCACTTTCTAGATAAAGGGAGAAATCAAATCAGGTGTTCTGTATTCAAATCTGTACGGATCTCAGATAACTAAACGGAAACTTTGCATTATCATCCAGCTGTGGCTCGGGTGAGATTTCTAGTCTCACAGGGTGCATATGCATTACCCTGAAATGAAAGCTCAGGAACAATAGGAGAAATATTCCCATGGTGGAGGCACCGATGGAGGATATCACATCTCCAGGTCTGTTCTCAGAAACTGAACCTATGCCCAGTGGGCACCCACACATGGTAAATTTCTGCCAACACCGAACATTTGTCATTTATTCTTGTCTCATGAGCCTTGCAGAGAGCAAACTGACTTTTCTCCTCCCCATCCCCCATAAGGTCAACTCATTCCAATCTGAGGCCTTTGCCTTTTAAATACATTTCAGATATTTTGGTCCTAAGTTCCCACATTTATCATTAAAACAATTATCAGCTAAAAATGTTCCATTCCCTAAAACAATGCAATCAGACGGCAGGAGCATATTTAGAGTTATAAATAACTTCCTTCCTCCCTGCTACTTGTTTGTGATGCTATATAAATCTTTAGGTGTGCAAATTTCATCGTTACTAATGCTCTTTAAAATGTAGTACAACTTTTCTCATTAAAATAAGCCAGCCAATCAAAATAAGCACCTCACAGACCCTCCACCATACACCAGCAGTATTTGCATTGCAAAACAACTGTAATTTTATTCATGGGTTGGCATAGCCTCAGCCCATCAGTAATTAAACAAGGAACAGCTGTCACTCTGCAGCATCCTAGGCAGACAGGATGGAATAATGAGGCTTTATCGATGGGCTCGGCAGTAGGGTGCTGGCATGAATGGGGGCCTGGTGCAGGGACAAGGCTGGTACAGGTGGGGACTGGCATGGTGTAGGCTCTGGTGTGTCCCTGGCTCACCCATGGCTCTCCCCCTTTATTCTGCAGAAAGAGGAGAAGACACTCCATAGAGATGGGGAGAGACAGGAGGGATTTGCCTGAACATGTACACATTTCCTGGAGGCCATGTGAGATCTAGTGGAGGTGGGCTCGGAAGGGTGGGGAGCACTTCCAGTTTCCACCTTGTATCTTTTTGTGCTGTTTGAAATATGTTAACAAGCAAGCAGGCATTCCCTTTGAAACATCACAGCCTACAGGGTAACCTTGAGCAGACACTTCTGCCTCTGGGCCTCAATACCCTCCTCCAAACAAAGAGTGGGGGTGAGGGGGGCTCCTTTGGGGCTCAGTACAGAGGTCCTGGGAGCACAGTCTCACTGCGGCTCTTTCGGAGTGGACCTATTCATTTCCTATGCAGTCCCGATGCGGGTCCGTTCCACTTTGCTGTCTGTCCCTCTAGCAGCCCCTACCTGTACTCCCTTGCATCTCTCCAATCCTTAGTCTGTAGGGCACCTTTCAGAAACTATTTCTCCCTCCTCCCTCTTCCTCTTCCTCTAGGCACTTCTAGGTCCTTGGTGCCACCCCGCCAGCAGCAGCAGGGGACAAGGATGATGTCACTCAGAGACCTGAGAAGCTGTATCAGGGGCCCAAAGGCAAGACCTTAGGCCCTGATTCCTGAAGGCCCAGCTCCCTGCTCACCCTCAGGGCAGCCTGACCCAGGCTTCCTGCTGGCTGGGGGCTGGAGGAAGGAGTGGCCTTCCTCCAAGAGGGCTTCTTGGCTTGTCTGGCCCTCAGGTAGGTAGTTTTTCCCCACCCTGGACTCAGGGAAAAAGCTGAGCAGACTTGGCCAGCCAGGACAGGGGCAGGAAACACAAAGGCCCCTCAGGAGGGGTTTGATGGAGGGTCCAACTCCTGACCAGAGTGGGGAGGGGAGATCTTCTAGAAATGGACCAGCAGGTGCTAACTGTGGTGTCAGGAACTGACAGACCTGTGTCCTGTACCCACAGTGGCAGTGGGAGGGAAGGACAGACTCTCTGCAGTGCCATGGATGGGATAGTGCCTGTCCTAGGCGTCCAGAGGCGCGGGAGAGGGCTGGGGGCCTGTCTGGATGGTGGCTCTGGGGAAGGCTGGGTGAGAGATGGCAATCCCTGAGGTGGTCACTGGGGGAAGGAGCCTGCTAGCTCATTCCTAGGGGAGAGAGGGTGGCCAACTGTCAGGCCTTGTCCTCTAGGACCCAGACCCAGAGACAAGGGTGTCTCCATCTCATGTCAGCACCACACCCACACCGCGGGCAGGGCCTGGCTGTATCAAATACTCCCCTGGGCCTGATCATCTCTGCTGTGGCTTGTGTCTGGATGTCCCACCAAAGCCTCATGCAGTCATGAGTGGGGCTTTTTCAGAGGTGGCTGAATCTAGAGTGTGTGATTAATTAATGTTAGGATTAAGGGTGGGTGATTACTAAATCAGTCCATTGGTTGGTTTGGCACTGCTCTAATCTTGGTAGCCTGGATACAATATAAGGGACAGAAAGAGGCTTGTCACGTTCTTTGCTCTCTTGTTGCTTTTGTTGTCTTCTGCTTCCCGTGAACTGGTTCTCCTCTGCATTGCCCCATTGCCATCTGTGAAACATAAGGTCTGAAGCAGAAAAAAATGCCTGAAATCAGAGGACCTGTGATGAGGATACCAGGGTGAGCCAGAGAATATCCCATGGGCTGGGATGCCAATGTTTACAAGAACCAATGAATTCTGGATATGTCCTACCTGTCGGGGGGAGTCTGAAGACTGACAAGGACATGGACAGTCAGCAACAGGTGGCCTCCCAGGCTGACAACACAGAGTTCCTGGCATGTGTGGATCCTGCACAACGCTGTGAGGGGACACCGTCAGAGGCTTCTCTGCTCTACTATAGCAGAAAAAGCAGGCGCTTTGGGATGCATGAAAGTGCGTATGTGTGCAAGTGTGGGAATGTATATGTATACATAGGAGAGCGCATATGTGAGAGTGTGCTCACGGGTACACAGGTAGGTAAGTGTGCATGTGTGTACACACATGAGAGTGTGCAGGTATGCATCTGTGAGAGTGTGTCTGTATGTGTACATGTGTTTGCAAATGTGAGTGTGCTCATGTGGACAAATGTGAGTGTGCACGGGTAGGTGAGTATGCATGCATGCAAGCTTGTGTGTCTCCTCCAAGCCATGCAGACAGAAGTGCCTAGGATCCTGGAAGCCAGATCAATGTTCCAGCCCCAGCCCCAGCCCTCCTTCCAGTCCTTCCCCAAGCAGTGGACACATCAGGTGAGCCTCTTGGGATGGAAGGTGTTACTTCCACATGATAGTTTGTCCCTTAGGCCTTCACTGCTATTTAAGACCAAGATGGTTGGAAAGCAGCAAAGAGATGATTTTTCGGTAGCAGCAAAAAGCTCCAACCACTGTTAGCATCTTTGACATTCTGGGGTAAAGGTTGCTGCAGGAGAGAAACCCACTGAGTGGTGGGAGTTTAGATTTACTTAGGCCCCATCAGTGCCTGGTGGTGGTGTGGCGGATAGGCACCCAGGCCAGATGCTGCTCTGTTCCAAATGTGGGACCGTGGGGCATTTGCTGTGTGTGGGGACTCCTGAAGCTGCTGGAAGCTCACAGAGAGCAGAAAGATTGCTGAGGAGGAAAGAGCCTCAGGGGCCAAGTGGGGCACCTGTCCTCTGGTACTAGAGCCTTGAGTGACCCAGTGGGGATGTGGCTGCTGGCCTGCCTATCCCTTCTTAGCATGTGTACAGTTCCCTCCCTCCCATCCCAATGGCTCCTTTCTTTCACCCTGTGCTATGTGGGGAAGATCAATACAGAATTGACCTGGGCACAGTAAGGGGCCCTGAAGGAGCACAATCTATTATGCCAGGCCTGAGTAGGAAGGGCCCTGGTGGAGAAGGAAAGGGCACGCTGCCAGCCAGCAGGAAGAGTGCTTCTGTCCCCCACAAGTATATAGGCAAGGCCTCCTCCTGGGCTGCAACATCTCCTCATGGTCTCTTCCTGTCTCCTCTTTCCAAATCTTAAACTTATGACAAACATCCAGCTCTCCACGACATGTCTAATAACATAGTCACTATATATTGAGTGGGTCCTTTGGGCCAAGTGTTGTGCTTGGTGCTATACACAGATAATCTCTGTGCATGCCACAATAAACCCACGGGAGCTAGACCTCCCTTTCCCCTTACAGGTGAGGAAATCGGGGCTTGTGCAAGTGGTAACAATAGCACCTTTTTTGGTCTCATGACAAAAGTCCAGCTTGAACAAGCTTAAGCCTGTTGGCTCACATATCAAAAATCTCAAGGCTAGCCTGAGCTCCAGGCACCCAAGACCTTCTCTCTTCCACATCACTCTGTCCAGTTCTTTTCCATATTGGCACCATTCTCCAGCTCCAAGTGGAGGCAAGATTGTAGTTCCAGACCCTTAGCAACCCAGGAGTCCATCCACTGGATAGAGCACCCATCATTTCATTGGCTCAGATTGGGTCACATGGTTAGCCTTGAACCAATCACCATGGCTGGGAAATGCAATGGTGTGATTGGCCTGTCCCAAGCTTCTTGGATAGCCAACTGATATAGAAGCAGGAGAACAAAGAGTTGAGGGAAGGGAGGACCCAGAGAAGAATGGGATCAACAGAAGACAAGTGATTCTATGCTGGATGACAAAGTGCAGACATCTACCACAAAGGCCAGAGCTTAGCCAGGGTCTGGGCAGGCTCCAGAGACCCTCTACCCCTTCCCCACTGCCTTACTATGTGTTCTACGGTCCCTGGGATGGCATGCCTGCCTCCACATCTCTACTGCCTGTTCCTGACGAGGACCCTGACTGTGCCTCAGGACTTGGGGATCCATATCAGTCAACATCACATCTGCTTGAGATTTTGGGGAGGCACAGGTGCAAGGAACTGGGACAGAGGTCCTCCAGCACAGGCCCTTTGAGCCGGGGCCCTGGGGAAACCAATCAAATTGCCACTGCGGTTATATAACTTAAATATATGGAATGTAATTATTTTTAAAAATATACCCATAAAATTGTCTCTGATTATTTTAGTCACAATACAAATAGCCTCAATTAGAGCAGAAATAGGGCGCGGGTTTATGGCTCCCATGAATCTGGGAATAACCTCAGCTCTGAGGCAGAATAGCCTGCAGCTCCCCACCAGCCCTCCATGAATACTGCAGCAAAATGGCCTCAAATCCAGCATCAAGGCAGCAGGTGGGAGGAACAGAAAGGGAAGACCCCTAGGTTGTTCTTGCTGGATGTGGAGTCAGACTCTGACCCATTCACAGGTCCATGTCTCCTCTCTGCAGCCTGTTTGTCTGTTCATCTGGGGTGGAATCAGTAGCCAAAGACTCCCCAGAGTTCCGAATGGGATAGGATCTATCTCTCACCTTATTTTGGGCCTTTAGCTCTGGTCTGGCCCACGCAGCTGTCCCAGAAACTTGGACATCCAGGTCAGGAGACAGAGAGGAGAAGTAGAGTCAACCTTCTGTGACTGAGAAGCCAAGCCCTCGTGGTCCTCCCTTACCCTATCATCTCCTTTCCCCCCTATACATCTTCACGGTACTGAGATCCTTGAGAGTCCAACTGAGCCCTCTTTGCCCAGTTAGGGTCAAGATGTCCTCATCAGGCAGCCATCTCACAGATCTAGTTTGTGAGCTGGGCTCAGCCCTCAAGTCCTGGCATGGTCTAAAGGTTTATGTCCTCCCCCCATAATTCCTATGTTGAAACCCAATCACCCAAGTGATATGAGGGCATGGAGCTTTGGGAGGTGGTTTAGATGAGTGACCTTACGAAAGAGATTTGAGAGAGTTGCCCAGGACACACTGAAGGCACCTTCCCCAAAGTAATGGTGTTTTGATTCAACTGGTCAGAAATCAGAGGTAAAGTCAAGTGATTTGGTTCTCCTGACCCTAACTGCTCCCAACAATTTTGTGGCTTCAGCAATACCCAGGCCTCCAGGCTAGGGGAGGATATACTCCAAGGCAATTTTCCACTAAGATGAAACATCATGAAATTGTATCACATACCAGCCACAGTGAAAGGAAAACTGTGCACAATTTTTAATTTGGGGGGAAAAGTTTGAGTGGCATGAGTTGCAATGGTGGCAACATCCATATTTTAGCAGCTGTCAGTAGGATGTCTCCCTGTGCTGAAATCTCTTTCCCCTTCTCTAGAAGTGCCCCAGGCCCTGGGAAGGCTGTGCTAGCCATGCCTATGACTCATAGCTGCCAGGTGGATTCTCTTTCTCAGGGATCAGAAGTGGTGGTGGAGCTGAGTGCCTTCTATGTAGCCAGCCCTGGGAGAGGGAGCTGCAGATCTCTAGCATGGGCCTTTGAGACTCCTTGGTTTTATTCAACCCTCTCTGATCCAGAGTGTGTGTGTGTGTGTGTGTGTGTGTGTGTGTGTGTGTGTGTGTGTATGTGTGTGTGTGTGTTGGTTTAGAGCCACCCAATGCCCAGTCTCTCTTCTTGGGGTCCTGACTCATTGGTGAGAATCTCCACTCATGTGTTCTCCCTCTATGCGCTATAGGCAAAGCTGTACTCCTAAACAGAGGGGCAGCATGGGACCCAGAGTCTATGCCCACCAGAGCACTGCTCTTCTGTGGCCACAGTGAGTGGCCCTGGCCTAGGCATGTGATTCTGGCCAGATGGTCATGTCTCATTAGAACTAACCCCAGGCCTGAGTCTGAGCAATGTAACCAGTACCTGCCATGTTCTAATGAACCCACACCTGGACAGGTATAAACAACTAGTACTTCACCCCCATGTAGAGCCCAGAAACATCAGCAACAGAACCAGCCAGAACTTAGCAATTATGGCTGGATCTGGCCTCATCTGAGGCCAGTCTACCTTGGACAGAGATTGCTTGACCCCAAGTGGGTTGGGTGTTCTGGCCCTTGCACCCCAAAAGACTACCACAATAACAGCATCTTTCCATCTTACCCCTCTCTTCTGGGCTAAGTTAGTCCCAATTACTTTCTGTTGCCTCGAAGAGGTACAGGTCCCAGCAAGGCTGCTTTGGTCAACTGCACAAGAAAAAGGAGACACAGCTCTAGAATGCTATGGGCTCAGGGTTCTCTGATAACACAGTGACAGATAAGCCCAGCACTGGCCTTTTCAGGAAAGGGACAGGAAGCAGAATTTCCTGAGACAGATCCAGGGACAGGTCTGAAGCATAGGCAGACCTGGGCAAGGTGGCTTGAGCCACTTGGCCTTGGTAGCATTTGTATGGGGCAGGGCACAGGGAGAGTCATGGATTCCCAGTCTCAGGCTGGGTAGAGGTGGGTACAGTCTGGCAAGCAGCCTGGGGAGTTTGGGTTTAAGATCCAGGAAACAGGATGCCCCTGTAGTATGATTTATTTGGATGGGTGATCATTAATTTAGGGTTTCTGACAGGTGCACTATTCTGGAACTTGACAAAGAGAAACATTAAGTCCAGGGGTACCCATTTTGCATGGAACAACTGCATTTCTCTCCGCCTGGTCAATTCTACAGCCCAGCACTTATGTCCCCTGAAGGTAGTTAGGATGGATTTGAATTAACCACAAAGTTCTTTTATAGCTATTTTAAAACTTCTCTCTGCTACCTGGTCTGACATAATAATTACTGGCCTGTGATTTATCTCAGGCAGATTATGAGCGATGATAGGGTTTGGGGTGATAATTGAGTGGATGCGACACCTGACCTCCTCCCTAGTTGTTCAAGCTACAGCAGTGGTGTTCTCCCTCTGGGCCACTTGTGTGTACTGCCACCCAGCCAGGAACAAGATGGGCATTGTGCAACCACAGCCTGATATGGCCAGTCCCACAGGGGTCTGTCTGGCTGAGTCTTGGCCTCACTACCTGTAAGTCATCTCATAGACTCACAACCCAAATGCTAAGACTGACCTCTGGATGTGCTTCACCAAATAGTCACTGGCTCTGGCTTTGAGTCTAGTTCTGTTGTAGGGACACAGGAGTGAGCAGAAAAGAAAAAGCCTGCACTCAGGGATGTGTGGAGAGAGTGGAAGGGTAGAGTGTCCATGATCCAATAAACAGAAAAGGTCACTTCAGAGGGAGAGGCTACAAAGCAAATGCAACAGGGCTAGGAATAGGCAGGGACAGGAGGCAGGGACATTGCTTGAGTGAGGGGCTCAGCAGACTCCAACATTGGAGGTCAGAGCTGCAGGTGCCATCATGGAAAAGAACAGGAAGCCAGGTTCAAGCAAAAGGCACAACACGTGCAAAGACCCCCAGCATCTGGGAGGGACTGGGGAAGGTGGGAAAAGGCCAAGAGACTGACATTTGGCCCTGAGGGAAGAGTGACCTGGGCTCGGAGTGATTGACAGACTGTGGGCAAGAGGATCATCCACCCAGCTCCCTGTTGGAATCTCCCGCAGTCATAGTTAGGTTGCCCCAGAAAATGCCCCCTTCTCCTTATGGTCCAGCCTTTGGGTAAGGCGTCTCGATGCCGTCAGAAGAAACCCCTGGATGTGACTTCAGAAGACGTGAGTTGTAGGGACACAGCACTGTCGGTTACCCTGAGAGCCTGTGCCCAATACAAAACAGAAATGCAGGGCCCTTTGCTCAAAATGCAAGGAGCCAGGTGTGGTGGTACAAGCCTATAATCCCAGTACTTTGAGAGGCTGAGGCAAAATTCCAAGTTTGACCTCAGCCTGGGCGATCTAGTGACTTAGTGAGAACCTATCTCAAAATTTAAAAAAAATTTAAATGGCCATAGCTCAGTGCCAAGGCCCAGGGTTCAATCCCTAGTACTGTAGAAAAGGAGGATGAGGAGGAAGTGGAGGAGGAAGAGGAAGAAAAGGAGAAGGAGAAGGAAAAGAAGGAGAAACTTCTTCCTTTCTTCCATATTCTCTCCCTCTACCACCAGGGTGCTTTCGTTTGTTATTTAATGCCACGCTCACTCAGACATGAGAATACATGCAAGGTGAATGCAGCTTCTCCCACAAGCTCCTGAGGCCCCAGTCTGCAGTGCAGTATGCAGAGAGTGGATGCCATCCCAAGGTTCCCAGTGTCTGTGCTCAGGACCCCAGGGGATGGGTTCAATTCCCGGTACCAAAAACAAAAACAAAAAAATCCCAAACAAACAAATAAACAAAAAAACAAAACTGGAATCTTTTCTGGAAAGTAAAAGAGCTGATAATCAGGAAGGTGTTGTGGAAGGAGCATCCACTGCGTCACCTCTTAAGATTGTCTCATGGGTACAAGGGCAGGTGGCTTGAGCTGCGTGGGAATGAGAAGGCATGTGGTGACAGAGGCGGCCCAGAGGGAAGGGGTGGGAAACCCAGATTTTGATGAATCTCTGTTCAAATTGGAGCTGCCACATCAAAGTGGCTTCTCACTAAGCAACAAGAGTCTTACTATAGGTAAAGACTGAAGCATGGCATGGCTGACCCTGCACTCATTTCCCAGGGACAAGAGCTTCGGTCCAGGCTCAGCATGGACCTAGGCGCCCTGTCAGGCCATCATCTTGGGCGGCTTCTTGTTCTTCTCCCTGGAGAATGAGAGAGGAATCCCAGAATCCTGATCCCCAGGAGACAGTGTCGTCTCAGGCACCCCAGGGGCTGACATGAGCAGGGCATGGGAGTCAGACATCTGTGCTGGGGGAAACACTGACCCTCCAGGCACTGAAGTCTGCATCTGTGAGATGGGTCACGAGGCCCCACAGAGCGGCTTGAATCTCCCTTCTAACATTGCTGTTGAAGATGAATGGACTTTTAAAAAATGGTGTATAGCTGGGGGCTTAGCTCAGTGGTGCCACTGCCTGCCCCACAAGTACAAGGTCCGGAGTTCGATTCTCAGTAACCCCCCCCGCAAAACGGTTTATGTGCATAATGGAGTTTTACCCAGCCATAGAAAAATGAAATCATATCATCTGCATGGAAATGGATGGAACTGGAGGTTATCATGTATATTGCATGTTTTCTTTCATATGTAGAAACTTAAATATATAGGAAAAAGATGACCAGAAAATAGAAGACAGGAGACCAGAGGTGGGGAGCATGAGAGGGTAGTAGGAAGGGTGGGTGCTATTCAAAGCATGTGTAGAAATGTCACATTGAAATCCATTAATTTGTGCAGTTAATGTGATCAAATAGTTACATTAAAAAATGAAACGCAGACATGGTGACTCACACCTATAATCCCAGCACTCTGGGAGGCTGAGGCAGGAGCTTCACAAGTTCAAGCCCAGCCTGGGCAACTTAGTAACTTAGCAAGACACTGACTTAAAATAAAAAGGGCTGGAGATGTGCAAAGGCCCTGGATTCAATCCCCAGGATCACAAATAAAAAAATAAATAAATGAAAATAAGGAGTGATGCCCTTCGATAAAAATAAACAATCAAGAATAAGTGCAAGAATGAGCTGCAAGGATCTTTCCAGCAGAGCCAGACTGTTTCCAGGCTGCCAGTGACAGAAAGCGGCAGGGGCCCCAGGACCCAGCTGCCTGTGACAATACAGACGTCTCTAGGGGCACCTTTTGTTTTGAAGCTTCCCCAGGAGGTTGGCTGCAACTGTGTCAGATCTTCATCAGTGGCAGTGGGTGTGTTTTCGAGCCGAGTATCAGGAGACCCGGACTCGGCCTAGCTCCTGCCACTAGCTTTCTGTAACACCTTAGGAAGACCTGATTAGTCAGCTCGGCCTCAGCATATTTACCCATAAAATGGTATCATGCCTTCTCCAGGTGCTCAGAGCTGTGATGAGGACTGTAAAGGCTGGAGTCAATCAGCTGCTGGGCTAGGGCTGAACTCCTGGGTGGCTGGGTCTGGCAGTCACGTGTCACACATTTCCACTGGCCCGCAGGGGTGAGAAGGAAAAGAATAGGGAGCTATCTGTATCTTTCTGGCTCTAGGATCAGGAGAGTGGGTGACTGTACCATTTATCAAGATGAGGAAGTGTGTGTTAGAAAGGGCAAAATCAGGAGTCCAGGCCTGTAGGGACCATGGCCATGTAAGCTTCTGCTCAGCACACTTCCTTGGCTTCTTCTGCTATGGAGTCTATTCCTGTTGGGCGGAAGCAACTCCATGCCCTTCAGTGATAGTAACCGTAGCCTGGTTTCAAGGATGGAACTTGATCCAGACCATGCCAATGAAAAGACTTTATTCTTCTTGCCACCATGACAGGCACATGACCCAAGCCAGCTGACCAGTCTTTGGGGACTTGGGGGGATGAGATGCTCTCTTTTCTCTGGAATCACAAATTGATGTGTGATAGTAACTCTGGAAATGCATGTGGCTGTCTTGGCTGTCACAGGAAGTCAGCCTGCCTGAGAATGAAGCCAATAACACAAGAAAACAGAGCCAAAGTGGGGTGGCAGAATCTTGATTATGTACCATCTGGACCCTGGATCCAGCTGTACCTAGAGCAAGACCCGCTTTGGACTTCTCCTTTGTGTAAGTCAATAGATTCCTCTTCTTTCACTCAACAATAACATTTGAGCATGTAGTAAATTCCCAGTACTTTATAGGACACTGTGAAGGCAACACGAGTGAAACAGACATGGTTGAGCTCTTTGAGAGTTTGCAGGTTGATCAAGAGAGCATTTACCCCAGCTGTAAAGCTAACAGAACTTTGTCAATTGGATCTTTGCAAGGGATGTGAAGAACACAACAGATGGTGTGCAATTTTATGAGAAGTGCAGAGACTACACGTGGACAATTTTGTCTATTGATCCTCGGCAGAAACAGAGAGTACAGTGTTAAGATGTGGTTTGGTAAAAACAGCTCTGTGTGAAAGCAGAGAAATGTAGTGCTAGTGTGTGTGCCTTCCTGGCAATTGAGTTGAAACAGCAGAAAAAGGGCTTAGAGAATCTCAGAATGGTTGACTTGTCCTCAGAGCAGCCTCTCTTGAATGACAAAGACCCTAGCTGTGCTCTTCACAGAAGCAATCTGGGAGGCGATTTTAAGTGTGTAGCTTTTTAATAAAAAAAGATAACACAAGCGCATTAATAAATATTCAGAAAACAGAGAAAAATATCCTCTAAATCCCACAACCCTAATGCAACCACTGTTATGAACATTATTGTGGGAATACTGTGACAATCTGCTGTGGTTGATGAGCTTGTGATGTGTTCATTGTTTAGCTTTTGGCTCACGGAGGACCTGGCCTCAGTGATGAGGATAAGGGGGTAAACAGTAGCTCTGAGGACAGATTCACCTAAGTGGAATCCTGCCATGTCACTTAATCACTGTGTGACCTTGAGCAAGTTCCCTGGCCCCTCTCATCCCTCAGCTCTTCACCTGTAAAATGGAGAAAATAATGATATCTGTTTTACCAATGTGCTGCAGGATTAGAATAAGATGGAACTGAGCAAATATTAGTCCTTTCCTCATGCTGCTCCCTTAGCCACAGTCTAAACACAGCCATAGACTGCTGACCTGGCCGGATCCTATGTCCTAAATCCTCCAGTGACAGAACACAGATATCCACCAGTGATGTATGACAGGAGCATCACTTCCACACAGGACAGGCCATCTGGCTTGGTGTGGGGCAGGACATGCATCACCCTCTCTGTACACCTTAGGACAGGTCTGAGACCAGTGCAAGTAACTTGGGAACCAGCCTCCAGCTTCCTCCTCTTCTCTTCATGTTATACACCAGGCCTGCATTTCAGGTGCCTGGTCACCGTGTGTCATCCTTCATTGTCTTCAGGGAACTCAACTGAGGCTTGAAGAAGTGATGTGTGCACATCCACAGTGGGGATATGACCGCCTGGGAAGTTCAGAGCTTCCCAAAGCTCACTGCCTGGCATGCTCAGGCACATGCTCAGGCATGCTCAGGCATGCTCAGGGATGCTCAGGCACATCTATCCTCAAGCACAACGAGCCACTGCTCAGGGCTGGGGATTTAGCTCAGTGGCACTACACCTGCCTCGCAAGCACAAGATCCTGAGTTTGATCCACAGTACTGGAAAAATGAACGAACAAACAAACACACAAAAAAAATAATAAAAAAAACAATGAGCCACTGCTCTATCACTCATTCAATCAACACCTGTGTAAGCTAAGCTGTGTGTGGTATTCGAGGTTCTCTGAGATGCAGATCCTCCTGGCTATGAGATCCTGTAGCCCAGGCTCAGAGTCCTACATCCAGGGCTGAGGAGGGGTGTGGGAGAGTCATCTCTGCCCAGAGAGGGGCCTGCTGACCAGAGATCCCACAGTGAGATGTAGGTGTGGAGCCAGTCCTTGAACCCGGGACTCCTGACTTCAAGCTGACTGTTGGTCTTTGGCAAGGACTTGGCAGAGGCCAGGAGGGTATGAATGCCAGAATGTAGGTGTCTCATTTCTTCTACTCCAAGCCCCTCAATACTCCTGAGATCTTTCTTGACTGCCCTCTCCCACACGGATCTTTCTTCCATCCTGGACGTGACAGCTTGCACACCAGGAAGAAGGATGGTGCCCTCCTTCTGAGCCCTGGGGTAATGGTTTGAATGGTGGTCCCTTAAGGATATGTCCATCTAAGTCCTCAGAATGCATGCAACTTTATTTGAAATAGAGTCTTTGCAGATTAATTAAGGCAAAGATCTCAAGATGAATACTATCTTGGATTGAGATGAAGCCAAATCTCATGAAAAGTATCCTTTAAAAAGAGAAGACTCGGGCCGGGGATTTAGCTCAGTGGTTCCGCCACCTGCCTTGCAGGTGCAAGGTCCTGAGTTCGATCCTTGGTGCCAGAAAGAAAGAAAGAAAGAAAGAAAGAAAGAAAGAAAGAAAGAAAGAAAGAAGACTCAGGGGAGAAAATCACATGAGGATGGGGGCAGGATGGGAGTTATGCTACCACAAACCAAGGAATGCTAAGGATTGCCAGCAGCCCCTAAAGCTAGGAGCGAGACAGGGAATAGATTCTCCCTCTTCTCTACCAACACCCTGCTGACATCTTAATTTGGATTCTAGCCTCCAAGAGAGAATACCTTTCTGTTGTTTAAGGCACTTGGCATGTAATTTGTTACAGCAGCCCCAGGAAATCAGTACACCTAGGTGCTCAGTTAGGGACAGGGATCTGGGCCAGTCATAGACCCATCTCTCCTGCTTGGCCTTGGTCAAGAGCAGCAGCCACAGGGTCTCAGATATTCCTCCCAAAGGTGGGAAATGGATTGTATCCTGTCTGCCTTTCGCTCAAGCTTTCAATGGATATCATTGTCAGAGACCTGTGTTAGTTAGCTTTCCATTATTGTGATGAAAGACCTGAGAAATTCAACTTATAAGAAGGAAAGGTTTGTTTTGGCTCATGATTTCAGAGATTTCAGTCCATGATCTCTTGGTCTTGTTACTTGGGCCTGAGGTGAGGCAGCCCATCATGGCGGGAGCTAATGGCAGAAGAAAACGGCTAATCTCCGACCTGCCAGGTAGCAGAGGGAGACAAGAGAGGAAGGGGCTTGGGGATCTCTTTCAAGGGTA
Source organism: Heterocephalus glaber (assembly GCF_053883595.1). Classification (NCBI taxonomy): domain Eukaryota; kingdom Metazoa; phylum Chordata; class Mammalia; order Rodentia; family Bathyergidae; genus Heterocephalus; species Heterocephalus glaber. Next base: position 11,765,312 of record NW_028258349.1, read on the forward strand.
CACCCTCAGTGACACTCTTCCTTCCAACTAGGTCCACCTCCTGTGTTTTCCACCACCTCCCATAGTGACATGAGCTGGGGACCGAGTCTTTTACACATGAGCCTTTAGGGGGCATTTAATCATAGCCAAGTGTAGTGGCACATGCCTTTATGAGGACTGCAGGTTTTAGCCTAGTCAACTTAACGACTTAGCAAGACCCTGTCTCAAAAATTAAAAATTTAAAAAGTACTGGGGATGTAGCCCAATACATAGGCTCTGGGTTCAGTTCCCACTACCACATGTGCACATGCTCATGTGCGCATGCGCATGCACACACACACACACACACACACACACACACACACACAACCCAAACCATAATAAGATCCAAAGCCAGATGCTGGTTAAAGTTGATAAAGACAGATTTGATCCCATTACCACCACAGTAAGAGAAAGAGTCTTCAGTGTAGACCTAAGCTCAACTCTGATCCAGGTAGAGGGAGGTTTAAAAGGAGGATGGGGTAACAGGTAGGGGCTTGAGCAGAGCCAGGGAAGTGTAACATTTAAAAAGTAGGTGGGGAAGGTGATCAGGATTAGGCCATCTGGGTTTGCTGACACTTATCAAAATTAAGCTCTTACTACTCCAGAGACTTAGGGACAGGACACTGTCTCCAGCTGTTGGCTGCCATTACTGTAAATTTCAGGGACAGAGGGCTGGCTCAACCCTAGGGCATGGACTTTAGATAATTGAAAACATGCTAGAATTTGTTCAGGTGCCTTAGCATGTATGGGAGGGAGATGATGAAACCGTTTGTGCTGAGAGTCTTAGCCTTGATGGGCTCTGAGGAGGCTGTTTGTTCCAGGAATCCCCGTCCTGTGTCAGGGCATGAAGGAGCCTCAGAAGAGAGTGGTGAGCTGAGGAGTACTACGCAGATTGCAATGATTTTTTCTTTTTGGTACTGGGGTTCGAACTCGAGTCCTTGCGCTTGCGCAGCAGGTGGCGAAACCACTGAGCTAAATCCCCGGCCCCCAGATTGCAATGATTTGAAGATCATTTGTCCTCCGAACTCATGTACCCGACCATATTGTTTAGAAGTGGGGCATTTGATAAATGATTAGATGAGATTAAGTCATTAAGGTGAAGCCCCCACAGTTGACCCCTGGTGCTTTATAAGGCGAGGACGAGGGATCACACAGACACAGAGAGACATACACATTCCTGCCATGATATGATGTGGCTGGGGGTGAGCGGTCCTAACCAGAGCCCATACCATGCTGTTTGGGTTTCTATGCCTCTAAACTATAAGCTAAATAAACCTCTTTTCTTTATAAAATAGCCTACCTCTCATATCTTGTTACGGTAATGAAAAGATGACTAATATAGAGGGGTAGCCACTTAGGAGGTAGAGGTAGACAGGCAAGAAGCACAAGAATCCCCTGACAGACAAAAGGTGTCAGGAAAGGCAAGTGGCAGTGGCAGGGGGAATAGTGCCCTTGATGTGTGGAAGCCGAAGAGCTAGGAATATAGATCAGCAAGAGATAGCTGGAGTCTGGTCAACTGGTGACAATGTTTGGGCCTGAGGCCCAGGGGTCCAGCCAAGTCAGGGGTAGGGGCAGGATTCGGGCATCATATTGTTAAAAGCTCTCTGGGTGATGCTAAGATCCATCCCCATTTGGGTGATGTGGCATCTTTGTCAGGAGCCTGTGGGGACAAGATTAAATCTCTTGCATTTAAAGGATCACCTGGCAGAAGCCAGGAGGGCCTTGTTGAAGGTTCTAGTGATAACCCAGGATGGGAAAAGAGAATGCCTGGTTCAGGGCTGTGGGCCTGGAGAGGAGCTCCAGAGATATTTGGCCTGGAGGAGGTACCAGCAGTATTTGGTGAGAAATAGGATGTACCTGGGATGATGAGGTGACCCCCAGATTCTGGTGTGGGAAGCTGGCTGTATGGTCACTGAGATGATGACAAGGGGTGGGGCACAAGTACTAACAGTTTAAGGCTTTGTCTTGCCTGCTGACACCTGCGAGGAGCCATCGGGAAATATGGAAAGGAGCCAAGGGAAGAATCTGACCTGGACACCAAGCTTCTGGAGTTCCCTGCACTTGAACAGAGGTTAGAGAATAGTAAGTCTGAAACAAAGGCCCAGTGCCCCATTGCTGAAGAGACGGACCGAGTTTCAGCAGTTGGAGAAGGACTGGTCCAAGGATCAGGAAGGAAGGAAGGAGAGGAAGATCAACAGACAGGCAAAGCCAGAGAGAGTATCAAGAAGAGGGGAATGGCTTCCAGCACCCTAAGCTGCCAAGAGGCCAAGTAGTTCAAGGTGCAAGTTGCACAGTGGTTCCCAAGGGACAAGAACATTGGGTATGGGCTGGGCTGGATTTTCTCTTCCTGTCTCTACCTCCAGCTCCCTGGCTGAGGTTTGCTCTTGGAGGTGTGAAGGTGAAAGGTAGTTTGAGGGTAGCAGAGGGAGCAATCTCAGAGAGCTGCCAATTGGCTCAGAGTGGAAGCCTAATAGTTTAGCTTTTCCTCTCCTTTCCTGCTCCAGAAGGAAAACATGAAAGTGTTTCTACCATCTTCCAGGTCATTCTCCAGGAGAACAGCCAGATTAATTAGGACAACTTTTCCTAAGTATGACACACATACTGAAAAAGTACCCTGTGGTAAGTGTACAGCTCTGTGCATTCTTACAAACCCAATACACCGCATAACCATCAGGATGAGTTAAACTCACCATCTCCAGCCCTGGAGTCTCTGTGCCCCCTTCCAGCCACTACTTGCCAAGTGTAGCCATTCTTCTGACTTTTGGTAGTTCAGATAGTTGTTCCCTGTGTTCTTTTAAACTTTAAATAAGTGGAATCATAGCTAGCATGGTAATAAATGCCTGTAGAATTACACATTTTGGGAGGGTGAGGCAAGAGGGTCGCATGTGCTATCCCGGCCTGGGCAACTTAGCAGGACCCTGACTCAAAATAAAAATCCAAAAGGGCTGGAGGTATAGCTTAGTGGTACAGTGCTCCTCAGTTTGATCCCCAGTACCACAAAAATAATCAATCAATCAGTGGAATCACACAACACATACTTTGGTGTCTGGCTGATTTAGCTCAACTCTATTTCTGAGATTCATCCTCTATGTTGTACGGATTCCATGTGTGAAAACACCACTTTATTCATCCTACCTACCACTAATGGGCCTTTGGGTAGTTTCCAGTTTGGGCTCCTTTGAATGACAGTGCAATTCTTACTTTTGTCTCAGTGGAGAGATTGTCACTCGCATTCTTGTCGGGTATATACCCAGGAGTGAAGGTGCTGAGTCAAAGAGTGCTATGTTCAGGTTGCCAATGGATGGCTTCCTTTGGGGATTTCATGCATTGGCCATTGCGAATGTGAAGGCCCTGAGAGTGTCTGGGTAAGTGGTGAAGGGATGAAGGGGATGAAGGAGCAGGGCCATGGCAGCCCTCAAGAGGCAAAAACAGCAGAGGGGTGTAGACCTGATGAGGGATTAGTCTTGAAGTTGGTTGGAAGAGAGGAGATCCTGCCTGGGGTCTACCCCTAATTTTCCCTGTGGGGCTCGTCCCACCCCTACCTTGTTCTCAAAGCCAAGTAGCCTTGCCATTAGTGCTAGGGAGCATTGTCTCAAAGCCTTCTGGGCCTTCATATCCAGGAGATTGAACCAGGAAGTTTTTTTTAAAATCCCAGTGTTCTGCCTCCTTTTCTGGGAATTCTGATTTACTTGGTCTGGGGCCAGGCTAGGGCACTAGTAGCTTTTAAAGATTCTCCAGGAGATTCCACTGGAAGCCAGGGCAGGGGACACTGGCCCACGTGTAGTAGTAGGTCCTGGGGTTACAGGTGATCTCTAAGAATCTAGCTGCCCAGTGGAGACTGCCCACCTAGGCAGACATTGGGTGCGTCAGGGCTTTTATCTGTCAATAGGAAGATTGGACTTGGACAAACAGAGGATGACAAACATCATTGGAAGGATGTCTCAGCCCTCTGACCCCACTGAGCCCTGGGCTGGGAGAGGAACTCCAAAATGAACCTCAGCCTGGGCTGAGCCTGCCTTTAGGGTACTTGCTCTGCTGTTGCAGTCTGCTCAGCTGCCCTGGTCCTTGGCTCTGGGTCAGGTTGCACCACAGCCACTTTGAATCTCTTCTGGCTGAGCTGAACCCCGGGCAGGGCACTGACCAGACTAAGCTTGGGCCCACACACCGGCACCCCTCAACAGAGAAAGCTGGAATGACAGTACCCACAGACATTCTCACCACACATTCCCAGGGGCCCTGGAAGAGTGGGAGGGTGTAGGGATACCCTGCTCCTGCTCCGGAAGGGGCTACCCTGGGCAGATTGGATATCCCCAAGTGGACAGTGGTCACTTTCCTTGCCCTTTCTCCAGTGGTCCAAGTCTACAGCCAGAACCAGAGACGCAGAAAGAAGGAGCCCAAGTGATCTCTCAGCAGGATGAAGACAGACCTAGTGATGTCCTTGACCTTGCCCCTGAACTGTCCCATAGTCCACTGGATCTGAGAACCCAGAGCATGGTCCTGGGCCTAGGTCTCAGGATTTGATGCATACTAAGGTTGAGATCAGAAGCAAAGAGCAAGATTTGGGGCAACCAGCAGTGTGACCCTCACTGGGCAGTTTGGACAATGTCCCTTTTGCTGTTGTCACTCTGGGCATGTCCCTCAGTGAGGTTGCTTCTTGGTCATTTGGGAAGGAGCCTTTTCCCTGGAGCTCCTCAGGTTTATCCCAGAGGAGGATGAGACACGTCAGCCCCAGAGAGTCCACGGCAAGGCTCTTGTGCCTCCAGGCCCTAAGGTCCCTGCAGGAAAGGGAAGGGGCAGGTGGACGCCTGGGGACTGTCCTGGAGCAGCTTCTTTGTCCCCTCCCCCAGCCACTCCCTCACTTCCTCCCCCTCCCTTGGGGCTCAGGTGCAGAGAGCAAATCTCTGAATCCATGGAAACCAAGGAGGCAGAAAACCAGGAAGGAGGAGGGGGCTGAGCACTGTCTTGCAGATCCTGGGGGGTTGGGGGGAGGATATTCCCTTCCTGGCACAATAAAAGCCTAAAATACCATTTTTCTCTCTCACTGGAGGTCACCCCACCAAAACACTGGCTCCCGTTTCTCCCTGGAGGCCCTGGTAATAAGCAGGGGGAAGTCTGGCTCTTCTTGGGGAGCTAGCAGGCCCCAGTTGGGAGCAAGGGTCAGGGTAGGGGAAGAGGTGGGAAGATGGGGCTTAGGGGACTGGGGGTCCAGGTGGTGCCTGAGGTGGTAGAGGTGGGGATCAGGGGGCAGAGATCTGGAGTAGGTGTAGGAGCTGGGGTGGAGAGTAGGGGCTCTGGGCCGGGAGATTGGGTCAGTAGAGGAGGGAGGAGGAGTTGGGGAGGTGGGGCTAGGAGTGGGAGAGGCAGGGGTAAGGGGGCAGGGTGGGAGGTGGGATTGGGGACACAGGGTCCCAACGCCCATCAGACAAGATAGCACCACCTCAGGCACCCCAGCCCTGGGGAAGCTTGTCTAGGATCCCCATAAATAGCCAGGCCTTTTCCTCCAGCATGCGAACTGACTGACCTCCCCTCCTTGGAGACACTGCTTTGGCTTACTTTCTTCCAGACCTTTGAGTGCCTTTGCACAGACACAAAAACACGTGTCTGTGGAAGATTCCTAGACTGGTCTCTTATTTTAGGCCTTTGTGTTTGTTGTAGTGAAAATGGAACCCAGGGCCTTCACATTGAACTGTATTCCTAGTTGTTCTTTGTTTTATATTTTGAGACAGAGTCTCACTAAGTTGCTAAATTGCCCAATCTGTGCTTGAACTTACTGCTTCAGCCTCCCAGGGTTCTGGGATTACAGGCGGGCACCACTATGGTTGGCTTATTCTTTAAGGGTTTGCGTATCTGTGCAGTGTAACAGTAAGCACTGTACTTCCACGTCTGGTTGCTAATGGGCTGACACTCTTTCTCTGTCTCTGACTGTCTTTCTTTTTCTTTTTTTGGCGCCAGGGATTGCACTCAGGTCCTTGTGCTTGTGAGGCAGGCAGCAGAACCACTGAGCTAAATCCCTGGCCCTCTTTTTCTTTTTCTTTTCTTTTCTTTTTCTTTTTTTGAGACAGGATTTCACTATGTAGTTTGTGCTGACGTTGGACTCACCGTGTAGCCCAGGCTGGCCTTGAACTCACAGTGATCCTCCTGTCTCATCTGCCTCCAATGCTGGGCTCAGTTGTGGTCCACCACACCTGGCTAAGACTCCTCTCTCGATACCTGTAGACCTATGGCATTCCTTGGAGCTGCTCTCACTGTGCTCCCATCCCTGAGTAGACAAGAGTTCGCTTATCAACAGACAGGCACATTGCCTCCAATTTCTCACTATCACAAATAATCCTACAGCCACAAGTGGCCTGGTTTCTACCTCCTTCTGGGCACTCAGTGGGATATTTTTGCTCTAGAATTACAAGGTTAGTTTTTCCTTCCTTTCTTCTCTCCTTTATTCCTTTCTTCTTTCCTTCTCCCCTCCCTCTTTCCTCTCTTCCTTCCTTTTTTCCCTTTCATCTTAACAGATATTTCCAAAGTGCCCTCCACAGTAGCTATTGCCATTTATTTCCCCAACAACATTCAGCCTAACAACATTCAGTCTCTCTGGAAGCTTCTACTTGGTGGCACTCTTGGGCAGGGGTGACGGGCTAATAGGCAATCTGGGTAGCAGGGGCTAAGCCCTGTAGGTACCCCAGATCCATGGCCAGACCAGTGAGCTTTCCTATCTGGGCTGTAAGGAGGGCAGGAGTGGGCTTCTGCATCCTTGGGCAGGAAGGCTCCTATCTAGGGAAGGGAGGAAATTAACCAGCGGGGCAGTGGACTCTGAATTGATGCCCAGTGCCTATGTTTCATCCCAGGAGAGTCAGCCCACAGGGCCAGCACAGAAGATTCAAGGCACAAGAAAGACCAAGTTTCTTTGGCTGATTGCTTGCACAATAGACCCGGGACCAGGCCACAAACTGCAGGCAGCTGGAGTGCTGATTAGAAATCCAGCTGTAGCTGGTTGTGATGCTGTAATCCCAGTACTCTGGGAGGCTGAGGCAGAAGGATACAAAGTTTGAGTTCACCTTGGGCAACTGAGTGACTTAGTGAGACACTGTCTTAGTTACTTTTCTCTCATTGCTGAGACAAAATACAGACATCCAAAGTTAAAGGGGTAAAGGTTTATTTAGCTCACTCTTTGTAGAGGTTTTAGCCCATAATTGGCTGGCTCTGTGGCAGGGTGGCACATGGCAGAGGGCAACAGTTCATGGCAGCAGAAGACAGCAAAAGTAAGCAAGCAAGGGAATTTAGTCTTTCTTCCCCTTTTATCTTATCCAGATGACTTAGGGTGAGTAGCACTCACACCCTTAATCCTAGTGCCCTTGAGCCTAGTATTTCTTCATGAATCAATTCCAGGATCACACACTCAAGATTCAACCACCTCTGAAAAAGCCCCGCCTATGACTGCATGCAGCTTTTGGGGGGACATCTAGACACAGCCATAACACTGTCTCAAAATAAAACCTGGAAAAGGGTTGGGGATGTAGCTCAGTGCAAGGCCCTGGGTTCAGTCCCAGTCCTGGAAAAAAAAATCCAGGTGACTGGGTCACACCCAAGCCCACCTAATCATCCTGAGGGCTGGGCTGCATGGCCCCCCTCCCCAAAAACACACACAGAAGGAGCTTGAAGCTTGTCCCTCTGCCGTTTGGACCTCTCCCAAAGGGCTTAGACACCCTTGGAAAGGACCCTTAGTCTTTATATAGCAAATGGCCCCTGGTGACAGAAGAGACAAAGTATGCTCTTGGTGCAAAATCCAAAGCTAAAAATGATTTTCTGTGTTTAGAAAGCATCTGCCAAGATTCTGTGAGTTCTTCTCAGGGCAGTTTATTATGGTTTGTGTTTAGATGCTGCCCCCACCCCCCAAGTCTCATGCAGTCACAGGTAGGTCTTTTTCTGGAATTGATTTATGCTGCAGTGCTAGGCTCAAGGGGAGTGCTACCTGCCCTAAGTAGTCTGCATAAGATAAAAGAGGCAGAAAGACTCTGTTGAGGGCCTCTCCTTTGCTCCCTTATTGCTTTTGTTACCTTCTGGCTGCCATGAACTGTTTCTCCTCTGCAAGACCTCTCTGCCATTCCACTCTGCCTTGGAGCCAGCCGATTATGGACTGAAACCTCTACAAACTGTAAGCCAAATAACCCTTTCCCCCTTTAACTTTGGATGTCAGGTATTTTGTCTAAGTAATTAAGACTTTGACTTCCTCCTCCCTTCAAGCAGAGGGGGCCCCTGGTAGAGATTTTAGGTCCCTCTCCCTCCAGACCCCTGTACAAAGGCTTGGCTGCCCACCCCCAGTGGCACCTGTGCTGAGACGCTGAGCAGCCGGTGAGCCACCTGCCTCACCTGGAGACAGAAACTGGGGGAGGACTTGTACTGGGCACACAGCTGGCCCCACAGGCGGATTCGCTGTTTGAGCTCTGAGATGAGAGGACTCTTTGCAGGAGCCCCCTGGGCTGGGACGCCTGCTTCTGACCTTACCACTCTCAGATGATTTCCAGTCCATTTTTCCTCCAGCCTTAAATGTATAGTGTGATATTGATCTTTGAGATGTGGAAATAAAATTGTGATTTTCCCAAAGGCTGTTTGTCCTGCATGTCCAGAAAGGGATGGAGAAGGCAGTAAGAATCGAACTGGTTCACTGTGCTCATCTGATTTGGAGACCCTGCTGCCATCTGACCTGGGTGTGGCACCGGCAACTCCTTGGTTATCTCTGAATCTTTTTGAAAGGTGTTTGGATATGCATGGCTGTGCTTGGAGGTGGGGTACTCTTTGGACAGTCGAATCCTTGATCATGGACAGGTGTCTCAGCCCTAGGACCCTTGTCATCATTGACATGGAGAAAGCGTTTAACTCTGCAGTAGCAACTCTAACCCCTTGTGCTGTGCTTGGCTTTCCCATGAGGTCCTAATCTGTCTGATCAACGCTAACCTAGAAATGAACTCCCCCATTGACTGGCATCTCCAAGTTACCTGTCCAGGCCAGTACAGTCCCTTGCTCTGGGTATCCCTCATCAGCCTTGTTTTCTAGCCCCCTTCTGTGCAGGCTGAGTCTCCATGCCGGGCTTACTGGCCTGTGGTGTACCTAGGGTTCCATCCACAAAGTGCTTCAGATTTAATTGACTCCTTCAGATTCAGCTGGTTCCAATAATACAGAGACCCTCTGGTCCACTTGAACTCTTCCCTTCCAGATATTTCTGGGATCTCTAGAGGGATTCTAACTGGAGCTCACTGTACTCTAAGTCTGTAGCCCAGGAACTTCCACTCATGGACCCTTTCTGCTCCACCACTGCCCAGTTTCCTGCACCCCCTCAGATGTCTATGAGGGGGTGCTACTGAGGGAGGATGTAGAATAGGAACAAGTAAACAGTAGGGAGCTGTAGGGGCAAGAATGGAGAAACCAGAGTAAGGATGCCTCTGTCAAAACATCAGTAAACCAAACAGATAAAGGTGACCCTGTTCCTCAAAACCCCCAGGCATACACAAAACCAAAAGTACATAACCCGGCCTGGGTTCAACCTCATTTGCGTAGTGGTTTTTTGACACCTACCACCCGCCCAATCCCTCCTATGGGCTTTGGACACCTTGATAATTCTGTTAAAAATCTTGCACGGTCAAAAACTCCCCCTCCAAATAGGTGGGCTAAGTCAAGTACTGCACTGGGCCATGACTCCTGTCAAGCCCCAGTTATAGATCCTCCCATAATCCTAGAGCCTTAAGAGACCCAGTACCTGCCACTATTTGGGCCAACCCCACCGTACGGAGCAAACATTTGGTTCTTCTGTTTTTAATAAATCTCACTCTTGTTAATTTTTTTTTTTTTTTTTTTTTTTGGTACTGGTGATTGTCTTGTTAATCTTTTTGAGTGTCCTGGTCAATTCTTAGTTCAGGGTACCAAGACACGGGAAACAACTCTCCCAAGATCCTCTGTCTGATAATACTGCCTTCAAGGCAGAGCAACCACACAATGCTCATGCAGAATCAGGGTTCCGCAGCCTTCTGCACACAGAGGCACTGCTGCACTCCATACCTGGGCAGTGCGAAGGTCACACTTTCTTCCCAGGACCCGCACAATTGCTGCAGAGACACTGCACATCCCAGAACACTGTGTGGGAACAGCCCAGGGCCATCTCTCTAGGGCAGTAATTCAGGGTCTCTTTCTTCTCCTCTGGGTCACTTAAGCTTATGGCATAACAGACGGCCCCATATCATGGATAAAAACAATCACTGGTGTATCTTGGGAATCTGCAACCAGCCGGCTGGTCTCTGCTAGATTTCTTTATGGCTCCACAGGCAGCTGTCAGGCTGATGAGGCTGCATAATCCAAGCTGGCTTTGCCTGTGTGTTTGCTGCCTGGCGGCTCCTGACCAGGTGTCTCATCCTCTGGCAGGCTAGCTAGGGCACTCCCCCACGGTGGCAGTGGCACGACTGTCAAGAATGGCAAGAGGGTAAGCCTGGTGGGTGAGCACCTTTGAAGGTCTCTGCTTTTGCTTCATTATGCGAAGTAAATCATGTGGCTGCAGACAGCCAGAGTTAGGGGTGAAACAGGCTCCGCCTCTGGATGGGAGGGGTGAGAGGATCAAGACGCAAAGATGTGGACATGGCAAGAAGATGAATTTGAGGTCAGTTTTGCAACTGACTCTGCTGTGTGTCCCTAAGCCCTCATAGAAACCTCCTTGCTGACACTCATTCCTGCCTGCAAACCCATGTCTACACACGGAGCACTGGGGGCTGAAGCCCCAGGCTGGGCCAGAGGCCCTGAGTGCAGCAGGAATGACCTTTCCGCACCCTCCCCCCCTCACTTTTGTGTCCCTGCATCCCTCAGCAACTCTGCTTGGCTGGGCTGCCAGCCCATGTGACAGCTGGTGGTGTGGCAGCTGCAGGGCCCTGCTAGTCCTCTTGAGGGGCTGAGCACTGGCTGTCTTGGACTGGGGTGATTCACTCAGCCCTTTGGGATAAGGTTGCTCTGTGAGTGGGCAGGGCCAGAGTGACCTCGCAGGGCATCTCACTCAGCTTTACACCCTGGAGGATAGGGTGCTGGTCCCTTCCTGCTGCCCCCAGTTCTCTCATGACCTCTGTCTGAGCTAAGTGTTGTCTAGGACCACACCCATCTACCCCCCTCAATGATCCTCCACCACTTCCATTTTACCAATGAGGAGATGGAGGCACAGAGAAGTTCGGTAAGTTCCCCAAAGCCACACAGCAAATAGCAAATCTAAGAACTGGATCTAATTTCCAACATCCACATTCCTCACTATTGTGTCCATGTTCTACAAAAACAGTGAGCGTCCCAGTGAGCAAAGTGACTAGCTCTACTTTTTTTGTATTTGTATTGTGTTAAACTGTGCCCAGGGCCTTGGTGTTCAAAGCCCCATCTGACCCTTGGAGCTGCCCTGTGTGGGAAGCAAAAGCCACCTTGTTTCTACCTCCAAACAGGGAAAGTAAGGACCAGAGATGTCCCGCTGCCCTGACTGAACCCAGCCTGCTGACTTTGAAGTCCTCACACTTCTTTCTCAACCCACAAGTTTGAACAGGGCATTTGGTATTTGGGGATACTCACTTGGCAGTTATTAGAGGCAGAGTCAGATAAGAGCTTAAGAATCCCTTCCCAAAACCCCACAAAAATTACATATCTCCCCCACATGTACACTGAAAATAAAAATTGTACCAAATCATGAAATAAGAAACTCACACATTTGGTGAAATGAAAATCACTGCATTCTGATCTTTCAGATTGCAATATTCAAGATGAGTATATAGATGCAAACTTTTCAAGGTTTTATTTGCTGGGTACTGGTACCCCAAAGTGATCCATCACTGTATAGGGCTTTATGTATACCTACCAGGATTTAACCACTTTTATTTTTTGGTACTGGGGATTGAACCCAGGGCTTTTGTGCTGAGTTACAATCACATCTCCTTTTTATTTTTATTCTTTAAAAAATATTTTTGAGACAAGATTTCACTGAATCTCCAAGTTGCCCAAACTGGACTCAAACTAGTGATTTTTCTGCCTTAGCCTTCCAAAGTGCTGTGATCATAAATGTCCACCACCATACCTGGCTTTAACCACTCCCTGTTTGGAGAATGGAACTTGGTGACATACCACGTACCTCTCTCTCCATCCCCATCCCTAGAAGGGGCCAGAAGAGACAGGACAGCCAGGATGTGGGCATAAGACTTGGGCTCTGCAGCTGGCTGCTCTGCTCATTAAGGACTTTGGCCATGGAGGTAATCAAGCCAGGATGCTGTGTCAGTCCAAGGTTATGCCAGGGAAGGAGGTAGTGGCAAGGGTATGGGCAGCAGTACTGCCTGCCATGTCTTCTAGGGTGTGGCCTGGTGGTGTGCTTCCCAGCCTCCATGACTCCTGCCTGTTTCCTGAGCTCATCCTCCTCCATCTGGGCTATGTGACTCCCTTCCAATGCATCCCTCTTCTGCTAGAGAGCAGACTGAGGCGCTGTTTGATACAGAAAACCCTGATGACCCGGGGGCTAGGATGGGAAGAGATTGCAGCAAGGTAGCAGGGGGCTTTACAGTCACTCTGGGGAGCTGTGGAAGGGAAGGTCATGGAAGAGGTCAGAGGAGACACAAAGCTTTAATGAGAAATAGTAAACAAAGTGAGGTTAGCAACAATTTCAGCAGGAGAGGGAGGAGACACAGGTGACCCAGTCTTGACGGTGGGACAGACAGGAGGTGGCTTCCAGAGACACAATCTATAAGTGATTTCATACAGGGCTGAAGGCATCCTTCTTAAAATGCCACCCTGATTGGAGTCCCAGAGAGGGCCAGTTGTGAATGGCAGCAGAGACCCACTGTCCCATTAGCGATGTTCTGGGACTCAGAGCTGGACAGAGGGACAACCTGTCCCTCACCAGGGAGTTTCTCTCCAGGGCATGAGCTGCAGAACCAAATCCCTCTGCTCTGGGACTTGCCACTCATACATTTGAAATTAAGAATTTCATTCATTTTTATCAAGATCTTGAAATGGGGTAATAAAGTTAGGTCATTGACTAGCCTAGTACAACGTGGGGAATGTAATAAAGGTGAAAGCAATAAAAAGTGGAGCTGCCAGCCACTCTGCACTGGCGAGGCTCTTGAGAAGTAAAAGTAATTATCACCTGCGCAACCTGGCCGGCCTACTCCATGTGTATGGAAGAAAACAATTTCAGAACTTTATTTCCTATATTGAATGTCGATAATTGGGTGTATTTATAAGTCTCGGTGGAAGAAAACAGCTTGTGATTTCAGGATGAGAAAACAGTCTTCCAAACAGTAAAAAACAATATATTCCCCATTTTCACACACACAAAAAGAGCTTGTTTCTTCTGATGTTTCGAAGGTGCTGCTGGAATGATTTGCCTCTGCGAAGCCACCGTTCCATTTCTCATCTTGAATTGCCTCGTAGACCCTGGCAGAGTACACAGCAGGGACCACTTCATCGGAGGTGGTGATGGAGGCTTCCTAGGGAAGGCCCCTCAGCTGCTGCCTGTCTCTTTTCTGCAGGACGATGGATGCCCAGGTGGGCCGGGCCAGGGGAGGGAGGAAAGGAGGAGGGGGACATAATGGGGGGGCTCCTCCAGGGCCTGGTAACGATAGCTGGGGTTTGGCCCTGGAGGACAGAGCAGACCATGTTGGGCTCAGGACCAGGAGATCTGGGGCTGCCACAGCTGCTGACACTGCAAAGGCTGAAGGCTGGGAACTGCCAAGACAGTGATGGAAAGCCAGCCACCTGGGCATATCATGCCTGTCACACCCCTTGGCTCTCTATCCAGGAAGCTGTTGGGTTGGAATATGTACCCTTGTCCCCATCACACACATATACCCCATTAGTTTTTTTTAGTCTATTTGGCACTGGTTTTCTCAGCCTAGTTTTCTATTTTCAGCAAAAGCCAACAAATAACCACAAAAATTCAAATGCCATCTGGTGTAGGGTTTTACCTTTTGAGGCTGGTGCCCCAGGAGGCTGGTAGAGATTCCCTTTTTTCCCCCCCTGGTGCTGGGAATTGAATCCAGGACTCATGCATGTTAAGCACATGCTATACCACTGAGCTGCACCCTGAGCGCTGCTATGGAGCCTCTTGCTGGCTCTTTCTTGTTCCCCCTCCAAGCCTGCTGAGCTTCTGTCCAAGAGATGGGCTTGGGTCCTGCGGCTTTTCTGCTCTGAACCTCAGTCACTCCTCACCTATGAAATAGCATGAAATCTGCTCTTCCACCCCATCCCTCCATGGTGGGTTCTTTGGGGTCAATGTGGAGGCCTCTTCTTTCTCGTTGGCCCACAGTCTGAAGATCCTGAGGGTAGGGTCTGGGTCCCTAGCCCTCATGGCATGCCCCATCATAGTGTGGCACCATGGGCCACAGTTCTGCAGCTGAGGGCAGAGAGCATCCAGGCCACCTCCAGCATGGTCCCACAGAATTTCCAGCAGATCAGCATCTTCAATATATCACAGAAGAAGAGTGGGGCCTGTGTCCTGGCTCTTCTAGGGGACACCCCTGAATGGCCCAAGGGTGGCTCATGAGTCAAAGTCTGGCTGTCCTGCCATCTCCAGGCAGCCAGACATCAGCAGTGTCCATGAAGCTACAAGGGAGTGGTGGCTACACGGAGCGGGTGAGAAAAGCAGCCCAACATAGTGTCACAGGGTTGAAGAGGAGTTGTCCCAGGATGAAGTAATGATGCTCAGGAGCATGGACACCTCCAGCAACCTCTCGGCCATCACAGGGAAAGACTGTTTCACGAAGGGCCTGTGACCTCAGAGGCGATGCTGATGCTTCCCTGTGTGAGGCATGAGCCTGCTTCCTTGTGCTCTCCCTCAGCTGATTTACACACTCCCACTCCTACTCTCTAAAATCAATCTTTCCCCAATTGCCTCCTGGCTCCCAGCAGCGTCCTGGGTCTGCCCTGCATGAATAACTATGCAATCTTCTCCTGCACCCTGAGCAGCTTCTCCCAGACCCCTGCCAGAGCTTCTGCCGGGCAGCAGGAGAGACGGAGGGGGCAGTTCTGCTGTAGCCTCCAGTGGGCAGTCCTGAGGGGTGGGGTGGGACTGGGGGGGGGCTAGAATCTCTGGTGGGGAAGGGAGAGTAGAAGAGAAGCCCTGCCTGAGTCTCTGACGGGGAGGGCTGAAGTGGAAGGCAGTGGTTGGGGTGAAGGTGCTACTCTCAGGGCGGCCCTTGCCTAGGAGGCCCATTGTCCAGATGGGCCTGGGTACGCAGGAGGGCCTCCTCCTTCCTGCCCACAGACTGAGGGTGCTCCATTCAGCAGGTGGGTGCTCTGCCCTTATTATTTTGCAAATATTTTGGGTAATTACTTCTTTTTCATATTAATAAGCACTCAGAACTGGCAGTTGCTTAATTTTGACACATTTTATACCAAAAGAAGTGGTGCTAGGGAAGGCTGTGATTATCTGGGGGCACGTTTTCCTTCTGTAAAGTGGCATTAATAGCTTTCTTGCACCCTTTATTATTTTTTAAAGGTATCCTTATTAGGGAGTTGAGTCTCTTCAGCTGAAGGTGGAACTACTAATAAAGGGGAGGTCCAAGGTCTCAAGGACACATGGACCTATGTGAGCTCTGGCATGTCACTTACCTCTCTGGGCCTCAGTTTCCTCATCTGTAAAATGGAATTAAGGGTAGTTCTTACTTTTCAGTAAGCTTTTGTGAGATTTCTATGAGCTAACATCTGCAAAGCATTTGGCCAGCGTCTGTAAATGCTCCAACTTGTTGGCAGCAGGGAGGGCAACATTTGTTTTCTGATTTCTCCTTCTCTGTAGGACCCTGAACTAACACTAGAGCCCAACCAGACAGAGGAGCAAGCTCTCCTGAACTCCTCCCCTGGCCTCCTCTCTAGCCTGCCTTCCTCCAGGTTCTTCTCCACTCTTCACTTGAGGGGGCTTGGAAAAGATCTTGCCAGACCCAATTCCAGACAGGCTTTGGCCTTTGCTTGCCTGAGGGGCTGCACTTCTCTCCCCACACTCCCACTCCTGGACGCTGAAGGTTCCTGTGGGTTCCTCCAATAGCCCCAGCCTTTGCTCAAGCCTTTCCCTGTCCCTGGGTCAGAGTCTAACTCCTCTCCTTCCCCACGGGCTCTTTATTCCTCAGTTCTTCCCGCGGGTGGGCTGGGACGCCCAGTTGGGAGCTGACCCAGAATCAAGGTGTCCATTGCCTCAGGACTCTCCCACCCACCTCGAAAAAGCATGGGACGCTACTCCCGCTTCGCCTGGCCCCTCGCCTGCAGCTGGGGGCTTTCCAGCAAGGATCCTCGCAGCCCTCCAAGCTCGTCTTCTGCTAGTGTGGGTGAGCAGGGAGCTGCAGGGGGCGGGGGGGGGGGTAGAGGCTCCTGGCCCCGCCCCCGAAACGCCCTTCCGGGCCCCGCCCCCTTCAGTGGGAGGGAGCTGGGCTTCAGCTGACACGACACTTCACGTGACGCTCTTGCTGCGTGAACATGGCGTCCTCCGCGCGGTGAGTGCTGCTCTTGCCCACCTGTGCGGAGAGGGGCCCTCGGTGTACCTGGCTGGACAGTGGGTCTGAGGCCTCCGGCCCTGGCTGGGCTCGCTGTGTGGCCGAGGGAAGCGCGCTGCCTCCAGATCGCTGAGCGGCGAGGTGCGCGCTCCAAGGCATGGCCACCGCTGGCGCTCAAACCTACCCTCCGCCCACTGGCCCTTGGGGTCTCCCTGGCGCCCAGGACTCATCTGCGACCTTGTGGCGGCCCCACGCTCTTTGCGGCCGAGGCGGGAGCTCTGGTGGGCGCTCTGGTTCACTGCTACGCCCCTCCGAGAGGAAGGTGGCAGCCTCAGGGCGCCAGATCTCCAGGCGCTTCCTGGGAGGGGGCATTGTCTGAGAAGGGCGTGGAATCTCTCTTCCAAGAGGGACACTTCCCCAGCTCCTTCAGGACCAGATGCCAGCTCCTCAGAGAAGACTTCCCTAACTACCTATCACACTTTTTGTAGCCCTTACTACTTGGTTAACTGTGGAGTACATTCGTTTGTACTTGTGTCTTCTCCCCCATTTAGCGTGAAAGGGCAGGGCCTTACTAGTTCAGAGCCCTGCACACAGTAGGTGCTCCATTATACTGTATTGCAGAATGAAAGGAGGAAGGACTGTGGACCGATGGGCTCATCCAAGTGTTGGGGAGAATATCCCAGATGAGGGAACATCTGAGTGGAACAAAGGTGAAGAGATAAAGATTGAGAATTCAGACTGCCCTGGAGATAGGAAAGAGTGAGGTGCATCTCTGGCCTAGAAGGTGTGGTGGCCCAGGTGGCCTCTCTTCAGGACTTTGTCCTGAAGGGCCGAAAGACTTTTAATTTGCTTGGGTCTGCATTTGATAGTTTCTCCTTTTTTTTTTGGTGGTACTGGGGACCGAACTCAGGACCTTGTGCTTTAGAGGCATGTGGCAACACCACTGAGCTAAATCCCTGGCCTTTGGGTCTGCTTTTGAAAAAACTTGCTCCCTTGGACTAAGTTGAGTGGGTGGGAGTGTCAGCCTGGTTGGCAGGGGACCAGGAAATGTAGGAATAGGAGAGAGTAGCACCCCAGGTATCAGGTTGGGAACTAAAATCAGAATGGAAAAACTGGTGGTCAAATGCATCTTTTTGGGCAGTGTGGCAGAATGCAGCAAAGTGGTTCTCAGTTGGTCCCCAAGGTCGGGAGGACTTCCAAGGTGCAAGTCAAACATTTATTGGGCACCCCTAGGAACAGCATTGGGCCTATCCATAGATGCTCACAGGCCTCAGGGGCAGATGGACACATGAGTCTGTCATCTGTGTCTGTCTCTGGTCTTGGTGGGTGTGTGTGGAGATGGGCTCTGAGGTCAGGGCAAAGTGTGGGAAGGCTTCACTCCCTGGATGGTCTTTGTGCTAGACCTTAAACAACAAGATACATTTCAGGTAGAGAACTGTGCAAAGTTCCAACAGGGTGCCAGGGATCTTGGGGTCAGAGCTATGAACCTAGCTTATGGCCCTGTCTTAAGGAGCAGAGTAAGAAATAGATACGGACTTGGTATCTGGTGTGGGTCTGTTATCTCTCTATCTGAACTGGCCAGGTGGTCACAGGGGCTTTGAGGGGCTGCACTTGGTTGAGAGTGCCAGGCTGGCCTAAGGCCTGCCTACTCCTTCCCCAAAGGAATAGACCAAACTGGTGATTTGGAACTGGGCGGAAGGCTCTTGTAGCAGAGCTGGTTCTCTGGCTCATCATCACACAGGATGGGTGAGATGGAGGTTTTGGAGCGCTGCCATATTTGAAGGGAGACCTGACAGGTGTGGGTGCTTCCAGAGCTGTCCCAGGCCTCCTTGGGAAAAGGCATCCCAGGCTGGTACAGGGCCTCCCTCAGAGACTTAGAGCCTGAGGCTAAGCCAGAGCCCAGTGGCTTCCTTATGGGGAGGAGGTTTGAGTGTGTTCCAGCAAAGGTTGAGCACTCACAGCAGCAGCACTCACAGGGAAGCTCAGTTTGTCATGCATAATGAACCATCTAGTACTGGCCACTGGCTTCCAGGGAGTTGGATTTGGTTGCCTACAGGGACCTACCAGAGTGTGGGATGGGAGGTACCATGTGATTGGTGCTTGGTGAACTGGTGCCACACAAGTGAAAGAGGTACTTGCTCTAAATCCAACATCCTGTCCTGCTTTCCTGGGTAACCCTCAGTGACTGAGGAAGCAAGATATGGTTGGGAAGGGGAACAGGATTCCAAGGAGAAATAGGAAGAAGTAGCTCTAATTCTTTACATGCCTGGTGCCCAGGGAGCTAGGGTTGCCAGCCTAGAAGAAGCAGCAGGTGAGCTGCCCTGGGTATGTACCTGCTGGGGCATAGGCCAGGCCAGAGTCAGCATTCTTCTGGAGAGAAAGTGGAGGAGTCAGGTTCTTGGCCAAAAGCCTGTCCCTCCCTGATGTGAACCTTGTGCTCCTGAGCAAAGGCCTCATGCTGACCCTTGAGGGTAAGGGTAGGTAGGAGTGGTTCTGTGTGAACCAGGCTGCCTCTTCCCCAGCCCTGATCCTGACTCTGTCCAACCCTCTCTTGGGCCCAGTGTGTGTTGGCCCCTTGATCCTCCTCAGGAGAGAGGGAGGTGGGGCGGAGCATGCTGACCACCTGCCTTCAGATCATCTCTAGCCAAGTGTCCTGCCTGGCCTTGGATGGTCAGGTAGCCATTGGGCTTCGTAAACATCTATTCAGTGCCTGGCCCTGTGCTGTAGGCTGAGGGTGGGAAAGCAGGCAAGTTCTTGGCTGACCTTTATTGCTGGGTGCTTAGCAGTGTGGCCCTATCCAGAAGTGACTTCACATTCAAGTGCAGGAATCTTGTTCTCATCTGTGCCGTGGATCCCATGACCATCAATAAAAATTTTGTGTTTCTATAACAAAATATTTGAAGAAAAGAGGTTTATTTTGGCTCACAGTTTTAGAAGCTTGACCAGCTGACTGCATTTATTGAGGGCCTTATGATGCTTCATAATGTGGCAGATGCCATCTCATTGGGCACCAAACCTCCAGCAGTGAACCTTTGGGGAGAAACCATATCCAAACCATAGCAGGACCCTTCTTGGCTTATCATTATTATAATTACTAGTATTTGTGGTACTAGAGTTCGAATGCAGGCCTTTGCACTGAGCTACATCTCCATCCCTTTTTCTAATTTTTTTTCCCTAGAGGGAAAACTAAGTTGCTAAATTGCCCAGGCTGGGCTCTAACCTGTGATCCACTTGCCTTGGCCTCCCAGAGTGCTGGGATTACAGGCTGGCTGGTATAATGCTTTTAAATGTATAGATAAATGACAGGATTATAAGGGAAACCAGTGATATGTAAATCAGTTACCAAAATATTAAATGTGTGATACAGTGATGTGTGTTTCTTTATCAATACTTTAAATAATAAAAGCTAGCAGAAGGTTTCATAACCCCTTTAATTTTGAAGTAGTGATGAGCAAAGGTGATAGCTTGAGGTACTGTAACAGCAGTGCTGTGAAATGAAAGGACCTGTGATTTTTGTAGGTGCTAGATTCACACACATTGCTGATACTGAGTCACTTAGCTTAATCACTGAAAAATATATAAATTTGTATTGGAAGCTGAAGAAAGTAAAGATACGGTTTTTTCTCACCAGAATAGATGAAGCCTCTAAATTCTATGTGAGGATCCTCAGAGGTCTGTGGGTCTTAGGTCAGAACCCTGCAGGGGCCCACTGAGGGGAGAGGAGATGGTGGCACTGACACAGTCGCAGGTTGCATGTGACAGGGATGGGTTTCAGGGGCAGTGGTGTCACACTCTCCCTGGGGGCTGACACCACGTTAAGGTACTCTGCTTTTTGCTCTTGACCCTTGGTGATTGGTCAGGGAGGGCTGGCCCCTGGTTTTCTTCGAGGCCCTGGAGCTGTTGACCCACCAGCCTCTGTTACTCCTCCTGGGCATGCTTGTGCTCTTGGGTGCTTGCAATAAAGTATGCCTTTTGCCCTGGGATTCAGAGATGGTATGACTTCTACTTTTTAAATTCTGGGGCCCAGTTAACAAACGCTCCAGCAGAGACAAGTTGGAGATACTGTATTTTATTGGTGCTACTTTTGCTGAATTTGCAGGTAGAAATCACCTGCCTTGATTCTGGACCTGACTGTCTTTCGGGGGGCTTGGTTTATGCTGTGAGCAATCAAAAGCCGTATCTCTATAACCCTTGATTTGGGGTGTTCTGTAATAAATGTATGGCTGCAGAACGTTGTTTTACCTGATGAGCTGCCCTCCTCAGGCCCAGCACCCAGCACAGGGTGGGTTGTGTTCTGCCTGAGTCCTGCATGAGGAGTAAGTGCAGTCACCTTTCAGTGTCCAAGGACCCCCTCAGACATCCCAATCCACAGGTGCTCATGTCCCTTGTATGTGATGGCCAGGAGGCCCCAGTCTGTGCCCAAAAGGATTTAGGCTTCTCAGGAAGCTCTGGACAAGAAGAGGCACAGTCCTTTGGAGAACCTTCCAGGTATGTGGCTATGGGCCAGCTAGAGGCAGCACTTGCTGTACTTAAGCAGGGAAGCCAGTCAGAGGAAGGAGAGTGGGGAGAGATAAGGTGACCCGGATTGGGCATTTTAGCCAGTGGTGCTGTTGAGTGACTTTGGCTGGGGCCCCAGTGTCGTTGTCTCTGTGCTGATGGGGAGTCCACAGAGACAAGTGTCTCCCCTCTGTCCCCCTCATAGACTTTACAACAGGAGGGGAAAGGGTTAGGGAGGCCTTGGGAGACACCTGGGCATGGCTGCTGGCAGTTGCACTTTCAGTTCCTGCCTTCAGGGCCAGGCTGGGGGCAGTCATGTTTACAGCTATCACCAAGTTCTCGCTGCCCTTTCATCCTTGTGAGCTTGGCAGACTAGCAACCCTGGTGGCTTGGGCCCACCCAAAAGTCTGTTTACCCTCCTGGGAAGAAGAAAGGGCACGTGCCTGGGAAGGGGAAGTGAGGCTTTAGTGCCATGTCATGTGTGGGGTGTTGCTGACCCCTCCACCCTTCCTGGCCAGCAGAGGCTGGAGGGTCCACTTCCTATCCCTGGAGCTGATGCAGCACCTTCTGATCTGCACAGCTGGGATTGTGGCCTCGTGTTGACTATAACAGTTATGTACTCAGCAGATAGTTATTGAGGCCTTGCTGTGTGTCAAACATGGTGCTGGACAGAGGACCCAGCAGTGACCAAAGCAGGCCCAGATGAGTGGGCGGAGACCATAGCACCAATAAGAACACATTAGATTTAGGTTAGAGGTGAACATATCGCTTCACTAGGGAGCTGGTCTGAATCCGGGAGTTCACTCAAGGGTGATGAAAGAGAGTTTAATGCAGGGATGGTTTACAGGTTATGGGAACCTGGGTGGAAAAAAAGGGAGGGAAACTAGCTGTTCACAGTCCCAGGGAGGGCTGCACTGTGGCCCAAGGTGGCCTGGCTGAAGCTGTGGCTGGGTAGAAGGACTGCACAAAGGCAGGAGGAGAGAATTGCAGGTTCAAAGAGGAAAGCCAGGGAAGACTATCCTTAGAAGGTTGCTGGAGGGCAAGATGTACGGGGCCAAGATGTGCTTGTGTGTCACTGCTGTGAGAGCCAGGTCCTTTGAGGGTCCCATGTGAGGTGCCTCGGGTCTTCTTCATGGCTGTGGGCTGTGGGGGAAGGTATTACTGCAATCCCCAGGCAGAGCCCTCTCTGCACCAGCTCTAGGCTGTCCCTGCCTTCCTTGGGCTCTGTGATCTGTCCCCTGGCCAGGCCCTGATTTCACACTGCTTTCCAGCTGGCTTGCAGGAGACTGCTCTTCCTTCCTCCTTTGGGTCAGTCTTTCAACAGATATCTAAACCCACTTTTCCCTTGTCCTTATGGAACTTAAATTTTGCCTAAAGAAATAGCAAGCAGATAGCAAATAAGTTAAATAGTAGTGAATGCTCTAGAGAAAGCAGGGAGCTAAGGTTTGGATGGGTACCCACGAAAAGCTGCTCCTTGAGGAAGGAGGCATTTTTGCAGAGGTGTGTGTGGAGTATGAGCTGAATGAGCCGTGTTGGGGCACCTTCAAGAAGAACATTCCCTTAGGCAACAGCAGCAAAGCTTTCTTGTTGTCTAGGGAAGATGGAGAACGCCCATGCTGCTGTGGAGGACACCAAGGAACACGAGGGGGGCCCGGTCCCTCACCATGTGGGGGCTGGGGAGTAAGTACACGAGGAAGCCAATGAAGGGAGGGAGCTGAGACCCAGAGAACATCCCGGAGTTTCTTGAAATTGTCCTGGCATCCTGGCAGGAGGGGCCAGCGGGCTACTGTGGGGGAAGGAATCAGATTGGGGCTGGGGAGTGTGGATGGTACCGCTGATGGCTTTGCTAGAGAGAGAGAGGGAGAGAGAGAGAGGGAGACAGACAAACAGAGACAGAGAGACAGGCAATGAACACACAACATACAGATGACCTGAACAACCATCACGGTCGAGGTACCTTGCCTTTCTGGTGGCACAAGGAAATAGGCTTGAGCCTGTGCTGGGGCTGCTGAGTCTGAGGTACCTGGGGTCTGAGAGGTGTTGTCAAGGGGCCAGGGAATCTGTGAATCTGAGGGGATGTTATCAATCGAGGCACTGATGGGGTTCGGGTTTGCTGAAGGAAGGTGAGGGAAAGTCTCAGGACTCAGCCCTGGGGCTCCAGCAGGGGGTTGTCCCAGAACGGAGGGAGACTAAGGCTGGAGGAGCTGTGTTGGGCCTCATTGTGTGTGTGTGTGTGTGTGTGTGTGTGTGTGTGTGTAGGGGGCTGGGGACAACCCAGGCTGTGAGGTCAGTGACTTGTAGGGAAGGGAACAGAATGCAGGGTGCATGGTGGGGAGCCAGTGTTGTCTGGGTCAGGTCTTCTGTTTCTGGTTGGCCCAGCCTCTTGGGAAGCTCTGTGCAGATGGAGGGCTCCTGCAGGGTACATCTGAGAGCCATCTCTAACCACTGCAGGCTTTCCCTCCATGGGCTTCCCCTACCCTCCAGCTGAGCAGATCCTGCTGTCCCTCATTCTGATGGTGGATCAGGTGCTCATGGACACAGGAGGGTAGGATGTGGATGACAAGCCCCAGTGGTTGTTGCACAGCGCCATGAGGGGCTGTCTCTGGGTCACAAGCAGGTGACATTCTAGCCAGCTTGCCATGCGTAGATTGGAGTTCCCCAGGGGCCCAGACCATGGGTGATGGATGCACTTGGAGGTGCTAACAGGTCTCCATGGTGGCATGTGCTCTTGTCTTTGCAGCCCTTCCTTTTCCTTAGGGAATGAGACTTTGAAGGTGCCGCTGGCCCTCTTCGCCCTGAACAGGCGTCGTCTGTGTGAGCGTCTGCAAAAGAACTCGGCTGTGCAGGCTGGTTCGGTGGTGGTGCTGCAGGGCGGCGAGGAGACGCAGCGCTACTGCACTGACACCTCAGTCATCTTCCGCCAGGTGAGTTGTGTCCGCCCACCCGTGGGCCTGTCTGCCTCCAGCACCTGGCTGGGAGGTATCGGGCAGTGGGTATCTCACAAGGATCCTGGTGGGGCCCCATGGAGGCAGTGAGGGGCCAGGGAGCTCATATTTGGTGGATCATCAGCTCTCAGCGATAGTTAGGGGCAGAGCTCTCACCAGCCAAAGTCAGCTCTTAGGTCAAGCTACAGAAAGACTATGTTCCTGGGGAGCAAGCAGGCAAAGCTTCATGGAGGAAGCAACAGTCAGTATGGGCCCTAAAGGCCAGGTAAATTCAGACATTTGGGAGGATGGTGTGCACAAGAGTGGTGCTACTGTGACCGAGAACCCAGAGGAGTGAGGTACAGATGGGGAAGCTGAGTTCCCCAGGCCAGAGTCTGTCTGCAGTGAGGAGGACCGGGAAGAGGCATGTGACTGGGCTGATTATTTGAGCAGGAATCAGAGGCCCGGGCCTCCATCCTGGCTTGGCCAGTGCTGATCCTTATAATCCTCCTTGGGCTCATTTTCCTCCCTTGGGAACTGGTCCAGGGTCTCCTTGAGATTCTGAAACCAAAGACTGGCTCTTGGCTGAGAATCAGCGGCAATGCTCAGTCCCCAGAAACAAGGACACTTGCCCAGGACCCGAGGGAGGCCCAGAGCTGGGCATCCTCCTGTTGATCCTAGCATTGCATTTACTTTACAGATGAGGACACTGAGGCCCAGAGGGGGAACAGCCTTCCCAGTGGTGGAGATGGAATTAGAGCCCCATTTTCTGACTTCATGTCCAGTGGTTTTTCTTCCTACTGCTGTGCCCAGAGCTGGGGCCTGACCTCAGTGCGAACTTCAGAACCTCCCTAGGGTTAGGTGGAGTCTAGGGATGTGGCTGCTAGTGGCTGCATCAACGGTGGGCCCTGGGAGTGGGAAGGAGAGTGTAGTGTGGAGAGGAGGTGGTGAGACCTGGCCCCTCCAGCTGGATCCTGGCCACCACCGTAGGGGACAGATAGGCTGAGATCTGCTGCCAAGAGCAATTGCAGAGGGTTTTGTGTGGAAAGCTCCTACCTGAAGGGCTTCTTCCCTCTCCTCCATTATTCTTTATTTTTTTATTTTTTATTTTTTTTGGTACCGGGGATTGAACTCGGGTCCTTGTGCTTTCGAGGCAGGCACCAGAACCACTGAGCTAAATCCCCGGCCCCTTGCCCCATTATTCTTGTAGCTGTGAGTCTGCAATCCCCCGCTGCCAGAGTGGTATGGAAGCCTTAAGTTTTCTCTCCTTTTTTTTTTGGTACTGGAGGTCAAACTCAGGACCTTGCGCTTGCCAGGCAGATGCAGCGCCACTGAGCTAAATCCCTGGCAACTTTTCTCTTCTTGAAGTTCTTCTTGACACTTCCTGAGATTCATGTATTCTTTTTAAAAAATGTTTTAAATTTATTTTAATGCAATACAAGTATATATTAATAAAGAAAATATAAAACAGTTCTATAAAAATGTTTTGATAATAAAAATAATTAGAGAACAATGGTAAATGCACTGTGTATCATGCTTTTAAAAGAATCTTTTCAATTGCTAATCTATCAAGTCATTCCTAATAATACTATACCTTTTTTTGCATAAAATATTTTAATTATTAACAAAGTATCTCACACTCAGTACAATTTCTTCCTATTTCACAATATCTATTATATATTTTGGTCCTTATTTACACTTTCGGTTTCTCACACCAGAGAGACAATACGATATTTATACATGTGTGTTCAATTTATTTCACTTAAGAATATGCTTTCAGGGTGCATCCATTCACCTAGAAATGTCTCGAGTTTACTCTTCTTGTTAGAAACCAGTCACCTAGCTGGGTGTGGTACTGCAAGCCTGTTATAATCCCAGGACTCTGGCAGGCTGAGGGAAGAGGAACACACATTGAAGCCCAGCTTGAGCAACTTAGTGAGACCCTGTTTCAAAATGAAAAATAAAAGAATAACTGTGAATGTAGCTTAGTGCAAAGGCCCTGTACTGGTCCTCAGTTTGATTCAGTCCCCAGTACCACAAACAACAAAAACAGCCAATTTCCTAAATTCAATGTAGACTCCCTTCCTGGTGTCTCAGCAGAGCTCCTCCACTTCATACCCGGGGGATGTGTTTAGCTCAGTGACATTCTCAGCTGCCCTCGGGGTAGGAGGGGAAGTAAGAAGTCCTAAATGGGGTAATGCATTTTAGTGTAGAAATCGAGCTGGAGGTGTGGTGCTTTGAGCTGCTGTGTCCCAGCAAGTCCAGGCCCGGGCCTGGGGGATGTGGGTGTGGGAGGGCTGGGGAACACAAGTGAAGCCTCCATCATCAAAGAGGACTGGAGGCAGGGTCACGGAAGTCACCAGGCCACCCCTGCCAAACTGACAGGGCGAGATGGAGAGCCCATTGCCGGAGCTAGAAGCCAAGTGCAGAGGTGGAAGGGCTGTGTGGGATGGAGGTCTCATTTCTAAGAGGAAGAGGGCCCAAGTCCTTCTCTGGAAAGGAAGCACCCCCATTGCTGCTCACCTCCCTCTTGAGCCTCGTGTTTCTGCTCACTGGTGATGAGCCTCCCTGTTCCCCCACAGGAGTCCTTCTTCCATTGGGCATTTGGTGTCCTTGAGTCAGGCTGCTATGGCACCATCGATGTTGACACCGGCAAGTCGACCCTGTTTGTGCCCAGGCTTCCTGCCAGCTATGCTACCTGGATGGGAAAGTAAGTAGCGGTCCCTGCATTGTTACTGTGGCTGCTGACCACTGGCTGGCTGGGGTGGTAGGACAGGGGTGGGAGCGTAGGGCCTGGCCTGTGGGTGGCTGGAGGCAGAGAACAGGAGGGTTGGTGGTTGGGCCCTTTCCAGCACCTCAGAGGCACAGTTTGCTGACCTTGAAATTGAAGTCTCCAGTTTAGTTAAAATGCCTGGGCCTAGGGACTGGTCACTTCCCCTTGGCCTTAGGTGGGTGGAGTGGGCCGACATACGCCCTTGTGGTAGATTTGTCTGCGGTCAGGGAGAGCAGTCTGGGGGCCTCCCTGGAGCTCTGCCACTCGTGTGCAGGGCATTACATCATGCCTGTCTCTGGCACAGTTGAGCCTGTCTTTTGTTGGCTGTGAGATAGGGTGCAAGCTTGGGACTGTGGTCTGTGACAGGTGTGGGTGCAGAGTCTGGGCTTGCTGCCTTGGGAGAGGCTGCCTTACCTGCACCCCATCCTTGGGCCCCCTCCCCATCCTACCAGCTTGGGCCCTTCTGGGAGCCAGGGGCCATTCCTGCCCACTCACAGGCGCGAGGCCGTGGCTGTACTTAACCAGGGATGTTTGAGGTGATCAGAGGATCCCTCTAAATACTCCCCACCTTCCAGCCTGTCATTTCTGCCTGGAGAGTGATTATTCTGAGCTAATGTGTAAATTGCAGCCTTCACTGCCTGGAGCCCCAGAAGGCTTATTACCAGGTGGTCTGTGAGTCTGTAACTGGTTTGAATGACAAGGCACCTGGCTGCTGCAGGGACTCTGCAGTGGTCCAGAGCCCTGTAGAGTTTGCCCAGATTTCCTCTGCTTTGCCTGCCAGCCCTTTCTGCCCTTCCTCTCAGGACCCTTCAGTGCAAGGCCACAACATCCGTTGTTGGTCTTGGCCTGTTGTTGGGGCTCTTCTGCTGTCTCGGGGTGCAGGGTCTAGGCCCACAAGTGGGTGTCAGTTCTGCTCTGAGGCCACTTGGCAGAATCCTGGCCTGGCCCAGGGCCTTCAGCTTTGCTGGGAAGACTTGGCTTCAGGCAGAATTGGCAGCAGAAAAGAAGCAGGCTCTGTTTCTCCTGGGGGATGTTTCCCAGGCTTGGCCCTCGGGAGGGAGGGTGGGGAGTGGACACGCCCCATGTAGCTGGTCTTTGGAGGGAATGGCGGGGCTGCCACTGAGAGGCCTCACCTGATACCACCTTCCCTTCCTATTGTCCTTTATTTCCACCTTTATTCCATTCATAGCTGCCATGTTATAAAGAGGAATCAGTCTCTTAGCATGGTGATGTGACCAGACTGGGCCTTGCTCTTGTTGGAGCTGCAATCGGAAGCTGAGTTTGCCAGCGGTTCAGCATGGCCTCCATGGGGAGGTCACAGGGCTCATGAGTGGCCTAGTCACTGAATAGGGCTCCAGTTCCTTCCTATGAAACGACAGTGACACTGCTGGTGAGGCATCACCAGGGCTGTCCTTACAGTTGTGGTCAGTGTGCGATGATGACATTTGTGACACGGATATGAGGGGCGATGATGCCAGGGGACAGAAATGGCTGCAGCAATGATTTTGCACAGTGGCTGTCAAAAAGTGGAATCTGTTTTCCTTCCTGCTTGACCATGGTCAGGACATGAGTGCGTGGCTGTGGTAGTGTTGCTGTGTGAGTTCTGAGGCTAGACTGTAAGGTGTACTGTAGCTTCCACCTGGTTCCCCCTCGGGTGAGTCACCTTGAAACAGCGGCTCCACCATGAGGAAGCCGGGACTGGTAGCCAGCACCAGCTTCAGACTCTAGTGAGCCTCCCTATGGGTCCAAGCCCAGCCTCCAGGTCTTTCTGCCTAGGTCCTAGATGTCATGAAACAGAGCTTAGCTCTACTCTCTGGACTCTTGAGTGTCCGTGATCGTGAGAGGTGGTTTTCCCTCCACTAAGTGTCCAGGTAGCCCTAGTAACTGGAACAACCTTGATGAAGAATTTAGATCTGGTCTCTGTAAGAGGATTTTCTCAGAATCCTTTCTCCACCCTGATGTCACATGAGCTCAGTTGTGGCTTCGGCCCTTCCTGTGAGTGGCATGTCTTGGTTGTACAGTAATTGGGGCCTTAGCTCAGTAGCCTTTGGCTATGGGTGGCACCTAAAGTTTTGACCTGGCTGGCCCCTGAGCCTCCCTGTGGCTCAGCCTTCTGGCTCAGAGCTTGCTGAGATGTCTCACTGCTCAGAGAGCTGGCTCAGCAGTTGTAGCAGATGCCTCCTGCTGTAAGCTGTGAGCTGTGGGGATGGACAGTGGTGGAGGAACACAGCTTCAGGGAGGGTTTGATCAGGGTATCAGCACCCCACCCCCAAGTTTCTGTCTGGAGAGGTAGAGGGGTTCTGAGTTAATCTTCTCTTCTATTTTCTTTTATAAAGAGCTGGCTCTGGCAAGAAATCAGAGAGTGCCTGCCCATGGGTTGAGAGTGGACGTCCTGTGGGGCTGTGGGAGGAGGGGCTGCCTCACAACTCCACCACCCAGTGGCTAAAGTTGAGCGAATGTCTTCCCACACCCACCATCTGGGGAGCCAAAGGGCACTTGACTTGAGGGTTGAAATCCCAGCACCTGATTGGTCAGGGAACAACTGTTAGCCGTTGGCTTTCCTGGAGTGTACTCTTCACTAACACAGGAATAATATTCTGTGCCTTGGCCACAGCTGGGTTCCAGAGAGGCTGTTAAAAGTTTTCCTTTCATCTGGCCCTGCTTTGTTTTGCCAGCTCATGTCTAGTGCAGCTAAACAGCCTTGTGTGAACAAGAGAGTGCAGGTGGGTCTGCAGGATTGTTCTCCCTGGTGGAAAAGGCTCCATGTGCGCCCTGGGCAGACCAGACCCGCAGCCTCCATCCTAAGGGCAGGTCTGGCCCCACAGCTGAGATGGGTCTCTCTCTGTCTTCTGCAGCCTTGGAGCCCTGCTATTGCCACCCCCAGCAGCCCTCTCCCTTCCTCTGCTCTGGGCTGACCTTGTCCAAGTCCTGAGTGTTTGGGAGAGAAGGCACAGATATAATGGAGCAGGGACAAAGGGGCTAGTTTTTTGGGCTGAAGTTGGGGAGTGGCCAGATCTGCTGTGTGTGGCTGCTTCCAGATCCTCTTGTGATCAATAGGGCACTGAGAATGAGGCTGATGGGATTACCTGGCCTTTGCAATCAAAACCCACCAAACTGAACATTTGACCTTCAGCTCCTCAGCTTCCTTTTGAGTCAGTATCTGATGGCTTTTGAAAATCCATCTGGCAGATACTGCAACCCAAAGTCACCCAGGGAAACAACACCCCTGTCTGCAGGATCTGCCGCTTCCTGTGTAAACTGTTCAGCTGTCAGTGCCACAGACACCCAGGGGGCCATTGGCAGCTTGGTGCTGACCTGTTCTCACCCCAGCCCCTTTTTGGAGCACAAGGGTGGTAGCTTCTAATTCAATTTTTTTTTTCACAATCTAATTCAATTTTATATGGAGTGTTTGCTCACAAACGTGTGATGCCTTTTGGATATGAGAGTGCTTTCTATCATATTCCATCAGAATCAAACTTAGCCAGTTTTGGCTGCCGGGTATCTGGGGTCCTCAGAGCAGGCAGGAAATTGGCTCTGTGTTTCAGTGCCCTAGGCAGCTTCGGTGAGTGATTTGGGGCTGAGAGGGAAACCCTCCCAGAATCTCTCCAGCTTGGTTGTGTTCTGTCCCCACACCTGGGCAAACCCTGGAAGGAGAGCCAGCGTGCCTGGCCTAGGTTTGCAGGAAGGTGGTATTTGGCCTCCTGAGAACAAGCTGCCCAGGAGGAAGAGCAAGTGAATTTCTCCAGGCTGAGGACCTGAGGTTCTGGCCTAGCTCCTTTATCATGGGGGTCAATGTGGGGTGTAAGTGGGCGGTGGCTTTGTGTGGTGGGATGTGTGTGCAGCTGTGGAGGGTGTATGTGGTGGGATATACATGGGCTATTTTTGGCCTGGGGGATGTGAGATGAGTAGTGTGTGTTTGTGGGTTTTCACAGCATTGTCCCCCATGCGCACAGACCATGGGTCATAGGGACCAAGCCTTCCTCAGTCTCACTCTGGCTGCCCAGACTCCCTCTGCTATCAGGGAGGATGTGTGGGGCCCTCTTTAAGGGACAGAGTCTTCCTGAGAGGGGCTGAGGGGCTCTTTTGGCTCTTCCTGGGCAGCCTCCACCAGACCCCTCAGCACCTAATAATCTCTAGTGCTGTGCTCACCCTGGGTGAGGTGCTGTCTTGATTACTTCTCCTTAGGGAGTCACTGTCCCTCTGGTGGGCCTGTCTGAGCCTGAGCGTCTTGGAGGAAGGGCTGCCACTCGCCCACAGGAGAGGTCTCCATGATCAGGTGCCTGCATTGCCCTGGAAAGGGCTGCTTTCTCTTTGACAACCTAATGACATCTTGAAATGGTTGCCGACTTCCACTCCAGAGCAAATGCCAGCGCGTTCTGCTGTGAAGGGAATGAAAGGCAGCGGCATTGTTTGGAGCTGAAGGCAGGCTCTGGCTACTGGAAATTGATGGTGACTGCTGTAATTTGGCCCTATTACTTATTCATTAACTGTATGCAGGTGGTCAGCCAGCCGACAAGACTTGCTCTTTGAAATTTCATTTTCTAGGGGGCTCCATCCCATCTGTGTTGGGTGGCATTAATTTCATGTCTCCTTCCCACATGAAGCCTCTCACAGGGTGTTTGTTCGTGCTCACTGCACAGGGACCAAGCATCAGTTCTGGCTCTGAACTTGAACTCATGCCTGGGCCCAGCTGCTGGCAGAGCAGGCATACATGGGCCAGTGTCCGTGAACATGGATCCTGTCCAGGACTTCTCTCTCCTCAAAGCTGTCCCTTGTACCTAAAGGGGAGAGTCTGGGATGGGGTGAGCTTTCTTCCTGACCCATCCTCTCCTGGTCTGGTTCTTTTTATTCTGTCTTCCATATGTTGTGTCCTAGAATGAACTGTACTTGCTGGACTCCAGACTCCAGATGGGGTGGGCTGTGGACCCTCCAAGTGGCCACCTCCTCTCCTGACCAGCCTGGCCCTTGGTGGGTTCAGAGCCACCCAGTGACCTCGCCAACCAGCTTGGCAAGGCTCATGTGGACATGAACCTTTCCAAGTCATAGCCACCAAGCCTTCCATGACTGGTTTGAAGTGGCAGCGTGACATTTAAATGATTATTACTATAATTAACCCCAAAATATGAAAAAATAAGTACTATTCCAACTTAATTATCTCTGCCCTTTAAAAAAGAATGAAATATACTGTTCAGACAAGATGCTTGCAGCTCTTCAGATTTTTTTGTTTGTTTTTGTTCCTTTTTTGGTGCTGGGGATTGAACTCGGGACCTTACACTTGCAAGGCAGGCGGCACTCCAGATTTTATCTGTCGGATGGTTACTCCCGTTGAGAACCAGGTCTACAGCAGGGGAGGCACTTTGTGGCTCCTGAGGCCCAGCTTGCACTCCGTCTAGCCTGTGTCTTCCACATCACTAAGGAGGGGATCAGGGTGAGGGGAGCTAGTGCTTGAGCCCATGTCTTCTTGTGTTGGGGCAGAGCAGCAGGCTCTCCTGTGGGCTGGCTGCCCCTTCCTCTACCTTGGCTCCCATGGTCATTTGCATGGCTTATGGCCACCACCTGAAGAGTGGATAGGTGAGCACACAGCTCTGGCACCACATCACAGCTCCCCTTTGCTCCCACTTCTTCGAGTTGTTAAGCCTTTGACCTTGGGCACACTGCCTGGAGACCTCTCCAGGCCTCTCCTCTGGCCTCCTAACTATGGCTTATCTAGTAAGACTTGTCAGGTGGGTGGCCAAAATGCCTTCTCTAGGGGAGCTGTGGGGGCTGTTCTCAAAATCAGGTCTTTTTTATTTCCCGTATCTGTTGGCAGTTTGCTTTCCACACCTGTCACAAGTGGAGGTGATGAAGTGACATGAACCAGAGCTGGATTTGGGGACTTGCTGAGGATATAGGCCCCTGTCTGCCTGGAGCTGGAGTGGGCAGATTGGATGTGGTGGAGAAAACCCAGAAAAGCATTTTGGTGATGACCCTCTTGCTTTTCTGGCTTATGCTTCTGTGGTGACTACAGGGTCAGGGTCCACTCAGTGCCAAAAGTGTCAGTGCTCAGCAGCTGAGGGTCTACAAGCTCTCTGTCAGCCAGCCCTTCAGCTGGGAGCTCCAGAATCCAGGTGAGGTGTGTGTCACCTGTTTCCACCCTGAGCTACTTGCAGCTGTGCTAGTGGAGGTTGTCAGACGTTGGCCATTTAACTTTTGAGTCCTGTCTCACGTGGAAGCTAATGTGATTGAATTGTGCAAATTTAATTAACAGTAAGAGCTTGATACCTAGTGATCACTTCAGAGAGGCAGAAAGAGAGAAAATTCAAAGGGCATTGTGGGCTGCAGTGAGTGGCTGATTGCAGAGACCAAAGTTCATTGACCTGAAGTGAGTTTTCTACCTGATCCAGTTTTCGTGTGGCTGTGAACTCTCTGCTACTGGTTCTACAGCCCACCCCTAAGCCTCCAGTCCCAAAGGTCTCTCCCTCCCCTCTTTCACCTGAGGCTCCCCAGGAACCCCTCTCATCTACATACCCCACAAGGGCCCAGGAAGCAGAATCTGAAAGCCATCTGCTTTGCATTTCCTGTGGAATGTGAAACATGCTGATGACTACATGAGCCCATAGGCATTCTGGGAGTAGGGTGAGGTTGGGGATAGTGACGCTGTGGAGCCCAGGTGTGGGATGGCACAGGATGGTTTGTACATGAGTCACTGGACTTGGCTGGTGACAGCCTCTCCCCCTACAATCAGTGTGTTCCTCCGTATGTAAGCTCTGTTAGCAGCAGTGACATTGAGTCATCTGGTGATGGGGGAGCCTGGGGCTGGGGTGGGGGTGGCCTGCTGGACCCAAGCTGGAGGTCTGCCCAGTGGAGCTGTGACCCAGGGTCTCATCATGAGGTAGGCAAGGGCTGCCAACCTCATTCACTCTGTCTCTTCTCACCGGCTGGTTTTACAGGATTGATGAGTGAGCTTCACTTTTTCTCATCACATTGAATAACACTGATATTGACTTAGTTAAAATGTTAATTTGTTATCTTTCCTTTAAAGAGATTCCACGGAAGACTAGGAGGCAGCTTGTTTTGTGCCCCAAAGGGTGGGGCCCATTGGCTGCCGCTCTAACTCTGGTATAAAGGGAAATGGTGGGTGCAGGGGGCATTGTCTGCATCTGCTTGCTCCAGGTAGCCAGGGGAACAGAAGAATGGAAACCAGCTGGTGTGGGGTTGCCAAGGGAAGCAGGTGTGAGTCAGTAGTCACTCTCTCTCCCAGTGTCCTTTAAGCTTGAGTCTGTGCTGGACAGAGCCAGCTTGGTGCCAGGTGCCAGCTGTGACCAGGATGGGTGCGGCTGTGTGACTTGTGCAGGGTGGGCAGGACAGTGCCCATACCAAGCCTTGACCTTGGCATTTCTTGTGCTTCCTTTTGAGGATCCATTCCAAGGAGCACTTCAAGAACAAATATGCTGTGGATGATGTCCAGTACACAGATGAGGTAAGTGGCTGACACCCCCCCCCCCAGCAGCTCTGGGTTACCAGTAACTCTTCCGCTTCAAGACTTCCTCTCTCCCGCTGCCACAGCCCAAGGACCTTGTCACTTGGCTGTCCGGCCCTCAGGAGCATCCCTGCTCAGAAGTAGCAGGCAGGAAGCGTACGACTCAGACCTCTGATCTGAGGAAGCCAGTCTTGGCCTGGGCAGTGCCTCTCACTCAAGTGAAGCACCTGGCGACCTGGATTTTGGCCATTGAGATGCACTAGAGGAGGACATCTCTGAGAGTTGGGCTCCTGCAGTGGGGACACAGGTCTGATCAAAGTTACCCCTAGGCTTGACCTGGGCCTCCCCACAGGCCCTCACCAGCTGCAGGTGCCATTGTTAAAAGAGCCCAGGGCTATAGAAGGCTGGTGGGGTCAGCTGAGGTTAGGGCAGGGCTCTGACAGAGGTGTGAGCCCAGGCGGGAGTCCCATAGTTTAAGTGACTAAATGAACAAGACCCCCCAACACTGCAGCCATTGCGTAGCACACAGAAGACCCCTCTGCTCAGTCCCTGGGCACTGACACAACCCCTATATTCTTTATAAGTCTGTGCTGAATAGAATGGGAAACAGTCAGAAATCAGTGACAGTCACTGGTGGTCTGACCCAAACCTGGCAGGATCAGCTGGGTGGGGGCCCTATGGCCACCTTTCCCCAGACATGACTCATATGTGGACACATGCTAAGAACTGGAGCTGCAGTGTGAAAGTGGCCAGGGGTGGCCAAGTAGCTCCCCCTTGCCCCGGGGCAGGAAACAATCTGTGTCAAGGGATGACATCACCAGGTAAGAAGTGGGTTCCCAGGGATTCTGGCCAGGTACGTAGCACTGTGAGGAGCTGGCCTCTCCACTCACTGTTGGGGTCCCCCTGGCCCTGCCTCCTTGCAGATGGACAGCTCTCCTTGACCCCACGCAGACATCCTCAGCACCATCCTGTGCATAGGCAGGCCCAGTCCCACCTTCAATTTTGTAGTTCTGGAATGCCATTTTTAGTTCAGATCTTCCCTTGAGCTTCCCTCCCCCGAGCTCTTGGGACCTATTGACATCGTAGGTACTGGCTGGGCTCGGATCTGTAACCTGCCCTTTGTTGTCTCACGTTATGTCTTAAAGGCCTGGTTCTTTCCCTTCGATGTTCTTCTTGCACTGTTTTTGCCCAGTCCCAGGGACATTCAGGGCATCAGAGGCAGTTGAAACCCAGGGCTTCCCCCAGCAGCACAGGGGATAGTCGCCCACAGGAAGTAACTGCGTGGATGAATGGTCACTGAAGCATAGTGGTACCTCGTCAGGGTATCCCGAGACCACCTCAGTGATGAACTGCTCACGTCCTTAAGCCCTAAAGGACTGTGTCTGCAGTACCTTCTGCCCAGTTGGATCATGGAGAGTAAGGCAGCTTTTGATGAATCCTTAGGTTGTAGGGACAGGGGTCTGTAGACAAGAAAGTAGAATAGGGGCCTCCTTAGGTCTTCTAGTTAATTCTAGTTAGGAGTTAAAAACAAACTTTACTAGAGAGATTCCCTGAGAAGCAATTCAAGGACAGGGGTAGAGAAGGAGAGAAAAACCAGATAAAGAAAGGCACCAACTGACATTGGAACTTGCACCAAGAGACCAGAAAAAGAGCTGACAGGCAGGACACAAGAGAGAAAGCCAGGTGCACAAATGATAAGCCACCCCTACCTCCAATAAAATATAGGATAAACAAAGAGGAAGGCTAAGATAGGATATACTCACATCTATGCACTACTGTATACATACACACACACACACACACACACTCACTCTAGAGTCACTAGGGTCATGATAGAGTACAGTAGATATCCACATGCCCCTTACTAAGCTTGCCCCCTTGCCAACTAGCTGCCCAACCCAAAGATAAAGCCTTAAAAGGTCAAGGACAAGTAAACAGAAAGAAGATAGGTGTAGAACACCGAAGAAATAACGTTAGGCAAGGGTGCCTAGAAGCCAGTGCAGCTACGACAAATTCTGGGTGGATGGGGAGGAAAAGCAGCCAAGAACAAAGGCCCGAAGGTCCACCATCTTTCTGGAGCCACTACCCTGATTCTCTCTTATCAGGGTGGCTGTCTATCTTCTCCTTTCTCCCCCTTCCTTGTCCTCTTTACATTACAAATAAAGTGTCTTCCTTTAATTAAACTTCGTCCCTCTAATTTTTGGGATTTTTTTTGGTTTTTTTGGTACCAGGGATTGAACTCAGGTCCTTGCGCTTGCACAGCAGGCGGTGAAATCACTGAGCTAAATCCCCGGCCCCACGTCCCTCTCGTTTTTTATTGGGGCTGAGTTACCACCCTGGTGGGCTGCTTGGACAGCAGAGCAGAAGTATGCATCCCCCAGATGCGACATCTTTGGTTCCTGACCAGAAGCCAGATGTGACAGTGTCATGTAGTTTCAGCACCCGACTTTTGAGGGTGACACATGATGTCTAAGAGTCTGTTAATACATAAATGACCTGTTTTATTGGTCTTTGTGTACAGGATCTAAAATAGACTGAACATTTATTTCATGCCCCAATGAGGTCATTTGCCACTTACTTTATATTTCTAAGTCCTAGAGAGGCAGAGACCTGATCATCCTTTATTCTCATTTTTTCCTGATCCTCTTCTTTGTCAGGTACCATCCCTATAAAGGGCGCCTTAATGTCACTGCCCTTTGGGACCTTCACCTTTCATACTTCCTTAGTATGAAACCTGGAGGGAGCAGCCGGGATGGGACTTGTCTCAGGGACCTGGGATGGGTTCTGTCTCAGCCGGGCCTCTGCTACTGAGTCAGAGCCATCTATGGGACACAGACTCCCCAGTCTGACATTTTTGCCTTTCTAACTGGGAGAAAATTCATCTCCATTTATACTGTGATTTGGGGGATGTGGAAGAGAGCTGGTCTCCAAACGCAGGACAGTAGAGGAAATCTTAGGTGTCAGAACAGGGAAGTCCTTAACGATAGTATAGAATGACAGCCTCTCAGACCAGCTCTTTCTTAATCTTTATTGATAAGGCAGAATTTTAAATGAAGGCTTCAGTAGAGTTCAAAGGGCAGAATCACTTTAGGGTTCTGGAGTATCTGCAGCGCCCCATCATCATCACTGTCAGTGTTGATCAGTTTGTTACTGTTATGCCCACCATTCTCATTGGCAGCGAGGGCTCATGTTAACAGTGGGGCAAGTGCTTCACACTGAGGTGGCACCTGCAGGTCCCGGTAACATCAGTGACTTACATGGATCCCTTCATCCTTCCACCCTGTCCTGTGATGAGCTGCAGCTCCAGCCCCATTTCCAGCAGAGGAGGTGGAGGCTGACAAGTGAAAGGCCTTGTGCTCCATCCCACAGCTGGGGGGTGTAAGCATTGGAATGCATCCCTGGGACCTCCAGACCCCAGATGCCGTGTGCTCCAGGCCTACCTTTGCTCTGTCAGAAATGGGGGGCTGCTACAGGACACTCTGGTCAAGGTGACACAGGCTCTCAAGCACCTTGGTTTTACATAGTTCAAAATAGAGCCTGCCCCAAAGTGCAACCTGCTGGATGGCACGGGGAGGCGGGGAGGTGCCCAAGCCTGCTCCATCGGGGAAGGTGGCAGGGGAGGGATCTCCAGGCTGGTTCCATACTTCTCAACCCCATCTAACTTCAGGCTGCCTTAGCCATTTTGGCAAATCGCAGACTGCAAGCAGTGGATGATTATCTCCTCTGAAAAAGGGCAGGAAACCCCCAACCCAGGCCATGGCCGGTCCCTTGATATGACATATAATGGAAGCCTGTCTCTCTAGTTTCCCTCCTCTTCATGGAGGAAACTAAGCTGAACTGTCGGGCAGGTAGCTTCCCTGAGAAGGGGCACTCAGGAGACCCTGGATGGGCTGTGAAGCCCCTGTGCAGGGACTGGTGCTCCTAACCAGCAGGGTGGAGGGTGTGTTTTGTGCACTCGTCTTCTCTACGGCACTGAGCAAATGATAGAAAGTGCCAGAGTCATTGATTCAGATGCAGGCAGGATGAATGAAAGAGAAGCAACCAGCACACTGCAGGGATAGATGCCGCCTGCCTCTCAGCCTCACATGGAGAGACATCAGGGAGTCGTGGGACCAAGGAGAGCCACCATCCTTTGAAGGGGCTGCTGCACTTCAAGACTGCTGTCCAGGGGCTGCTAGATACTGCACTTATTTCAGAGTAGCTGCACATTCATATTATTTGTGATGTTTCCATTTTAAAAACAAATTCTCAATTTTGAAAGCATGGCAGGCCACCAGTGTTCACTAATGTTTCAGGAGACTGCTTTGAGTGATGGTTTATTTTCAAGAGCTCCGGTGCCTGCAGGGCAAAGCCCTGCCCCCTGGGACCCTGTGGGCTTTCTGGGCTACACTGGGAAAGGCCTGTCTGGTCCGTGTGAAGAGTACCCACAGGCTTGTACGGGCACTGGCTAGGAGATATGTGGTGTCGGTGGGAAGCCCCTGCTTGTCCCCAGGGCAGGATCCAGGCCCACAGGGCTCTGATGCGTTCTGCAGGTGCCCATCCACCATGACCCACCCAGGAGGCCAGGCTACCGGGGAGATCGATGCTGGCCGTGGCTTGGAGCAAGGCAGGGGTATTTAACAGCCCTGGTTGGGAAGAGCTGATGGGTCCCCAGTGGCCACTGCTCCATGGAAATGAGGCCCTGGGTTGACAGAACTGAGCTGTCATGTGTGCTAGGGCTGCATTTCAACCCAGTGACACACAGCTGTGCCATGTTCCCTAAATTTTTGAGGCACAGGATCATGGTGTGCAATGAGAGCGTAGTGCTAATGGGTCTCCATGGGGAAGGGCAGATGGAGCTGGGCCAGGAGAGGCTTTGCAGCCGCGGAGGTAACCAGGGCCCACTTAGGCAGTGTGATCAATAAAAGATGCTGCCCTGCCCAGGCTTGCAGACACAGCCTGCTCTCTGTGTCGGACCTCGATCCATCTGAGCGTCATGCAGCCGGTGAGGGGAGCTTTCTCTTCCATTATTCCTAACCAGCACGTCCAGAGAGTTGTTGCGGAGAGAAAAACCATCAGCCCACACATTTGTTATCCAGCTCCTCTCTCCCAAGGACAATAGCAGATACAATCCCCAAGTGCCTTCTCGCTCTCTGATTCCGCTGCTGTAATTGATGGAATCGTTGTGTGCTGATGAATGTAGACCCTTCACATCAACGTAACAACACACCCAGGGCCTGACACGTGCAGCTGTGTTCCTTTAATGAGGTTCCCCCTCCTCCAGGAGGGACTCAGCTGAGCTTTTCCTTTGTGCAGCAAGGAGGCTGAGGGGCTCAGTCACTCTCAGAGCAGTTCCTGAGTGAATGAGGGAGGGTCCAGGCAGGCAGAGGGAGGTTGGTATATTCAGTACTTGGGCATCATAAACCTTGACAGAGTATATGGCTGTTGACCCTGCACAGTGGTTCAACTGAGTCACATTTGGTTTCTTTTTCTTTTTTAAAATGGGCTCAAACTTGTGATTCTCTTGCCTCAGCCTCCCGAAGTGCTGGGATTATAGGCATGTACTTACCACCCTTAGCTAAGGAATTAAATTTTAAGGAAATAAAGCCTTGTATCCCAAAATGCTCATCACAGTATTATTTATAAGAGCCAATCATTAGAAGTAATTTAGGTGCTCAATACAGGAATGCATAAATGAATTATGCTGTGTCCACTAAGAGAGACTTATACAGCCGCAGGTTCAAATCTGGGCTTTGCTGTTTCTTACCTGTGAACTTGGGCGAGTTCCTGACCCACAAGCCTGTCGCATCTGCGAGGTCTGGACATTGGGAGCACCATCTTCGTGGGTGGTTAAGTGAGATGTGTGTAGGATAACTGACACAGGCCGTAATCAAGGACTTACGGAGCATTATCATCCCCATGGGTGGTGACTGTTAAAAATTGTTTGAAGAATATTTAATGACAGGAGATAAGTGAAGCATGTAATTTCATATGATCCAAATGTCATTACAGATCTCTTGTTTTTTTATGTGTAAAGCTAAAATGTCTCTGGGGATGGGATTGCAGGTGCATTTTATCTTTTTATAATTTTCAGTATATTCTAGCTTTTCTCTGGGAGCATCTCAGTATTTAAAAAGCTGTATATGCATGTGTCAAAACTTAGCAAAATGCTCACTTTAAATATGTGTGGGATAGAGTATGTTGGTGACAGCTCAGTCAGTCTGTTAACACCACAACTGCTCCTTCGTGCCCCATCAGAGCTCTTGGGGCAGGTGGGGGTTGGAAGGGACAAGGCTGCAGGGGCTCAGATACAGTGGGACAGGCAGGAGTTAAGATGCAGGGCGCACTGAGGGGGAGGTCAGGAGAGGACGGAATTAACCCTGCAGGGTAGTCAGCACCCTCTCGGCACTGCTGTTACAGCTGATGCTGGTTGATGGATGCCTTCCTCCCGGTAGGAGATGGATGGCTCCAGTAGGGTGGTAGAGGAGGGAGTGACTCGGGCTGCCTGGAGACTGGGATTCAGTCCTGAGTAGGTGGTGAAGAGTTAGGGTCGGGGGAGGGGATTCCAGGCAGAGGGAAGAGCCCCACAGAGCTCTCGAGATACTCACCGAAGGCGTTGGAGGAGGTAGCAGCCGTGGTGCAGCAGAATTAGGAGGCATTGCAGAGAGCATGGTGGAGGGTGGAGAGCCCAGTGTGGGGTGGAGGCCAAAGGGTGGAGCTTAGAAAGGCAAGCTCCTCCCAATCTAGGAGATGAATGGGGAGCTGGGAGGGGAGGCATCTGCCCCCGGGGACCCTGGGCGTAAAGGCTTTGGAGGGATGGCTCTTTCCCAAAGGAGTTGCCAGGTAAGCAGACGTGCTGGCCTTGGCAGGTTGGTGGGTTTGGCTCTTTGGAGGCTGGGTCTGTGTGGTGTGGTGCAGGTCGCATGGTGGGGAATGGCTGCTTTTAGATTTGAAGCCTTCTCTACTGCTTGCTAACTGTATATTTCAGAGGTCCTTCAAATTCTCTAAGCCTCAGTTTCCTCATATGCAGGGTGGGGACAATAGCATCACCTGTTTTAAGGACCTGTTTCATAGAATGGTTGTCATCACTACTAAACGGTGGTGTATATATATCATCACCACACCCTCTGTGTGAGTTTTTCTAAAGTTGTTTAAAAGTGAGTTTTTCTTTCTGATCTTTCAGATCACCGGAGTGCTGAGGTCACAGAACCCCTCTGTCCTCCTCACCTTGGTAAGTGGCTGGTGTGTTGGAGTCGGGCACAAGGGAGGAGTTTTGGGGAGTGGCCTGCCTCTGCCAATGTTGAGCCACAGAGGAGGATTAAGAAATAGGGAGAAGTGGTCATTGGCAATAAGTAGTGACACTTGCTTAGTCCAAATGCTGGCCCTGTCTTCAAGTCTCCCTGGGTTGTGCTGTGTCCTGTCTCAAGGCCATGGTGGACAAGGCACCATCCTCCTCCAAGGATTAAAATCCAGCTAGATACAGAGTCAGGCTGAGTGTACAGACTTTGTGGATGTAAAATGTCAGTGTGCCTCACTCCAATTCTCCTCAGTTGTTATTAGAGTTTGAAAAACAAAACAAAACAAAACAGCACACCATTGGCACCTGCCTTTCAAGGTAGCCAAGCTGTGGGGCACAGGTAGGGGCAGGGTGGGGTGCAGAGCGGGCTCCTGGTGCCTGGGGCTTGGGAGGCACTTGGGCTGTGGGATGTCTCAGAGAGGAACCATGCTTTCTTGTCCTTCTTTGACCTTGAGATTTCTTATATAAAATCCTGTTTCTTCCCAGAATGGCCCTTTCCTCTTTTGTTAATTGATTTTTACAGAAATAGTTCTTAATGATTATTATTTTTTTTTTTTAGCACTTGATCTCTCTTTTCTGCTGTGCTGTTTTTGGTAGCTAAGATGGAAGGTTACAATAGATGATTGTGGTCAAAGAGGATGGCCTGGCGTTTTGTTTGGGTTTACAGTTAGACATCGATTGATCCAAAGTTCTTGAGAAAGCAGTGGCGACTTAAAATGCCTTGCCTCTGTAGGGTGGAGTGTTTTTCTGTGAACCTCTTGTTTTGTTTCTACTTCTGTCCCGTTCTGTATGGAGTCTCCTTACAGTTAGGAAAAGGAGGGGGGCGTTAACAGCCTCACCAGAGTCCTGCCTTCTGTCAGTCCCACATCCCTGGAAGGGCAGGGTTTGATAGTCATCCCTCTGTATCTGTGGTGTTAGTTCCGGGACCCCTCCCCACTCCCCAGATCCTAAAACCCACAGATACCAAGTCCCTTATATAAAATGGTATTGGATATAACCTACCCACATCTTCCTGTGCACCATAAATCACCTCTAATTATTCATATCATCTAATACAATGTAAATGTTATGTAAATAATTGTCACACTGTATCATTGTATTGTTTAAGGAATGATAAGATTTTTAAAAGTCTATACATGTTCAGTACAGATACAGTTTTTTTCCTACATATTTTCAAACCACAGTTGTTGAATCTGTGGATGCAGAATGTGTTGGTATAGAGGGCTGGGTATACTCTTTTGGACCTCATACTGTGTGTGTGTGTGTGTGTGTGTGTGTGTGTGTGTGTGTGTGTGTGTTACTAGGGATTGAACCTAGGGCCTTTACACTAAGATACATCCGCAGCCCTTCTATTTTTTTAAAATTTATTTTGAGAAAGGATCTCACTAAGTTTCCCAGGCTGGCTTGAACATGGTGATCTTCCTGCCTCAGCCTCCCAGGATGCTGGGACTACAGGCCTGGGCCACAATGCCCTGCTGTCCTCTGCTTTTCAAGCCATAGTCCAGACAAGAATGCCTGGCTTGGAGTTACCT
This sequence comes from Heterocephalus glaber, assembly GCF_053883595.1. NCBI lineage: Eukaryota > Metazoa > Chordata > Mammalia > Rodentia > Bathyergidae > Heterocephalus > Heterocephalus glaber. The sequence goes on from NW_028258349.1 coordinate 11,808,263, forward strand.
GGCCGAAGGCTTGCTGGGCTGGGAACTGCAGTAGGGAAAGGGTTTGCAGGACTGGGTTGTTCGTACCTGTCCTGAGCCTGACCAGAGGAGGCAGGCCCTCCTGGGCAGGCTGTGGGGACACTGGAAAGCCCTGTGTGACTCTTTGTGTTCTCATGCCCCTTCTTTCTTCCCAGCGTGGCGTTAACACGGACAGTGGCAGTGTTTGCAGGGAGGCCTCCTTCGAGGGCATCAGCAAGTAAGTCCTGGGGCACTGGACCATCTCCATCCTCCGTATACTCACACCTTTGTCAGTGGGTCTTTCCCTGTCTCTACATAAGGCATGAAATATAAGAGGATTCTAAAAATGAATTTGATGTCAGGGATGGTGACACATCCCTGTAATGCCAGCATTCTGGGAGGCTGAGGCAGGAGGATTGCAAGTTTGAGCCCAGCCTGGGGAATTTAGCAATTTAGCAAGACCTTGTCTCAAAATAAAAATAAATAAATAAAAAGGACTGAGGGAGTAGCTTAGTATGGAGGCCCCGTGTTCAATCCTCAATACCACCAAAAAAATAAATAAATAAATAAAAAATTGGGGCATTTTGAGAAAATGCTTAAAAAACTAATTTGCCTAAAATTATCCCACCTTTGACTTGAAGGAAGGTGCCTTCTCTGCCATAGACTATAGTAGAAGTGCCCAGGAAGCCCTGGCCACTGTGCATGGCCAGGGGTGTCTGTTTTCTCTCTGACACCAGCCTGGAGCTCTGCGGTTCTCGTTGGTACCACATCCTTGTCATCCAGCCCCCTCACCTTATCCCTGGACACTGACCTGTCCCAGCTCGACTCTCAGCAGCTTCCCATGTCTCCTGCTTCAGAGTCTCAGGTATCGTCCCTTTTACCTATCCTTCCTCTCCAGCTTTGTTTTGAGCTGAGCCCCCAAGCCCTGCTCTGGAAGCAGCCCCCTTTTCTAGGCTTCTCCAGGAAGGAGGTCCAATATTGGGCACAGGGTGAGCAGCAAATCTACTTCCTTGTCACTCTCACCTCATGTTGCCCGGGAGTGCTGCCTGCCAGCTGTGTGTGTCTCCGGGCCAGCTGGTGCTCAGCCTGCATGGCGGGGCTGACACTGTTGCCAATGCACCCAAGAGGAGAGGCCCTGCTCCCTGAGGCTGCTGAGCATAGACGGCGGCAGCCCCAATTTAAGCTCTGGATCCTGGGCCCCCAGCATCCCCTACACCCCCCAACACAGTCTCTGCAGCCACTCTGTCCTCTGTTGTCCTTTAGTGGACCCAGGCAGTGACAGAGGAAGCACTTTATAATTATGTATGAGCCTGAGCTGCAGGAGTCTGTGTGTGTGTGCAATGTAGGAGTGATTAGAAAGGATTATGAGCTCATGAATATGTATCACTTCCCCAGAGATAAGAGGGATGGGGTAGGGGGAGCAGGTATCAGGTTTGCTTCTTTTCATCACACAAATCTCCGAATCCTCTCGGGAGTTTGTCCAGAGTGGCCCTGCCTCCCACGTCCAGCAGGATTAGTCCAGCTCGTCGATACGCTGACCGACGAGCTGCTCTTCCCTCCAGGCCCTGGGAGGGGCATGGGCACAGTGGCTGCTACCCGTCCAGAGCTGGGCCTTTGCATGTTCTCCCAGTTCTGCCAGGCGCCTGTATTCCAGCATCCTGCTCACCTTCCTCGGCTAACACTGTGGACTGTCTGCAGTGTCTCTCCCACCTCCACCCGAGTCTCTGCCTCGTGGGAAGGACCTTGAGTGGGAGGAGGTGGTCCCCCCTTCACTGACAAGCTCTGTGATCTTGGCCCCCAAGTGAAACATGTCTTGGGCTTGTTTTGGGCACTACAGGAGATTGTGCTTACTCAGAGCCTGCACATAGCTGGTGTTCAGGACTCACTTGGCCACACCAAACCCCAGTTGAATCCCAGTGCCCCATGGGCCTCAGTCTCTTGATCTGTGCAGTGGGCCAGGTAGACTCCAGCATGGCTGATAACCAGATTCTTGGGTGACAGTGAGCTGCAGGGCATCGTGGCTGTGGGGTCTCTGCCTGCCCCCTGCAGAGGTCTCGGCTTTGGAGGTGGCTGAACTCCCTGTGAGTGGTGTGGCAGGCGTGGTCCTGGGTGAGAGCTCAGGATATAGCCCCTGAGGCAGAACTCTGCTGGCTGCTCTGTGAGAGAGGCAAGAGAGGCAGCTGGGTCTCCAGGCTGCCCCAGGGCCATTGTCCTTGTCAGTGGGGGACAGAAGTAGTGACCTCATCCCACCCCACGAGGAGGATTCCCTGCTATGAACTCCCGACTACCTCCCTTTTTGCAGTGAAGATTGAACTCAGGGCCTTGCGAGTGCTAGGCAAACACTCCATCGCTGAGCTACATTCCAAGCCCTGCTTTTGAGACAGTCTCACTAAGTTTTCCAAGCTGTTCTCAAACTTTGATCTTCCTGCCTCAGCCTCCCAAGTAGCTGGGCTTATAGGTGTGTACCACTATGCCTGGCTTGACCTCTCTCTCCCTTAAGCATGCCTCAACTTTGGTCCCCTGTTGCTCCTGAGTCCATGAGAAGCCTGTGATCTGCAAGCCACTATCCTTCACCCAGGCAGCATTTGGAGACCTTTTTTTTTTTTTTTTTTTGAGACGGGGTCTTGCTAAATTGCCTGGTATGCTTCAATTTGTGGTCCAGCTGTCTCAGCCTCTCAGTGCTGGGATTATAGGCATATGCCACTGTGTCCTGCTGTTGACATTTTTCAGAGAGCCAAGACTGACTCAATTTTGTACCATCTCCCCCAGCATATGCACTGCGCCATCTGTACCCCATGGTCCAGTCCAGGTTGGGGCTGACAGGGTGCTGTGGTGGGCTGGGCTGAGAGACTGCCCTCCTTGCTGGTGCTGGGTGATGGGCTGTTGCTGAAGTCTCTAACTTGGTTCACTTGCTGCACGGGAGACCCTTGTACCTGTCTCTTTGCCTTAGGTCCCCTGGCCTGTTTGTGGTACTCCCTCCTCTCTCCATCCCTTGGCACGTTTTCTCATGCTTCCCATCTCAGGTTCATATTTCTCTCTGTCACCCTGTAACTCCAACTTCGGGTTGCCCCATGGAGTAGGAGGCTTCAGCAGCTGCCCCTGCCTGCCTGGCATACTATTGGCACTAACTTGGGGCCCTGGCCACTGCCTGCAGGTACCCCCCAGCTCCTCCCTGCAGAAAGTTACATCTGTATTCTTAGACTCTAAGTATAGCTCGACCCCCTGCCTCCCACGGCCTGGGCTCCCAGCACCTCAGTTCTGCCATCCCCCGCCTCTGTGCCACCCTGGGAAGAGACCTTGTCCTTGAGGGCCACTGCGGCTCAGCAGCCGCATTCACCCACCTGCCAAGTGCATCTCCAGCTGTTTGCTGCGGATAATAATAGCTTGTTTTCTAAGCAAGATGAATCTTTCTGTCGCCCTACTTTTTAATACTCAACTGTTCTGTCCCCAGTCACCTCTCACTACCCTGATGAAGCTCTTTTATTCCTGGAACTTTTACTTTGGCTCTTTTAAACCTCTATGAAGCTATTCCATCTTGGAATTTTATTTTTGTTTGACCGTGTGTGTGTGTGTGTGTGTGTGTGTGTGTGTGTGTGTGTGTGTGTAGTGGGAATTGAACCCAGAACCTTTTACTGAGCTATATTCCCAGCCTTTTAATTTTAATTTTGAGACAGGGCCTTGCTGCGTCACCAGCTCAGTCTTGTGAGCCTCTTTCTTGCCTCAGCCTCCAAAGTGCTAGGGTTATAGGCACCGTATCCAGTTGACCTCTCACTTTAGTGGAAGTTTGGGTTTGGCCTCTTGGTTTGTCCTCATAGACCCCTAGGCCACCTTTTTCCCTTGGCCTGCGGAGCGGAGAGAGCTAACAGCAGCCTCACCTGTCCAGCCATCACAGCCCCTCTGGATCCTAGTGCAGCTGGGCAGTTGACCGTGACCTTCTTTCCGAATGTGCCTTTTCAGGATTGTTTGCCTCACATTCTGTCCCATGTGGGCTTAGCCTTGGCCCCAGAACATCCTCAGCCTCCCAGGATCAGAGCCAGGCTGCCTGCTGCCCATAGCAAGGAGTATGCAGGGTTTCAAAGTGGTGGGGACAGCAGCAGACAGGAGCAGAGGGAACAGAGAATCAGAGGCAGGCTGGATGGTAGATATGCAGGAGGCTAGAGAGGTCCCCCTGTGACCCAGGGCTCAGCAGGGGGCTTGGTGTGATGATGACTGGGCAAAGGGAGCAGGAGGGGCAGTCTGTACAATATTCGTGCTGAGTATGGGGTCTGGCCCAGCCATGGCTCCCTGGAGCACTGGTTCTTGCACCCTGGGAACCAAGTCAGACATGATCGATCTTTGTTAGCTCTGAGGAGGTAGATTTTAGGGCAGATTTTCCCAAGACAAGGATTTTGACCTCAAAGGGAAAGAGATGGTCTTGGGGGGCCAAGTGGCATGAGCTGGGAGTCTCCCGTCCATCAAGTTCACATCACGTAATGGGTTGCTCCCCTAGCAGGAGGTGGAATCTGTGTGTTCCAGAGCCTGGGTGGGGGAGAGTTACAGAGGACTCTTGTGTTATGCCGTTGTCTGAGGGAGAAATATGGTCCATACTTTATGTCAGCTGGTTATTCAGGATAAGCATATTTCTTATCTTTTGGCATTTACTTAAATTGCCTTGCATACTTGAAGACAATTGGTTACAAATTAATTCCATTTAAATAAGCTGTTAAATATGAAATGCTGAATTTGGGGTTGTTAATGTAGGAATATTAATATTCAAAGATATGAATTTTAAAACTCAGGAAGTAGATGGACATTATTAAACTTGACAGTTAACAACAAAATGCCAGTATGTGGTTTGGGGATCATGGCTTTCTGGTTACTGTTAACTTGCATAGGAGTAGTTTTTAAATTATGGTCCATGGAATCTCCATGATAGAAGAAGCTTCCCCAGCCCTGCAGCAGGGGGTAGAGTCTATGTGTGGGGGTCCTCCCTCCTTCATTGGGTTAGAAACTCTGGGAAGGAAGCCAGAGCCCTGGTCCAGTGGGTCAGGACCACCCTGTTCACTTATCATTGTCTACTCTGTGTTGGGAGACCACCAGGAAATCACCCTCTGCTTCCACAATGCCCTCCCACTCTCACAGCCATTAGTGGGGTTTTGTTATTTTCAAATAATTAAAAAATAGAAAATACAGCTTAAACACAGAGGCAAAAAAAAGGAATATCTGAATTTCATCCCCAGAGTTAAGCCTGTCACCGTTGGACTCTTCTGTGTGTCTGAATGTGTTTTTCTGAGTGTGTGTTTGTGTATGAATGTACTTTTGTGTGTGTCTGTGTGTATGCATGTCTGTATAGTTTGTGTGTCTATGTGTATCTTTTTATTTGCATGGAGATCTTGTGTGTGTTCGAGTATTACCTGTCTGAATGTGTGTATCTATATCTGTGTGTTCACTTGCTTCTAAGTGTATGTGTGTTTGTATATTTCTGTGTGTTGGTCTGTGTCTCTGTGTGTGTGAGCATATACAATGGTAATCCATTGTCTGTGGCTTCATTTTCTGTGATTTCAGTTACCTGTGGTCACCTGCAGGCCACAAACATTGAAGGGAAAATTCCAGAAATAAACAGTTCATAAATTTTCAATGCATGCCCTGCGCTCATGTGCCCAGGAGATGAATTATTCCCCTTGTCCAGTGTATCCATGCTGTAGACACTATCTATCCATTAGTCACTTAGTAGCCATCTGAGTTACCAGATCCACTGTCATGGTATCCCCGTGTTTATATTCAGGTAACCCTGGGCTCTGTGGTTCCCCCACCTGCCCCGAAAGCACAAAGTCCTGAGTTCAATCCCTGATACCGAAAGCACAACAAAACAAAAGAAAAACAAGTAACCCTTATTTTTCTTAATAATGGCCCCAATGTGGAAGAAAAATGATGCTGGTAATTTTATTACAGAATATTAGTATAATCATTCTATTTTATTATTAGTTATTGTTAATCTCTTACTTTACCTAATCAAATTAAATATGTATGTTTATATGTACACCCTACAGTAGTGGTGAACCTACAGCATCCGTGCTACAGTGGGCTATTTGTAGCATTGAAAGTTCTTTGGCATCACTGCCATAGGAGAAACCATTGTATACATAGGGTTCTGTCCTGTCCACAGTCTCAGGCATCTACTGGGGGGTCTTGGAACACATCCTTCCATGGATAAAGCAGGAATTAGATCTACCTGTTCATGTGTGTCTCTGAGTATATGCCTGTTGTCTACATGTTTGTGTGTGTCTTTGAGCATATGCCTTTGTGTGTGTATCTGTGCTGTCACTTAGCTGCTCGTGTGTGTGCATGCATGTGTACGTAAGATGTTGTGTAAAGTAGAATTTTGCCAATTCGGCTGTTGAGTAGATAAGCCATTGCTTTTCCTAAGGTCAAAGTAACATTTGGCGAAATGGGAGATAGTACCTCTCTTGTTATCTGTAGACTATGTGTCATTTGCTGCTCTGTTCTTTTGTTTTTTATTTCTGAACCATTTTTCTGCCTATAGCATCTGTGATATTACTCAAGTAGGGCTTTGATTCCATAACTGTTAGACTGGACTTTAAATCAAGTAGCTCTGTTTGTGTAGTTAGGATTCAGAGCAGGAGTCCTTTTAGCCTGCTTGCGTATGTTTGCCCCCTGCCCCATCTCTGCTCCTTGGTCATCTGGGTGCCAGCCTCACAACTGTGGCATTTCACAGGTGCTTTCAAACACCAGCAAGGACATGGAGAGTCCTTGGTTTGCAGGACAGGAGCTCACTACCCTGCTCATGCTTGGGCATGGCATCCTGACCTGTGATGGAGCAGGTCTAGAGCCCAGAGGGCTGAAGGCTAGCCAGGGCTCCTCTGCCGAGACCTGTACTTTGCAGGGCCACTTCATTCTTCCCCCACTGTCTCACCAGTAGGTTGAGTTCTGGGTCATGTGTGGCTCTCCTGTGACAGAGATGTGCCCTGGGATCATTTTGTCTCCTGGGGCCACCTTGTCAATTATGTTCATCTTATCAAAAGACAGCTTTTGGCTTTGTAGATTTTTTGGTTTTATTTCATTAATTTGCACTCTTTTAAATGTCCTTCTAATCTCTAGATTTTAGTTGTTCTTTCTCTGATATCTTGGGAAGAAAGAAATGGACATTCTTGAGATGAAAGCTTAGGTTATTGGTTTTTAATGCTCCTTTCTACTGTATACATGTAGAGCTGTAAATATTCCTCTAGGCTTTGCTTTAGGTACATTTCACAAGTTCTGAGATTTCATTTTTTAATTTTCTAGTTTCACTGTGACTTTTATCTTCAACAGAGGATATTTGGAAGTCTGTTGTTTAAATTCTAAACAATTTGGGATTGTATAGTTTCCTTTCTGCCATTAATTTCTAGTTTAATTCTACTCTGATCAATAAAAATTCTGTCAACTCTGAAATTTATTGAAAATTCTAGCATATGATCATTATAATAAATGATGTATACTTGAAGAGAACATACACTGTAGTTGTTGGCTGTAGTGTTCTGTATATGTCAGTTGAGTCAAGTTGTTTAATTGTATTTATATTTTCTACATCTTTCTCAAATTCTGTTTACTTGTTTTATCACTACAAGAAGAATGTGAAAATCTCAAGCTAATTCTTCTTTCTGTTCTGTCAATTTTTTCTAAGTTAGCTTTCTTGAAATAAACTTTACATGTAAAATAAAATTTATTATGTGCATAGTTCAGTAAGTTTTAAAAAACAGTTTTATTGGGACTAATTCACATGCCTTACAATTCACCCATTTAAAGTGTACAGTTGAATAGGTTTTGTATGTTAACAGAGCTGTGCAACCATCATTTCATTTTCATCAACCCCCCCCAAAAAAACCTTTACAGTACTTATTTGCAGTCACTTCCTATTCCTCCATTTCCCTGATTCTAAGCAACTAGTAATCTATCTTCTGTTTGTATAGATTCACCTGCCCTGACATTTGATGGAATCATTTAGTGCATCATTGTTTGTATCTGGCTTCTTTAACTTAGCATACTTTCAAGGTTCATCCACATTGTAGCATGAATCGGTACTTTGCTCATTTTTATGGTGGAAAAGTATTCATTTTATGGATATTTAACACATTTTGTCTATCAGTTGATAGACACTTGGTTACTTACACTTTTTGGTTCCTATAAATATTGTTTCTATGATTGTTGAGATAGGAGTTTTTGCATGAACATATACTTTCACTTCCCTAGGAGTAAAACTGTTGGGTCATATGGTAACTGACTTTTTGAACAACTGCCAAACTACTTTCCAAAGCAGCTGCACCAGCTTATATTCCTATCAGCAGTCCATTAGGAAGTTTGCAGTTTCTTTACAGTCTTGTCAACACTTGTTATTATCTGTTTGTGTTATTATAGCCACATAAATGACTGTAAAGTAATACCTCATGGTATAAGTTGCATTTTCCTAATGATAGTGATGTTGAGCATCTCTCCTGTGCTGTTAGGTCATTCTGTATCTTCACTGGAGAAATTTCTATTCAGATCCTTTTCACATTTTCTAATTGTGTTCTTTTTATTGTTGAACTATCAGAATTCTTTACATATTCTAGTTACAGACCTGTATGATTTAACATTTTTTTCTCTTGTGTACGTTATTGATGGTGTCCTTGTTACACAAAATGTTTTTAATTTTAATGAAATTGTTTTCTATTTTTGTTTTGGTTGCTTGTGCTTTAGGTGACATACATGAGAAACCGTTGTCTAATCCAAGGCCATAAAGATTTATACCCATGTTTTCTCCCAACAATTTTATAGATTTTTAACCCTTACATTTAGGTCTTACATCCAGTTTGAGTTAAATTTTGCATATTGCAATAGGTAGGGACCCAGCTTCATTCTTTTTTGTGGGGACACACAGTTGGTTCAGCACCATTTATGAAAATGATCATCTTTCCCATTGACTTGTCTTGGAACCCTTGGCAGAAGTCAAGGACGAATATTGTGTAATTCTACTTCCATGAAGCACCTAAAATAGTCAGATTAATGGGGACATAAAATAAGACAGTGACTGGGGTGTGGGAGGAGAATGAGGATCTCTTGTTTAATAGATACAGAGTTTCTGTGTGGGATGATAAAAACTTCAGGAGCTATGTGGTAATGATGATTGTGCTACAGTATGACTGCTTAACGCTACTGAGCTACCACTTAGAAGTGGCTGATGGGGCAAATTTTGTGTTGCATGTATTTTACCAAAATAGAAAAGGTCCAAAAAATAAAAATAAAAAAGGTCCAACATACATATACATATATGGGTTTAATTTTGGATCTACAATTTTATTACATTATCCTTATGTCAGTAGCATACTCTCTTAGTTCCTTAGCTTTACAGTTCGTTTTTAAATTGAGACATGTCAGCCCTTCAGTTTTTTCTATTTCAAGATTATCTTGACTATTATGAGTGCCTTGATCATCCATATGAATTTTAGGATCAGCTTGTTAATTCCCATTGAGAAGCCGTTTCAGAAGTATTGTTGTCAGAAGAATATTAAGTCTTCCACACCATGAATATGGAATATTTTTCCATTTGTTTAGGTCTTCTCTAATTTTTAAAATGATGTTTTCTAAATGTTGCTGGATTTTGTTTGCTTGTATTTTAGTGTAAATTTTTCTGTTTATATTTATAGGGCATTTGGTGGGAGAATTTGTGTTTCTATTCATAAGCAATTTCTATAGTTTCTTGTGCTTTTTGGGGGGGGGTCTAGTTTTAGGATCAGGGTAATGCTGAGCTCATAGAATGAGTTTTGAAATATTGCTTCCTTTTTTATTTTTTTAAAGAGGTTTTGAAGGATTGGTATTATCTTTGTTACACGTTTGGTAGAACACATTAGTGAAGGCCTTTTTCCTGGCTTTTTTTGTGAGAAGTTACTGATTTAGTCTCTTTACTTTTTATAAGTCTTTTCAGATTTTCTCTTTCTCATGTCAGTTTAATGGTTTGTGTCTCTGGAAGTTTCTCCATTTCAAACAATTTATCCAGTTTGTTGCCATAGAATATTTATCGTAATCCCTTACAATCCTTTTTATTTCTCTGAAGTTGGCAGTAATATCCCTTCTTTCATTCCTATTAATTTTGGTGTGTTGTGTTTTTGTTTTCATTTATGTCAGTGTTTTCTAGTATCCCTTGTGATTTCTTCATTGACCTATCAATTGTTTAGGAGTATATTGTTTAATTTCTACATATTTGTGAATTTTTCTGATTTCCTTCTGATGTTGATTTCTTAATTCATTCTGTTGTGGACAGAGGGCATAATTAGTGTGATTTCAGTCCTTTAAAATTTATTGACACCTGTCTTGTGACCTGACATGCAGTCTATCCTAGGGAGTGATCCATGTGCACTTGAGAAAGTGGGTATTCTGCTGCAGCTAGGGGGAATATTCAAGGGATGTCAGTTAGGTCTAGTTTTAGTGTTGAGTCTTCTGTTACCTTGTTGATCTTTGGTGTAGTTGTCCTGTCCGTGACTGAAAGTGAAGTTTCCAACTTTTGCTGAAGTGACCATTTCTCTCTTCAATTCTGTCAGCTTTTGATTCATATATCTTGTTAGATACACATTTGTGGTTCATATATCTTTTTATGGATTGATCCATGTATATCATCATAAAATGTCCTTCTTTGTCTTTAGTAAAATTTTTGTCTTAAAGTTTGTCTGATATTAGTCATTCCAAGGGAGCTAGTCCAGCTCCCTTTTGGTGTGTAATATGTCTTTTCTCATCATTTCACTTTCAACCCATAACTTCTTTGAAGCTTTGAATCTAAAATGTGTCTTTTTAGAACATATAGTTAGGTCATTTTATAAATTCATTCTGCCAGCCAAGCGTGATGTCACATGCTTGTAATCTCAGCACTCAGGAGGCCGAGGCAGAAGTATTGCTGGGAGTTTAAGGCCAGCCTGGCTGGGTTACATTGTGAGTTCAAGACCTGCCTGAGATAGATACATAGTGAGACTTTGTCTCAAAAAAAAAAAAAAAATTTCATTCTGCCAGTCTTTGGAAAATTTAATCCATTTACATCTAAAATAATTAGTAATATGGAAGGATTTCTGCCATTTAAAACTTAGTTTTCTGTATGTCATATTTTTGTTCCTCAATATTTCCATTACTACTTTCTTTTGTTTTGATTTTTTTGTTGTTGTATTGTACCATTTTGATTCCTTTCTTACTTTCTTTTCTGTTTTAGTTATTTTCTTAGTAACTGCTGTAGGGATTACAATTGACCCCTTACTCTTATAAAAATCTGGTTTATATTTATATGAACTTAATCTCAACAGTGTGGAAGAACTTTGTCCCAGTGTATCTCCATTTCCTTTCTTTCCCTTTTTGCTGTTATGGATACAGATTGCATCTTTATTCATTTTGTTCTTATCAACCCAAATGTGCAATTACCATTTTATGCAATTGTCTTTTAAGTCAGCTAAGAGAAAAAAGAAGCTAGAAACTAAAAAAATACATTTATGCCATCTTTATAGTCACCTGTGTGGTTACCTTCTCAGTGACCTTTTTCCTTCGTGTAGATTCAAGTTACTTTGTAGTGTGCTTTCATTGCAGGCTGAAGGGCTGCCTTTCATGTACATTCTCATCTGTGTTCTTTGACTGGCAATTGGAACAGACTATGCCTAAGGTGTAGATCTCTTTGAATTTACCCTACTTGTAGTTCATTGAGCTTTATGGATACATAGATTAGTGTTTTTCAAGATGTAAAGTTTTCAGCCATAATTTTTTTCAAACAGCCTTTCTGTTTCTTTTTCTCTCTCTTTTCTTTCTGGTGCTCCCATTATGTATGTGTTGGTGTACTTAATAAAGAGGCTCTGCTGTCTGCCCAGTATGGGGTAGGGATGGTGTTTTGCAACCAAGAAGCTCTAACTCACTGCACTTAGGAGTCCTGGCCCAGGCTGCCAGGTTGGCCATAGTAAGGAAGCAGCAAGCTTTCTGCGGGTCAGGACAGCAGGCAGTTAAAAGGTTAGAGATCAAGCTTGGGCGTAGTGGTGCATGTGTATAATTCCAGCTCTGGGAGGCTGAGGCAGGAGGATCCAAGTTCAAGCCCAGCCTGGGCAATTTAGCAAGACAGTGTCTCAAAACAGGATTGGAGACCTCTCTTGGTCATGGTGTGTATGTCCTGAATGAGATACTTCCTGCTGGGAGGTAGACCATTGAACTAACGGGCTTGGTTTATTCTCTCTCTGCAGGTTCAATGTCAACAACACCATTCTTCACCCAGAGATCGTGGAATGGTGAGTGTGGTGACCACCTTGGCTGCTAGTTGTGCTCAGTTCCCAGAGGGGAGGCCAGGCAGTTCCCACTCACCCCACTCAGCACACTCAGAAAGCTACTCCCAGAATTTCCTCCCCCAGCCCTGCCTGTTTTGTTTGAGGCTTGTGTTGGTTGGGTTTTTTTTTTTCTTCAAAAGGGCACAAGTCACCTGACTGTCAATTAAATTTAACTTATTTTTTCCTTTATTTTCCGTCTTTCAAAAACTCCCACTGTGCTTAAGCCAGATAGAGAGATATAGCTCAGATAAAGGGTAGTGAAAGTATAGAAGTGAACATCGCACACACTCCCGTTGCCACAGAGGTAAACACATTTTCCTCACACTGTATAAGTGTCTTGACAAGTTTGGCTTCCTGTTACACATGTTCTTTTGCTGCCTTCTTTCTTTCCTAGGTAACCCTTACCTGTAGTGTAGTGTCTGGTGGCTAGAGGGCAGGCCTTCTTAGGTAGGGTATGGCCTCTGTGTGCCCTGAAAGTGGCCCTTCAGCTCTGTCTGATGTGCCACCAGTTTTCTTCCTAAGCCATTAAATCTTTCTTTTATTTTTTTCCAGTCCTCGGGATTGAGCCCAGGGCCTTCACAGTCAGCTACATCCCCACTCATCCCCAATTCTACACTTCCACACTTATTTTCTTTTTCTTTCTTTCTTTCTTTCTTTCTTTCTTTCTTTCTTTCTTTCTTTCTTTCTTTCTTTCTTTCTTTTTTTTTTTTTTGAGACAGGCTCTCACCAAGTCACTAAGTTGCCTGGCTGGGCTGGAACTTGTGATCCTCCTGCCTCAGCCTCCCAGAGTCCCGGGATCACAGGCGTGCACCACCATGCCCAACTAAAATTATTATTATTATTATTAGGCTATTCTTACATGAAGGCAGAAGAGAGGCAAAACTGGGCCTTTGCCACTCGGTCACTTCAGTGGGAGACGTGTGGACTTCTCACGTCTGGTCCTGTCTTTATAGAGATCTAACTACCTAACCTTGGGGCTTGGAAACAGCTCTGTGACCTGAACGTGAGCAGGAGTTGGCTGTTGGAGTAGGGAGCAGGAGTAGGGAAAAGGAGAGAATGGTCCAGGCCAAGGGAGCACTTGTCCAAAGAAACCAGAGGGAGGGCAGCAGCCTTGTGTGGCCCAGTAGAGCCAGGGAAGTGGAGCCTGAGGGTGGTCGGAGAGTTGGGCAGTGGCTAGGCTCGTCTTGGTGTGGTTTTCACTTGGTCTTGGAATTTGGAAACACAGGGACTCCTCAGAGGGTGAATCAGGAGGACATGGTTTGCATTTCCTAAAATCATTTTGGTCTCTGATTGAAGCCTCAGTTGTACGAGTAGGAACAGGCTGCCAACGACAAGGCTGTTACAGGGATCCAGGTGGCCATGGAAGGAGTGGTGTGACAGATCTGAGAGGGAAAGCTGCAGGCAGGCACCAGCTTGATGGTGGAGGGACAGTGACTGAAGGTTTTTGCTCTAAACAGCTGGGCGGCGAATCACTGAGATAGGAACTAGGTGGAGGGCAGATGCTGAGGCAGGTCTGGGATTTGGGGCAGGTTAAGTCTGAGGCAGGTGCCAGGGGAGAGGGCTGAGTAAGAGGGGAGATGTGAGAGCTGTTGACAGGTGTCTGCACTGATCCTCCAGAGCAATAGAGGCCAGGTGGCACCCTGTCTCTGATGGGAGTCCTGGTCTTGGTCCAGGGGCCGTCATGACCACACACTCTTTGAGGATGGGGCTGTGTCTTTAAATTCACGGTCGCCTCTTCTGGTTTAGGTAAAATAACAAATTCCTGGCCTCCCTGTAGCCCACCCTCTCCCCCTTGGCAAAAGTCCTGGATGCTCAGAATGGGCCTGGATACACTTAGGTCGACTCACTGTGACTGTCCCTCTAGGCCATTTACAGTGGGGCACTTTGGAGACCACAATGAGGTCGGGTAGCAGGCTGCAACATGTCCCGGAGGGATGAATCATTAGTTCATCACGTTGGAGCAAGCACACTTTAACTAGGGTGACATTTCCGAGGCTTTGAGGCGGCATCTGCGTTCCTAAGACTGCCTCTCAACTTTATTAACGTGAGCAGCAGAAAGGACTTATTTGGCATTTGATGGCAGTAGAACAATTTCAGAAATGTCACATTGTCCTTGCTGCCTCCGGGGTATGTTTTAATAGCACGGGTCCCCAGTCTCCACGGTGATGCAGTTGCCTTTGAGGCAGTAAGCATTGCCCTCCCCTTGAAACTGAGGGAAGGTTCTGGGTGGAATGGCAGGCAGGTCCTTCATTTCCCAGAGCAGGCGGTTCTTCCTTGTATCAGATTATAACTCAGTGTTGCATCTTTGGGCCCCTGGGTGTGTCTGTCTGTCTCTCTCCCTCTCTCTCTCCCTCTCTTTCTTTCTTTCTTTCTTTTTTATACTGGGGATTGAACCTGGGGCCTTCACACTGAACTAACCCCCAGTCTTTTTAAAATTTTTGACTTGATTTTTGACTCCACAAAGTTGCCCAAGCTGGGCTTAAGCTTGCAATCCCACTTTAGCCTCCCAGTGTGTGTGCACCGTTATACCTGGCTGGACACTGGGTCGAGAATGCTTTCTCTACCTTTTCTCTTCCTGTGGAGGGAAAATTTGAGGGGAGGCTGCCCGCTCAGCCACATCTGAGTTCTAACCCCAGTCTACATCCCTGGGACTGTCCTTCATTTTGATGAGTCTCAGCTGTGTCATCTGTAAAATGGAGATGTAGTGGTATCTCATGATGAGGACATGACAACTCACCCAGCTTCCATTTCCTCACCTGCAGAGTAGTGGATGGGGCAAGGTCTGAATGAGGGCGTGAGTCAAATGCTGGCACATCTTAATAATATTACCTGTTTAGACACCTAGTAGACCAAAGGACAGTGCTAAGCACTGGCTATGCTACCTGATTCAAAGAAATTTTCTTATTTGGTACAGTAGGTAGGTTCTCTGATTGTTCCATGCTACAGGTAAGGAGACTGAGGCATGGAGAAGGTAGTGACTTGCCAAAAGAGATGATGCCAGTTGAGCCCAGGCTGTTGGTTCCAGAATCTTGTGTGGCCCCTGTGGCTCAGAGGAGCACCCCCAAGCCTGGGGCCTGCCCAGGTGTTGGCCACTGGAAGTACAGGGTGCTTGGAGCCCTCAGAATGGACCTTGGGCTGAGGCCAGGGTGTAGCTGGGCTAGAGAGCAGGGCCCAAGTGGCTGAGCTTTCTCAGCATCCATGCACACCCTAGCTCCCAGCTAGCAGCTTGGCTGGGAATGTGGGGTTCCTCCCGAGCCTATCTGATTTGGAGGTGGCAAGCAGCCTCTCCAAGCAAGGCAAAACCCACTTTTTCATTTTTGTTTGGGTGGCATTCATTTCCTTTGTATGACTGTTTTATTGTTTTCCATTCTCTCAAGCAGTGCCTTTTTGATTTCCTGTAAATTCCTCTATAATCATACTCTTCCCCACAAACATGAGATCATATCTGATCATTGCTTTCCTTGTGCTGGGTATTACAGTTTGAATGTGTAGGTCAAAAGTTGAAACTTAATAAGAGCAGGCATCTCACTTCCATAATTTAGGCTGTGGTTCTACATTGCTGTTTTGCAGATGATGAAATTGATCTGAAGGTAAGGTAGGAAATAAAAGGAGATGCCTTCATACTGTTGAATAGCTCAACGCCTTGGGTCCTAGCTAAGTACCTCTGGAAGCGTCACTGAAGCGCAGGCATATCAGCAATTGCCTGTGCCTTCTTGAGTTTTAAGTGAGACTGTGTTCAATTGAGTCATACGCCAGTTTTAGAACTGTTAATTACACGGAGCGAAAGTGTCCTGCATGCATTAGGCAGGCAGTGGGTAACATGTCTATTTCTGCTTCCCTGCCTTCTGTGAGCACAGGAAATGGTAAGCATGGATGGTTTAGGGGCAGAGGTGCCTCAGGACCCTACATCCTGGCTAACATGTCTCAAATTAGAAAAGATATGTCAGTGATGACCTAGATTCTTGGTGTTTATGTGGGAAGTATTCTAGTAGGGCTGCTCATCCTTGTCTCCTAATGAATAAGCATTTAACCCTGCATTTAATGAAAATGCCACATGCAAATGGGATTCCCAGGGCAGAGAGAGAACTTGAGTTGCGTGTGCCAGAAGGGAGGAGATGGGATGTGGGAACTTCAGGATGTGGGACAGCTTCTACCTGTCCCCAGCCAGGTCTCAAGCATGATCAGCTCACAGAGGCTGAGCTTGGCTCCAGTTTCTTTGACAGGATTTATTGATTGAGCCTCCTGAGGATATGTAATTCCAACCAGCCCTTTTCTTTTCTGTCCTGTTGTGGTTCTTGGATTTTATCCTTTTTATCACTCAGTCTCTGAATGTGGAAGGGATGGTTGGGGGAGGGGGGAGTCCTGTGGTATTGAACTCGTGCCCGCAGAACCATTCCCTATACATTTGTCTCCAGGAGAGGTGGAATTCCTGGCCCTTTCAATGAGTTTCATTCGACACAGTGGCACTTTGATGCTTAGAGACTGAGTTTGGAAATACTTCATCCTGTCTTGCTACTATTTTAATCAGTGGAGCATTCAGACCTCAGTTAATTGATGTCTTAATCCTAGGTCTAATGCCCAGAGGCAGTTTTGTGACCTGTGAATATTTAAGGAGAAAAAAAAAAGATTGCACAAATAAATCTCTGCCTAGTACAGCTTTTGTCATTTCTGGTCTGTAGTGGGAGATGGGTGGGGCAGCAGCCGTGGCTCCCTCAGCCTCCTGCTGCAGGTGTTGCTGCCACCTCGGAGTTGTGTGCTCACAGGCACGGCTATAGGCTGGCGACTGTGTGAGTCTGATGGCACCCACAGCTCCAGTACACTGCAGGCACCTCCTCTTCTTGTCTGGAGAACCGGAGCCACCTTTGTCTCAGATTCTTATGGGGCACCCTGTGGTGTCCTGTCCTGACCGAAATCCTGTGTTGCTTCCTGGAGGAGGTGGCCTTGTCCTCTCATGGGGATATCAACCTTGTGGATTATACTTCCAAGAGCCACCCCACACCTCCTTGGGCAGGTGAGGTTGGAACAGAGCAGAACATTGAGGACCCTTCCCTTGAGGCCAGTGGGCTGGAGAATCCCCTTTTCTTCGCCCTGTTTGCTCAGGATTTGCAGAAGTAGCAGTTGGGGAGAGACTGCGCAGAGTGCTGGACAGTCTTATTATTTTCTGCAGTAAATTTTTTCCCCAGTACCCAGGGCCTTTTCCATTGATCCATATCTCCACCCCCCTCACCCCCCCCCCGCCCCTTTTTTGGCAAGTTCTCACTAAGTCACCAAGTTTTGCTCAGGCTGGGCTCCAATTTACAATCTTCCTGCCTCAGCCTTCCAGAGTGCTGGGATTATAAGCAGGTGCCACCATGAATAGCATCCGCAGTAATCTTAAGAATAGTGTTTGGGCTTGTGTCTTGGAGATATAACTGAGCCAAGTGGAACAGCCCTTCTCTGCCTGGCACCTAGGCAGAGTTGCAGACCCTGAACACCCACTGATAGATAATCAAGTCAGCACATCTTCAAGCTCAGATTAAATTGGACCAGTCCAAAGCCTGGCCAGAGCAGTTTCATCAGAAAACTGCCTTTGTGGAATAATTTTCCTGCATCTTGTTTGAGATTATGCTTATTCTTATATATTTATATTTTAATGAGACTAAACAAATGCCCTCTGTAAATTAGCTAGGGGCCTCATGTGCACTTTCCACAAACAAATCAGGAAAGAAAGCAGGGCTCAGGGTCTCGAGGGCTGAACCTGCGTCTTCTCTGCTGTTGAAAGAGTGTAGTGTGGGATCCAGTCTTGGTTCTTCTTGGGCTGTCTCCATTTATCTCCAGCAGGATGACACTCAGCTGGAGGCAGGGTGGGGAACCCTCCAGTGTGGGCTCCTGGGTGGTCCAGAGTGCTGGGCTTCCTCTTTCTTGTGCAGGCTGGGGAAGCCTTGGGGCCCCAGGCAGCTGGGCCTGCACTGTCCAATAGGGCAGGCAGAGCAGCATTCCACCCGTCCTGGTCAGCTTACCCCAGGGGCCTCATTAGCTCTCCTTGCTGGAAATACAATGTTTTCCAGTGAGGGAGCAGAAGCCATAGTTTCTGTGTACCTGCTCTGGGCCAGTGTGCCCTGGCATGGTGGGACCCTGCCCTCCAGGGCTTCGGACTTTTGGAAGAGACTTAATAGAAATTCCTAGGGTGATTGCTTTCTGAGAATTCCTACGGAATGCCCAGAGTGTGCAGAGAAGGGATTTAGTGTAGGGTGGGGAGATGGAGAGAGGCCTTCCCTAATCTTGGAAACGTGGAGGCCGCTTAGGAGAAAGAGGCAGGAGCAAAAACAAAAACAAAAACAAAAAAGGCAGGAGGAAGTTCCAGGCAGAGAAAGCAGCCTGGGTGAAGCCTCAGGAATCACCATGTGGAGTTTTACCTTCATCCTGAGGACACCTAGAGGCCATTGAAGGGTTGTCAGTAAGAGAACATGGAGATTTGCACTCAAGACTCCCAGCTGCTGTGGGGTTGGAGGCTGGTACAGCTGGAGTGAGTAGGGTCTGGATAAAAAGAGGAGGGTGTGAGCACAGCTGTGCAGGTGGAATGGCAGCTTTTGGTCATGCCTTGGTCTCAAGGAGCAGCAGATGAGAAGAGGTTTGAAATGAAACATAAGAGCTGTTCTCAGAGCTTGGCTGGAAGTGGGGGTGGGGGTGAGCTAGGGGAGGCATTTTCAGCGAGAGGAGCTCTTTCAGTGGCCATGGAGTAGCTGGGAAGTTAGCAAGTAATAGAGGAAGTAGAGCTGGGATCCCGGGCCTAAGCGTGTTTGTGTGTGTGTGTGTGTGTGTGTGTGTGTGTGTGTGTGCGCGCATGTGTGTGTTTGAGAGAAGCAGGGAAAGAGGCAGACAGACCAATTCAGGAGGAGGGCATCACCTCCCTCATGAGGAAGAGAGAATATGTTCCGGATAGAAGGGCCCTGGGACTCTGGGGCAGGAGAGGCAAGGTGGCCCATCCCTGTGTTCATTGTGGAGTAGCAGAGTCTGTCCATCTGCTGAGGAGTCAGTGTGGTGAGGGGTGGAAAGGGGTGAGGACGTTGAGGGCAGACCTCCTGTATGGCTGAGGTACCATGGAGGCCAGGTGAGGCACGTGACCAGGAACTTGTAGTCATCTGCCTGCCATCCCTGAAGCAGGCACAGACTAGGCCAGGGTGGACCTTGGGATGGGTGCAGGGCTGGGGAGTGTAAAGTGTTGACAAGAGTCATGGCTAGAGGATGGGCTAGAGTTCAGCCTAATAGAAAGGAGAGAGGGGACAGAGAAGCAGAGATGGGCAGCTTGGGCCTGGTTCCACCCATGTCGTCACCCTGCTTCCCATGGAAGGTAGCAGTGGGGAATGAGGCACAGTGGTCACTAGTTTATCCTGTGAATGGATTTAGACCTCGGGAGCCTGAACTGCTTCTTTGAGTCCCTCCAGGATCTCTGGACACTCCCTCTCCAGGGAACAGGAATAAGCATTCTGTCAGTGCCCTGCCCTGGAATCACAGTCGTCCTCCTCCTCATGATGAACAGCTCCCAGTCAGGCCTCAGGATCTGCCTCGTCAAGAAAGGAAAGAGGTTCATTTGTAAAAAGTCTTTCTGGGCTTCTAGGTTTGTTTTTTCTACCTTACCCAGAAGGTTTTATAGTCTTCAGAAGGTGGCAGCAGTCTGCAAGGTGCCTTCCTCATTTTGCAGTGACAAATGGCTGGCTGTCCCAGCTGTGTGGCGTCATGGAGACAGTGTGAGTCAGTGCCTGCTTCCATCAAGTCCCCAGGGGCTGGCTGTCTCTGATGGAGGCAGGGAAGCACCCCGAGTCCGTACCCCACAGAGGCCCTTGCCTTGCCCGCTGGCTTTGCTGCCTTGGGTTCTCTGTGCTGGGTGGTCTCCATTGAGGCAGCTTGTGGGCTCTCTACTAAGGAAGATGCACAGGAGATGGATGAGGGAGTCCTCTAGACAGAGGGCCAGGTCCCAAGGCCAAGGCCAGACACTCTGGCCTTGCTGATCTTTAGGTGCTTGAGTGTGAGTGGGAAAGATGGCCACAGAGGAGCTCGGTGAAGTTAGGTCACCATTACCAGAGGAGTGGAGCTGGCCATTGGGGGATGCACTAAGAACCCTTGGCCCATTTGCCAGGTCTCAGTGTTACAGGCCTCCTCACTGGGACCGTCCCCGGATGAGCTTGGGTCCTCCTGTCATCTCTTCCCACAGCATCTGGACTCTTCCCTCATGGCAGCCCTCCTCCCACTGGGAAATTATCTTTCCTTGCAGGCTTTCTCTCTCTCCTGAGCCTCTGAGCTTGGTGAAGAAAGGACATTCCTTCCTCACCAGTGCCAGGAACATCAAATTGACACTTCCTTAATAACAAGGCAGAATGAATGAATAGATATTTGCCATGATGGTAGCACCTCATTAAAATTTTAAAAGTGTTATCAAAGCAATATGTGCACTGCATAGAAAACTCCATAGTACAAAACCAGTGTAAGGAAGATTAAAATCAAACCACCGACCCTGCTCACACTTCTCTGGCCCCACCCTGCTTTCAATGGTGTGCTCATTTCTTGTTTCCTTGATTCCCTTTTCCATCTTGTCATGCATGTGATCCTCCGTTATATCCTCCATGAACTCTGCTCACTTTGCTTTCCCACTGGGTAAGCTGAGGCCGCAGAGGGTCCCTGCCCTTGACTCCTGCCTTCATTTCCAGGCTTTTGTCAGTGTTTCCTTGTCAGGATTCTTAACATTTCCATTGTGTTTATATGATCAGTAAATCTTAACTTCTTTGTAGGAGGAGCTAACTTTAAAGGGTATGAAAAAGCCTTAGAACGTGTTTCATTTGTTGTCAGGATGACAGCTCCTTCTCTATGAGTCCAAAGTCACCATCCCAGGACCTTGAGAAGAGGCTCCTAGGAGCATCATGAGTATATAGATTTTTTTTTGTCTTTGTTAAATGTTTATTTTTTTTAATTTAAAATTTTTATTAGTTATGTATTGGCAGTGTGTATGACTATATTCACTATGGGGAGTTGGTATATGTATATAACACATCATAATTTTGTTTTACTTCTCCCCTCACCTTTTTTTCCCTTAGATAATCCTCAGTTGTAGAGGAATCATATCTGTATTTTAGTTTGTTTCAGTTTGTAGCATAGTTTTCTTTTTCAATTAAAAACTCTTTTATTGTAACAAGAGTAACACATGTACATTGTTGAAAGTTAGAAAATATAACTGAGCCTGGGAAAGGTGCTGAGGAGGAAAGGGTGGAGAAAGGATGGTTGATAGGTGCAGGGATACAATTGGATAGGAAGAATCACTTTTAATGTACCATAGCACAGTGGGATAACTATGGTAGACAACAATTAATTGTGTATTTCAAAAATAGCTGGGAAGATTTTAAATGTTCCCAACACCCCTCTGACCATTACACATTGTACACATATATTGAAATGGCACAGTATACCTCATAAATACATGTAATTATTATGTGTTGATTATAAATGTATTGGAAAGAAAGTTAGAAAGTATTCATAAGCAAGAATTTCCCCAGTTGTGCTTACCAGGTGCAGTGTGGCTCCCATATCTTACCTGGTTGTTAGGATTATTGTACCCATAATGCTAACTTACTGAAGAGGCTGGGCTGGTTGCACTGCAGAATGTTCTACTTTCTGGACTTCTGTAGCAATTCCCTTTGTGGTGGTGGTTAGCTTGTTCCTCTATCCTCACATTACTTACAAACTGAAAATTAGATCTAAAGTCTTGCATGTTTTAAAATACATGATAGCATACATCCTAGGTCATGTATATTTCTAATTACAGTTTGTTAGGACACAAACAGTATTTGGTTGACCTACCACCATTGATGCTAGATTGACTGCTGGGTTACATTCCCTTCTTTGAACTGGAAAATAGCCTGCATGATGTTATTTTGGTACCAGATGAAATCAGGATAGCTTCCACACATGTTTTATGTCTTTCCTGGAGTTATATTTGCCTTTTTTTTCTCTTGTTGAGAGAAGAAAAATTTACCTTCATCATATCCCTAAGAGTTTTAACTGTTCTTTTGATTTTATATGTGGAGATGAATCCATTCCATTCTTCCTGTGGATGCTCTCAGAACCACAAACTTTGAGATCTAATTTCTACTAATTGCCTTCTAGAGTTGGTATCGAGTGTATCCTGGGCTTTCTTTCAATTATTCTACTTTGGGGTCAACTCCACCTCCTAAAAATATCCCATTGTATCATTTTATTTTCTGTATTGGTTTGTTTTCTGTCTCTTTTTTTCCTTTTCTCATATATTTTCCCCCATTTCTGAGATTTTTAATGTATAAAAAGGACTATTTTCCTTTTATATTTGCTTAATAGTTTGGGAATAGAGATCTATGTTTTTGTGAAATGCAAGGAAGAGGAAGTCAGTGATACAATTTGGCTAAGTCTCAGTTTTCCCCTCTGTGAAATGGGGTGATGATACCTGTGCCAGCTTGGGCTCCCTAGATGACTGGGTTTCCAAGCAAGTGGGTGGGATGTGTATGAGTGAGTGCTGTTGGGCTCACAATGTGGGTGGAATCCAGGTGCAGACTTGGGCTGTGAAGCAGTCACAAGATGCCTCAGTTGATCCTGAAGGAGCTTTGGAGCTAGAGTGACGTAGCAGAGAGGCCCCCAGTTGAATCAAGGGAGCTGGGTCTTTTTTCCCTCCTTCAGGTCGAGGAGACCTGACAGAACTGGCTGGCGGCCAGCACTCCCAGCAGCTGGGGACGAGTGCTTTGATCTTGCAGGAATTGAGTCCCGGCAGTGCAGCCAGTATCCCCGGCCACTCACAGGACCTGTGTGGAGCAGGCCCCAGGAAGTGGCAACTTAAAAGAGGGAGGTTGTGTTTGTTTCCTGAGACTTGTTTAGCTTTGTAGACCTGATATAAATATTTGAAAATACAGTCAGCTCTCCATATCCTTGGATTCCATATCTATAGATCCAACCAGCCATGATGGGGAAAAAGAAAAAGACTACAGAAAGCAGAAACCAAGACTTAAACATGTCATGTGCTGACCACCAAGCCCATGTGAATGAAGTGCTGTGTAGCACACCCTGCTGTAGCCTCTACGTTTCACAGATTCCCCACCTCTCTCCAGCATTGTTTGAGCACTGCTACCTGCCATGTTGTTCATGGACTTTGTAGTTAGGCCTATGATGGTTCTGTCTGTACTGAACATGCACAGCATCGTTTTTCTTGTCATTATTCCCTGAATAATACAGCAGAATAACTATTTATATCACATATACATTGTATTAGGTATTATAAGTAATTTAGAGATTATTTCATTTATACAGGAGGATATCTGTGTTATATGCAAATGTCTTGCCATTTTATATAAGGGACTTGAGCAGCTGTAGATTTTGGAATCCATGAGGTCCCGCAACCAAAACCCCTCCGACACCCCAGGGCCTTTGCACTGAGCTACATACTTGGCCCTTTTTAAAGTTTTTATTTTGAGACAGGATCTCACTAAGTTGTCCAGGTCAGACTCAAACTTGTATTCCTCCAGCCTTAGGCCTCCAGATTGCCTTGATTGCTGGTGAGTGACACCACACCTGACAGATAGTAGTGTGTTGTGATGAGAATCAAGGCAGCCTACCTGAAGATGCCAGTGGATCCATCTGGCTTCATAGTGGTCATGCGGATGAGGCAGTATCTCCAGGCTTTGTACTTTATTTCACTGCCCTTGTTGCTTAAAAGTGCAACTCTTACTTCTCACAGCAGCCCTATGGGGCAAACAATGTTATTATTTCCACGTTATAGATGAGTAAACTGAGGCACAGAATAAGGCTCTCAGCCCACAACTGGGAAAGGGTGGAGTTGGGGTTGGAGCTCAAGATCTGTCTCTGGGCCAGTGCCTTCAGTGACTTATGTGCTTATGGACCTGGCATTAGTTATTTGAAATGGGTAGAGGCATAAGCAAGTGTTTATATGAGTTTTACCTGGGGATGAGACTGAGTGCAGGGACCAGAAACCTAACCAGGGTTGAACATGCTACCACGAGTTTGTTATGGGGGTCCAAGGAACCTCCTGGAGTCAAGTTGCAGAAGGCACATCTGAGGCCCCTGGTTTTGCACACACCCACTCTGTCCTTCATCGCTGCCTCGTGCTCTTTGTGTCTAGCCCCGTCTTTGGTTTCTGTCTGCTGTTTCCACATCTGTTCCTGCACACATAGGCCAGAAATGGCTGTAGCCTGCACTGCTGCCTGTCACTGTCCACCCAGCCCTATTGCAGGCAGGGACCTGAGACACCTCATATCCCTGGGAAGGAACTGAGAGAGTTCTCCGAAGCCAACTGGGCAGAGCCCTTGGAGGCAGCATCCTTAAGATTAAGGTCCAAATCCTTTGTCATGTAGTTTATCCCCCTCCTACAGATGAGGAAACTGAGGCTCTGGGAGGTAGAGTGTGCCTAGCTGTGGAGGCTGGGCCTCTTCCACCACCCACTGTGGCTTTCAGCTCTTGTCACTGAAAGCAGCCTGCTTGCCCTTAGCTGGTGTGGGGCAGAAAGAACACCTGCTCCCCTCACCGCCTGGGCATTTCTTGAGTGATGACCACTCAGGGCAGTGCATGACTCCTAAGGCTTGGGGCCTGGATTCCAGACCATCAGGTTGTGCTGGGTCTCCTTGGAGGGTTCCAACCCCTGCTAGAGGTCACTAACTTGCCACTTTGTTTTTCTTTCCTGAAGCCGGGTGTTCAAGACAGACATGGAGCTGGAGGTTTTGCGCTACACCAATCGTATCTCCAGTGAGGCCCACAGGGAGGTGAGTTGTTACTGGCTGTGGCTGAGCAGTAGCATCTGCATGTGGGGCAGGAGAACTGCATGGGAAGGGCGGGGGATTTAGCTCAGTGGTTCTGCCACCTGCCCCACAAGCACAAGGACCCAAGTTTGATCCCCGGTACAAAAAAAAAAAGAGAGAACTGCATGGGGATGAATGGGCAAGTCTGGACCATGGGGGAGGGAGGACCATGAGGGAGGCAGAAAGTTTCTCACTTGACACTTTTTCCTAGTGGGCGCAGGGCAGGGACAGGAGAGGCTTTGCCCCAGCTGTTGAGCTTAGGGCACCCACCTTCATGAAAGTAGTGGACATTAATCCTGAAGGACTTTGCCTTCAGAAGGTCTCGAGTTCCAGGAGGGTAGGGCTCTCCTTCCTGTTAACCTGGCAGTTTCCAGTTCATTTTAAAGCATCTTTGTCCTTAACTAATCCCAGCACACTTAATTACCATCATGTGTTGTCTGAGTACATCTTCTCATGGTTGCTTCCAAATCTCCCACTTTACAGAGGAATGAGACCAAATAAAGTTTATATTTTTAATGCCAGTGGGGTGCCTGGGATAGCTCAGTTCCTGAGGTAGCCCAGTGTCTGCTCAGGGACCTTCAAGGCTCTGTGTTAGGAAATGGACAAAGGTGATTGATGGCTGTATAATCTCTTCTATGAGTTAATTTTCTCTTTGATAAAAGTCAGGCAAAGGAGACCTTTCAGAAATAGTCCTGACCACTTTCTTAGCTTTGGTTGTTTACCAGGCACATCTTGGTCAAATCTTTGCTGTGCTCAGCCTGCCTACTGCTTTCAAGCTGTAGCTCAGAGCTTGGCGTTTATTGGTTTCCAAATGGAAGTGCTCCATAGTGGTTTAAATAAACACTGTGGATTTGAGGGCATTTAAAAGTTCCAATTTGTCACATTTCTTCACCACTGTGTGCACATATCATTCCCCCTCCTTTTTTTCTTTAAGTGCTTCGTTTGCTGAAGTGCTATACATTATGTATAAGGCTGTGTTACTTACCTGCTTAATACAAATGTCTTTGCTTAATATCCATCCTCCAGGTAATGAAGGCTGTAAAAGTGGGAATGAAAGAATATGAGATGGAAAGGTAAGCTGTGTCTCTCTGGGTAAAGATTAAAATGTGAAAAACAGTAATTTATGTTCCCTAAGCAGGTAACAGATGAGACTCCGCAGTGCTGCATACAGATTGAGTAGGGATTAGGGGCCAGCTTTGGGGTCCTGGGCAGAGATTATTTTTCTTCTGGCCATGGCCACCTCCCTGGCTCTTGGCAGAGTGTTTGATGGTAATGGTCATTGATTACTTTTCTGGGTGGTTTAGTGCCCCATCTTTCCACTCTTGAACTTTGTTTCTGCAATTTGCAGGAAACTTTACCAAATAGCTGCTATTGTGAGCCTGAAAGCCACTAGTAAAACAGCTTGCCGTTTTTATGTATAAACACCTCCATTATGTCTACTGCGCTTGGAGGACTGGATGGAGGGCTGGTTAAGTGGATCATAAAGAGCTCTGGAGAGCTCCATTGGCCTTCGGCTCCAGTTAGGCCTACAGTGACCCAGTGCACCCAGGGGTGCTGGCTGGGGCTGCCCTGCCCTGGTGGGAATGGCCACCAGCTCAGCCTGCTCCAGGACCCAGGAGTCATCGGACTTCTACCCATGGCTCAGAGAGCCCTTGAGTCAGACCTACACTGCCCTAGGCACCCTCTTCCTCCATTTCCTGGATCTCTCACCAGTGACCACACCACCCAGAAGCTTTGGGGAGGGGACACTAAAGAGCTGCTATTCCACCTCCTGCCTGGCTCTGCAAGAGCTTGATTGCCACCACCTCCTCCCCACCTTGCAGGGCTCAAGTGTACCCGAGGTGCCCTCAGCTCTGTGTACAGCTGGCTGTGGGGGATGCTGGTTCTCATTGCTCTCTTTTATGGTTCTGATGTGATTTTCCCCAAGGGTTCATGTGTTGGGAGCTTGGTCCACAGCGTAGTGATGTGAGAGGTGGTGGGACCTTTAAGAGGTGGGGGTTAGTGGGGGCTCAGTCTTTGGGTCTTTGGGGGTCCTGCTGTCAGGATTAAGGTTGATCTTGTAAGTCCTGAGTTAGTTTTGAGAGAGGGTTGTGATAAAAACAGCAAGCCTAGCCCTACCCAGCTCTCCAGGATTCTGTCTGATAGTGTGGTCTCTTGTTCTTCTGCCTTGATGCTATCCACTGTTAGGCCCTCTCCAGAGACCCATCCAATGGGCTGCCTAACTGAATTTTCAGCCTCCAAAACTGAGCTAAACAAACTTGTTTTCTTTATAAAGTAGACTACCTTGGGTATTTTGTTACAGTAACAAAGAACAAACTCATACACCTGCCCAGCCCTTCTGACCTCCCTCCTGCATCAGTGTGGGGATGAAGGCCTATGTGTATGTGGGGTCAGCAGCATGGACATTGGCGTCCACATGGCTCTGGCTTGGGGATGGGGGTCTTTTTTCAGAGTCTTACCCTAAAAGGAGTTCTGAGCAATGAGCCTCCACCTTTCTCCCTTCATACCCCAGAAGTATGAGGTTAAAGTGACCTTGCCCTGCTACTGTGGCATCCTGGAGGGGACATGTAACAAATGTCCTCAGAGTCCTACCTGTGTCAGGCCAGGGCAGACACAGAAGGGCCTGTGGCAAAAAAAGCCCCAGTTTTTGCCTCCACCAGGTCTGCTGCAGAGGGGTCTGTGTGGTCTGGAACTCCCAGGGTCTCAGCCCCCTTGAGGAGATGGCAAGAGTATTGTGGGGCCACCCCAGCGCCTCAGATTGGCACTGCCCCAGAAACCTGTTCTCAGCTGAGTTGACTCATAGTGACCCATTGCCGATGCCACAAATAAAAGTAACCAAGAGATTGGAACAAGAATAGCTTGTCACAGCCATCTGCTGCATGCTGGCAGCCTCATGCCCTGAGCTGCAGGGGTTCCGGCTCTGGAGTGGCTCCTGAGCTGCCTCCCTCCATAGTGTCCCCAAGCCCAACCCTGCTACAGTCTGTGGGCAGGGCCATGTGGGCTGTGGGTCTGGGGCCTGGCCAATCGCTCCCCCATACCCTGTCCAAGAAATGGAGGTCTTTTTTATTCCTTCTACAGGGAAATTTCAGAAGTAGAATAGGATCAATTTATTTGTTTTGTTTTGTTTTTTAATTTGTTTAGCTTTGCTTTGCTGGAGTGTTTTAAAGCTGAATCTCAGACATCATTATGTCATTTTACTTATAAATACTTCAGAAGGTGTCTCAATTGATGAGGGTGTTTTTCCCTTGGTATAATCACCCTGCCATTATCACATCTAACCAAATTAACAATACAGTTGACTCTCATATCTGTGTGTTCTGTATCACATATTCAACCAAGCAAGTGTTGGAAATATTTGTAGAAAAACAATTACACCTGTCTGAACATGTACAGGCTTTGTTTCTTGTCATCACTCTCTAAAGCATACAGTATAACAGCTATTTACTTCGTACGAGGTATTGTAAGTAACTAAGGGATGATTTGAAGTATGTGGGAGGATGCAAATAGTTTATTGGCAAATAATGTGCTATTTTATACAAGGGAGTTCAGCATCCAAGGATTTTGGTCTCTGCAGGAGGTCCTGAAACTAATTCCCCTTTGAACTGAGGGATGACTGTAATTCCTTTATATCACCAATATTTTTAGTCTGTATTGGCCAAAAACTATCCTTTAGGAGTAGGATTGTTCAAGCTAGGATTCAAACAAGAGGAGAGATGGGTTTTGTGTGTGTGTGTGTGTGGAGGGGTGGTACCAGGGATTGAACTTGGGACCTTGCGCTTGTGACGCAGGTGGCGGAACCACTGAGCTAAATCCCCGGCCTTCTACATGTTGCACGTGGCTGTTGTTGGAAAGGGAGTCCTTGTTGCACTGAACTCTGGGGAGAGCTTCCCTTTGTCCTCCCACAGCTCCTTTCCCTGCGCCCCCAGGTTGGCCTCCCTGGCAGCTGCCTTTTCTGTGGACCAGTGGCCTGAAGCTGGAGACTGCAGCCAGGAGAGCACCTGGGAGGCCTGAAGATGTGAGCGGCTGTCCCAGAGGTGCTGGGCGGGTGGATTCAGTGTGATGGGCCAGCCGTGCTCATGCTTGTGCCCTGCTGTATGCCATTGCCCATCTGCAGGGGAACCAGTGCCTGTCTGTGGGCCTCAGCTGGCTGGTAGCCATCAGATCCTTGTGTCCCTAGGAGGTTAGAGCTCAGAGAGGGGTGGGGTGGGAAGGTGGGACCTATTTTACCAGGGTAAAATAGAGGCAGAGATGTGAGACCTAGAGATGGAGGAGCCTGTGCCTGAAGGACAGGTGGAGCAGAGTGCCACCCCCACAGGTGATGGGAAGATGGTTGTTCATGAACATCGTCATGTCTTGGGGTGTCCCTGGCCTGACCAAGGAGGGGATACCTCTGCTCGGACCTCGGGCGCATTGCAGCCTGAGGTAGGCTGACTCTCTGCCTTGAGCTCTCTCACCCTGGACACACCTCCCTGTCACTGCTGCGTCACTCTGTGGTGTACTCTGCATCTGTGTCCACGAGAGCCTAGAATCTTCTCAGGGGCCACACGTCATCCATCTGGCCAGTGACTAACCCACAGCTGGTAGGTTCCATGAATGGACGGAAGGGAGAAGAAAGGGTCTTGAACTATTTTTTTCTGCCCCCCCTGGGGATTTCAGAATTGTTCTCTGAACTGATTGGGAATAAAAGTCTTCTAAAGCGTGTGGTATTGGCTGCCCAGGGAGCATAGCCCTTTAACACAGGCTGGCCTGCTGCCTGGGAAGGTCAGAACGGCCAGACTGCTGTGCAGACCATGGGCTCACAGGTTAAAAGGAAGCAAGCTGCTCTTTTGTGTGTGTTGGTGGCACTCTGCACACGTGGCACTTGTCCCTGAGACCTGTTGGACCTTCTCTGGGGAATGTCCAGCTCTAGCCTCATAGAGGGACCAGGCAAGAAGGGCCAGGAGCCTTGCAAGTCAGAGTGGGGCACAGGGACACCGCCAAGACCCTGTGCTCAGATTCAGAGATGTTGGCCAGGAGACCTGTTTCTAAGCCTAGCCTTTTATTATTATTATTGATTATCAAAGATTTGTTATATAATCTCGAGAGCGTGTTAAAAGAATAAGCTAGCTGATGACATTTATGAAGACACCTCCTGCTCCATGCTGTGCCTGTGAGCAAGGTTTGAGAGGAAATGAAAATCATTTTCTAAAATTGAGGTGTAGTAAATTGTGTTAAACCAATAAGACATTAATGTTTGGGTAAATCGGGCTCTAACAGCATCTGACTGCAGGCCCAATCAGGCAGTTCGTTTTACCGCCTCATATTATTTAATGTTAGTGGCGTAACCGGCTTGTAGCTGGCTGGCATGGGGCTGGCAGCTGAATCAATTACCTGCAAACACTAATTTAGAGCATGCTCAATTGGCTGTGTAAGCAGGCCCTAGTTCACGTTTGCCACAAGGAGATTAATAACTTGATGTGTTTGACAGCCTGGGACCTTAATTGAAATTATGCTCTCTCTCTCCAAGCTGTGAAGGAGGCACTCTGGGCCCTTTCCTAGTGGCTTGGATTGGGGTGGAGAGTCATGCAAGCCGTTGGAAAGACTGAAGGTCTGTGAGGTGTGGTAGGGTCATTGTGGCCTCATCTTCCTCCCCTGGCAAACATGTGACCCTGTCTCAGTCCTGAGACAAGGCCTGGGTTTTTTATGGACTCTCTGTCACAGCAACAGCCCATAATAGTAGCTTCCTGTTTCCTTTCAGTCCTTTGTTAATGAAGAACTTTTCCAGCTGTGCTGCTTTTTTTTTTTATTAAAGGTCTTTCTGCGTTTTCCTGCCCTTTGGGCAGATGGAGTGAGTCACAATTCTGTGTCTTCAGTATCCGTGTTGAGTCTAAATGGGAGGGGGGCGGGTAGGGACAGGCGCACACACCACATATACCACACCACACACACCACACATACACAGCATATATCCACCACACACACACAACATACCCTCATCACACATACACTCTATTCCCACTACACTCCGTACTACGTACACACACCACCCCTTGCACACCCATATGCCTGCCACACACACGCTACACACACCATACTGCCCGCACACCAGCACACAAACACCACACCATATCCCTGTACATACTACACCCGCCACACTTCCCATACCACACACATCTACAAACACCAAGTACCGCACACTCACCATACACACCACACACGCAGAGTATGCCACATATACCCATGCGCATGCTGTGCCCTCACATCTTTGTACACACGCACACCACACGCACCCCTAGAAAACCACCGTCCAGCCCCACACATGGGTTTTCCATCCAAGCCAGGAAATAGTCTCAGGTGGCTGATGTGGTTCACGCAGGGCAGGTTGCAAAACCCTTGTCATGCTCTCTGGTCTGGAACCAGTTTCTTTCTTTCTTTTCTTTTTTAGAACCAGAGACTGTAGCTCCAGTAAGGAGTCAGAGGTAGAGTCTGTAGACAAGCACACAGCACTTGCTGCACTCCCTGCAGGGGCAGCGCTGCAGGACACAGGCAGGCCCAGCAGATGGGTCCTGTGGACCCTGAGCGCCCCTCCCCCAGCAGGCTCCCCCCGCACCCCGGAGCCAGGCACTGGCCCCTCCGTCGTGTCTCCTGCTCCCTGGAGACCATGAGCCTGCCCAGATCAGTGCCTTCCTCTTGTCTGTCCTTTCCTCTTGGCATACTGCTGTCATCTCTGAGGAGCCATCTCTTCGTGCTCACACTGCCCTGCTCTGTTCAGTCCTCCTGCTAGGCACATGATCAGACCTGGCCCTGTGTGTCTCTAGCCATAGCCAGGACATCCACGTTTTGGTGGTGGCGGTGGATGTCACCAGGAGGTTTCTGTTCTCTTTCCAGGAGGTTCTGGAGATGCACAGTTTCTGAATTTCTGGATGGCTGGGCACAGTCTGGTCTAATCTGGTTTCATTAAGACTGGGTATCAGTGGACCATCCTCAGTTTTCCCACCCCCATAAAAATTGCTGGACTTTTGATGGGCCCTGGGGGAGAATAAATGTACTGTAAGAATAGATGTACTGGGTCATTCTCCATGAGTCTTGTCACAGTCCCTGGCCAGGGCTCTGCACCATCCATGGCACGTGCAGGATCTCTCCATGGGCCAACTTGAGGGGTGAGAACATGACATAGCTGATTCGAAAAAGATAGCCCACTGAGACTCTACATGTGGGTGTAGAAAAATCTTCTCTTCACCTTGATGGCTTGATACGGGGTTCCTGCCAGCATTTCCTTGGCAGCCCACCACAAGAGGGCACAGGAAACCCCTTTCAGTTTGACATCCAGAAAGGCAGCCTCTTGAGTCTTGTACCCTGGCTGCCCATACCACTGGGCATTTGACCCTTTCCAAGAGCCCTGGCTATCGTGGGTGGAGAAGTCCTCAGAGCTCAGGCAGGCTTTATTCCATGCTGGCAGAGCAGGTCCCACACATCCATCCACTGTGCTCTGGCATCAGGATCTAATTATAAAGTTCCACATATCACTCTAGTGGTTTTGTCTATTTATAGGATGCTGGGAAATATTCTGGAAAACCAACTAGGGATGCCCAGGGGCAGTCATGGTGGTAATAAGTCAAGATGGCTACCATTATGTCAAGCTAAATCCCTATGTAAGAAGAATATATTCTGCCTAACTGATAAATGGACATATTTAAGGTGCAAACTAGCCTGGGGTCCAGCTAAAAAGGTAGACAAAGAACCAGAGAGAAGGCTGTCTGCAAATGGGTAGCCTGGTTAATACAGGCCCAATTATGGCTTTGGGGGCAAAGCCAACTGAAGTAGACATTGTCTTTTCAATACTGGAAGAGTTGCCCCTTGAGAACCAAATTAAACAACAGTGTGCCAGCAAGCACCTTTATAGATTTTCCTCTAGTACTTCATCACTAACCAGGTTCTGTTGATTTTAGATAAATATTTATCATGATTTTAAGGAAGTAGTGTTTTCTTCCTGCCTTGCTAGAGATTTTATCGGGAAAAGATGTTTAGTTTTATCAGCTGCCTTTTTAGCACCTCCCTTGGCTTTGTGTGTGTGTAGCAATTAATATACTTTTTATTTGAGAACAATTTTGGATCACAGAAAAGTTAAAGGAATGTAAGAGTTACACATATCCTCCATCCATCTTTCCCCGTTGTTAATATTATTATGGAACTCATGAACAGCCTTGGTACATTGTTACCTAACACATACTTATTCCAGTTTCCTTAGCTTTTACCCAGTGTCCTTTTTCTGTTCCAGAATCCCATCCAGGAGACCATAATAAATCTAGTTGTTGTGCCACCTTGGGCTTCTTTGGGCTGTGAGTTTCTCAGACTTTCCTTTGATAACTTTGATGTTTTTGAGGAGTCTTGCTTGGGTAGTTTGAAGTATATTTTTTGATTTCAGTTTTTCTCATGGTTAGGCTGGAGCTTTGGGTGATTAGGAAAAAGATCACAGAGGTAGAGTACTACCGCCATCACAGCATATCAAGGCCATGTTCTGTCAGCATAACGTGTCTCTGTTGATGTTGACCTTGACCACCTGGCTGAAGTAGCGTTTATCTGGTTTCTCCACTGTTGTAACTGTTCCCTCCTTTCACTCATACTGTACTTTCTGGAAGGAAGTCACTGTGCATGCCCTACATGTCAGAAGTGGGGAATTATGTTCCTTGCCTTTGAGGGGAGTATCTACATATGTTGTTTATAATTCTTTTATACAGAAGATGTTTCTTCTTAACCATTTTTATCAGTTCAACTTTTTTTACTTATACCTATACAAATTCATGGATATTTATTTTATGCTTTGGGTTACAGTCCAATCTTGTGCTACTTATTTTGTTGCCCAAATCATTCTAACTTTGAGCATTTCATTTGGCTCCCATGTCCCTTTAATATACCCCCATCATTTTGCTTCCTGAGCACTTCCCTCCTTTCTGGCACTGCAAAGTACTCCCAGGTTCACCTTGCATTTTCCATACTCAAACCCTAGAGGCAGCCATTTCTTCGAGGAGCCTTGGTTCCTATTATTGGAGAATCACCCCAGGATTGGGCCCAGGTGTACCTTAGGTGAATTTGATGACTAGACTTCCTGCTGTAGAGCCAGTGTGGTATTCTGGCACACACTGTACATTGTCATGGTAGGCTACCATGTCAATAAGCTGAAATAGGAAACAGTGTTTTATAGTGGTTAGAATGTCCTGGCTTTGAGTCCCAGCTCTGCCACTTACCAGCTATGTGACCTTGGGAAAATTGATGACACTGTATCTCAGTTTCCTCATCTTGGAAGAAGAACACTAAACACGTCGTACATGGTTTGGAGGATCTCATGAATTGATATGTATGTATGAGGTGTGATCAAAAAAGATACTATATGTATTTTTAAATTATCAAATCTTTAAATTCTTTTAAAGTATTTATCAAATTTCTAAATCTGTTACAGTAAAAGGCACATTGCCATTAATCCCCATCAAACTACGTCCTCTTACTTTGAGCACATTTACCTATCCTTCTTGCCACTTTCTGAAGCAGTTCTGGAAGTCCTTTTTTAATGAGTGTCTTTAATTGCACTGTTTTGGCTTCCTCGGTGATCTGAATTGGTTAAAAACATTTAACTTTTATGGTCATTTTGACTTTGGAGAAGAGCCACAAGTCGCATAGTACTAGATCCAGTAAATAAGGTGGATGATGACAGACTGTAATATGTTCACGAGCCGGCCTTTCCATCGGATGGCACTCAGCAGCAGCATTCATTTGTTATCATTCCTCATAAAGACACTCACAAAAGAAGACTCCCAGAACTGCTTCAAGAAGTGGCAAGAATGATGGGCTAAGTGTGTTTGAAGCAATAGGGAGTATTTTGAGGGGGATTAATGGCAATGTCTTTTTTTTTTTTTTTTCTGGTACCGGGGATCAAACTCAGGACCTTGCACCTGCAGTGCAGTCGCGGCACCACTGAACTAAATCCCTGGCCCCTGCGATGTGTCTTTTAGTGTAATAAATTTTTTTTTTAATTTAAACATTTACCTTATGCTTCTGTCACCCCATGTATTTTACACAAAAATGGATAGAATAGGTTTGACATTTACTGAGCATCATAATGATGGTGTTTTCTTGGTGTTTTTTCCTAGCATTTTATACAAGCTCAAAATATGAGACTGAGTTATAAATGTCTTTTTAAAAAAACTCTCTTACCTGTATCTTGAGAACACCTTTTTTACAATCATGTTTTTGGAAGCTCCCCACATTTTTCTGTTTCTAATGTAGAAAGAATAGGCCCTGGCTGTTCCTTGACAATATAAAGAACTTCTTTGATACTATCAGAACCTTTTGTTTCCTGAGGAAAATCTCTTTGATCACTTCTCAGGTTTTCGTTTTCAGTTGTTTTATTCAGACTTTATCATTCTTGGAATTAATACAATATAGATTCCAAGAAATTTTTGTTTCACAAAGGATTTTAAGTTACAAATTTTATTCTTTTAAGTTTTAAAAATATCTTCTCTGTATCCCTAATTGTACTTCCTTTCTTACTCCAATTAAGTATTCATATTCTTTCTCTACTGATTAACATTGCAAAAATTGTATCTATTTTATTGATCTTTTCATAAAATCTGTTCTTAAATTTATTTTTCAACTCTACTGTTTGTCTAGCTCATTGATTTCCAGTTTTATTATTAACTCCTTTCTCCTCCCTTCCTAAAGCTTGTTTTGAATATCCATCTTTTAACTTGTTTAGATGAGTCATTTTTTGGTTTCTGGGAATAAATAGATTTTGGCTAAATTGTTTTTGATCACAGCCTTGGCTATATCCTCAAAGTTTTGATTTGTTATTTTGACCAGTCAATGAACTAATTCATTTCTAGATTGATGTGGTTGGAATTTTCTTGGTTAACTTTTGTTATTAATGATTTCATCATCATTTGTAGTTAGAAAATGTGACTTGTGTAAATTTTTTTGGTTTTTAAAATTTTTGTGGTCTAAAAAAACTTTTGTGAATATTTTATGGAATACTGGAAAGTTTAATTTTTATTTTTAGAGTTTATACTTTGATGTACATTAATCAAGTCTATTATCTTTTTGCTATTTTCTTCTCCCTCCTTTATTTTTATACATTTGCTCTAGATCAGAAGGCGTGGTTTTGTGAATTCCTTTTCGTGAATCTTAATAGATTTTCTTTTATCCACTTCCATGGTAAGCATCATTTGAGCCTACACATTGGTGATTGTTATGTCTTTATTATTTATATTACCTTTTTGTGTCTTACAAGAAACCTTTTAACCTATTTAATCCATGTCTTGAATCTGAATTTATCTGATTTTGATATTGCTATTAATATTTTGTTACTTTTTTTGGTGTATCTTTGTTCATTCCTTTATTTATTTATTTATTTATGGTACCAGGGATCAAACTCGGGTCCTTGCGCTCGCGCAGCAGGTGGCGAAACCACTGAGCTAAATCCCTGGCTCCTGTTCCTTTATTTTTAAGATTTGTTGTTGGTTGCTTATAAGTTGGAGTTTATTCCAACTTAAATGGACCTTAAATGGAGGGCCTCCCTGTGTTAGGAGTGCTGTTTGCATTTACTATGATAGGACTGGGGATTTAGCTTGGTGGTGCCGCTGCCTGTTCTGCAAGTGCAAGGTCCTGAGTTCGATCCCCGGTACCAAAAAAAAAAAACTAAACAAAACTACACATTTACTATGATAAATATATGTTGGTTCTCTTGTATACAGTTATTTGATACTTTCTGGTTCCTGGGTTTTTGGGTTTTTTTTAACCTTTATGGCTTTAAATTTTTTTCTCTTTTTTTGAAAGTTTATGAAGTTTCCTTCATTCTCTGTCTTATGCATCCCATTTTTATTGTAGAACTGACTTTAAATTAGGATATAATGACCTGTCTTTCTCTGTTGTCTACCTGTTTAAAAAAATTAATATCAATTCATTTCTTTAAAAATTAGAAATTTAGCATGATCTTCTTACCAGTATCTCCTTTTCCCTTCCGCCTTCAAGTTTTTAATCACTTAACTTCTCTTTCTGTCAGTTATTTCCACATTTGCATTGAATCATAATGATTTTAATCACAAATATTTAAATATAACATTGTCTTACTAAAGACCTCTATTTTGTACCATGTTTTCCCTTTCTTTATGTGTTTTTCATTTAAGCTTTGACTCAATACTTTGAGTGTCTTATATGTGAGTGTCTTTTGCTATCTCCTACATAAACAATGGTTTTAATTTAGGGTATTGAAATTTTGTTCCTTAAGGCCAGATGTCTTAGGCAAATCATATTCTTTCTCTTGCTAGGGAACTTTTAAATTTCCTTGCCTGGATGCTTGTGTATGATTCTTCATTCTTGAGAGCAACTGTATTTCCTACGGATCTTGGGCTTGGGCTGTATTTGGGGGTCTGAATTCCACCTGTGTGTCAGCCACTTGGGAGGACCAAGCAGAGGCAGGCTCCTTGAGAATGAGTACAAGCTGGGCCTTCGTTAGCCTCCAAGTTCTTCACTAATTGGTGGCCCAGATGGGTTCAGAGGACCCAAAAGCTCAGGTGGCAAGATTCAGGTCAGGTATATTTGGACTTAGGTTAGTGAAAGGTGGACAAAGAAACAGTCACACTTAACACAGAGACCAGACAAGGTGGGAGGAGGAGGCAGCTTGCTGGCGAGGCCATTTATGGGACAAGCTTGTGGAGTCAGGGATGGGTGGGCTACCAGTAATGCTGGTCTGACTACAGTGGGTAGATCAGTAGCCACTCTTGTGTTTCTTGTCTGTTGTCCCACTGGTCACTCCCCAGGGCAAGCAGTTAGCCCCTTGGGTCATGGTATCTAAGACCTGTGACATAATTGTTTATCATGTCACCCTGGACAGATTCCACTCCCTGCCTCTGTGGCTTCTTCTCAGTTATAGAAGGAAATATGATTGCCCCTGGGATAAGAAACCATGCACAACAGCATGGGCTTGTCCCTGTGAGTCTGCATGATAATCCAGGGTCCATGTCTTTAACCTGAGCAGTGATACTTGTCTTCACCTCAGGGCCTTCTTTTAATTCCTCTTATCACACACTGTAGCTTACGGATGGTGCTGGGGCTGTTGTCTTTTCTGACGTAATTCCCACTTCTGCACTTATTTCTTGTAACCTCACACCTCTTCTACTTTGCACTAATTGCATGCACTTGTAACTTGACTCCTTCTCTGTCACAATTATGCCTCTGCTCCCTAGATGTGCTGTCCTCTGAGGATTCCAAGAAACACGGGCCGAGGCTCTAAGTTCCTTCCTTTTCCTGCAGTAACACTTGCCCTTGCTCCTTTTGCACACTGACCAAGAGCTGTCTAATGGTCCTCAGGACCCCTTTTGAAAGTGCTCAGGTGCAGAAGAAAGGGGGAAAAGGCCTGGCAGGTGCACTGTGCAAGGTGAGCCTTTGAGGAGCTGAGGATTGGAGTGAGCTATACTGGGTGGTCCACTAGGAGGCATCTCTCCACAGTGGGCTGGGTGCCTGGAGTTGGCTTTGGCCTAGTCCTCATTAATTGGCTGCCTTCTCTCTGGGGCCCCTGAGGGCTGGACTTGAGCCTCTGTGTACCTCCCAAGGCCTTTCTGTCTGCTCAAGGCCTTGATGGGGGGAAATTCCAGGAAGAATTTTCTAGCAAGACAAAGACCAGAGTTTGTAAACTGCCAGCTTCTAGGCTCAACCCAGTGCACAGGAGCTTTATTTTGGCCCACACAATGGGGAGGTTTCATTGTTGTTTTGATTAATTTGAGTCAATGATTTAAAATCAGGAGATCTTCTCGGCCTTTTCTAGAAAATCTGCATAGCTTGTAACTGTAGGCTGGAATCCCACAGACCAGTGACCTGGTGGTGGCTGAGTAGTCCTTGGGTACACACTGCAGGCCGCATCCCTCCCTGACACCTCCCCCAGCACTGAGGCCCCTTTCATCATGCTCGGGCTGCTGGTTCTTCCCTAGTTGAGAAAGATTTCTTATACTGGTATCTCTATCAAAAGAATAAAAAGAAGAGAATCAAAAGGGTCATGTATTTCAAGAAAAGTGAGAGTGCTCTAGGGAAAGAAGAGACTTTTTCATGTTTTGTGTCAGTTTCTGTTCTGGTCAGTTCTCTTCTGCTAGAGGCCTTGGGCCTTCTGAGCTGGTCCTGCCCCACTCCCATTCCAGGGAGCCTCTTCCTCTTTCCTGACGAGTCTCTGAAGGAGCCCCTAGTGTTGGAGGGGGCTCTGTTCTATTCGTCTGACCATTGGAAAGCATTATGGCCCATCCTGGGGGCATCTAATGAGGAATTATTCCACAGGCAGGGATGTTGGTCTGGCTCCTGGAGCAGGCAGACAGCTGTGATTATGCTGCCCAGATTTGGTGCCGGGTTTTAGAAAATTCTCATCCAGACCTTTTACATGCTGGTGCAAAAAGACATTCCCTGTGGGAGCAATTATTCTGGGCCTGGAGCTTTTTCCTTCCTAGCTCTGAATTCTGTGGATGTCACGCAGGGTTTAACCCAAGAACTTTGAAAGGTGTTTCCATCTCTGTGAGCAGGCACATGTGCTCTTGAAGCCTAGAGGTAATTTATGATGGAGCCACAAAGCGGGTTTCCTGCACGAAGAGGACCAGCAACAGGCCCTGTGTCCTGGGTCTGTGAAGCCTCCAGGCTGGGCCCTCTATGCCCTGCCTGCACCCAGGCTCTGTGTTTCATTCCCCTCAGTGTGTGGCATGGAGGGTGGGAAGTGTGGGCCCTCGAGCCTCCTCCAGCACCTGACCAAACGTGGGCCACAGCCTCCCTGTCCCACAGCTGCTCTGAAGGAGAGGGTGGAGGAGTGCCCAGGCCAGAGTGGACAGTCAGGAGGCTGGGCCACCTCTGTCTGCTTAGTAGCTGCTCTTGCAGCTCTTGTGTGGGACGCAGGACCCTGCTCACTGCATGCCGGAGGGTGTGAAGAGACTTGGACATCCAGGGGAGCAGCTGCCGGCAGCTGTCGGCGCTGTTCGGTGTTGGTGACAGCCCTCAGCCCAGCTGTCCTGCCTGCAGTATTGATGATGTTTCCTCTGTCTCAAGCTCCTCCATCGAGCTCTTGCAGGGATCTGTCCCAGGGACCACAGAAAGGGGCCTGGGGTCATTCCTGCTGTTCAGGAACTCAGCCAGTTGCATGTGATTGCCACACTTTTGTTGGACCAGACTATTCTATGGGGGCAGAGCCCAGGGTTCCTGCCTCCATATCCCCTTCTGGCCCTGCATTTGTGCCATGTGCTTTTCCCTGGGGCCACCCTCTGTGAACCTGCCACACTGACACATATTGGTGCCAGCTCCATGGGTGCATTGTGACAGTGCTCTAGGGTCCCCTAATTTGTGGGTGGTGTTTTCTGGCCTTGTCTGTGTCTGGGCCTGGGGCTAGGGCCGTTCCCACAGCACAGCCTTCAGAAGCTCCGTGGCTTGCTCGGTTGGCTATTCTGGGTGCCCCAGCCAGGACCAGCTGCACTGTGGGACCCCCTAGCCTGAGGTGACCCCAGCCTGAGGGCTTATTGGTTCAGGCCTTTGCAGGTCCATCCCTATCCATGGCAGATGCCTGGTTAGGTCAGAGCTTGGCCGGGCTTGTTTTTGTTGTTTTACTTTCTTGTTCTTCATCCAAGCAGGAGAAGTGGGGATTGATGCCTTCTTGGGACCAGCGGATGGGTGGGAGATGGGCACATGGGCTTGACAGCAAGGGCCGTGTCAGAAAGCTGGGGTCTCAGGTCTGCAGTGGAGTAGGGAGGCTGATGGCTGCCTGGCCTTTCTCCTGGGGTTAGGGGAGCAGCTGTGGCTGTGAGCATGCCCTTTTGTGAGGTGGAGGTTCTTTGGAAAGTGTTACCAACCGCAGGACTGGATGCACAGTGTGCAAAGGAGGCACCTCCTCCCTCCCATGAGCCACAAACAGCTCACCCCCGGGGCCTTGGTGACATTCTGTGACAAGTCACAGGCCTAGGCTATGGCGTGAGCAGCTGGGGCTGGCCAGCACTGGATAAGCATCACCATTCCCCAGGTGAAAAGACTGCAGAGTCTTGGTGCCGGGTGAGTTGGCCCAGCAGCCAGTGTGGCCTGTCCAGTGACAGTGTGGTCAGTGCCTTTCTCCCTACCTCTCACTTTTGCAGAATTGGCTTCATTAGTCCGTATATCTTCAGCATGAGCTGGAGTCTTTGAATCATTTATCTTGGAAGCTCTTCTTAAAGCCGGAGAGAGGTGGAAATTCATCTGGGTACTGAGAAAGGAGCCTGGAAGAAAAAAGTGTCTGGTAGCTACCGTGATGGGTGGCGGGCCCGGAGATAGTGCTGGTGGCTCGGAGATCAAACAGCTGAGAAATGGTTTCCTAGGAAGAACTTGGGGAATTCTAAGTAGGTAATGAGTAGTGACTTTCTTTTGATTTATGGCAAGACTTGGTAATCAATCTATAATGCTTTGAAGAGGAAAGAAATGAAATCTCTAACAGGCACAGGGTCTCAATGGTTTGGGCCCGCAGCCCTTTTTTGGGGCCCTGGGCAGAACCCCAGCCAGGGGCAGGCAGGTGAAGGGGCTGCTTCTCTCCTCTGGCATGATAATCCAGGCTTCTCCTCCAAGCTCCACACATCTTCTCACTGGCCCCACTGGGGTCTTGGCTCTGACCTTGGTAGGACTGTAGTTCAGAGATCAGGTCATGGGTAATGCAGGCCCCAGTACTGTGACTTCTGCCTCCCTGATAGATCTGGACCTTTCTGTTCCCCTTGGGCCTCAGGTGCCTGTATTAGCAAGTGAGCATGGGAGAGCGAGCACGCATGTGCTGCTCACACCCAGCACATGTGCCCCTCACTCTGCCCTCCTGACTCTCAGACAACTCCTCTTTCAGCCCATTTATTCAGCAAACATGCATGAAGCATTTGCTGCCTGTGGACAGTGTTTGTCATCCCGGGAATGCGGCAGTGATGGAAAGGCTCTGCCCCCATGGAGCATAGTTCTCATTGCAGGAGCAGTGGGCAGCCCCGGAGGGCATGGCCCACAGCCCTGCTCTGGGCCAGCATCTGTTCTGGGTCCTTCATGTGTCTATATTTAAGTGCAGGATCTGACCCATTTAATCCTGAAAACACCCCTCAGAGTCCAGGGATCATCATTAAGCTGATTTTATGAGAGGAAGGTGAGGGACAAAGAGCCAAGCAACTCAGTTACTTGTTAAATGACTTCGTTAAGAGCCAGGCCATGGGTATGGTGGCACACATCTATAATCCCAGCGCTCTGGAGGCTGAGCCAGGAGGGTCACCCCAAGTTCAAGGCTAGCCTGGGCTATGTAGTGAATTCAAGGCCACCCTGGAATACATAGAGAGACCGCATCTCAAAAGTGAAAACAAACTAACAAGCAACAGGAAAAAAACAAACAGCCAGAGCATGATGGTACACACATATGAGCCTAACTACTTGGGAGGCTGAGGCACGAGGACTAAATGTTCAAGGCCAGCCTGG
This sequence comes from Heterocephalus glaber, assembly GCF_053883595.1. Classification (NCBI taxonomy): domain Eukaryota; kingdom Metazoa; phylum Chordata; class Mammalia; order Rodentia; family Bathyergidae; genus Heterocephalus; species Heterocephalus glaber. The sequence goes on from NW_028258349.1 coordinate 11,850,807, forward strand.
GCAACTTAGTGAGACTCCGACTAAAAATAAAACAAAAGGAGCCAAGAGTGTAGCTCAGTGGTAGACCGCTTGCCAGGTCCTTTTTCAAGGACCCTGGGTTATGTGTGTGCATGTGTGTGGGTATGAGGGGGGTCATTACTTCTTAGTAACTTTGTTATCTGGTTAGTAACCTGTTGAAGATCACACTGGCTGGGACAGGGGTGGGGGGAAGGATTTGAACCCTGAGCGTTGGCCCTAGAAGCTGCATCTCACTAATGCCAGAATCAGAGCAGAATCTGGCACCTCTTGGTAAGGAAGAAGGCTCTGTCTTATAAAGTAGAAAGAGGCTGCCTGAGAAGGGGCAGGAGGCCCACCTACCCCCACACAAGGCCACCCATGGCCAGGGAGTCAACCTTGTTCTCCCTGTAGCCCTTCAGGACAGCAGGTCCAGAGCAAAGGCCTGGACTGAAGGGGGTAGGGCATGGGGTGGTCGGTGGGCAGAGGTCACCAGCAAGGATGCCCAAAGTTCCAGCAGGTTCCAGGCTGTAGACAGCACAGAGAGAAAACACACCATGCTGTGGGTCCCAGGACAGGAGCTGCCACACAACAAATGCTCAGCAAATGTTCTAGAGTGAAGAGGAGGAACAGGGCTGGGGAATGAGTACCTGCAGCTCCTGCCCCAGCTCTTGGGGCACTTAGCCTGGCTGGGCAGCATTGGAGCAAGGCTGTAGCCTCCTGGGCCTGTGCCCTCCTCCAGTACCAGGCTTCCTGGAGATGTGGTCACTGGCAGCCTGGTGGTTATTGAGGAATCAGTCCCTGCAGCTGGGCTTGCAGATAAAGGGCATGTGTCGGTGTCGCAATGAGGCGAGTGTGGCAATCGTTCTCAGGTGGTCCTGGGGCCAGACAAAGGCCAACCTCGCCAGAAGGATATCAGATAGCAGGGCGTGTTTCTGAAGATGCCGTCTCAGAGGGTCTTAGAGCCAGGCCTGATCTGACTGGGCTTGTTGGGAACAGCAGAAACCTGCTTCAGCATCCCTTCAAGACCAAAGTGTGCAGCATCATTTCCGTGTATCACAGGTCTAGGAATTACATTTCGCTAAACTGTCTGTTTCAGAGTGCGCTGATATGACCATTTGGAGTTTCCCTCAATTACAGCCGAAGCCTCTGGACATCCCGCCTGCTCCAGCTCAAGCAGGCTGAGTGCCCACCACCCATCACCATCCTGGACGGTCAGGCTCCTGTGGGCCCTTCAGGCCAGCCTGTTGCCTTCCCACCTCCCCTTGCGGGTTTGTTGGGTCACAAACATTTACTGGGTAATGACAGATGCCAGGCCCTCTCCTAGGAGCTGGGGAGACAAAACCAAGGAAGATTTATCTGTAAAGCTCTAGATGGGGAGCAAACCAAATAAGTAAAGTGCATAGTGTATTTGATGGTGACAAATACAGTGGAAAAAAATAAAGATGGGTATGATACCAAGGGGAGCATTGGGAGTTATTTGCAGCTTTTCATCACTATTATAAATACCTTAAATAAAGAGAAAACTTAAGGTTCTGGTCCATAATCCATTAGTCAGTCCTGCTGTTTTGGGCCTGTGTCGTGATGACACATTGTGGCAGGAGCGTGTGGCTGATTAAACCCATTCTCCCCATGACGGGGAAGCAAAGGACAGAAAGATACTAAGGTCTCATAGTTGCCTTTGTGAGTGCAACCCCTGTGACTAGAAGACCTCCCACTAGGCCCCACCTCCTAAAGGTTCCACCACCTCCCAGTAGCACCGCCCTGGGGACCAAGCCTTTACCACACAGACTAGGGGGAACCCTTCAGATCCAGAATATAGCAGTGACGTCGAAGGCCTCTAAGGGAGTAAAGAACCCTGGCCTGTCAGAAGAGGAATAACAAGAAATTCCCAGTTGTAATGAGGCAAGAGGACAGAGCAGAGGGGGAAGATGAGATCCAAGGAGGCAAGGGGCTGAGCAGAGGAGGGACTGATGGAGGAGCCTTTGGGCTGCTGAGCAGAGCAAGCTGGGTCACACGGGCCAGAGCAGGGAGCCAGTGAGGGGCCTCTGCAGTGGTGAGCGTCTCTGAAGGTGGAGCCAGCAGCACTGACTGTCAGCCTGGGGAGGGTCATGTGAGGAGAGAATCTAAGATGGCACCAGGGATTCCGAGGTGCTGTTAAGTGAGGTGAGGAAGATGGGCCGAAGTGTCTGGGCCTCCTGTGCCTGGGGAAAAGGTTCGTTTCTACTTGGGGTCTTCCATCCTGTGTCATGTCCCACTGGATGTCACTTAGAAACGTGATAAATGGCCCATGTTTTGTTTGAGGAAAAGGCAGTATAAAATCATTATTTAAAAGCATTCCTTGGATCCATGTCTTGTAAAGTTTGGCATTTGCTCCGGGGAGGTTTATGAAAGGCATTAATCAAGGCCCAACGGTGGCAGCATTTCGGAGGTTGTGATCTGATTTAATTACAGACAGGCTGACGGTCCTTCATGAGGTGGGGACAGCCTGGCCAGCCCAGTGCTGGGCTGGGTGACCCACAGACGCTTGAACTATCAGTGGTGGTCATCTTTGGGCTGGGTTTTTCTTATGCTGTCTCCTTTGCTGAGCTCCCCCAAGAAGCTAAAACAAATGGCCAGGCCCTCAGGGCATTGCTGGGCAATGCTGGGTGACTAAGCTGCTGGGGAGGCTCAGTGGGTACCTCATGCAGGCCCCACAAGAGGCCAGGCCACTGTCATCCCCTGCCTACAGGCACAGTGCGGAGAGGCCTTTGCACCCGCCCACCTGTGGCCAGGAGCCCTAGGGAGGAGGGGCTGGAAGCTGCAGCTCTCTGGTTTTGCCATGTGATCGCAAGGCTCTGGGTGCACATGCAATGTGCCCAAGTCGTGGCAGCCCCGGCCACATCACCCATCCTCCCAGCAGAAGCTCATGGGGTAAAGCAGCTGTCTGGCCTCAGACTCTAGTCCAGTAACAGCCATTTCTGCTTGGCCAGGGAGGAGGCCCACACCACCAGCCTGTCTGCACCCAGGTCGCTCTCTCATTCAAAAGCATTCCAGTTGCTTCTGCTATTGCTGTGAGAGAGTCGGGAATGACCACTCCTCAGCTTCACACTGTCATGTGTTGTTCTGCGGTGCCATGGTTCTGCTCCAAGCAGGGCCACTAACATGGAGAGAACAGTCTCCTCCAGGACAGATGTCCCTGGGCCATCGGTAGAAACCTGCCATCCTCACCTCCATCACCCAGGGGTCACTCCAGTCCTCATCTTATACTGGCCAGATGGACAGTATAAGATCTCACCCTCGGGCAAGGCTGGGGACATAGTGGACCCTAGCACAGGTCTTGCCTTACATATAGTAGGGCTAAGGACCATGGAAACCATTTGACCTTGATGTCCTACAACCTCCATTTTCCAGCAACCACTGAGTCAGGGGGGTCTGTCCCAGGAGAAGAAGCACCCACTGTGTTGTTGGGCGGTGGGGGGACTGGGCAAGGTTATAAGGTAGGTAAAGTTTCTCCTACTGAAGGTGCACAGTGGGAGTCCAGGTACGGCAGCTCTCCAGGATGCTGAGAGCAGATGGATGTCTTCACTCAGTGCCTAGCACTACGGCTTATCCCTCCCTGGTTACTGGGCGCTTCCCCAGTCTCGGTGGTTGGTAACATCCTTGGGGCTTGGATCTGGGCAGTGGGCCAGCTGGCGGGATTTAGAGGGTTATTTCCAGCTGTCCGGGAGAATCACCCATTGCTTTAATTCACTGTCTCATATTTCACAGTTAGACACTCCATACATTATTCTTCCTGCATCCTCTTTTTCTTCCCCTCTCTTTGACTCAGTGTGATCAAGGGCTTAGAACCCCACCTCCTCCAATAATGAGATTACATGACAGGAAGTGACAAGAATCAATGACAAAACAGACCCCAGACTGCAGCTTCCATGTGCCTTCAGAAATTACTGTCTGAAGTATTTGTGATACCACCACCTGCCTGAAGATTCTCCGTGCATGTCCCTACCAGCTTACCGGTAGCGGGCAATTTGGTTGGATTTATTCCAGTGGGCTCTATGCAGTTAGCCATTGAGAAAGATATTTGTCATTTTGCTATAAAACATCAAACACATCGTGACCTAAATGAATATGACAGCAGAAGGTTCAACCACAATCTAAAATTTTGGCATTATTTATGATGCTTAGAGGTCCGGTGCCTACAGTGTCTCCTTAATCCAGTCTAAATCCAGAGTGCTGTCTCCCGGGCCTGCCCATGTGTCTCCCAGGGCTGTTAATAACAGCTCCTCCAGGTGCCCTGTTTGCCCACGGAAAATCCATCTGAGGCTTTTGCATCTCATGTGGCTGTTAAAAATTGATGTTTCTTTATTGATGTAACTGGTTGCTGCCAAATACTTGGGGACAAATAAAAGTGGCTGGACTCTAGACAAGCAGAGAACCATTTGTTCACAGAATTGCCGGCCAATTGATGTTGGCAGTTAAACAAGCTATCATTTAAAAGAATCTTGAAAGGAAGAACTCACCTCTTGTGAGACTGATATTCAGAGTGCTGTGCCAGGACCAGGCGATGCCGCCTTTCTGAGGGTCAGAGCCCAGTGACCAGGAGGTGCATCCCTTCCCAGGCTCCCTGCCCTGTTCCCAGAGGGGCCCCACTCCAACAGGTGCTGCTCCTGTCATACAGAGGCGTCTCCTGGCCTCTGGATTTCCCACTTGCTTTGCATGCAGCTGAAGACGCCACCTTCTCCAGGAAGTTTTCTCTCAAGTCTCATCCAAGACTGTGCTCTCCTAGCCTCTGGGTTCTGCCTTGTATGCTCAATGCTCTCACAGTTATGCAGGGAAAGCCTGGGGCCTGGGTCCACCCTGTCCACGCTGCTCATTCTGCCATCACAGCGCTGTGCAGAAGGCGCACTGTAGGTATGCGATAGCATTGCCCATGGCCCTGGTGGACATGCCGCAGGGGCTCCAGGCACATGCACAACGTGCTGTGATAGCTGCCTGTTCGATCCTTTCCACCTCCACCCGCTCCCGGGACCTCTGGCTGGGCCCTGGCTGTTGCTGTGCAGTGATTGCTGTGAACAAGCGACAAGGGTAGGACGATGCAGGTGGTGATCACGTGGACTTTCCCACAAAGGTGGAATTTGTGGTGTGAGAACCTCTAGCAGCACCTCACCCATCCTCTCTGACAAGCCCCATGTCAGACATGTCATGACAGCCATGCCACAGTGGGACAGGTGTCCCTGGGGCTTGACAAGTCTGCACCCATCTTGGCCAGGCAGGAGCACCCTGAGGAGGCTCACGCTGGCCTCCCAATAAGGTGGTCAGGCCTGTGGAGAAGGCAGCCTGTGGGGCCCCCACCCCGCCCCGTTTCCCTCCTCCTCCCTCTTCCTATCTGTCCCCTCCTCTCCTCTCCCTGCCCTTCCTCCTCCCCGCCTTTCTTCTTCTCCCTTCCCCTGTTCTTCACACTCTTCCTCTTCCTTCTCTCATCAGCGTGCAGCGTGAGCTTTCAGTGCTGGGCACCGGGAAGGAGGGGACTTGCCAAGAGCCTGGTGGCAACAACAGCAGTCCAGCCGGCCTCAGATCAGGGACTGGTTTCCATGACCTAGCAGGTGACACCACAGGAACGTGGTTGGAGCTGTGCTGGGCGTGGGTGCTCAGGGAAGCTGTCTGCCTGTAGCCCTTGAAAATTCTTACCCTAAGATACTGTAGAGAGCGAGAACTGAGGGTCATGCAAGTAACAGCTGGCACTCACACAGCTCATATGTGACAACAGCCACAGTAGAATCATCATTCCCATTTCACAGGTGACAAAACTGAGACCAGAGAGGCACCAGGCAAGCCCTACCTGAGATTGAGGAAGGGAGTCAGTTCGGGGGGCCAGGGGTTGTCCCCTGGTCAGACCTAGACCTCAGTTGTCCTTTGTTCTAGATTGTGGCCAGGATAAGAGTTTGGTACCCCCTCACCTCCAGACCACCTGTCCATTCTGAGGGACCAGAGCAGACGAAGTGACACGCACGGCAACCTGCCGAGACACTTGCCCTGGGGCCCCTGCTTAGCCTCCACATTCTGTTTTCCATCATGCTAATTACATTTATTATTCATAAATTGCTAAAACCAGCTTCTGGGGCCTCAATTTTCCAAGCCCTCAGGCTGGCACAGCTGAGGCTCCTCTGTGTCAGGCTCGCCTAGGGTCCCCTGTGGTTTTTGAGTCAAGGATCTGATGCTGGCACAGCCGAGGGGCCTCCGAGTTGGGAAATGAAAACAAAGGATTCCCCAGCATGGTGGTTTTCCAGCAGCCCTGGGTGGCTGCTCCTTTTCTCTCCCCTGCCTGGAAACGTCAGCTGGATGAGGGAGGGTCACCCCAGCCACCTTGCTTGGCTTCATCCTGTTCTGGAGAGTGCTTTTGATCTTTCTGAGTCCCTGGGCCTGGACCTGCGCCCACGGCTCCATCCCTGCGGAAGCGGATGTCTTCCTTACTTCCTCTGTCCAGGCTGTCCTCAGATGTTTGCAACTATCCAGTGATTATCAGCCCCCCAAGGGCCCTGTCCCTCAATCTCAAAGCAGGGAGGCCCCAGGCCTAAGCAGGGCTGGGCCTCATGCCTGCCTGGCTGGGTTTCCTGCTGCTCTAGCTAGCTTCTTTCTGGCCCTCTTCCCCGGGCCCAGTAACTAATTCACAGTCACAGCCTTTCCTGGCCACTTGTGGACATTGCCTGGTGCCTGCTTTGGCTACCACTTGAATGGGTTTTATCCCCACACCCTATGATCAAGTTTCCATTTCTGTGAACTCTGTGCTTGTGGAGAGAAGATCTCTGCCATTCCCACCCTGAGGCTACAGGAAGGCCTGATGTACTGTCATCCCATTTCTGGTGAAGATGGCGGCAGCAGCCCGAAGGCCTGGGGATCTGCTCTGACATCGCCCACTCAGGTTCCAGCCTCTGGGTTCATGTAGTGATGGGCTGAAGGCTTCTTCCCTATCAGGGGAATAAAACAAACGGAAAACAGAGGTGCTAGAACAATCACTGGAACACAGCTGGCAGCATTGGCCAAAGCCAAGCATCCCATACCTAAGCCTCGCACCTCTGACATCCCCACCATCTCACTGAACACGTAGCAGATGAGCTGAACGACACAGGCCCGTCTGCAGTGAGCAGAGAGATTGCGGTGAGTTCACACAATATGCACCCTGAGCGTGAACAGATGGTTGCTATACACAAGAACACTGGTCAAGAGATAGCTCTCACAAGGGTAAAGTCAAGTGAATGAAGCTGGACTCAAATGTGTCACCCCCATAAAGTTCTCAAGCAGGCAAAACCCTGGTGATTGAGCAGAGGGCCAGGGGAGGAGGCAGCAGTGGAGCCTGCTAGGAAGCAAGGAATGTTCTGGGACTAGGAATGATCTAAGGGGTATGTTTGCAAAATTTCCTCAATCTGGACACCTGAGAGATGTGAGCTTTGCTGGATGTATGTTACATTTCCATAAATAGGTTTGAAAAAACTCTGACAGAACAAGGTACCGCAAGTCTAGGCAGGAAGACTGACATCTCCCATCCTGAGTGGTCCTTGTAACTTCCAAATTCACAGGCATCTCAGGAGCTGCGGCTGACACAGTGAAATGACCATTTGTGTGCTTTCTGAATTATCCTGTTGGCACATGACAGAAAAAAAATGTAAAGTTAAATGCAATTTAGGGAAGTACCGCCTGGGCTGTCTATTAGGCCATGGCCTGAATATTGAGTCTATTAGAAGCAATTATAAAAGGGACAGAGCTTCTTAATGTTTCTCATTTGACAAGCAGGTTTTTAAATATGGGGCATTAGTTAATAAAAAGTCCCCAGAAGCCCATTGTAATATATTACCCAATTCCTAACCATTCATAGTCACTGGAATAGGTAAAAGGGGGATGTAAAATTAATATATAGTTATTATTAAAATTGCCTTATAAATTAGTTAAGGCCCCTGGAGGTACAAAGTAGGCATCATTATTCTGAGAGCATCCCAAGGGCTTTGCTGTGCCCTGTGCGTTGGTAGAGTAGAAATGCCCCTTTGAGGGTGGCCAGAGCTTGGCTCCAGGTTGAAGAATGAAACACCGGCTCACGCTACAAGAAGCAGGAGCCAGCAGCCAGGCTAGGGACATTTCATAAAGAAACCTCATCCTCGATTATTGAGGTTTCCCCAGAAGCTGACACTCGGAGGCATTGCGGAGCATGTTCTGTGTCGGAGGTGAAGAAGGCCAGGAAGACAGCTCTGTCTGCACAAGCTGGAATTGGTTCAGGGTCACATGTAAGCATTTGTGTAGCTCCCAGGCCCTGGGGCCTACCAGCTTGTCCTAGGCCTGGTAGGGTAGAAACATTCCCTTAAAAAGTTTTCACCCAAGAACATCCACCTACAGCCAGGATGAAAGGAAATGCAGGAGAGAGGGCCTGTCGCTATGGGCCAGCCACACCTGCAGGCTGCTACAGCTGAGACATCTGGAATTGCTCTGAAAGGCGTGTGTGTGACTTGGGCCATGTTACAGCCACCACTTCCAGGCTGTATATACTGGGAGCCCGGGAGCCCCAACGTTCCTTTGCCATGCAGCTGTGCATTTAATTGGGGGATTTAGAAGCTGTGACTGGAAATCTGTTCATATCTGGGCTGTTTGCTGAATCTCAGTTTTCTGTCCTGGAGGATTTGGCAGATGTGATATTTTGTATGTCCTGGTGATTTGTCCATTCCTGCTGCATCCATTGGCAATAGCAGGCTCATTTCCTTAGAATGACAGAATCCTCCTGGACAGAGAAGCTTCCTGCTGCTCCCAGGGGAGGTAGATCGTGTGGGGTTTCCCCAGTGACAGCACCAGAGGCACTTGTGCTGTTTAATTGAGCCTTGCAGAACTACAGTTTTGCCTGTCCTATCCAGCTTCCTGCTCCACAGAGGGAGCCAGAGTTGTCATTCTTTGCTTGGGGCTGGGCTCCTTCGGCTTAGATGAGTGGACCACAGGATGCAGCCAGAGGAAGCAGGTTCCAACCAGTCTCCCCTCTCCAACTCACACAGCACTAGGGATACCTCCTGTGCAGAGTTTTTTAAAGAATCTAATTTCTAGAGAAGAAAGATAAGTGGGCTTTGAAAGCAGCACTAAGCAGACTTTCTTATGGCTTGGATTCTCCAAACCACATACCGAAGAGCCTTGCCTGATTTGTTTCTGCACCTATTGGTACAACGGAGGAGATGCGGGAGCTCTGGATAGAGGAAGGGATGGGCCCCCTCTCCTAGAACCTACACTTCCCTGGGGCCTCAGCCTTTATGCCACTCCCATAGTCCCTAGGCTGGTGATTAAATCCACTTTGGGTTTAATCTTCCGGTTGTGATCAAGAGACCAGGAACCAGGAGCGCGATGCCACCCCTGGAGTCTGAGCACCTGCCTCAGGTTACCAGACGAGTGTGAAGAGAAGCTGGGAGGAGAGGCTCTGAGGATGCTGTCCCTCCGGGGAAGGATCCGGGCCTGGGTGGCAGAACACAGAGGTGCAAAGTGGGAGATGATTAAGGAAACATCCATTAGATGAATTTCAAATGTCTTGTCTTGGCAGAATCAGAAAGGGAAAGCTTGCTGTGTTTTACATTTCCCGCTCTCAGGGAAATTCCCTGCAGAATCCTAAAATGATGACAGGACCCCACCCCTGGCCTCCATGAGGACTCGAGGCATTCAGACTTGGGATGATCTGAATCCACCTTGGGGTTTCCTGATCAGGATTCAGAAAGGAATTGAGTTTATGTTGCTTATTTTTTTTAATTTGCTCACACAATGGTATAGAAAATACATCCAGTTGTGGTCCCCAGGAGCCAGGCTGAAGGTTTTTGAAGGTGCTGCGGATGAGAGGCAGACAGTGTGCACCTGCGACCCCTTGTGGCAGCTGTACGAAGTTGTCCTGGGCTTTGGCTGTGCTCAAAGGAGCCTGAGCTAGGTGCTGGGCAGGGCATATACACTGGTGAGGCAAGGCTGGGTGCAGTGGAGTTTATTGGTCTTTGATAGGTAGCTTTCATTTCTTTCAAAAAATATTTTCAAAGTGAAAATAGCTTTACCCGGTTAAAAAAAAAAGATAGCAGTAGGGCATTCACGAATGCAATAGAAACCTCCTCTGTCAGTGAACTGGGGCTCACTGTGGGGCCCTGCCATGATCCAGCCAGGGGACTCTTGACTTCCCAGGATGACTGCCACGATCAACCTTCTCTTGCCATCTCTTGGGAGATGTTTAACTGATCATCTCTTTGGAGGTAAATTTCTGCAAATGGAGTTGCTGGAGAAAATTTTGAAGCACAAAGCTGAACTGCCTTCCAGAAAAGTTCCCCATTTGCAGCTGTGGTGTGGATGTCTGGTGAGCAGGTGCTCTCTACTCTGTAGGACGCCGGCCAGGAGCACTTTGAGGAACTGACCCAAGACCCCACCACAGACACATGGGTCTTGGAGGAGCCAGGGGACCTCTCCCCAGAAGCTACATTCTCAGCCACTGCTCTGGACACCCCATGACTGCCTGGGGCTCCTGTGGGGCCTCCAGTTAGTGTTATTATTTCTGTGATGACCCTGTCTTTACCAGTCTTGGAAGGGCAATGGACTTCCGGATCTGTACTGATGCTTCTTGATAACCAGTGAGGTTAAACTTCTTGCATTGCCTTTTCTTAGGCATTTGTCTTTGTACCTTGCCTGTTCTTTGCCCCATTTGCAATGGGGACATTTGTGTTTGACTTACTAATCTATATGAATACTTTTATAGTAGGGCTTTTCATGTTGCTGTTCTCTATGTTGAAAATATTTTTAGTGTACTAGGTAGAAATTTTAAATAAATGTCAGTAGTCAAGTTGATCCTTCCCTGTATAGTTTATGCTTTTCCATTATTGCCATGTGTGCCACCTCATTACAGTTCAACTCTTTCTTTTCCTCTGGTTTTACAATTTGTGCAGTTATGAAATATGTCAAAAAGGGGCATGGTATGTATAGTGTACTATATCCATGGATCCACATTTTAAAAAAATATTTAACTCTTCACCTAAAAATGCATTTAGGAATAATGTGTAAGCACAAGTCTACAGCAGTGGGCCAGATGAAAGAGAAGAAATCTTCCTTTGCCCACAGAAGGCCAGAGAATCTCTCACTTTCCAGCTATATGCCCAGGTCTTGTTTGCATGGTGTCTTGATCCCCAAAGTAGATGAGATAATAATTCAGGTAAATTCCTATATCCATTTTTCCCATGATGTGAGCAAGGAACTACCTTTACAGTCAGTGTCTCCCACCCACCTACCCTCCTTTTTTTCTTCTATTTTTAAATTTGGGGGGCAGGTTCAATACTTGACTCCTTCTCAGGAGTGGCCACTATATCTTACCTACAGCCATAGGACCTAGCCAAAATAAATGTGACTTTCTCCAGGCTACTGTAGGATCCTTGCTGATATCAAGCTTTGTTTGATTCTTAATCTGGGTTCTTGCACTAGTTCAAGATGGGAGAGGGCCGAGATGTTTTTGTTTTTGAGAGAATGATTTTAAGAGGATATTCCAACCTCCTGGATGCATACACATTTTGAGGCATTCTGTATTGGGACCAGTTGACAGAGGAAAAGATTTTTTTTCCTATCAGTGATCTGGTGAGGAGGCAGCTCTATCGCTCTGTAAGTTTCTCAGAGGTTGAATAGTATTGTGGGGAGGGGTAATGTGTAAGCGTGGATTCTGATTTTTCTGCCCCTAACAACATTACTGTGGTCTGTAGAATAATATCTTTACCTTAGTGATTTAAAATACAGCATATTCTAAATTTCCACATGTATGAGCCTAGGACAGCTTCTGCTGCAGTAATAATACAAATTGAACTCTCAGTGGCTTAGCACAGTGAGGTTTATTTCTTGCTCATTTTGCAGTCTGAGGCTGGCATTGGCTCCAGCATGACTCAAGGCGACTTCTTGCCCCGCTCTGAGAAGCAAGAGAGAGAACATAGAGAACTCACACCCATTCTTTTTTTTTTTTATTATTACCAGGGATCGCACTCCGGACCTTACGCTTGCAAGGCAGGCACCGGAACCACTGAGCTAAATCCCCGGCCCCTCACACCCATTCTTAAAAGCCACGTGTTGCTTCCTCTCCTATTCCTGTTGGCAGAAAATAGTCACACAGTCCCAGCCTAACCTCAGAGTCTCAGAAATGTGCCCAGACCAAGGAGATGGGGTGGGAATCTTAGAGCCAGATCGATACCCAGGACTGCTTCTGGACAGGTGAAGTTAGGCTATGTGTATGCATGTGACTGTTGTTTAGGTCATTTTATTTGTTCAGCCTCTTCTTCCTGCTGTCGGTGACCCTTTCATCTGTTGCTTACTGAGCACCCACTGGGTGCTGTTCTCTATGCTGAGCCTTGGGTATGGGGTGACTTGGGCCTGCCTCTAGGAAGTTCACTTGAAGACTGGTAGGGAAAACAGACAGTGCTGTGGTCAGCCACATGCAGGGCAAAAGCTCTGTGGATAGGACTGGGGGCAGGGCTGACCTATGAAGGGCTTTAGGTGGTGTCAGGAGGGGGAGGTCACCTGTGGGAACCCAGGGAGGTTTCTGGAGAGTGTAATCAGGCCTGGTGTGTGGGTGGATGCTGGGTGGTAATATTGGAAAGGAGCAGGAAGTGACGGTGCCTTCCTACCAGCTCCCGAGACCCCTTGGGAATGCCAGCTACTTGAGAATCTATTGATAGCCCTCCATCCACCACCTCCTACATGGGCTGTGGGCCAAGAAGGGACCTAGCTAAAGGCCAGGAGATGGGTGAGGAGAGGGAGCAGTGAGGAGAGGCATGCTGATCCCAGGGAGAGGTCCTGGAGGGGTACTGGGGTTGTTCCTGAAAGGGAGAGCACAAGGTACAGTGGACAGGAGTGTGAATGCCCAGGCTCCTCAGAGTGTCCAGCAGAGCAGATAGGAAAACATGATTCACATGAGTGTGACTCCCTCTTCCTTGGCATTTATGAGTTTTCTGAATTTGAGTGGTGCATTTGGTGGCTTGTGTGGGTCAGTTTGGTGAGATGCTGCAGAGAGTATGCCGGCTGGGAGTGGAGAAGTCTAGGGACTTCCCTGCCTTGCAGCCGGGCAGGATGGGCCCCAGACCCTCATCACATCCCCGGATGCCTATGGGGCCAGAGCTCAGCAGAGCGCTTCCTCTGTCTGCCAGGACGAGGCGTAGACTCCTACAAGACTCCTTCTGCTGCACAGACCGCTGCAGTGGGATTTCTCATACTGAAGAAATCCCGCAGTCTGCTGGCTTCAGTGAGCAGTGTTAGTTATGTTAGTACCATAACACAAGAATATTTAACTTTGCATTAGTGAGCAAAGAATAATTAAAATATAATTAAAAGCATGACTTTTTCTAATTATTGGCTTTGTATTATGTGTATTTAAAAACAAGACATCTGCACAGGATTCCTTTTGAATACATCCAGAAACCAAGGAAGGGTGGTGTTTTAATTAAAAATGGATTATTTCAAAAACAGTTTAATCATTCTGTCATCAGAGGACTTAGACCTTATTAATTAACCATTGATAAATAGACTTAAGTTTAAAATTTTTTTAATTCATGGGAGTAGTCTCTGGCATCCCCCTGTTAGGAATATTTTCTAGAACCCACTTCCTGTGTTTGGGATGTCAGCAGGAGGAAAGTTCAAGGCACTTAGTTCTCAGTCACCTCTCGCATCCCCTGGGCCCAGAGTAGCCATCCTGTCCCAGATCGGGGATGGTAGGGGAGCACCTGTAGATGTCCTCATGCCCCCCGGCCCTGGAAAGAACGGCGTCTGCTCCCTGAGCGTGTCCTCCCTGTTCTGAACCCTGGCTGAACCCCTCTGATGGGTTCTCTGGGAACGGTTGCCGAATATCCGGCGAATACCCCAGAGAGTCCCTGGCCCCACCCCAGCCCTGGCAGCAGCAACTCCGCTTTTCAAAGCTGGTCTTTCTGTAGGGGCATCGTGACCACAGCTTTCATTTATTATCATAAATCATCGTATTCATCGTATTCGTGTTGCTTCCTCGGCCAAGTGTGCCTAAACTAATGCTCAGAGATGTGAGCGGGACAAGAAGGCTCCTTAGAGGAGCCCGCGCACACAGGGTGGAAAGGGCCCTCCCTGCCCGGGACCCTCCCTGGCCTGGCTCTGGCAGAAGAGGCCTTGACTTCCCTCCTGTTCGGGTCTGGCTCAGCCCTCGGCTTTCTGGTTCCTGGATGCTTAGAAGAACCTTTTCAAAGAAGAAAAAGGCAGCTTTCATAGTAACCTCAGTCTCACCCTCCCGGCTAGTAACTAGTTTTTGCTTCCAGCGGGAGGCTGGGTATTCAGGCTGCCAGGGACACAGCCCCTCCTGGGTCCCTCCAGTCTGGGGGTGACCTGGCTTCCTGCTGCATGAAGTCCTGTGCTAACAATGCCTGGAGTGGTTGATATGGACGCAGATGTGATGGCTGTAAGGCCTGCCTCTTCTCTTGCACCCCTCCTGCAGGGGGAGCTGGGAGGGAAGATGTGGTCATGGGACCCAGAAGATGGATCAGAGTAACTGAGGGGGGTATACCTCAGTGGTAGAGCATTTGACTGCAGAGTAACTGGGATGCAGTCGTATGGGCAGCAGGGAATTCCCCAGAGCTGGGTCTTGGCCTGGAAAGGACAAGTCTGTGCTTCAGGCATTCATCTAAAACAGCCTTTTCCCAAGAGAGTTATTTCTGAAATGACATATTTGTGAAATATTTTTAAGATTATAAGGCTGAGAAAGGAATTCAATATTTAGAAATAAAGTAGTGCTAACCTCTTTCAAAGTGAAACAAACATCCTAGAGGGATTCAAACAGCAAAGTGCTTTCTTCCCTTAAAAGGATGGTTTCTGGCTCCTGAACTGTCTGTACTAGGTGGTATTTGGTGTGCTTCTTTCCTTCAGTTTCAGTATTTTAGGAATATGTTTGGGGAGGATCTCAGGTTTTGCTTCTCTGTCTAGAGGGAGGAAATGGAGTGTGAGAGCCTCCAAGGACCCTTCTAGGTGGAGGGGGCGGCCCCGGGCACAAGTGGTGCTTTACAGCTGTGGGTTTGGTGTACCCAAGAGAGACGGTCAGTGCCCTGACCACCTTCATCCAATGACCCAGCCACATGAGGAGCTGTTAAATAAAGCAGGTGGAAACCAGGTGTGGTAGCACATGTAATGACAGCACTTAGGATGCTGAGGCAGGAGGATCACAGCAAGTTTGAGGCCAGCTTGGGGTGTATAGTAAGTTCAGAGCTAGCTTGAACTATACAGTGAGACTCTCAAAAAAGAGAGAGAGAGCACAGAAACATTGCCAAGCAAGACTCCTGCCAGTATTCTGGGCTGCAGAGAAGCACCACACTAAGCCTCCTCTTGGTATGGGGGCAGAGCATCCTTATACAGGCTTGGCATCTGCTTGCCCAAAGCCCTCAGCAGCTGGGTTTACTGAAGTTGGATTCATTCCCTGATGCCTCTCTCTCATCACCCCAGGATCTGTGAACTGAAGGGCCTTTTGCCTGAGGGGTCCTCATTGGCCTGGTGTCCCCCAGTGGTGGAGCTGGGGAAAGGAGCAGGCTTGGACACAGCAAAGAACTTAGCTTCTGCTTGACTCATCTTTGTAGCTGCCAAAGGGGAACTTGGGGAGATCCCCAGCCAAAGTCCTCCCATCCAGAACTAAACCCAGGCTTTTTCTCAAAGAAACCGTAGAGTAGAATTCCCCAGCATCAGCCATTCACATGACACTTTCATGGTCTCAGCCAAATCTGCATTCCACATCTGCTGTTATCTGCTTACTAGTTTTATTTAAGTTGACTTCTTTTTTTTTTCATTTAAATATTTTTAAAGAAAAGCTTTTTACCCTCGTCATGAGTGAAACCCTAAGTACTAATTTGCCAGTATAAATGGAAGGTAACATTTTAAAATGAATATTTAATGCATGAAGTAAATATGTTTTTCAGAGCACACATAATGTCTTCTCTTGGATTCTCCTCATGCTTTTAGCAACCTTAGCTTAAAGGAAGCCCCTGCCCTCCCCCACCCCCAGTCACTTCCCCAGGGAGCTCTCTGTGTCCCTGGCTTTTCTCCTAGAAAAGGCAGAAGGCGGGTACAGATGTCCTTTGGTAATAAAATAAACTAGGATCATGTCCCAACCTGTGAAGAGCCTTTCTGCATCCCAGTCATGTGGTCTGACCTCTCTGGGTGATTCCTTCAGCAGCCTGGACCAGTTGAAAAGGAGGAGTTTGAGGTTTTAGGTCCAAGCAAGGTGTTCTTGCTGAAGTTAGCATGACCAGTGAGATGGAGTCAGGTGTGAGCAGATGTTGACCTGAGAGTCAGGCAGAGAACAGTCAGCAAATTCACTTGTGTTTATATTCATCTTCCAGGGCCTTCCAAAGCCAGGGCTCTCCCATACAGGATTTCCTCAGTTGTTCAGGGTTTCAGACCCCAAAAGGGTCTGTATTCACAGACCTAGAATTCCCCACTTGAGCCAGGTGCTATGGACCCTTGAGTTTCTTCCTCCTCATTGTTGTCATCCTCCCAAGCACCATCGTGGTACCCTGCCCCATGTGTCCTGTCCCTCTTTCTGATAATCAGCAAAGAAGGTACTAGCAAAGGTTAGAACATGTCTACACTGGGGAGAGGCTAGACTTTGTCTTGGCAGCCCCAAGAATAGACTGAGTAGCCTCAAGCTACTTCACGTGTAAAGGATTCATCTTGTTTGTTTGTTTGTTTGTTTGTTTGTTGAGACTGGGTCTTGCTTTGTAGTGCAGGCTGGCCTTGAACTCACTATGTAGCTCAGGCTGGCCTCAAACTCATAGCACTGGCCTCGAACTCATGGCGATCCTCCAGCCTAAGCTTCCCAAGTGCTGGGATTACAGATTTGCACCACCACACCTGGCAGAATTCATTTTAAGAAGACAGTTCTCTAGGCCATTGTGCTAGGATCATTTAGCAAAAAAAATAAAACAGTGCTCTACCTCGTGACTCATCACTGACTCAAGGCTGATTGATAAGGTGTGAAATAGAAAACCTACAAAGATGGCAGAATGTATATAATCATAGGGTGGGAAAAGCCTTCTTAAATTTAATGCCAAAAGAAGGATCCATAAAGAAAAAACAGTAACACATGTGATCAATAAAAATGTAAATTATCCGTCTAGAAATGCCAGAAAGAAAATTAAAGGGCAAAGGGAGAAACTTGTTATATAGATGATAGGCAAAACCACTGCCGAGTATCCTTCATATATAAATCCCTCAAGAATCAATAAGAAAAAGATGAACATTCACATTTTTCAAAAAGGAACAAGCCATTCAGAAAGGAATAAATGTGAGGAATAAGCATATAAGCATGTTCCCACTTGCCAATTTATCAATGAAACAGTTGAAATACTTTGCACTTTGCCAGCTTGATTCCCAGTCCTCTTGGAAGACAGGCCCTGAAGTGTACCATTCAGGACCTTGAAACATCTATGTGAGTGTTCTGGGGTCCATTTTGCAAAACATGCCTTGAGACTGGAAAATGTATATATGCTCAGTAACTCCACTTCTAGGAATTTTATCTGATGACAGTGAAAAAGCATATGGTCATGAATGTCCATCATAACACAGTTGTGAAAGTAACCTAGGTATCTGACAGCATGTAGGCTGTGGTACACCCAGCTGTACTTATTCGGAATTATTCAGTCACTCAACAAAAACATACTGAAAACCTCCTGTTTTCCAAGCACCAATCTGGGCTCTGGGTGAACAGGTAGACAAGAGAGGGTGGGTGGATTGATGCAAGCATGGTCAGTCAGATGAAGAAGTAGATAGTAGATGGTAGAGATGGATATATGGATGGTCAGATGGACAGGTAGGTAGATGATGAGAGAGAGATACAGAAATAGATGCCAAGGATGGATGGTCAAGGGGGTATGTAGATAGATGAGTGAGAGATACAGAGATGATAAGGTTGGGTGGATGGATATGTAGATGGATGGATGGATGGATGGATGGATGAGAGAGTTAAAGCAGGAACAAGATGCCCTTTGTTCTGGGACTCGGGACAGGCCTCCCTGTGAAGGAGACATTGCGGGAGGGATCTAAAAGAGAGGGAGTGGGCCGGGGATTTAGCTCAGTGATTCCGCTGCCTGCCTTGAAAGCACAAGGTCCCAAATTCAATCCTCAGTACCAAAAAAAAAAAAAGCACTAATAAAAGAGAGGGAGCAAGCTGTGGGTCCCGGGACAGACCCTCTGGACAGAGAGAATAGGACTCATCCAGGACCCCTGAGGTGGGAGCTAGCCTGGCTGGTCAGGAGTAGTGTATGTGTGGGGGGGGCTGTGGACTAGAAGATCAGATGAGATGGGGGAGTGAGAGAGAGGTGGGCTGCTGAGAAGCCATGGTTGGGTATGAGCAGGGTAACCTTGTGATCCTATGTCAGTTCTAAAAGGATCCCTTTGCTGAGCATACTCTGTAGGGGACAAGGGTTAAAGCAGGGAGGCCAGCCAGACCACTATTGCCAGTGATCAGACAAGACCAGGTGTGGCCTGCACCATGGAGGGAGAAGTGGCAATGGAGAGAAGCTGCACAATTCTAGACATAGTAACAGCGTTAAAAATAAAAGCAGCATAGACATAGGAGGCCATGTCTCCTGACAAGGAACATGTTCTTTCTTTAGCAGTGACCTCAGCCTGGACTGGGTAGGGCTGTCTGCCCTTGCATACCTGTCTCAGCTCAGTTTGGGCCCTGGGCGCAGGTGTGAAGTGGTGGAAACTATCAGACAATGGATCAGTGGGCTGGAAGGACTGGAAGGACTCATGGGCTTTCTTCACTAAAGCTGAGCCCACACAAAATCCTAAGGCACTGCATTTCTACTCAGAGCTGTTTGCTCAGCGAGATGCGTGAGTGTGTATGTGCCCCCAAAAGACCATGCAAGATCTCCACAGCAGCATTATTCATAATGGCTGGCATGTGCAAACAGCCCGAATGTTCACTGATAGAAGAACGGAAAAGTACCCTGGGTTAGACTCACCCAGTGGAAAATGACCCAGCAATCAGAAGGATCCACCAACCAGTATCTGCCACCCACATGGGTCTCACACACACGATGCCGAGCAGTGGAAGAAGCCAGACACGAGAGAACATATTGCCTGATCCCCTTTACAGAAAGTTCAAAGACAGGTAAAATAATCTATGGTATTAGAAGTTAGGCTCCTCAGCTGATGCAGTGGCTCATGCCTGTAATCCCAGCTGTGGGAAGCTGAGGCAGGAGGATCACAACTTTAAACCACACTGGGCAACTTAGCAACACAGCAAGAACTTGTATCAAAATAAAAAAATTTTAAAAGGACTGAGAACATTGCTCAGGGTGAAGACCCTGGGTTTGATCTACAGTACTACAAAAAAAACACAACGTGATAGTCATCTGACACTCCTGAGGAGTGTCTGCCTGGGAGGGGAGGGGGGACCTGGGTGTGCTCAGTTGATTCCAGCTCGCTGGACAATGTCCTTAGGGTTTGAGTTCTTTCCTGTATGTATGTCATATTTCCGTAAAAATGACACTTGGAAAAAAGTGTATAACTAATTACTTTTTAAAATCTCTGTTTATGCAATTTTTAAAAATGCCCGGAAGGATGTTCAACAAAGTATTTGATAGAGGTTATCGTCAAGTGATAAGATTATGGGTTAGGTTTTTTTTTCCTGTGTATTTTCTAAGAATTTCTTGTGTAAGAATTTCTACAATCTCTTCCATGTGTATATTTATGTAATTTATTAGTAGTCTGCCACAGTCAGAGCATTGACAACTAAGGAGATGTTTTTTTCCAGTAACTGATACCAGGGAACTCAGAAATTCAGCCTAATCAAGCATGTCAAGAATAAAGGGGGAGCTTTTTTAATTGAATGTCATGTTATGTCCTCAGTTATGCTTAATACCAGATAGGCAATTTAGAATTCCCAATTATCCAATTAAAATGCTAATTATCTCGTACCTTGATAAGGCCTCTCTTGGAGAGAGGGTGAGCTGCTTGCTTCTCCCTGCCTGGTCCCAGTCCTGTCTTCTTGCCGTGACCAATGCAGTCTTTGCCTCTGTCCTTGCCTCTGGTTGGTGGGTCCTCTTCCAGGGCCCCTGCGTCCCAGCAGCCTCTCCCGGGGCACCAGCTGCTGCTTCCCACTAGCCCCTCAGGGGCCCCTTTGCCCTGGACTGGGTGTGACCAGTTGTACTTGCAGACCTGTTTCAGCTCAGCCTGGGCTCTGTGCACAGCTCTGAGGTCAGGGCCCTGGAAGGCGTTAGCCACAGCATCATCTACCCACCAGGATTTATGGAGCACAAAGCCTTTCCCTGAGTGATCTCCTTCAGTCCTCACAGCAAAGCCAGAGGTGGATGCTATTCCAGTCCCCACTTACTAAGGCTTTGGAGGCGTCATGTCAAGATCCTAAACTTCGTGGTCAGAAACCTTGCACAGGCTAGGCGTGGTGGTGCAGTCCTATTATCCCAGCACTCTGGGAGACTAAGGCAGGAGGATTTCAAGTTTGAGCTCAGCCCAAGCAAGTGACTTAGGAAGACCCTTTCTCAAAATAAAAAATAAAAATGGTCTAGGAATGTAGCTCAATGCAAAGGCCCTGAGTTCAATCCCCAGTACAAAAAGAAAAAACCCTGAACAGACTCCATGCCCAAACCCAGATTTGATGGTTTCTGTGACTATAATATATCGTTGCTCTAAGCTGCAGTCTTCATCTGTGAAGTAGGAAAAACACTCCTCCCCGAAAGGATTATTATAAGTGAAGAATGCTGCTGGGGGCTATTCACCTTTTTCCATTAAAGTGGCTGTGTAACCCGCCCAAAGTCTCAGCTGAGTAGAGAGCAGGGCTTCAGAAGTCTCAAGCCCCGCTCTTCTCCGCCCCTCTAGTGCCATCCCTTAGATCACAGGCACTGGTGGAGGCTCCTCAGCAGGAGCTGGAGTCAGGGAAAATGGCCTGGGTGGGTGGCGGGGCCCAAAGAGTCTTTTCATCTGGTTGACCACATGGAGACAGTCCATGAAGGCCCTAGATGCCTGCCCCACATCCCCTGTAACTGTGCTGGCTGCACCTTAGGGGGTCCTGGTGGAAAGGCATTGTCCCGGTCAAGTCCTCTCAGCCTGAGGGCCAGGACCAGGATGGGCACAGTAGGAGGACGGAGTGAGGAAACTCCAGGAGCACAAGGCAGCCAAGAAAGCTGCTAGAGGCAGAGGTGCCACTGCAGATCCCCTGAGTCCTCAATGCTGCCACATCCATGCAGTCTGTGCTGTGAGGCTGGCTGGCCCCCTGCTGGCACCAGTTTTATCAATAATGCCTGCTTTGCTAGTTTCAGTCCAAGGCTTTAAGCCAGTCCCTTCTTGGTAATGTACGGTGTGAATACCAGTTGCTTGTTTAAAATACACTCACCGCCTGAGTAGTGGCTCATCTCTAGCCTCCTCTGTGTTTGTTCCCACCTGGGTGAGGGGCCTGAGGAAGGAGAGGTCCAGACCTTGGCCTGCCTGTCCCAGAGTCTGCCCTTCAGAAGACCCATGAAGAACATGAGCTAAAAGCCCTGGGCAGGTGGCTGGAACTCCCAGGTAGCATCACAAGGGTGGTGCAGGGCCCTTTTGCCAGGAGCCTTTGGATGACCTGTTGGTCACCTCAGAAGAAAGGAGGGGGCAGAGCCGAGGATTTGGCTCAGTGATGCTGCCACCTGCCTTGCAAGTGCCAGGTCCTGAGTTCAGTCCCCAGTACCAAAAAAAGAAAGAAGAAGAAGAAAGGAGGGGACAGCTGCCACCCTTCCCCTGGGAATTCAAGGATCGCTTGGTACTTCTGGTTCCACGTGAGAGAAGTTTACCTCCCGATAACTTTTCTGAGGGGCTGGTTCTGTGTTCTCATAGCTGCTGCTTCTAATTTGGGGAAGCAAGAAACACTCCTCCTGTTGGCTTTTAGATGAATCCCAGGGTGGCTGTCTTTAAGACTGTGTTTTTCTTCCTCTGAAAAGGATTTCCTTTAATAAGTATATAGATATTCAAAAAGCAGATCATATTCATTAGATAATTATGGTCATTTATACCCAGGAAATATCTCAGTCACTAATTAAAAGTAAATGCAAATTAAAAGTTACTCAGAGCTGGGCATTGAGGTGCATGCCTGTAATCCCAGACTCTGAAAGGCTGAGGAAGGAGGATCACAGGTTTAAGCCCAGCCTGGCCAATTTAGTGACTTTGAGAGACCTGTTTCAAAATAAAAAATAAAAATTTTAAAAAGGCAGTGGATATAGCTCCATGCAAAGGCCCTGGGTTTAATTCCCAGTACTGCCAAAATGATGATGATGATGATGATGATGATGATGATGATGATGATGATGATGATGATGATGATGATAGCTGTACGTGCATGGCACTATTACCTGGCCAAAAATATCATGAGACACTTAGTGCTCCCTACCCACCCCCCTTTATACACACCCAAGGCACTGGTCCATCCTGAGGAGGTGACTCCCAGGTCATCTTTCCTTGGGAACACAGGCAGCCTGAAGGAACAATGGGCCAATATGTCCCTTATCAAGCAGGAAGCCTGTTCGTGTGCATGGGTCCTGGGGCTGCTACAAGGGTGCACGTTCTTTCTGGTAAATGTCCTGCAGATGCTGTGTGTGCCCTAGTCTTTGAGGTGGGGCGGTGGGATCCCATGGATAACTTGGCTGCACTAGGCTTTGCAGTGGTGGGTGGTCCAGGCCTTGGATCTGTGCAGGTTCTGTCTGGTTTTCCAGGCTATTTCCCAAGCCCAGTGCTAGGTGCCCACAGCTTCGTCTCATGCCTCCTGCAGGAGGGATCTCTATCCCATGGACTCCTTTGACAATGACAATGGTAGCTACCAGCTCCTAACATTGTACTCATCATGAGCCAGGCACACAGTGCTGAGTCAGTGCATTGGCCTACCAGCTGTGGAAGGGAGGTGCCATTATCGTCCCCTTTGTACAGATGGGAAAACAGAGGCAGGAGGCCATACAGCTGCCAAGTCACACAGCCAGGGTTCGGCTTCCAAGTCAGTGTTGAGCAGAGTCCCAGGAGGCTGGGTATGTGGGGGCAAGGGCCTACAGGAAGGGACTGGACAGGGCGCTCCTCCGCTCCCACTCTCCAGCCCCTGTAAGCTGTAACAAGACTGTCCCTCTCCTGAGCACCCTGCTTGGCCACGTAGGCTCCGCCATCCCTGCGTGTTTTCCTCTCTTTGTGTCTGTTCCTGTCACTGTCCACTTCTTGGGGACCCAAGATCCTTCAAAGGCCAGCCTAGTGAATAATGTGACCAAAGCCACCTGACTGACCACATTGGCCCCAGGTGCTGATGCTCACAGCTTGCACTGATAGCTGAGCCAACCTTGCTGCCCAGGCAGCACTTCTGCCCTTATCTTGGGCAGCTAATGCATTTTATGGGGCAATGGCTTATCTTCCTGTTAGATGATAAACCTCTGAGAGCGGGAGCTGGGCCTTGTGCCAGGAATGCTCCACGGGCTGGATTTGTGGGCCTCGGGGAGGACCAGCGATGCTGTCCCTGGAGAACTGGTTTCTGCAGATGTGGGCCTGGGCACTTGCGGCTTTTGACAAATGGGCCTCCCCATTGTCACTGCAGCAGCTCCCCCCACCTCGTTATTCACGGCACACGTTCTCCCAGGTTACTTAAGGGTTCTCATTTATGCCTGGATACAAAGCATCTTCCACCTAGGGCTGTTTGGGAGAAATTTCTAGCCAAGGGTGTTGAAAAACAGCTGTGTGAGGAAGAGTTTCGGGGAGCAGGGCAGCAGAGATATATGGGAGGCTGGCTGACTGAGACATGGGCAAATTCAACCCCTTCTGCCCTTCAAGAACCCCCTTGCTGCCAGGGAAGTTGTCCCCAGTGCCCGGTTAGGGTGTGCCACACATACCCTCACTTTATGGGACAGAAAGAGGGAGCAGGGCTGGCTAAGTGCAACGCTGTGATTCTCCTGTGTGTGTGAATCCCTGATTTATGGGGAGAGCAGGTGGCAGCGGTAGCGGCGGCTGGCGACCTCCTGACTGTCTTGCTGTCTGTTGACTGTTCAATTCTAGATATTTGAGTTTGATTCTTCCTAAAATCCACCTGTTCTTTTCTCATACTGTCCTTTTAGTATTAATTGTTTCATGTGTTCAAAGTCTCTGATGATTCTGTTATCAGAAGTCCTCGGGGATCTCAGCCTGCTATTTGTTGTGGCTGTAAATCCGCATGGCGTGTGAGTGTCAGTGTGCTGTATGAATATGCTGAGTATAGAAGTGTGGTGTGTTGTATGGATAGTTTGTGCGCATGTGCATGTGTGGTATGTGCTGTGGGTATCCACGTGGTCTGAGTGTGCATAAGCAGACCCTGGCTGGCCCAAGTTGAGTGCGTGGCTGTTCTGTTTGACTTATTTCACCTCCTGCTGGGGGCTCTAGATATTACAGTCAGGGACCAGGTTTTTTGTGAATTTCCCAGCTTGGCTGTTTTCCAAACCATCCAGGTCTTTCACATTTGAACCAGAAATCCATGATCTTTGCTTATGAATCCAAGGAGATATGTTTGATGTTCTGGCTGACATCTGTCTGTCTGATGTGCTGCCTGCCTCATGCAGGTGAATTTTTCCCAAGTCCCCCCTTTCTCTGCAAGTACATCAGAACTACAGTCCCAGCTTTATGGTGTGGATGGGCGATTTCATTGCAGTCTCCAGCCTCTCATGTACCCAAGGCTTTGTCACTGTCCCCACATGGCAGTTAAAGCCAAGGCTTCTAGGACCCCAAGACTGACCTCTGTCTTCTCCTTCCTTTCTCATGAGCGCTACTTTTCTTGCTGTGTTTTCTGCAGCCCCTCTGAGTGCAGAGATGAGAGGGTTTCTGGCTACTGCTCCGCCAGCCACTCATGTACTCTGGTTCCAGAGGGGGCATCTGGTAGACCGCAGCAAAATGCAGCCATGGACTTGGGTCATTGAGCATGTTTTCACTTGTATCAGTGCATGTGTGCACATGTGTGTGCCCATGTGTGTTATCTAGGGACATGTGTCTGTGTGTGCATGAATGTGTGCATTTGTGTATGTGTGTCTGCTTATGTGTTCACACATATGTCTGTGTGTGCACATGTGTCTCTGTATGCTCATCTGTTTGTGCAGTACTTTTGCTGAAGGTATAGAGGGGTCTTTATCCAATGTCCTCTGTGGCCACCACTGTGTGAGCCAGCAGTGGGAAGTCAGGTCATTCTGTTCTTGGGGCCCCTGCTTGCTGAGCTCCGATAGAACTTCACTTCACCTCTACATCAGGATTGTAGTCTCAGCTTGGAGCACACACTGCTTAGTCCTCAGCCCTTCGATCAGATGTGTCACACTTCTCTCCACAGGCCCCTGAGATACCACACTCACCCCAGGACTAGGATACCTTTATGGGCATCCCATCCCAGGCCCAAAGTCTGCAGAAAATGTGGCTCATTTCATCTACCTGTTCTTATCCCCAAAGCACCAGTATGTTTTTATGTCCAGGAAGAAAAAATCATTTAAGTCAGGTATGGTGGCTCATGCCTGTAATCCCAGCACTTAAGAGGCTGAGGTAGGAGGATTGTCTCAAGTGAGTTCAAGGTCAGCCTGAACTAGACAGCAAGACCCTGTCTCAAAAGAAAAAAAAAACCAACCAAAAAAAGTCGTTTAAAATATGATTTAACATGTTCTGCCAGCTTGAACCACTCATGGTACATGCATGACTGTCCCATCAGGCATCATGGACCACTGGTAGTACAAATGAATCTAATCATTTTTATCCGTCTTTTCACTTATAAAAAGCCACCCAGTTGGGACACTCATGCATGTAGCACCAGGGTGGTTCAAGCTCTCCGGCAGTGAGACATGAATTACAGCCCCATTGTGAACGTGTTAAATCAAAACTAGATGCTGAAGTCCAGCATGAAGAACATCACACTCTTCCAGGCCAGAGTGAGCATTCAGCCTGTGATGTCTCTTCCTCCCAGCTCTCCCTGGGGCCGTGGGGAAGTGTCAGTGTGGCCGGCAGAAATGCCCCGATTGGGCTGCAGTTTGTAGGTAGAAACTGGGTCAGCCTTCCCTTGGCTAGGTACTTCTGTATGCCATGCCTTGCACTTGAAATTGCTTTTTTGCTTCCCCTGAAGCCAGGGAGACAAGGAAGGTTGTCTCTCCTAAGAGGAGTCTGTGGCAGGGAACCTTGTGCAAGAGAGGGCAACCACCTACCCTAGTCTCTGTTCTTGTAGAATATGCTAGTTCATCCGCCCTGGCCAATGGCATGGCTGTCCCTCCATCTATCCTTTCTGAAGCCAGCCAATCCCAGTACCGCCTGTAGTCATCTACAAGTCACCTGCCCTAGCTGAGGCCCATTGTCCCCATTCCCTTGAGCTTGGCCATGTGGCCCCCAGAGGTTAACTTCTGTTGGAGTAGGGCTGTATCTCCGACAGCGGAGGGAGCACTGAGGCTCTGTGGGGGCTTTGTGTGTAAAGAGGAGGCCGATTCTGAGCTGCAGGAGCACTGGCTGCTGCAGGCACTGGCCTCTGCCCTGCCTCAGTAGGAATGTGCCTTGCTGCTGTGATTGGACCTTACCATCCCCATGGCCTCAGCCATCTGAGAAGGGAACCGGGGGCCACACTGTACCTCCCCAGCAGCTTCTGACATGCTTCATGTTGAGGAAGCATGGCACTCACAGATATCCAATTATCTTGTAAGGCAAGTCTGAAAGCCAATTGAATCTCACAGAACCGCTTCTGCATAACAACTACTTAATACCCAATCATAACAATTATACATAATTTGTGTTTACTGTGCCTGGAAGATTAAACTCCTCCGCACAGACATTCTCTAAAACAGGCCTAGAACGTGCAAGGCAAGTGGGGCCGCTTCTTGGTGTGCCCACGGGCAACCTTCGTTGCTCTGCAGACAGTCGCCCTGGTGCTGGAGAGGCAGGGTGGGGGCTGCCAGGACCTGGTTCTCAGCCAGGGCCCCTTGAGGGCCAGGTCCAGCTGAGGCCTGGCAGGGAAGCTATTGCCCAGGCCTTGGGGGAGGAGGGAGGGCAGCTGGCTGCCATTGCCCCTCCTTGGCTAGATTCTGCAGAGGCTGGGCAGCTGGTGTGCCCTAAAGACCAAGGCAGAGCCTGGGAAGCAGCCAAGTCCCTGAGAGCTCAGGGTCTCATGCAGAGATGAGGCCCTGAGGTCCTGAGGCATGCGGGGTGTAGGGAAGGGCTCAGTCTCAGCCCCTCCAAGGCCTGGGTCATGCAGCTGCCTTCAGAATCAGCATTGATGTGGCCAGGCTGGTCCATCAGCTCCTGGAGCCATGTCCAGGAACTGCCCCAGGGGGCAGGGGGACCCAGCATGAAGAGACATCTCCCTGCCCCCACAGGCACTTGTCCCCACTGCTGGGCTTTGCTGAGGCTGGGCCATCGTCCTCTGCAAGCTCATCACTCTTCCGGGCTTGCAGAGCTCTCCTGGAGGCCTGCCCTGGTACTTCCCTGGGCCTGGGGCCAAGGTTCTGTCCTTCCCTCCAGACCTGCTGGGCCTTCCTGCTCAGGCAGAGAGTGGACTGACTGCTTTCCCAGGTAGGGAGGAGCAGGGCCTGCTGCCCAGACCTGCCCCTCCCACCTCCCTGAAGGGACCCTGCCCTCAAGGCTGTCTGCCGCACAGGACAGCACTTGTGCAGAAGGGATCGGGTTTCTCCTTGTCCATGTGTCCAGCCCATCCTGGTGTGGCAGGTGGTGGCCACTAGACCCAGAGCCACCAGGAGACCCTTCCAGCTGTACAAAAACATGTGGTCCCTGCCCCAGCCTATATTCCATGGCCAGGGCTCCAGCAGTCTGTCTGTCCTCCTGGTGAGTGCTGGGACAGCCAGGCTGGTGAACTCCTCCAGCTGGAGGCTGAGCCCTCCAGGGGCCCCAGCTTCTTCCCTTGCACACTCTGTGCTTCTGTGGCCTGTGGCTGACCCTGGGCTTACAGACTCCTGCAGGGCACTTGGGCCATCTTGGGGACATAGCAGAGCGGGGCCTGGGCTGAGCCTCTGTACTTGGGGCTGGGCCCTGCATGCTCCAGTGACCTCACCCTGATAGCACTCTCTCCTTGCAGCCTGTTCCAGCACTGTTGCTACTCCCGGGGCGGCATGCGCCATAACTCCTACACCTGCATCTGCTGCAGGTAGGTGCACCGTGGCTCTCGCAGGAGAGGGAAGAGGAGGTAGAAGGGCCTCCCCTGCCCCTGGTCACGGGCACTTTCGCACACATACCCACACCAGTGCCTGCCACCAAGCCTGGAAGTCAGTCTCACTTCTGAAGCCCTGGAACCGAGGTGGCCTCTGCCCACCAAGCCTGATGCCAGGTGAAGGAGGGAGCCCAGCCTGCCCACTGCAAGAAGACTGTCGACAGTCCCATCCCCAGCTGGTGTACATTGGAACTGAGTGTGAGGGGGGCATAGGTGACACAAAGCACGGGGCCAGACTGGGGGCTCAGGCCGGGCAGCTTCCATGTGCAGCAGGTGTGGAGTGCATCAGTGTGGGGGCTGCAGTTGTGTGTCCTTGTGTGTGTGTGTGTGTGTAGCTTCCCCACGCGGCGCACAGGGACCATCTTCATGGTGGTGGTGGAGAGGGCGTTAGCCCTGTGTGGGTGTGTGCGTTGCTATAGATGCGTCACATTGCGGCTGAGGGGCTCAGTGTGTCACCTGTGCATGGCTGTGTGCTGGGAGGCACCAGGAGTCGGGCAGCTGCAGGGCACCTCTGTGGTCTCCAGGGGCAGGCACAGCTGTGTGGGTGTCTGGGTGAGACTGCACAGGCATGTGGCCATGGGTGGCCCCCTTGTCTCTGAGGCTCACCCCCCTCATCTCCCCAGTCCTTCCCCTCGGGTCCTGCCCTGCTCAGCCAGGACGGAACTGGGCGGCTCTGCTGATGTGCACGGCCTCGCACATGAATAATACATGTGAACATCTCAGTCCTTGGAAATGCTCTTCTCTGGTGGATAGAGAGAAAAATCATTATTTCTTCTTTTATGATTCCTGAGGCTCCTGAATGAGGCCATAAATATTATACCTAGGTGGGGTGTTTTTTCCCCTCTTTGGAAAGACTTAAAAGTCCTTTTTTTCTTAAAGGCATCGCTCATTAGGGAAGCTTTCTGTACCAGAGAAGCAAGAAACTGTTGGCTTCCTGACTCCATCACCCTAACCAGGGCCCTTCCCACAGATCCCCTCTCTCTTTTACCACCAGGAAAGAAGGGTTTCCCCGTGCCCTTCCCCAGGCCCATGAACTACTGCTCCCCATTTCTGTTCTTTACATGTGCTGCCCACATTCCCATCCCAGAGGGCAGCTGCCTGAGCTGCACTCGTAGCCAGGAAGCCCTCCAGGTGGCACTTGTGTGAACCAAGGGCCTGGTACCAGCTGTGAGCCAGGCTGTGGGCCTGGTCCAGGCACCCTTTTGCATCCTTTGCCATGGCCACAGATTAGGGCTCCAGCCTCCCAGGGTCCTCTGCATAGGGCTGGGCTTCTGACCACTCTCCTGGCTCTTTTCAGTGGTGAGAATGCAGCTGTACTGCACTACGGACATGCTGGGGCTCCCAACGATAGAACGATCCAGGATGGAGACATGTGGTAAGTGAGGCTAGCCCCGGCCCCAGTTCTGTGTGTGAACAGCCCACCCAAGATTGGACTCTCAGTGTCAGGGTGGAGCAGGAGCCTCAGTGTCCCTGTCCTGAGAGAGCCGACCACACTGAAGTCCTTAGACCTGCACAGCACCCTCTCCAGGGCCAATGTCCTGCAACCTGCAAGGAAGCACCGTGGGGGTTGGGGGTACACGGTCCCTGTGCAGTGCACACAGGAAGGGGCCTGTGGGCATCCACAGACAAGAGCCCTTACTCAGTTACGTGATGCCATCCTCTCTGCCACCAGACATCTGCCAAGACCAACCTAGGCAGCACTGAGCTCCCAAGAGCCTCCCAAATGTTGAGGCCCGGGGCTCAGCCACAGCCCTCTGTTGGCTCCTCTGACTGGCAGAAAGGGTGCCTTGCCCTTTGGTTCTCTGGTGCCTTTCCATCCTTTGCTGTACACTTGAATGAAGCTTCTTCAGAGTTTAGCTCTTGGACATTGTGGGCTGGGCCTAGGTGGCTCTTGGCTTCCTCCTACAGCCTCATGCACTCACTCCCCAAGCTGGAGTTCTGGTGGTGGCCTGGCCCTGGCCTTCCCAGGTGGACCTCAGCCCTCCCACAGGGAGCAGTAGGAGAGCCTGTGGCAGCCCTGCCCTCATCCATTGAGAGGTGTGAGTGCGCATGCACTGACCAACAGATAAGCAGCTGCCCAGAGAGATACCACGTTCTGAGCTGCCCCTGGGAACCCACACAATCCCAGGGTCCTCCCTGCCACAAGGCACCCAGCACTGTGACTGGCCACAGTCTGCCTAGCCAGGGTCAGTTGCTGGACATGATGTTCTGGCTTTGGACACTGTTGGCAGGATCCCTGCTCAACCTTCTGGAAGAAAAGCCCCTTTGTCCTCTGAGCCTCAGTTTACTCATCTGTGAGTGGAGATAGTACATCCATCTCAAGACTACATGCAGAGAATGGCAGAAGGGGTGTGTGAAGAGGACAGGTGCCTGTCTGAGGCCTCTCCCCAGGGCCCCGGCTGGCAGGGCAGGCCTGGGAGCCTGTAGGGGTGAGGCCCAGAGGGAACCTTGAGGTAGCCCAGTCGCACTGTTGCTCACTGCCACCTGCCTGACCACAGGCAAGGCCTCAGCGTCCATCTCCCAGCCTGCCTGGCTGCACTGACTCCACAGAGCCTGTGTGGCCTGTAGGCTGCACCAAGCCCTAGGAATTGTGGGCCAGTGCCTCGTCTGCAGGGCTGTGCAAGGCTGCCTCCGGGCAGTGGGCCTCATAGGGAGTCAGAGCGGAGCCCAGCCACCCTCTTAGAAGGCTGGGGGCCAAAGGCACATGGGGCCCCTGACAGGACCCTCCTGTGTGTCTCCGCCATCACTCACCCTGACCCCACACTGCCTCACCCAGTGTGTGGCAGAGTAACCGAGACACAGGAGTGTGCCAGGCTCGGGCGTGGGGCCAGAGAGATTCGGGGAGTGGTCTGGCTGCCTCAGACTTAGTTGGAGACCAGGGAAGGAGAGGATGGGGCCACCACCTGGACCATGGGTAGCCCCAGGGAAACCACCTAGTCTCCTTGGGGACTCTCATCTTCTGCTCTTTGACCCAGTGGCCCATTCTGGCTGGGCAGGGAGGACAGCACATAGGAGCCCAGTCCCAAGGAAGAAGCCACCCATACCAGCAGGTCCCCTCTGTCCTGGGGGTGGCCTGGCTGGCTGGAGAGCCCCATGTCAGAGCCATGTGGCCATATGTTGCTCTCTTCCTTGAGCCCATCTCTTTGCAGGGGAAGCAGCTGCTTCTTCCCTCCCCTTTCATGCATCCAAAGGGTCTCTTCATCTCTTGAAAAGCTAGAGGGCCGGGTCCAGGCCAGGGTGCTCTGCACATCAGGCCTCCACTTGGCCTAGGTGCCGTAGCCTTGGCTCTCATGGGCAGCACATGCCACCTGTGTCTCCCGGTGCCGCAGCCTTGGCTCTCGTGGGCAGCACATGGCACCTGTGTCTCCCGGTGCAGCTGTAGACATCCTGGAAAGCCCATGGATATTCATGCCAAGCTCAAATTGGTGATTTTGTTTTGCTAGTGCTAACTTTGAAATGTAGCCAGTAGAATAATTATGAGTTTATTATAGTCAATTTATTATGCAGCATTTAGAACAACATGTTTTGTTGATTACTGCTACTGCCAGATTGCCGGCGGCATTTATAATCCATTGTTTTATTGAAATTGATCTGCTGAGCGCCTGCTGCGTTCGGTAAATAATAAATCACTCTGTTATCCCAACATAAAAGCCACGGCACTTCATCACAAGGTATGAAACCAGAAGGTAAATGTAGCTCAGAATTTTTCACAAAGCTAAATGGGCACCAGTCTCAGGGATGGGCTCTGGGTCCCAGTCTGACATTGAAATTGAATAAAAATGCCTGAGAGATATTTTAATGTTTAGTAATGGAGAAGGGAAGGAGGAATGGTGAGGGGAGGGCAGTTCTTTCTGTCCCTCCCTCCCTCCATAGTTTCAGGTGTGAGCATCTCCAACAGATCTCTGTACACACACGCACACACACATGCACACACACACACACACACACACACAGAGATTGAGGGAGGCTGTACTGCAAGATCCTGGGCTTGGAGGGTCTCCAGACCAAATACTTGCCTCCCTGTCCCTGGCTGATCAGCTGCCCCTATGAGCCTTACTTTTCCAGTCCATTACTTAGTAATGTGCCACCCAACTCTGGGGAGATTCAGGGGTAAGTGCAAAGTACCACCGAGGAGGACTGGCACAGTGTGGGCCCTGGAATGGCCAGAGCTGTAGCACCATTTATTCCCACCAGAGCCAGGCAGACTGGGGCCAATTTGTGCTCCTGGGCCCCAGGCCCACTTGCCAGTCCCTGGTAGGCCTGGTTTACTCACACAGCTCTTGAGTTACATGGCCTTCTGGCTCTGTGTTTTCAGCCCCAACATCATCTTCTCTGGCCAGGCGGGGCTTGAGGCTGACCACTCCACTCCCACCTCTTTGCCCTCAGAGTAGCAGGTTCTTCCCTGGAGCCTAACCAGAGCCTCTGTGGGCTACTGTCAGCCTCCATGGGCCATTGTCAGCCTCTGTGGGCCACAGTCCTCACCCACCAGGGCCTGTAAATTGGACACACTGGATCATACTGCCGGTCAGGCTTGTCAGCCAGAAATTAAGAAGAGCATTCAAAGGCCATTCCTTATCCCAAGCCAGTGGCACCTGGGCCCCTCCCAGTTTCTCAGGGACAGGTCCCACTCCAGGTGCTCTGCAGGGATCCAGGGAAGGAACAGGAACATGCTGTGGCTTCTAACTCTTGGGGCTCTTCCCTTGGCTTGGTCCAGAGCCATGAGACCTTGTATAGTTGGGAAGCCTCTGGGGTTTTTCTGTGGCTCCCAGAACCCTTTCTGGCTGTGTCCCTGAGGTTCCCCATGAACCTCACCAGCAGGTCACTGTCCCAGAGAGCCATTAGTTGCTTTTGTTTTCCTTTTTAAAGCAAGCAAGCTTCTAAAATAGGGTTACAAAAGCGTGCTCATTAATGCTTTCCATGTGTTCACACAAAGAATGGTGTCTAACAGGGTCACCGAAAGCCCTTCTGAGGAGGCCCTGCTGCATCCTGACCCGAGCAAGTGGGTGTGAGCACACGGTGGCTAGGACTTCCAGCCCCACTCAGTCATCTCACGAGCCCCTGTGCTCTGCCCCATCCTCCTATAGCCAGCTTGGGCTATGGACACCAGAGCCCCCAAGCAAATGGAGGCTCTAAGGACCAGCAAACTGCACCTGGGTTATTTTGTGCAGGACGCTTGCAGCTCCTTACCTTGCCTGACCTCTAGATGGGCTCAAGCCCACAGGGCAGAAATGGGAAGAGGCGCAAGATGTACCTGCAGTGGGCTCTACTGTGGAAAGCAGCTGGGCTATTCATCTTCCCTTGCCATCTCTTGCCTCTCCCACCATCAGATCAGGTAGCAGGATTGGGAGCTGTGGTCTCCTTCTGAGCCTTCTAGAGCACAAGTCCAAGATGCACAGCCCTGGACTGTCCACAGTAGACAGGATATGGCTGGTTCCTGGCGACCAGGGTCTTCCAGCATTGGCCAGAAGAGGGCAGTGTTGTCTCAGAACCTGGCCAGGGCCTTTCACTGGGTGGGTAGTGGTGAACTGTGTTGCCTGCCGGTGGTGTATGGGAGGTGGGCCTGCACCCGAGCTAGGGAGAAGAGGCCTGTGCCAGCCCCACAGTCAGCAGTTTGCTGATGTCCTCTCCTCTTTCCATGCTATGGCCCAGGGCAATGATGGTGAACCTTTTAGACCTTTGAATGATACAGCCTGCTGTGGCACACCTGCCATAGGGTGGCCACCACTGTCCTAGGGCCTCCTCTGTCTCCTTGCCTTGATGATGGCCAACCAGAAGCCCTAGCTGACCAGCAGAGGTAGGGATAATTCTCATGATCACTAAAGCTCAATTTTTACCTAGAACAATAAGGGCTTCTAGAACAGGGCATGATGGTACATGCCAGTAATCCCAGCACTTGGGAGGCTGAAGCAGGAGGATCGCTATGAATTGAGGCCAGCCTGGGCTACATAGTTCAAGGTCAACCTGACCTACAAAGCATGACACTGTCTCAAAAAAACTAAAAAGGAAGGAAGGAAGGCGGGAGGGAGGAAAGAAGGGAGGGAGGGAGGGATGGATGGATGGATGGATGGATAGATAAGGAAAGAAAGCAAGGCCTACTGATTTTACCTGAAGACACTGCCTGAAAGCACCCTGGATTGTGACTGGCATGTGCTTCTACTCCTGCTGCATGTACATAGGTCACAATCTCTGATCTATGGTGACAGCAGAACTCTCCTCTGCATGGCTGTCTCTGTCACAGATGTGCCAACCCCTCAGCCCTGCCTGCTGGGGGTGTCTACTCACCCATGGCTTCAGCGATCCCCTTGGCATCATTTGGGCCCTGCAGGCTGGGATGGGGCAGTTCTGCCCTCTCCTGATTGTCTGGCGTCTGTATCCTGTGGCCCCCAGAGGGCCAAGTCTGTGCCTGGGTTCTTTGACTGCTAACAGAGGGGCCGGGAAAGGGGAGCCTCCAAGCTCTACTCTACCTGCTGCCGGTGCCTTGGTTAGCTTTATAGTATGACTGTTGCCCCAGGTCTGCTCCCCACTGCCAGGTTCAACCCAGAACCCCTCCCCACCTTGCTGTTTCCTCAGAAGGTCTCTTGCTTGTCACCAGGGACCCCCATCCCAAGTATTTCACGGTTTTAAGAACAACCCTGTCTTTGGTGCAACAGAACTCTCTGGAAGGCACAGCCCTGCCCAGCAGCTATCTGTCTGAGCCATGACCTCCAGGGTTCCGTCTCAGAAGCACCCTTGACATTCCAACCAGGACTCGTGCTCATAGATGTGCCCTGGCTATCACTGGGCACCCTCCCCACATGCTTTCTCTCTGCTCTCTTTAGATTGTCAGTGCTCTGTGGCACACCCACTCAGTTGACATCACAACCCACAGTCTAAGAAGCACTAGTCTAGACATTCCGGGTGCTCATGGACATCATGAGACACTGGCCACCAAAAAAGTGAAATGAAGCATGTGCTTTGCACATGACACTTACTGCCTGCCTCCCTGATCCACAATAGCCACTGCCCTGATGCCAGGCCCTGGCCCACAGTGCTTTAGAGGTGACTGTCCCCTCCCAGGCAAACTGCTCTGTGATTCTCTTCCTGGGGTCTTGGTCCCACATGGATCTCAACATAATAACCTATTCTCTCCAGATACAGGAGGCTGCCAGCACATGGTTGCTCTTGTCAGCTTGTGCACAGGCATTGCTCGCTCTAGGCCTGGGGACAGAAAGCTGCTAGTGGCCTGGGCTGCTTGCATGGGAGCCATTCCTGTCTGCCATGGCCCCTGCAGGAGCCCTGACCTGAAGGCTGTGAGGAGAGGTTCACTGGGTGGGTCAGCCTGTGGCTTTGGAAAACCTCGAGGACCCCAAGGGATGATTCTTGCCCTTGCTGGCCATACTGAGGCTTGCAGTGGCCAGAAGGCCTGGCTAGGAGCTGAGAGCAAGCAGCTAGCCTGTGCCAAGGAGACTGATGCTCACTGCTGCGTCTGTAAGGCCAGCCTGCCTGCTACAACAGCCAGACACACAGAAAATATCCCATGAACCCTTCTTCCTATCTCCTGCTGAGGTCTGAGGAAGCAAGAGCTTCCTCCTGCTCAGAAACCCCCCAGCCTGGCCTGGGACACAGACTGGGGCAGGTCTGCACCACTCCTGCAGTGCTGAACACATGCGTGTGTAAGATGAGTCTTGGGTGGGAAGTAGCCAAGAGCTGTGCCAACTCAGGAGAGGAAAATGAAGCTACAAGCCGAGTACAAAGTGGCCTTTGTATGAACACTACAGTCTTTCCCTCAGAGCTCTTCCGCCTGTGGGGTGGCTGGTCCCTGCAGCAGGGCCCAGGGAGGGTCTGGGTGGGCCAGTAGTGGCAGGTAGCCCAGGTCTGAAGCTGCCCAAAAAGAGCCAGCAGAAGATAGGGCGTTTCATCCCGGCCAGAAACGCAGCCATAGAGACACATGTGAAGGATGAGACGCCAGCATATTGCTTGGAGATGTGTAATCTCTCCCCAGATGTCTCAGATTATCACACAGATTCACTCAGCCAACAATGGTAGTGTCTCTGGTGGGTGTCCCCAGGCAGCCAGGAAGGAGGGACCCTTCATTCTCAGTTGAGCCAAGTATGATCGAATTCTCCATCGTCGTTTTGCATTTGGAGGATAAAGTGGTCAGAGGAGGAAAAGGGAGATGATTTATAAAAGAGATGGCTGTCATCCCTGGATTCCAGAATGGCTTGAATCTGAATCACTTATGTGTGTAGAAACTCTGGGGGATTAAAAAAAAAAAAAAGGCAGAAAAAGAAAAAGATAGGGAACTGAGAGCATAAAAATAGACTCCAACCCCGTGCCTGAGCATCGCAGGGTAGGATGGGGCTGTGCACTTCCCTCTCCAGAAAGTGGATGGTTTTAAACAAAAATTACAGTTGAATCTTCTAAAAGCTAGAAAATAAAGCCAGGCTGACGGAGGAAATCCAAGTACCCATCATCCCACACACTTTCTGTTTTATAGAGGAGGATTTGTAGGACTCGGTTTAGAGTCTGGTCTGCACTGAAGTCTTGTTTTTAACTGTTCTCGAAGATTCCGGCATTTGGTGTGCTCTTGTGGGCTTCCTGGTTTCTTAAATAGTTTAATTTCTGTTTTTCTCTTAGATCAGCACAGTTCAGTAGAACTCTGTGCCCCAGAGGACTGCGTGCAGGTCATCCTCTGATGTGGCACCTCCCAGGAATCTGTGTCCCCCACACCCCTGGCTCTGTCCCATCTGCCCAGGCCACTCTTGGATGTTCTAAACCAACAAACTGCAAACCATTTTTCTTTGTTGACTCCAAATGAAAATGTTCTGTGCTCCTGAGCAAAATAGGCCAGAGCCCCATGCAGCTCTGTCCCCAAAGGACACAAACCTACCAGTGATGGTAGTGATCCCATTTTCCAAGTGGGAAAACTGAGGTCCTGATGGATAAATGCCACAGCCAGGACAAGAGAGCTCATTTGTGGGCTCTGGGGTGCTTACCCCACCTCCCAGCTCTGGGCTTTGCTGAACCAGGGTTCAGAACCTCATTTCCCTTCAGTTGAGGGCTGAAGTGTGCCCCACACAGAAGTAAACCTATAGGCAACTGTTGGTGCCGACAGCCATTGCATCAGGGGCCTCTGTCAGGGTGTCCGCTTATTTGTTCTGTATGATTAGGCCAGGGTGGGTCACCCTCAAGTGAGGCCCAGGTGCCCCTGGGTCGGCTCTAGGTAGGATCCCCTCAGAGACTTTGACCCAACCCTAAGTTCACTGCCATGCTAGTGGAGGCTCTGCTCTACCCCCTGAGAATCACGGGAGGTGTTACCTGTGCTTTTTGCACTGTTGACACTGTTTATGGTGTTTTGCAATCAGAAAAGATAGGAGATTAAAAAGTGCCCGGCTGAGGACTTTGGATTCCAGCAAAGTGCCCAGGGATCATGACCATTTAAGCTTTGCCTTTAAAAATCTGCTTCTATGGGGTAGCTGGTGCTGCCTGGCAGGCCATGTGGCCTGACTACTTGCTGCATGCATGCTCAGGGCCAGGGGTCCCACCCCCTGCTCTGTCCCACACAACAGGGCCCCCAAAGGCCTGGACACAGGTGGCTTCTGGAATGTCTGGGGTTACCATTAGAGCTGGATTTGGGTGAGAAGTCCTCGTAAAGGAAGCCACAGCAGGGACCTGGGCTCCCATTTGCCAGGATTTGTGTGACTGCAGATGGGCCCCCATGGGAAACCCAGGATGGAGCCAAACACCAAACAGAAGCTGGGCTCAGCCAGCACAGGGGAACAGCTCCCACTTCTTTGGCCATGCCTGCCACTGTGGTCACCTGGCCCTGAAGGCATGTGCCAGGCACTAACTAGACTGATATCCCTTAGTCAGTTTTCTCGGCAGCAGTGACTTGCCCATGACCCCATGAAATGGCAGGGTAAGGGGGTAGCCCCGGCTGTGCTGGTTGTCAGCAGCTCCTAGGGTGCTGCGGGGGAGAGCTATGAACCCCCTTGCTTTTATCCAGGCCAGCCCTTACCCACGTGTGTGACCTCATGCCGCAGGGGTCCTTCTGTGCACTCCAGGGAGCCAGGCCTGGACCCAGCAGCCCTTCACATGTCCTGACTTCTTCCACCTCAGAGAGAGAGCAAGGCAGGATCCTTATCTGCCCTTGACCAGAGAGGGCCCCATGGCCCTTTGTGCAGGCCCTGCTGTACCAGGGCCCAGGTCACGGATCTCCAGAGGGATGGCTCCACTATCATCCTCCTGACTCATCAGACCTGACATTGGTCCCACCACCGTGCTGCCCTCCCTGGCTTGTGGCTTCCAATTCCTGGGCCTCTCCTGTTGTCCCCCACTGCACATCCTCCTTATGTTCCACATCCTCTCTGCCCTGCTCAGCCACCTGGGGATCAAGAGGTGCCAGGCAGACAAGGTGAGGGGTCAGGCAGCACTCCTATCTGGCTGGGACCCCATGAAAGCCCTGCTGGATAAGAGACCATCCTCTGACACTTCCTCCCTGCCTTTCCCTCAGGCCCTAGCAGGACAAGTCCATCCCACCCCAGTGGGGAGAGGGAGAGTGTCAGGCAGGGGGCGCCCTGAGCAAGAACAGAGTCACAGGCACCTCCCACCTGCCAAGTTTCCACACAGACCACCCCCTCACCCCAGGCCAAGCCTGTGATGCAGCTCAGCCTGTCTCCTCTAGGCAGGTGTCTCGTGTCCAGACAAGGCCCCCGCCAACTCTTTCCTCCTTTCCTCCCCGCCATGAGCATTGCTTTAACTGCACTGGATGTGGCGTAGACCTGGGGAGCTGTTGGCTCTCTCACATGGGGGCAAGATGGCACATGGGGGCCCAGGGACATATTCATCCCTCCCAATTTTCTAAGTGAGTCCCCACAAGTGAACCTACTGTGGCCAGGCCATGGAAGCAGCCTGTCCTCTCAGGCTGAGCCCTGGACTGCCATTTTCCTGGGGGCAGAGTTCTCCCAGGATGGCAGTGGGTGTCTCTGGAGCGCTATGATAGAGCTGCCACATTGATCACATCTCGAGATGAGGTAGCCTCAGCGCCCTGCTGCATCCAGATCAAGGCAAGCTGCCCTTGCCTCCTGGGCAGAAGTAGGGGGGACAGTGGCACCCATGAGCACTTTTCCACCTCATGCCCTATCTCCCTGCAGCCTGTTTGACATGGGTGGTGAATATTATTGCTTTGCCTCGGACATCACCTGCTCCTTTCCTGCCAACGGCAAGTTCACCGAGGACCAAAAGGCTATCTACGAGGCGGTACTGCGGAGCTGCCGTGCTGTCATGAGTGCTATGAAGCCAGGTGAGGGAAGGGGCGGGGGTCCTGCTGAGGAGGACCCACCCAGCATGGGGAAGAAGGGGAAGCTCTGTGCCAGGCACCTGCAGGAAGCAGGTCCCACACTGTGTGATTTGCATCTGCCCCCCCACCCCAATATGTACCCAGTAAGATGCGGGTGGCATCCAGTCCTCAGGGTTACTCCTATGAAATATGGCTGACCACCAATCAGGAACAGGAGCCTGGAATCTGGGAGCTCAGCCCAAAGTCACCTCATGTCCCATCTGGCCACCTCTTTCTGACCACCCACACTGGTCACTGGGACGTCAACATGTTCCCTGTCCGGTCCCAAAGCGGAGTCTGCTTCAGGGAGGACCTTACTAGCTCTGGACACTGTTATCTGATTAGACACTGGAGCAGGTTCTGGCCCTGCTCAGCAGCTCTATGGCCTTGGACAGCAAGCTCTTCCCTGACTGGCTGTTTCCTTGTCTGTGCATCGATCAAGCTGAGCCATGAAAAGAACCTGAATGTTGCTGGCACATGTTCATGCTCTGTAGTGGCCACTGTCCCTGTTGCAGTGGTGTTGAGTTTAGACCAGGGCTTCTCATTCTTTCTCATATCAGCTGGTCTTGGCTGACGTGTCCTGCCTGTCCCTCCAGCCTCAGTGTAGAGCCTCCACCTGCCCCCCACGTCTCCAGGCAGTGTACAGAGTCCCCACTGGTCTAGCTTGATGCCCCACTGCATGGCAGCCATGGCTCACAGGCCCAGTCCTCTGGAGGGGAAACAGCAGCCACCCACCAAGGCTGACTTTCTGGCATTCTTTCTATGACCCTCAGGTCCTTGATCTGTCCCTACTTCAGTTGTCACTGGCCATGCTCCTTCCTGATGAGCCCCCAGCTTCCCATATCCCTTGCAGGGGTGACATCCGGGACCTGCTAAATCAAACTTCAGATCTGCTGTGTGGCTCTTTTGAAGCAGGAAACCTTGAGGACACCAGACAGACCACTCTTAACATAAAGACAGGAGCAAAAAGTGGCTTTTAATGCCAGCAGCTCAGCGAGTGACTCCTGTCAGTCTCAAGAGCCCTGAATAGAAGTTTGCACTTTTTTATATACCTCTTTTTACGTCTATGAAGCTTAATTCCATTGGAGTTTCCCTGGGGATATAGCAAGGAGGATTTACACAAAGCAGAGCAGTGGAGGAGGGGAAGAGCAAAGAGTTTTGGCAGGACTTTCTGAGTCCGTTATGTTCCTTTGGTGACAGATGACAGAAGTTGTCATGGGTACTCAGGTACATTTTACAAAGGATAGTTACCTAGTTAACCCCTAGTTGGCCAATTTTATATGGAGTTGTGGTCTCTTCTCTAACTAACAGAACAATTACAGAATACTTTACCAGCAGTGACAGGGGAGCCCTGACTTGTCCCCTTTGCCTAAGGGAGAGAATTTAGGAATGTGGCCTTGTCATGTTCTTGCTTCCAGGCCTGTAGGCCTTCAAAACAGCCCACCCTGCAGGCCTTGGATTCCTGGCCAGCAAGTGCCAGTTACCTGCTAGGCCAGGCCCTCTGGGGACAGATGACTGCAGTCAGACTCCATCCTGCAGTGGGGACAGGCTTTCCCTGCCCCTCTTCCACCCTGACCTGGTGATTGGACTGCACCTCAGACACAGCCATCCACTGAGGCTCCAGCTTCTGCAGCTTTGGTTGTAAGCAACTAATGGTATCTGGTTAGGTTAGGTCATTGGTTCTTTCACAAATCCACAGAGGTGGGACAAGGAGGTCTGGGGTGGAGCCAGAGCCAAGTGAAATGGCATGGAAGTTCAGGATCTGCAGCAGTAGTGGTGAATTTCTGGCTTTCTTCTACCCCCAGCTCGAGGCAGAAAGCACCTGATGCTGGCACAGGTCGTGGTCCCATCCTCAGCCCCTGTTCCCTCCAGCCATGGCTTTGCACCTCCTTCCTGTGATATGCAGGCTCCCAGAAAAGTAGGACAGCCCTTAAAGCAGCCCCCAGGCTTCTCTAGGTAGGGGCAGGTCAGGCCACGGGGGACCGGGTTGCACAAGGAGGTCACTGCAACAGAAGATAGCACAGTAAAGCGCAGAATGCAGGCCCAGACTCAGGGACACCCCCCCCCCCCCGTGTGCCATGCTCCACCCCTCAGGCCTCTCTATTCCAGGGTGGGCTCAGCCGGCTCTGGATACTGGCAACTGCCTTTGTTAAGGGCCAGCAGAGAGCTGGCGACACCAAACCCTCTCCTGTGTCCCACGGAGGATAAGTGGAGGTTTTGGAGCCCTCTGGGTCCTGGTTGTGACAGGTCT
Source organism: Heterocephalus glaber (assembly GCF_053883595.1). Classification (NCBI taxonomy): domain Eukaryota; kingdom Metazoa; phylum Chordata; class Mammalia; order Rodentia; family Bathyergidae; genus Heterocephalus; species Heterocephalus glaber. Next base: position 11,892,531 of record NW_028258349.1, read on the forward strand.
GAAATCTGGACTTGGAGTTCCTAAATGAGGGACTGTAGGTCAGATTTGAATGCCTCCATGAAACTTTGATTTTAAAAAAAGAAGAAAATGATCCGAGTCCCAGAACTGTAATAACCCCAGGAAGTGGCCTCTTGCAGACCTAAACTTGCTGGCTCAGCATTTGGACAAACTGTCTTCTGTGGCCCCATAGCCCATTGTTGGGATGACCTACAGCCGTGATCGCAGGGCCAAGTGCTGTTCCGGAGGGGACTCAGCACCGGTCATTTTAAGGAGCTTTGGGGGAACCTTGGGGCCACCACCAGGTCTGAGCCCATGGCCTACATTCTCACTTAACCAGCAGGACAAGAGCTATACAGACAACAGTCCAGGGGCGGGAACTCAGGTACTCCTTGAAAGGAGAAAAAAGAAGGAAAACTTGCAAGAAAATGAGCTGAGGGAAGAGGCTGACAGCATGGCAGGCCTGCCTGGGGTAGTGGCTGCGGAAGGGGCAGGATCTGGGGCAAAATTGCCGGTTTAAAAAGCAGCAGCACCTCTGAGTGCTTCTCCAGGACAGCTGTTGCGGGAAGGTAGACTCATGCAGAGTGGCACGGGCAGGTAAGAACCTGGATTTGCACATGCTGGTGAAGTCAGTGAACAAGGTGCCGGGGGCATGGAGAGTTGGAGAGCATGCTCACTGTGCCCCTCTTTGTTCTTTTTAGTCTTTAACCTGTGGGATTCAAGGAGTAGTCACACAAGGAATGCATCTCTCCATGTCTGTATGCCACAGATGAATGCTTCTTTTGCTCAGTTTTGAGCACCATCAATCACTGAAATGATCATTGTTTCCAACGGCAGAGGGTTTGGCGGGAGAAGGTGGGGTGTGGTGTCTTCCTCCAGGGTCTGTAATCAGCCCCAAGCCTGCCATCAGGACACCTGATTGTCGGCCACGCTTCACACTGGAGACCAGGCAGGAGGAACCAGGCCTCGTAGTGAGGTTCAGACACATGGAGGCAGGTGGGGTTGGAACTGTTGTTTGGCTGGATGTTCAGCAGGCAGGGAGGTTTGGAAAGACATCCTCTCCCCAGGCTCTGTGTCACCACAGAGCTCCAGGGTTCTAGTCCTTGGAGCTGCTTACCTCTCACCCTAGGCTGACTGTTGGTGGTCAGTCAGTGGTTGTAGGAAAGCCTGGTGAGGTCTGAGCAGATGGCACCCCCACCATTGGTGTCCTGGGCAGCACAGTGGCCCCGCTCAGCAACTCTAGTTCTGTCGAGAAAGAAGCCAGGCCCACAGTTCTAGTCCCCAGGGCCCCTCCCATTTCATGCTGAAAAGGACCCAGGGCTGAGTGCCAGCACCCACCTGATCCCCTATCCTGAGGCCTGCCTAGCTATGCCACTGTTGGAGCAGCCACAGGCCTCAGGCCCAGCCAGGGGACTCTGGAGACACCAGGCTAAGCTCAGCTGAGCTGGTCCTTACAGACCAGGCCTCCTCTAAGTCCCTCTCTGTCCCAGCTCTGGGTTTTTCCACCTAGCAGACATGGTGGGCCTTGAGGATCCCTTGTATGAGGGGGTGGAACAGAGCCCCCACCATACCCCACATGCACACTCTGCTCCCCCTGCTGCCAGACTGTGATACACTGAAGGTTCCTAAGGGCAAGATGTGACTCCATCTGGGTCACACAGTGTAGGCCCAGCCTGGGGGGTGGAGTCCTGTGCCCACAGAACTACTTTCCAAATGGAGGCAAATTGCCTCCCCTTAGCATCAAGGCAGCTATGGCCGGGTCAGCCCCTTGCCTGTCCCAGTGGATATGACCCCAGTTTGTGGGTTCAAGTCGTAGGCCAAGACAAACACCCTGCTGAGACTGCCTGACTGCTTCCTGTGACCTTCCAGGGAAGAATAAATAAAAACAAGCAGGAAGTCACACAGTGATGCCCAGAGGAGAGGCAGAAATCAGCTATCAGAATACACATGGACCCTTGCGGATACAGCCTTGGGGGCTTGAGGAATGCAGGCCCTGGCTCCCCAGAAACATCCTGGGACCGGAGGGGAAGCATTCCTCATTGTCACTCAGACTCAGGGCAGGAAAGAGGGCTGAGCTGGCCCAGACAGTAGACACTGATGGGCATCAGTCCATGGGAAGGTGGGTACTTGGGAGAATGCCATCCATAGGCGGCCATGGCCAAGCATTGCTTCTGGTTGAGTGGATCCAAGTTTACATGGTTTGGGCATCAGTGCCCCCTGCCCTCCCTGTCTCCTGGCACCAGAAAGCACTGATGGGCCCACAGCTTCAGTGAGGGGAGGAGGGAACGTGCTGCTGCAGAGGGATGTCCTGAGCCCAGCAGGGGCTTCCTGAGCCAGATGTGTGAGCAAGCCACAGCTTCGAGGCTGTCCCTGTAAGCAGCAAACCTGCTCTAGTCAGGGAGATTCCCAGCCCCATCAGCCACCATGTGACCAGCAGGGAGGTCCCCGCCTTCATCGCCGGTGAGCACCCAGGCCTTGTGCCACCAAACCTCCAGTATGCAGTCTCCCTGGCCCACCCAGCTCGCCCTCCCTCCTGTCTTGAGTGCTGCCTCTCACCTCCTGACCTGGCTCCTGTGCTCTCCCCAGAGCCCTGCCCTGGAGCCTCTACTCGTATCACCGTGTGTAAAAGCAGCTGTATCCAAGCCTTGTGAATGATACCTGTTACCCTGCATAGCTCTGTGTCCTTTTGTGCAATGTCAGCTCTCCTGGCCCTGTCCCTGGCCTGAGTCCTTGGTACTTATGGGGGCAGTGCCACCACAGGAAGTCAGAGGAGAGTTAGTCATTGCCTGGGAGTGTCCTTGCCCCAGAATGTGCCTGAGGGTAAAAAAGCCAGAGGGTGACCAGGTAGGGGCAGGACATTCAGGGTGGTGCTATAGGAATATGTCTTCTGTGGACCTAGGGTTGAGGGAGGGGCATGTTTCCTGGCTCTGCCTCCCTTTCAGATGGGCAGGAGTGAGACCAATTGGCTGTCCTTTCTTCTGGGCCTCATCCTTAGACATGGCCAGGAAGATAGGGGATTAGGCAGACAGGTACAGGGACCTCGTGTCACCTAACCACAGTGCCCTCTGTGGCAGGAGCTGGAACAGGAAGGGCTGTTTTGGGCCCTATGTCTACCCCTCCTGCTGGGTATCAGGATGGTGGGCAAAAGTTCCATGCTGGGATGTGGGGAAAACCTCACAGCGAGGCTTCCACAGCACCGAGTAGCCTGCAGCTTGAATGGACGCCGCTCCTTGCCCTTGTGCAGCACAGGATATAAAGTGGGCTGAGCTGGAGGCTGTCATCCCCCACACCAGCTTGGCCTGCCAGGCAGCTCCCTGCTGCCTCCGAGGCCTGCCCTGAGACCCACGCCCTGAGCCTTTCCTCCTGTACCCCCAAGGCCTGGCTCAGCATCCGTCCCTCGAGGGCCATTGTCCAAGGATGAAGTGAGCTCTTTGTCTGGAAGTGGCTCTGAGGATGCAGCACGCAGGGCCTTCCCAGCTTGGCTTAGGCCTGGGAGCCTCCCGGGGCTGTCACGCTCTGGGCTGGAAGCCTTGAGGCTGTGATGGATGCTGCTGCTGAGGCTCTGAGAAGCCAGGCCAGGCCCCACAGTGTGGTCAGGCATGGGAGAGAGTGCCGCCTGAGGGGGCCAGGTGGACACAGATGGCCAGCCAGTAACCTGGAGCTGCTCTAAACACATCCAGGGGCCTAGGCACCCGAAGCTCCTGTTTCTCTGAGTCCAGCAGTTCCCCGAGGCAGATGGTGTGACACTAACCCTGCCCACCCTGGAATCCAAGAACGCAGAGGAGCAGGCTGACGGGCACACCTGAATCCTGGGCCACAGTGTAACAGCACTGGCTAGAAGAGTCACGAGGGAGGCCAAGGCTTCTGCTCCTCAGATTTACCAAGCATGTGCTGGGCACCGGGCAGGGAGCAGGGCACAAGTCCCACCTCTCAGGGTGCTGGGCCAGGTGGAGAGGTTACAGGAAGAGGCAGTCAGAGAGGGCTTCCTAGAGAAGGTGCCTCAACAAGAGCCCAACACAAGAGGAGTGAGGGCTTGGAGAGATGGTCTCAGCCAAGGGAACAGCAGGTAGAAAGCACAAGAAGTGCCACCTCTCAGGTGGCCTCTGGCTGGCCGTCCTGCTGAGCAGTGGGTGAGGGATCAGGCTTGAGATGGAGGCCAGCCAAGGAACCTGGGCTTTGTCCTAGGACAGTCTCACAAGCAGGATGGAGGATACAGTCAAGGGGAGGAGAGTGGGCAGAGATTCTGAGGCAGGACCCAGGTTTGAGAGATGTTTCAGGGACTCCAGGGCAAGACTTGGTGCTGGTGGGATGTGGGAGGAAGTGCCAGGCAGCCTGTGCCCAGGTTCTGCAGTGTGCTCCCCAGGGTAGCGCCCCTGGTATGGGCAGGCTCAGGTCAGGAATGCCTCTTGGCTCAGACCTGTGGGCTCAGACCTATGGCTGTCAATGGGCAGCCAGAACGGGAGCCCAGGAGTCAGAGTGTGCCTTGCCCACCACAGGCCGGACATAGGCAGTCAGGGAGGCTCTCCAGATTGTGCCCATCTCCCAGTCTAGCCCAAGGATGGTAACCTTCACACACTTTGGGGACCCAGTCCTGCCTGCGGGTGTCGTAACCACCATGCATGCCAGACACAGAGGCCAAGTTGCTGAAGGGTTAATCACTGTCACAACCCTAACCACACACAGGCAGTAACTCCCCACTCACAGCCAAGAGAGCTGTGCGCAAGGCCTTTCCCGAGGGTGCTCAGGCGAGGAAGACTGGTGGCGCCATGGGGACTGCCTGGGCCACACATGTGAGCGGGAGCTGGGCTGCCACCTCAGAGCATGATTTATACCTGCTTCCCACCCTCCACTGAAGTCCGGCCAAGCCTGCAGCACCACTCACTATGTACAGTAGTTCAAGCTGGCCTTGGACTCACTATGTAGCCAGGCTGGCCTCAAACTCTCGGTGATCCTCCTGCCTCAGCTTTCCAAATGCTGGGACTACAGGCGTGCGCCACCACGCCCGACTGCAGCATGACTTCTGAAATTAGCTGGGTTGGAAAGCAGGCTCCATTTCCTGGGACTCCCTACTCCTGTGGAGAAGGCCCATCTGCGAGAGATGAGTTGAGCTGAGGCTGGGGTGTCGGCCACCACCCAGGAGGCCCCTCAGCCCAGGTCTGCTAGTTGGAGCCGGATTTGCAGAGCTGTTTGGGGGCTTGTAGAACCTGAGCCTCTGAGCAAGAGCAGGGCTGAAGGGCACTCACTCTGCTAGGCCTGGGGCAGGGGGGACACAGGAAAAGCAAGTATGTGGATCTGCTTAGGAGATAGTTTCAGACTGGGAGGTGTCAGTGGAGAGAGTAGCTGGCCAAGGTCTCCAGGATACTGAGACCCCCAAGGACGAGGCAGCACAGGGTCTCCCATGGAAGGGAAGGAGGATAAGGTGGAGGTGGGGCACGGTGAGGTGGGGTTATCCAGGCCGGCCCCCTAGGCTCGTAGGGAAGGCTTGGCTTGTTCCATATCACTACCATCACCACCCCCAAGCACAGTGACCATAAAGTGTTGAAACTAGGCTCTGGTTCATCATAAGTGATAGATCAGCCCCTTACAGATATCAGAAGCTCAATAGCCAGCTTTGGGGCCAACGTTGCAGCTCTGAAAGAGGCAACCTCTGAGGCTTAAGAGAGGTGGGGGACCTTGCCTAGGCCATTGGTGCGTAGCTGAGCTGGGCCTTCAGTTACTGAGTCTCCATTTCTGGAACTTCAACCATCAGAGAAAGCTCCTGTCCTGGCTCCATCATCAGTGGTGCAAACTGAGCCAGCCACAATCTCTGCATGCCCATGTCTGGCCCCAGGCCCAAGCCAGTAGTACCTGGAGGCACCTGGTAGCTAGATTCCAGCCCCCAGAACAAAGCCTTGCAGGCTGGGGTGGATAATTGCAGTGAGAGCTCGGTCCTCTCTTTCCTTTCTCGATCTTTTACTACCTGCATCCCTGGGGTATGGGTTCAGCCCCACCCTGGGAACCGGCCAGGTTGTAGTCCCACCATCCGCTCAAGGGCCTGTACCTCCGGCCAGGTATAAATCATGGTCTGAGGTGGCAGGGGCTGGAGAGTAGAGCTGGCCTGAGTCCCTGGCCGTGAGTGGCAGGAGCCTGCTCCTGAGGCAGAATGGGCAACAGAGAGTATTGAGGTCAAGAGCTTTGACTGGGAAAGTGCAGGACCCTGGGCCACACCGCCCTTGGCCCCAGGGTGTGTGTCACCCTCACCCCTGAATTGAGGCCCCCTTGCCTCAGCTTGTGTGAGGGCTTCGTCTCTCCCTACCCTTGCTGAAGAAGCCTTCCTTTGAGCCATAGGTGTCTGGTGGCCTGACATGCACCGCCTGGCCAACCGCATCCACTTGGAGGAGCTCACCCGCATTGGCATCCTGAGTGGCAGCGTGGATGCCATGGTCCAGGCCCACATGGGAGCCGTGTTCATGCCTCACGGGCTTGGCCACTTCCTGGGCCTTGATGTGCACGACGTGGGAGGCTACCCTCAGGTCAGTGTGGAGACGTTGGCAGGTGGACCCTTGCTGGGCCTGGTGTCGCTGGGGCAGAGTGGGGCTCTGGGAGAGAGGGGGACATAGCTGGACAGAAGGGATGGAGTTCTCTGGGATGCACAGGGGAGAGGAGAGGAAGCAGAGTCCTGGCTTGCCCTCTTCAAGGCCCCTGGTCAAGGTGAGAGTGGATGCCTGAGCTTTCCTGCAGTGAGTGCTGGGTGTGGTCCCTACCCAGAAGGTGTACACGGGGCCCTTCCAGCGCATGGGGTCTCCGCAGGGTATGAGGCTGAAGCTGGGTCTTAGTGATGAAGGTACACTGCACCGTTCAAGTCCTCCTGCATGTGGCTTCATCCAGGTCCGCCTCAGCCCTCAGGAGCTTGGCAGCAGACACTTTGCTGCTGTTCCCTGGGTGGTGTGCCCTCTGCCTCACAGTCCCCTGGGCCAGCACACCTGTGGCCCTGCAGCCTGCCTTTGCCCTCAGATACTCTTAGGACGTCTGGCAGGAGAGGAGGGCGTCTCCAGACAAGCCTTCCCTTCCCCCTCTTAGGACCACCCAGTGGGTGCTTGAGGGCTCACAGGAGGCCCCTGCTGGGCAGGTGCTACAGTCCCTCTGGGCCCCTGCAGCAGGGGTGAGCCATTCCTGTGCCTAGCCTGGCGCCCACCATGCAGGGGGCTGATTGTGCAATCGGTGCACACCCTGGGACCCACCAGCCAGTTAGCCAAGACTAGGCTTGGCCTATTGGCTGCAGGATATTTTGAAAGCACTAAGTGATTTTTTTGGGGGGGAAAAAGTTGCTCAAGAGAAGCATTATTATTCAATTATTTTTTTCCTCAAGTGTAAACAGTTAAATTTGCAGAAACAAAATCAGTTTTAATTTCCTAATTTCTGTCCATCCCATTGTGTGCAGAGAGCCAAGAGCAGGGCTTTCCAGACATTGTTAGCTGAGGTTCATTATTCATTAGTCGCCAAAGCACTTTTTTTCCACCAAAGAAAATTGGCAGCAAACTGTTTTCATCTTTTCCAGTAAGCAGCCCTTTGTGCTCACAGAGCCTATTCTTCTGACAGATAAACACTGTGGAAAAAATATGGCTTTTCCTATAAGTCATTTGTTTTATTTCAGGCCTACAGACACATCTGGGTCTTCTCTGTCAGAGCCCAGTAAAAGTGGAGGCCTCAGAGAACCCTCTGCCCAGGCTGAGGCGGGCATGGGCATGGTGTGGGCATCCCCAGCAAGGCTGGCATACCTGGGGCAGGGGGCTTCTGCTCTCCCCTTTATGGCCCCAACCCTTCATCCTCAGCCTGCTCTCTCGGTTGGGCTGGCCTCCCAGACACGCCTGCCCCTGTGGCCTGTTCTTGGTGGGCCTCCCCAACAGCACTTAGAGCTAATGCTGTGCTCCATGGGCTGGGACAGGCATATCCTCTATAGCCCTGGGATCCTTTCCATTCTCCCCCAACCCCGGCTGGAAGGGTGGTCCCACACATTTCTGGGTGGAGGGAAGCAAGACTCCATGCTTCTACAAACCTGCCTCTCCTGCACACCTGCAAAGCAGCTTGGTGTGGATCCGCAGGCAGGAAAGGGCGACTGGGAAGAAAAACATGACCTTGTCAGGCCGCTGCCTTTGACAGCCATCGGGTGGAGAGAAGGGGACAGGCACTTAGGGTATAGCATGAAGGGGACAGGAAGAGAATGCCAAGGGGTAGGCACAAGCTTCGGGTGGCAGAGCAAGAAATTTCTGGAACCGAGACCCAGGGCCCTCAGCTCTCACAGCCTGACTCTAGCGGGGGAGGTAGGCCCTGCTCCTCACCAGTCACCTCACCTGAGCCCAGGCTGTTATTCCAGATGGGACCTTCAATTAAGGAGCACTGTGCCTCCTGCCTCCCTTTGCCTTCTGCGCAGCCTCCAGCTCCGCAGCCCAGAGCAAGTGCTGTGGGGCTGGAACCACACCAGCCAGACATCCATGCCCAGAGTGTGACCCACCAGGGGCCATGGTACCTTGGTTCCCTTCACTGCCTCCATCCTGGCCTGCTCACACCACGTCAGGGTGGCTGTCCCTGCCCTAGTGGAATCACAGGCATAGCCTTCCCCGCTGTGCCCAGCCTTGGAGGCCGAGCCAGCCTGTTTCTGGTTACCTTATGTGAACCACTAATTGAAGTCTGATGTTCCTGGCCCCCAAACAGTCAGAAATGACAGCTCGATCTTCAGCAGCTGAGCATCCTAGGGGGAGCTACAGGCGGGGCAGGGCAAACTCAGATCCTGACCAGAAAGCTTGCTTGCTGCCCACCAGCACAGAGGCCCTGGGTGTGGGCCACATGGGACCTGAGAAAGGCAAGGACACTCCTGCAGGTGTCTTGGGTACTACCTGCCCTCAGCCCAGGCTGAAGTCCTGTTAGATGTGTCTGTGTGAGAGGCCCAGGCTGGGTTGTGCACTGGGGGAGGAGGGAAAGGAGCTGTCACTATGTTGATTCGTCAAGGGCCAGGGACCATTTCCCAGGGCCCAGCTCTAGGGCACAGAGAGCTCCTCTGGGAGTCACACCACCAGCCATGTACACGCAGGTACTTACGGGCCAGTGCTGGTGCTGGCAGGCCCATCCTGATGACAACACCTGTCCCTCTTCCCAGATTGGTCACATGTCACATGGAGAATCTGGGAAAGGGCTTGGGGGAGGCAGAACCAGCACTTCTGGAGCCAGTTTCCAAGTGAGCCTCCTGGAAGGAAAAATGCTGTCCCAGAAAGCCTCATAACCTCCTTAAGAGGATTTTTTTTGTTTTGGTTTTTATTTTGATTTGTTGTTCTTGTTCTTGCTGTTGTTATCTCCTTGGTTTGGCTACTGCCATTCCCTGGGCCTGGGTAACAACAGCTGGACACCCAGTCAGCCCCATGGGCCCACCAGGGCAGCTTGCTCTGGCTGTGTGCACATCAGAGCATTCCTGAAGGCAGTTCTGAGGGTAACCAAGGCCAGGAACATTCAAAATCCAGGGGTCTTATCAGAAGTGCCTGTGGCCCAGCACAGTGGGGGTGAGTCCGGCTGGAGACTCCATCACCACAGAGCCCACAAGGCTGGAGCCAACCCTCATGTCTGGCTGTCCTCCAATGAGGCCGTGAGTGGCCCCCTTGCAGCCAGCCCAGTGGCTGTCACTTGGGTCTGCCACCTTTCCTCTCCCCACAGGGTGTGGAGCGCATTGATGAGCCAGGTCTTCGGAGCCTGCGCACTGCCCGGCAGCTGGAGCCAGGCATGGTGCTCACTGTGGAGCCAGGCATCTACTTCATCGACCACCTTCTGGACGAGGCCCTGGCTAACCAGGCCCAAGCCTGCTTCTTTAACCAGGAGGTCCTGCAGCGTTTTCGCAGTTTTGGTGGGGTGAGTGTCCATGGACCCCACATTCTTGCTCCCAGAATATCCACCACCCCACTGCTTCTGCTCATCACCTTTGTCTCAGGACAGAGGACCTGGTGGAGGAGGGACAGTCTTGACTTCCTCACTTGAAAATGGCCTCCCCCTTCATGTGGTCAGTCATCGGCCAGGTGCCTCACCCCTCAGTAGGAAAAGACAGATTCTCCAAAATCCCTGCTCACTCAAGGGGCTCCCATCCACCTGACAAGGACAGGGCGAGCAGGTGACACAACCAAATGGCCATGTGAGGAGCCTTCCTCTAGCCCAGTGAGGGAAAACCTTTTAGAACTTTCAGTGATACAAACAGCCCACAGCACACATGCCATAGGTTCGCCCCTCTGCTGTAGGCAGTCAGCCACAGAAGCTTTGAAACGAAGCTCTTCTGTCATTGTGGGTTATCAATCATTTCCTCAGAAAGCTTTACCCACACAGCAGGGGTCAGGCTGGAGCAGGATGGGCCCATTGATGTGGCACAGGAGGGCAGTTCAGTCATGATAAGCATCTGTCCGTCTGACCCAGGTCCGTATTGAGGAGGACGTCGTGGTGACTGACAGTGGCATGGAGCTGCTCACCTGCGTGCCCCGCACTGTGGAGGAAATTGAAGCATGCATGGCAGGCAGTGACAAGGCCTTTACACCCTTCTCTGGGCCAAAGTAGAGCCCACCAGGATGCCCAACCAGACCATGGGCTGGGCTTGCACCCTCTCTATCAATCAGCCTGTTGATTGGCCCTCCAGTGGTGAGAAATGGTGCTCAGAAATCAGGTCTTGGCATCACTATTTGATCATACCAAATAGTGCCATCTCCTAGAGAGAAAAAAATGCTTTTCCTGTTAACGTTCTGCAAGATCACACCCTTAATCAATTCTGTACTGTGCTTAAATGACAGTGACTTTAAAATTCTGATTGAAAATAATCCAGTTCTTCAGTAGCAACTAAAATGTACCTTGCTGCCATTTATATTCCTGTTCTTAGGAAAGATGCATTTCCAGTGTTTTCTCCCAAAAATCAATATGCAGAATGGAATTTGCAATAAAAGCTTTCCTTAAACGGTCCTTTATCCTCCTTTATATCCTTCTCGGGACCCACCAGCCCTGAGAAGATGGCCCAGCTAGTGCCTCGGGAAAACAGTGATGGTGGCTCAGGCCCTGCACCCTCTGCCTCAGCCTGTTCTGATCTGGCGGGATGAAGGCAAGGTGCTCCCCCAGGGGCTTATATTGAGCCCTGGGGACTCTGCTGGGCTTCAGTGTCACCTTCCCATCTGCTGCAAGGGTTCCCAAGTCTCACAGACATCAGAACCACTGGAGCACTTGCCAAAAGGTTCCTGGAAGTCAGGCTCAGATCTTCCAAATTAGAATCTCCGGGGATGATGCCCAGAGAACTATGTAAACAAGCGCCCCTAAATGCTCCAGATAGATTCACAGGTTTGCAAACAACTCTCAGGTGATATGATGGTTAAGCACAGTGCCAAGATTCACCCATCAATACAGCACTGCCAGAGATTTGACTGGAATAGAGTTGTTGACCCAACCCTGCAAGATCCTTTTTAAAACGTGGTTATTACCTCAAAGCTAGGTTTCTGCAGGGAGCAGGATTATACCCCTCAAGGCCACAGACAGAATTTCATTCCGAGGTAGGGAGCCATCCAGGGCCCAGCTGTGCCTGGCTCCTGCCAGTGGTGGGATTCCTGGCCTTCCTCTGCTTGTCCGTTTGTCCCACAGCCCAACAGGACTGACCCTCCCCACAGGTGGCTTCTAGAACTCTGCACACGAGTTCTTCAGTCCTCTCTTCCAGGCACTTCTGAGCCGAGGTGAAGAGCAGGGGAGAAAAAGGATGTCATAGCAAAAAACTAGCCCAAGCTAGTGACTTTTGAGGAGTCAAGGGGTTCAGTACTAATTTATTGCTTCCTATGATAGTAACACAAAAGTGTTTATGATGAGACCACAAAGAGATAAAAGCCAGGGCTGGGGGTATAGCTCAATGGTAGAGCACAGGCTTAGCATGAACAAGACCCTGGGTTTGATCCCCAGCAAAACCAAAAGAAACAGCCCATATCCATTCCAAATCATCATGTCTTATTTGCTTTTTAGATTTCCAGCACCGATTCTTTAGGGTTTCTGCTGTTGCGCAGATGTGTTCCCTCAGTTACCTACGGGTGACACTGAGCAGTTTTAGAAATAATTGGGTTGGGGCCGGGGATTTAGCTGTGGTTCCGCCGCCTGCCCAGCAAGCACAGGGACACAAGTTCGATCCCCAGTACCAAAAAAAAAGAAAGAAATGATTGGGTCTTTCTGTGCATCAGCTGAGTTGTAGAGTTTACCAAGCATTTCTTCACCTGCTACCCCTGACAGACATGTTCAGGTGTACAGGACTCAATTTCCCCCGCCTCCAGGTGAAACCAGTTCAGCTCAGGCTGAAACTCTAAATGGATAGTTTTGTTGAGAAATGTACATGAATGAACCACATTTTTCTCCTCCTAACCCTCCAGACTTTCCTTACCAAAACTGCCCATTCCACATAAATGTTTTCTGTGATCATCAAGCATGTGGATGAAAACCAAGCAGAAACCACAGTAACTAAACGCCCTGTCCAGGACAGACACTGGGAACATAGAGTAACAGGCTGGCATTCTTTGATGGCATAGGACCCAGGTGGCCAGCAGTAGCCATCCTTGCAACCCTGTGTTCCTGAACTGTATCCAATTGTCTCTAGACTCTGCGGAAATTTGTATAGCTTCAAAAACACACTAGGAACCCTTCCAGAAGGCTATACAGTGCTAAAGCCTTCCCCAAACTCTGCAAGGGCCTTAGGTATTCATTCAGCAAATGAGAATCTATTGTGCCAGTACAGTATAAACATGAAATCCCTGCACTCAGAGGTTGTAGTCTTCTAAAAAGAGACTACAGGGCCGGTGATTTAGCTCAGTGGTTCCACCGCCTGCCTCACAAGCACAAGGACCCGAGTTCAATCCCCCTGTACCAAAAAAAAAAAAAAGACTACAAACATGCATAACCGTGTTGTCTCGGTGAAAAGTACTATGAAGAAAGTAATAGGATTGACCTTGTACAGGCCAGGGAGCAGAGACCAGGTTGAAAGTGAAAAGCAAAAGGAGATGCTGCATTCTGAACCTAAAGAACTGCAAACACTAAGAGGGAGAACGGAGGGAAAATAGTTTGGCAAGATGTAATGGAGCCATATCACCATATTGGGTCTCATCTTGGTCACCCTGGGACATGATAGAATAGTTCTGGAGAACATGTGGTGACTGCTGTCCAGGAAGACCAGTGAGGAGCCCATCACCAAGGCCAGGCAAGAGTGGGATGAGGGGAGATGAAGAGGCTCGATACCAGTAGGAGGTAGAACTGAAAGGGGGTGATGTAGAAAGACTCTAACAGCTACTTCAAAGGGAGTGGCTGGTGTTTGGCAGGAAGAGTATCTAGTACAGTGATGGCGAACCTTTTAGAGCTTTCAGGAATTTTTTTTTTTCTGGTAACGGGATCAAAGGGGATCAAACTCAGGACCTTGTGCTTGTGAGGCAGGCGGCGGAACCACTGAGCTAAATCCCCAGCCCCTAGAGCTTTCAGTGATAACAGCCCACTGTGGCACCCGTGCCATAGGTTTGCCAACACTGAAGGGAATGGTGTTCTCTTTTAAATCTATGCAAAACGGTTATGTCCTCTTCAGATCCATATAGGCAGTGAAAGTTGGTCTCAACGTGCTTTTATTAAAAAAGGCCTGGCACCTCCACAGAAAAATCTCTAAAATTTCCCAAGACAAGTCACTGGATTCCAAATTACAACTAATTCATAAAAATGAAACAAGACATACTATCCATAGAAATTACTATGCAATTTTCATGAGGATGCAAGTAGAAATTTATCTAACACATGAAGGAAGTGAAGGATCACTTTAGTATCTTAATGGCATCTTTCTTTAAAACAATTCAGATCCGCTTCTTGGACTCAATATTTATGAGATTAGCCAATTCATTTCTACAAACCCGCCTGTGGACACAACATGTAACTGAAGACGGCATACATACTATAAAATTACATTGTTAAGGGAAGGGCCTTACTTTGACCATCTACTTCAAAATTTAAGGATTTGTTACCACTCTGTAAATGGACACCACACACTGAGACATGAGATGATTAAGCTGAACTCAACTGCCACTTTCCCTATTCTGGTATACATTTTAGACCAAATACTAAAGGTATAACTAAAAATGCACTCATGTTTAGAGAAAACTACTTCCCTGTCTACCAAGGGAAATCTAGACTTGAACAAAAGCACCTCCACCCCTCACCCCCGCCCCAGGCAACAGGAGACAGCCAAGCCTGCATGCTCTTCAGAGCTGTTTACATGTGCTTTTTGTTATCTAATGTAAAGAAACCCACGATGAAATACAGTCATTGTTCCAAAAAGTTTTTATTTTAAGATTTATTGAAAGAAATAAAATTATATTAAAAAAATAGAGTAATCTCACAAACTGAAAGCCAGGAACAAAAAGAACAAGTTAGTACTTTTTCCTGAGAGGCAGATCTAATTAGCCATAGAATGGACTTTCTCTTTCCTACCTTGTGTCAAACAAAAATTACTTTTCCTATTTCTAAGGCATCAGAAAGCACTGAGTGCTAAATGGGTTCTTCAGGTACAAAGTTTCAGCCCTCTAATGGGGATTAAGAAACATCAAAAGCTGCTACGGTTTCCTTTCTTTTAATATCAAATTGTACATACTTCTACTTTTTACATAAATTTGAGAATTTTACACTCATGACCTGAATTTTAAAAATTGAGTCATATTTTATAGTCTTACTAATTCTTAGTAATGTCCAAAGCATATGAACTGGCATCCCAACAACTGAAAGGGGCCAGACACAGGAAAAGCTGCTCTGCTGTCACCATCTGCAGCCTCAACCAGTCTAAAGGCACCTTCCGAGATGCAGCTAGCAACTTTTACTACAGCCTAATCCTTAACCACCCAAAGTGATGCAAAACAGATCAAATCCGAATGGTTCCTAAGTTACAAACTCACAACCAAAGTTACAACAGTCCCTTTACAATTCCCAAAACTCTAAACTTACTCATTCTCGATACTTGAATTCTCTCAATTTCTGTACTCTCACTTTTGGTAGCTAAATCTACCAAACTAAAAACTTCCATTCTTAACCACTTGAATAAAATAGTGAAGATAATGGTTAACGTTTTTGTTCTATGCATGACTGCTCGTGTTCAATTCTGATTTGCATAGGTAATAGGAAAGCTTGAATCAATTTTTCTCAAACACTGAGTACACACTCTTGATTTCCCTACAGCTTTTTTCATATCACTGGTAACCACAAATTTCATGTAGACATCCATTTCTGATTTTTTTAAATAAGGGATTAAAATATAACACCTATTATAGGTGTTTAAAGATTCAAGTGGGCTAACTACATCTCCAATTAATTATACAACATCAATCAGCTGTTAGATTTAGTAGGACTGTGTTGGTAAGTCCTAGTTATTTGAATATCTATCAACCCCTATGAGTAGATCGATATTCCAGCCAAAGTAAACTGCTGTTGGACCCTAACTTAAAAAGGAAAAAAATCTACCATTTCTTGGTTGTATTGGGAATTAATAGCCCTCCAGGGAAGTAGGTTCATGGAATAGCACCTGGCTCCAATCCCACATTTACAAGGACCTTGTAGCCCTAAAAATCTCTGCTGAGTTGCAGGGTACTATGTCATCTTCTGCCCAGGAGAAGAGCACAGTCAGCACACTTCCACCAAACCCAGGGTGCAGCTTGAGTTACAGTCTGGTTACATTATCCCAAGTCCTAGTAGGAAACAGCAGTGTGGCCAGAAATGGCCACATTCAAATAAGAAACCTTAATCACGTCTGACTGTCTAATCACCATCCCAGGCACAAGACAATACACAGAAGCCAATAGACTTGAACTAGCATCATGCTCTAAGACAAAGTTAACAATCTAAACTGCCAACACTGATATAACAGACTCTAGAGGTGCCCTACATTAGTGATTGCCATTTTTTTTGTCTCCACAAAAATGTCAATATCCTGAGTTTTACCAGCATTTTCTTTCCAAAATAATTTATGGGACATAAAAGCAAACAATGAATCAAAAGAAGCAGTGGTACACAAAGTCGGGAACAGCCCACTAACTAAAAGAACTGTCACCAAAAAAATCCCAAAACATAAACAGATGTATTTAAGCAAAATAAATTAAAGGTTAAAACCTTCACTTTCAAGTTTTCTTAAACTCTTGTTTTAGGAGATGGTATGGAATTGATATATATTTTCTAGTATTTGGTTAAGATTAATACCAAAATGTTACTTCACAATTAATTTTTTCACAATAAATTTTTGCCTTTAAAAGTCATGGCCCTATAGCAGTTATTTTGAACACAGAAGAAACCACCAGCTGAATATTCCAAATCCTAATCAGTAGCTTATGTTATCAAACTGTTAAGTCATTTTATTTACTAACTTGACTGTCAAAATGGTACCAAAAAAAAAAAAGCCAACTCAGTTTACTAGCTTCTGCAGAAACGAAAACTCTGGTACATAAATGAGGTGGTTTTTTTTAAGGACATAAAATAATACCAATCCAATAACCCAAAGGTATCCCTAAATCATAATCCTAATATGCTTTACTTTTTGTTATTTCTACTTTTAAGCTATTTAACTGCATATTGCTTTAAGATGTGACGGAGCTTCTTTGCTTAATCTGACATCAAAAATCACTCCAAATTACAAAATGATTGGTTTCTACAGCCCTAGAATTTAGAATGAAATCACGTAAGATTAACATAGATGGAATTCAACTTTTCCAAATCCAATTAATTGTATCTATTAAAACTGAGAACCTTCTGCATGACCTGCCAGTTTCCCACTCCTTTTGTCAAATTAAAAAAGTATTTCTGGGGAAGTCAGGACTTATTAAGAACATTAAGGTCCAGGATATGTTTGTCCAGGATATGTTTACCATATACTTTAAAAATTTTTGTTTTTCAATTGCCACAAAAATCCACCTCATTTAAAGCCATATATTTAATCGACACTGCTACTCAACTCTTCAGTGCTGATCCTAGAAAATAACCTCCAATGGATCTTTGAATAATGGAAAAAGATGGCATTGAGCCATGAACATCTGAGTGCTGTAGGTGGTCACACCTTTAATGTTCAAGCCACAGCTGTGAAGTCTGGGAAGGTTGAGGTCTACTGTCCTGCAGTATCAGAATTTGTTGTTGTAGTTTCAGTGCTAATGGGCTGCACGTTGTCTGCAAGGTTGTGTGCATGCTCAAGAAACAAATCTTTTAGTACACTTAATTCTTTTGTCAGCAATTTAATTTTTGCTTCCAAGCGTTCATTCTCTTCTTTGAGCTGATTCACTCTTTGCAGCGTGTCTTGTGCTTTCTGCTTGCTTTTCAATCTGCTCTTTTTCACAGCCATGTTGTTCCTCTCTCTGCGCTGACGATACTCGTCACTATTTCGATCCATGGGCGAACTCTTTTTGCTCTGCTTGCTTGGAGGCACGGCTTTGCCTCCTCCCCCAGGGCCAGCAGGCACCAGCTGAGGAACCTGCTGCAAGCCGCTGGCATGTGGCTGAGTGTGAATAACACTTATTCCGTTCACTCCTGGAGTACTACTGTTTTGCTGCGCTATCTTGCTCATTTGGGCACTCTCCCTTGCCAACACAGGTCAGGTAGAAATGAGAGCAAGGTGATCAGTCGCTTCCACAATAAACTGCCAAAAAATCTTCACATGTACCTATTAAAAAAAAAAATAACAAACTCCATTAAAATACTTAAAATGACAAACAAATGAGCTTACATTTGTATGTACCTAACACAGCAGGCCACCATTAATTGATCATGCTAACAAAAGTCTACAGCACCTGCCAACTGACTGTTCCAATGTTTCAGAAGTCTAAAGCATTTAATTTAGAAAGGGGAGTTAGTACAGAAGACCATAAGGCCAAACCCAGCCCATCTGAATCCCCGAGGGTACTGCCCATCTGTGATTCTTATACACAAAGGGAGGAAAAACAAAAGAATACCACTAATTAGGTGACACGCAGAAACTAACAGCACTTGATAATCTGCCAGAGAGAAATCTGAGCTGTTTGGGTTAACTATGAAAAGCTGAGTTCAATTATGGTACAAAAGAACCTACAAGGAAAGGGGGACAAAGTTTAAATATATGGTTCAAGTCTAATGAGAAAGTTGGAGTGGAGTGCCCAGTCTGCAGTATTCATGAGGAAAACTGTGCTACGATCTCAGCATGTTCCTTATGCGAACACGCAGAGTGACTCATCAAGACTGGACTTTGTTCCCATAGCTATCTTTATGGAATAATTTTAAAAGGGGTTTTTGCTTTAGCAAATCTCAAGTGAGAGCTTACTGCATTCACTAAGTTGGTTTCTTGGATTTAAGAACTCTGAGACACCCAGTGTGTGCTACCATTTACCAGGCTTCTGATGTTTTTTCTTCCTGACATAACTAATAAAACATCTAAATATTCTCAACCTGAAACCATAAAGAAAAAAGAAAAGCCCTAATGATACAACCAAGGAAATGCAAGTAGTGAGACTCAGGCTGGATGAAGGAACTGAGCAACTGCAGAGCTGGCACTCACTTGTCTGTCACTAAATGAGCTCGAAGGACATGCTAGTTCTGAAGCGCTACTGTGGTGCTGCACATAAGAAATGAAGTCACAGCTTCAAAAACTACTCAGATTTGGATGCCTCAGAATTCAGTTAAGTCCCCACAGCTGCCTGAAGAAGTATCAAAGCACACCTCTCCTATCATGAGGCCAACACACAAGAATCTAAGTGAACTGTGTCCACCAAGAAGTCACAGCATTCAGGACTTTAGAAAGCAGTGTTATGGGCCATAAAACTACCTTGTTCTCACAAAACTGCTAAAATACAACAGTGGAAAAAACCTAGGCTCAGAATTATGAAACTGTCCCAAATAAGAACATCCCAGTTATTAAGGAAAGTTCACTTAGTAAACACCAGTAGCTTCACCCAAAACTTTAGCCAGGCATTCCTGTAAACACTGTTAGTCTGTTTTTGTTTTTTCCAATCTTTGCTTTTAAAAGTCCATACATCATTACTTTCAGTTGTTTCAAAAGCCACCCAAACAGCCCTGAGCTAGTGGATTATCTGTCCTCACTCCAGCACTAGGCAAGATAGCTCCCTTCCAAACTCGAAGCCCATCTTCAGTAACAGGCAATTCACAATTTTCTTTGAAAATTTATTATGTGGCCTAATTTGTCTTCCAGTTAAAAAGTGACTATTCAATATTACTTTGAGCCACCCTTGCTGTCATCTAACACTAGTGTTATCTAGGGATATAAAGGTATAAAGGGAATATAAATGTTTCATCCAATTGTTGAGAATTTGAACACCTGTCCTGGGACTGTCTTAATCACAGTCATATCTTAATTATCTACTTTTTAAGTTTTTTATATATTAATTTATATTCACAAATCTTTAAAGCCAATCTCTACAGTCAGTGTGGCCTAAGTTCAGAGAGCCAAGAAGTACAGGCTAAAAACCGTGTCAAACCTTACTTGGTCCTGGCTCCCACAGCTTCACGCTGCCCATACCCCTTCCCTTCTCGGGCTTCAGTTTCCCAGCTGCACATGACTGACAGAGTACTGTCAACTCTAGTCACTCTTACTCATGACAGGCTCCAAACTCAGTGACATTCCTGCCTGTTTCAGTACCCAAAGGTACAGGAATAGGGAAGGGCTCATTTACCTCAGCCTGACTCATCTCTCCAAGGCCCTACACTAAACAAAGAAGGCAAGGTTTGAAGTGAGTCTTTTGGCTTGAAAAATAAGAGTATTCACTGAACCTACCAATCTGTAAAAGTTCATGAATTTTTTTTTTTAAGTTCTTCAACAATAGGCAAGCCAGGAAAGTAGCTCTTAAAGTGAAGAGAAAATTAACCAAGCAAAGCAGATCAAATAGCTAAGTGATTTAGAAGACAACTGCAGTTTGTCAACTTTGCTTTTATACTGAACAAGGCACTGTCACTTACACTGTTGTTCCTCCTATAAACATTTACTAAGCACCTACAACAAACCTAAAAGTTAGTTTACTTCAAATTTAAACCTAAGTGAAAGTGTGGCTCCTATGTCAACAAATACTATTCCAAAGTTCAGTCTACTGAAGCAGGGTGGTGCCTGCTTCCTTGCAAGTGAAGCGTTCAAGTGGGAAGCCATAGGAAAGGGAAAGAACAGTTCTTACAGTGGGATCCCTGGACCAGCATCATCATTCAGAAACTTTTTAGAAATGTTAATTCTCAGGTTCCCCGGACCTACAAATGAGTTCTGGGCACAGGTCTGCACAGTTTTGTTTTATGGGGTCTTCCAAGTAATTCTGGTATTGCTTTAGTTTGAGCTTCTGCTGTAAATACGCAATTGATCTTAAGAATCTGGCCTATACGAATAATAGCTTTTTTTCACATTCAAATTTCTTAATTCAAGCAACAGTCAGTAACGTACTAAAAACCTGGAATGTTAGAATGAGTGAAAGAAAATCAAAATTTTCTTAAGTATCATTTGGGGAAATAAACCTGTCAAGAATTTTCCTAGCCCATTTGTCTCTTTTTTCATATACTAGAATGAGATATTTCTCTGCCAAAATAGACTTTTCACTCATTTTCCTTAGTGAGAGTCAACTCTTCAAAATATTCACAGGTGCTTCTCCCTTGCCCCAAATCTGTTCAATCCTTGGGAATCTGACAGTTTTATCACAAACAAAAGAATAACACACCTACCACTCTGCTCCATCCCAACGCCACAGAACTTACTTCAGGTGACATCATCTCTCAGGGCCACCAGTCTCTGGTTTGGCAGCATTCCCACCAACCACTGTCCCTACAGCAATCTGACACAAATCTGAGTGTGTCACACCCTCTGCTGACAATCTGTCTGTGGCTGCAGACTACAGGATCGAACCCAGGGTCCTATCCCTCTCACCAGCCCCTGCTTCTTTACTCTTCAACAATATCAAATCACTATGAGTCTCCTAAAAGATCTCTGCTTTCTCTTTGCTTTGCACTTCTGTCCAATTTGTTCTCTCAGTCTGTCAAATCCAACTCCCTGTAGGCTACGTCAGAGGCAGGCTGTTCATCTTCACATGTCCAGCACCTAGTGGAGTCCATGAAGGAAGGGCCATCCTTGCAAGGAGAACGTAAACAGTCCAGTGGGGTATGAGAAGAATATGTTTGTTTTAATGGCATCTTTTAAAAATAACTATGGTGTGATTTACAACATATAAAACAAATAGATACAGAAGCTCTATCAGAAGCTCATGCTCAATTTTCTTCACCAGACCTCTCAGTGATAAACTTGGAATTGTGGCTACGCCTAGTTATCATTACTGGGAGCAGGTGAGGCACTTCAGACCCTAAGACTAAATTCAGCCTGACAAGGCCCTATGTGTGTTGCTCAGTGGCTCACCATGTGCTGTGTAATTCCCCAGAGATGAAATCACTTCTCCAAGATCACAAAGCCATGCTGACAATATAATGGACTCTTGGGAATTTAAAGGATATTTTGAAAAAATGGAGTTTTGTTTTCACCTGTATTTTTTTTTAAGGCATGTATTAAAAAAAAAAAACTGAACCAGCCAACTGTGCTCTCCAGAAGCAGGAAACAAGAGACTGAAATATTCTTCAGCTTAGTGGCATCCTGTAATTATTTAACCTTGTTTATAGTCTCTGCAGAAACAGAGAACTAACCTGGAGAACAGCTTATCCCAAATAGCTTATCCAAGTGGTAATACCTAACTAGATGTTAAATGTGAATGTACAGGCCTGGGGGTGCAGCTCAGAGGTAAAGTGCCCCCGCCACCCAGCACGCACAACACCCAGGGTTCCATCCCCAGGACCACAAAAAAAAAAAAAAAAAATCCGTTCAGGTGTAGAATTTCTTAGTAAAACAAGCCCTCACAGTATTTTCTTTAGGAGTCACATTTTGAAGGGAAACAGGTTTGCATTAAATCATAATCAAATGAGGTGAGTGTAAGCTAAGAGACAGAATTCCTAATTTTTGTGCAACCCACCAACATTAAAGCTTTTCTACTGTGGACCCACTTTAGGATGCTAGCTCACAGTATAAACTTCATACAAGTGAAAGCCCAAACATTTCAACCTCCTGAAGACCAGAAACATAAAAGTTACTTGAAAAGAGACTATCCTTCTGCTCATACGTGCATTCCTATCCTCTCCTCCTGCACACCTCAGTTGGCTATTTTCCCGTGTTCCTTTCAACCATGCTAAAGGGAGTTTCACTGCTTACTCGTTTCTTTCTATTCAATTCGTGGTCGCACCATGTTTTAGACGATGTTCCACAGTGAACTGCAAGAATATACAAGCAAAATATTTTTTTCTGTAAAAAAGCTATGTACTTAAGGTGGTGCAGGCCTGTAATACCAGCACTGTAGGAGGCTGACTCGGGGAGATCGGAAATTGGACCCCAGCCTGGGCAATTTAGCAACGAGAGACCCTGCCTCAAAATAAAAAATAAAAATATGCTGCATAGGCCCTGAGTTCAACCCCCAGTACCAACAAAAAAAGCTATGCATTTATACAACTCGCTTTCCCTATCACTCTGAGCAGAATTCTGGTCCACCCCTCACAACGCCCTTTCAGGGCAACAGGAAACATCCTATGTGGCAGTAAACTAAGATATGGTCCGCCTTCTATTCTGGGAACACCTTTCATCCCCGGGGGCCAATGCGAGCCTGGCTTGTCACGCAGCGCGTTTCACAGGCGGAGGGCCGGGTTTTGGAGGGGAGCACACCCCGTCCGCAGCCCGGCAGCGAGAGGCGCCCGGGGGAGCGCGGGGGGCGGCGGGCGGCGCCTGGACGCTGGGCGGCGGCCAGGGATGAGCTCAGTCTCGCCGGTGTTGCCCGCAGGTTGCATCAGACGCCGCGCGGGGCCCCGGCCTGTGACTAGGGCCGCGAGGGGCCTTCCAGGCCAGGGCCGGGCCCGACCCCACGCAATCAGCCGGCTCAGCCGCGGCCTCCCTCTCTTCTTCCTCCACTCTCTCGCCCGCCCACCGCGGCCTCCTTACCTGCGCCTCCAGCCGGCCCGCCCCCAGGCGGCCTCCACTCCGAGCGGCCCCGCGCGGCGGCCCAACCCGACCCAGGTCTCCCACCCCGCGAGTCAGCTAGGAGGTGGGACGATTACGAAACCGGTAGCCACCGCCCGTTCCGCCACCACGGCCACCGGCTTCCCCTCCTCGCCGGGACGGCGCGCGCCGCCGCCGCCTCCAAGACCAATGAGAGCACCGGTCTGAGGGAGATGCACCGCCCCTCTAGACGGGCAGCGCCATTAGCCAATCACAGGCAGTCTGGCTGTGGGAGGCGGGCCCGGGGCAGAGGCGTTGACCTCCGCGCCTTGGGGCCGGCGGGAGTGGCGGGTGTGGCGTCGGGTGACACCGGCTCGGAGTTGAGGGCGATTGGTGACGAGGAAAGTTCTGTTGGAGTCGGAGACTTGAAAACCATATCCTCGGGAGAGAGACACCTGTCTGGAAAACAGCATTTCCTGCGGTGGACTTTTGAGTCACAGATTTCTGTTTTGGTTTCACAGTGTCCTTTGGGAGCCCCCGCTACGTTCCTCGCGGAATTTTCCGGAACTCCCAGCAGACCCGCCTCCTCGGGGCGGGGTGGGGGTCCCCGGATGATAGCGACTGGAGGGAAGTCCCGGACCTTCACGGCCCCGAGGGTGACTGCTGCGTGCGTGCGTGTGTGTGTGTGTCGGGAGAAAAACACGAATGCAGCAAACTTTTTCCAGTGTAAAACTCGTGTTGCTGTCTCGTTCGTGCAAACTGGAGACTGGTTCGTTGTGGTGAAATAAATTGAATTTGCGAAAATTCATTCCTTGGTGGTATCTTCTAGGTGAACAAGTGAGGCATAATCCAGTTTGGTTTATCTAAGGCAATTCACAGGAGGATCTGAAAGCGTCTTTTAAAACCAGGAAGCATCGCCTTGGGTGGCGGACAGAGCCTGCCTGATAGGTTTGATTGCTTCCTCTTTAGCAATTCTTATCGTTCAAAAATACAGACGCTGTGAAAGAGGAAATGTTTCTTCATCGCCGAGCCATGGGAGCAGATCTGCCTGTTTCGAGGAATCACTAAGAGATGTTAAAGCATCTGCAAAAAAAAAAAAAAGTGGCTAGGCGCGGTGGTACAACTGCTGTGATAGCTGAGACAAAAGGATCACAAGTTTCGGCGCCTGCCTTGCAAGCGCAAGGTCCCGAGTTCGATCCCCGGTACCAAAAAAACCACAGGCTCACAAGTCCGACGCCAACCAGGGCAATTTAGCAAGGCCCTGTCTCAAAAAAATAAAAAGAGCTAATGTTGTAATTCAGTGGTAGAGCATCTCTAGGTTAGATTCTCAATACTGGCAAAAATAAATAAGAGTGAATGATGATAACCATAAATGCACGCTTGGGAGAATAACACATTATCAACAAAAGCAGTATGTCTCCTTCACAAGGCTGTGTTCTGAGGCAAATTTTCTTTAATATTTTACCACTATTGGACTGTTTTGTTGCTTATAACATCCAACTTTAACCTTAAGATTTCCTAATCACTTAAAAGTTGTATAGGGAAAAAAACACTTGTGTAGGTGCATTCAGTTGTCTCTGGTTTTGCTAACCATTCTGTCGAGCTGCTCCAGCATTCTGTGTCTGTCTGGGCAGGCCTTCCACACCCAAGAGACTATGGTATTCATTTCCTCTTCAGCTGGTAGCTGGTAATTCTTTTATCTACTCAGTTTACAAATATATATTTGGTGGCAACTGTGCTAAGCTGTGGGCCAAGTGTTGGAAGTTTAGCAGTGAAAGGACACAATCCTTGCCTACACAGAGCTTACGCTTAGAGCCAGGGAGACAGGTATTCAGTAATCAACACCATTTTTCAATTACCACTTCCATAGATACTACGGGAGTACAATAAGCCTGATGAGTCAGGGATGACCTGAAAGATGAGAAGGATTTGGCTAAGTGGCACAGATGAAGTGACTATGCCAGTCAGGGAATGGCTTGTCTACTGGTCACGTGACGGGAGAAATCTAAGGCCAAGGTGGGCCAAAGCGGAGGGCCCCAGTAAAGACTGGTAAGATAATCAAGCCGATGTGGCCCAAAACAGCGTTCTGAGGTTTACCCTAAGAGGAAGCTCTGGCAGGGCGTGGTGGCAGACACCTGTAGTCCCAGCACTCTGGAAGGCCGAGACAGAATTGCATATTTGATCCCAGTTTGGGCAACTTAGTGAGACACTGCCTCAAAGAACAAGAGTGTTAATGTTGACTCTATGTTGTATCCCTTAAGGTGTTTTTGAAGAATAATGCCCCTAGTTACCAGATCCAAAAAGTAAAACTGGAGAAAAAAAAAACTGGTAATTTGAAACCTTATTTCTTTCTTTTTTTTTTTTTTGGTACCGGGGATCAAACTCAGGACCTTACACTTGTGAAGCAGGTGGCAGAACCACTGAGCTAAATCCTCAGCCCTGAAATCTTATTTCTTGAAAGCCAGATCACTAGAAATTAACTTTGCAGGGCTGGGAATTTAGCTCAGGGAATTTAGCTGCCTCCAAAGCACAAGGTCCCGAGTTCAATCCCCAGTACCAAAAAAAAAAGAGAAAAGAAATTAACTATGCAAAGTTAAGATAAATTATTATGTGTTCATTTAGAAAATGTCTGAAAAAGTAATATAACATCAATCACCCTTGGTAAGAGATCTGAACTGTGTCTTTTAATTTTTTTCTAATACTAGGGATTGAACCCTGGGCCACTCTACCACTGAGCTATATCCCAAGCCCCTTTTATATTTTATTTTGAGACAGGGCCTCAAATTTGTGATCCTCCTGCCTCAGATTCCAGAGTAGCTGGAATTACTAGGCATATGCCACTGCACCTGGCTGTATCTGTAGTATTTGAGAACTAAAAAATTGTCTGCCACAGGTTTGAGTCTCAGAAAATATTTATTTGTGATGTATTAACAATGATATAGGGCCAGGGATTTAGCTCAGTGGTTTTGACACCTGCCTCAAAAGCGTAAGGTCCTGAGTTTGATCCCCAGTACCAAAACAAAAAACAAAAAACAAAAAAACAATGATATGCCACTAATTATACATCATTCTGCATTGGTTAGGGCTCTTTTGATTGGTAGTAAGTAAAAACCATCCCTGACCAGCCTTAGCATAAAAAAGGATTTGGTGAAAAATGTTAGCGCTCTCTTCATAAAGTACCTATGTCATGTTAGATCCAGAACTAAGAACTCAGAGATCTGTGTGTGTGTGTGTGTGTGCACATATTGATTTCTTTACTCTTTCTGCTTAACAGTTTCTTCACATGACCACTGGCCACCTCAGTGTTCACATCTTCAGTCACTAAAGAAATACCAACTCTCTAGGGCCGGAGATTTAGCTCAGTGGTTCCGCTGCCTGCCTCGCAAGTGCAAGGTCTTGAGTTTGATCCCCGGTACCAAAAAAAAAAAAGAAGTACCAACTCTCTTTTTAAAGTTCCTATTCCAAAAGTACAAGGCAAAGACTGTAGGATTGGCCCAGCTGGGGCAAGTGCTCATCTTTGATCAACAGGCCAGGAGCAGGTCACCTTATAATAATATGCCAGCTCTCAAGAGGAGGCAGAGGCACTTCTCAGAAGTGGGGTGCTAAGCCAACAAAGCCATGAATATCCACTTCAAATTGCAGATCACTCTGCCTTAGTCACTTTGGCAGCCTGATTTGTTCTTTCTAATGCCATATGACTCCCATCCTTGAGGGCAAAATTTAGACCCCCAGAGTTTTACCTTTGGGAGCATTATTTGGCATCTCGACAGCTAAGACACTAAATGCTTGCCTTAGAACATTCCTAAGTTCATAGTGAATCCTTTGCACAAAAGAGGTTCAAACTTGAAAAATTGGTAGATATTATGAATGTCTGTTATAAAGCAGTTTCTGCATGTCAGATTTCATTATCCTGTGATGTAAGATGTATCATCTGTGCACATAGGATGGATGGATGCAACATGAGCACAAGAAGAGAGGCGCCTGTCATCTTCGCACATGAGGAGAGCTGTGTGACATCTGTACCCATCAAAACAGATAATCTGCATTCCTTGTGGGTCCAGAAGGGTCTTATAACGTCACTCCACTGAGTAAACATAATTACATGTTCCATAATGATTGTAGTGCAAATTAACCCAGTGCCTATGAAATATATTAGCCTAAAACTTAGGATAAATAATTTTTGTTTATTTGGGATGAATGTAACACCAGTCTCCATCAGGCAGTGTGATGGGGTTTGGAGATAAAACAGGATGGTGTTGACTAGCGTTTAATCTGGCTAAACCTTCACACCTTATCTGTAGAGCAGGGTGACAGAGAATACTCCATAGAATTGTTATGAGGATTAAGTAGGCAGACATAGAAAGGAGCTAGTTCCTGGCTCATAGGAAGCATAAAAATGAATGTTTATTTATTTGCCCACATTTAGGGTTTATATCTAGATACCCCCAGAGCCTCATGCACTCATAGTTGGGGCTCTGGGGAGTGATTGGATCATTAACATGGGGTCCTCATCAGCAGATTACCCCACTGGTGAGTTTATAGCTAAATATGATTTGGGAGATGAAGCATGGTTGGAGGAGGTAGGTTCCTGGGGGCGTGGCCTGGAATTGTCTACATCCTTCCCTTCTCCCTTGATCCCTCTCTCCACCTCCCACTGCCACGCCATGAGCTGCTTCTACTCTGCCATGCTGCCCTGACTTGGAGCCAGCAGACTATGGACTGAATCCTCTACAAACTGTGAGCCAAAATAAGCCTTTCCTCCTTTAAGTTGTGGATGTAGGGTATTGTTGCTCAGCAATGAGAAAATAGCTAAGACACCATCCAAAAATAATTTGCTAACTAGAAGCCAGCTCTTGATTTTTAATACCATTCTCTACTAAAAGGAACCAGGCTCCTTGGAAAAATGCCTGATTCTAGGTCTGGGACAGGAAATACAGAAGATGAGCCTAGAGTGACTTACAGTGCCAAAAAGGAACTGCTCAAAAAAGAAAACAGTGGTAGTATGTAGGTCTTTGTCAGCTAAACAACAAAAATTTATTTCTCATTGTCTGGAGGCTGGGAAGTCCAAGATCGAGATGCTGACGAGATGGTTTCATTTCAAGACCTTTTCTCTTGGTTTGTAGGTGGCTGCAGTCTCCCTGTGTGCTCACATGACCTCTTATTATACTTATTAAGGAGTGGCAACAAGATAGCAGAGGGCAAGTTCTCTGGTATCTCTTCTTTCTAAGGACTTGAAGCTATCAGCAAAGCCCCACCTTCATGACCTCACCGAACCCTAATTATCGCCCACAGACCCCATTTCCAAATACCATCACATTGAGGTTAGGGCTTTACCATGTGAGTCTGGTGGGAGAAACAAACA
This sequence comes from Heterocephalus glaber, assembly GCF_053883595.1. Classification (NCBI taxonomy): domain Eukaryota; kingdom Metazoa; phylum Chordata; class Mammalia; order Rodentia; family Bathyergidae; genus Heterocephalus; species Heterocephalus glaber. Next base: position 11,920,892 of record NW_028258349.1, read on the forward strand.
TTCAGTCCATAACAGCATGGCAAAGTGTTGCGAGAGCCAAACAAAATGCCCAAAGCTGGAATGATTTGAGTGGCAAAATAAATAATACAGTATTGGATTATAACCCAAGTGTAAAATAAACATCCATGAATCCACACAGATATTAATAAATTAATAAATGGCAAAGAAGAGGCAGATTTGTCATACAGAAGAATTTCAAATCATTTATGTAGATATTCTCCCCTCAGGTCTGTACATATGGACTTCCTCCTGAAGTGTATGAAAAGGAGAAAAAAGTTTTTGTAAAGAATAAATTGACAGAGGAAAACCTACTTTAAAGTGCAAAAAATACTCCATGTTCATATCCAAAAGAATGAACTTTGGTCTACACCTTGCACCATACACAAAAATTAACTCAAAATGGATATAAACCCACATGTAGAACTATAAAACTAGAAGAAAACCTAAGAGATAATCTTTGTGACCTTCTTTAGTCAAATATTTCTTAGATAAAACATCAAAAGCAAGATCCATCCAAAAAAACTAATAAATTGGATTAAAATTTAAAAACGTTTAACTAGGCCCAGTGGCACACACCTGTAACCCAGCTCTCTCAGTGGCTGAGGCAGGAATATAATGATTTTGAGCCCAGCCTGGGCAATTTAGCAAGACACTATCTCATAATAGAAAATAAAAAGGAGGTGGCTAGAAAGATAGCTCAGTGTGAAGGCACTGGGTTCAATTCCCAGTATCGAGGGAAAAAATGCCCATGGGAAGAACACTGTTTAGAGAATGAAAAGTCAAGCCAGGGCCGGGGATTTAGTTCAGTGGTTCTGTCACCTGCCTCGCAAGCGCAAGTTCCCGAATTCAGTCTCCGGTACCAAAAAAAAGACAAGCCAGTGCTTTATTAAAAAGGGAGGGGGGAATGTGGCTTTACAGTGGAGAAACCTGACAATCACTACCTTAGCCAAGTGATCAAAGCCACCATCAACAGTTATAAATATGTCGCTAGCAAGTACCCTCAATGACATGAAAATGACACTTTGCTTCTTTGTTCCCCCAAGAAGCCATGACCTTAGTCTAGCCATCATAAAAACACTAGATAAATTGCAATAGAGAAACATTCTATAAAACCCCTGACCAGGACTTCTCAAAACTATCAATGTCATCAAACAAGGAAAGTCAGAAGTGTCAATATTTGGAGGATCATAAGGAGACATGACAACTAAATGCAATGTGGTGTCCCAGATGGGAGCCTGAAACAGGAAATTAAAAAAAATATATTAGGTGCAAACTAAGAAAATATAAAGTATGGGCTTTCTTAATAATAGATTTTGTTAATTATAATGAATCAATATAGGCTCTTAATTGTTAAAAGGTATTGTACTAATGTAAGATGTTAATAATAGAGGAAACTGGGTGCAGGGAGTTTGGGAACTCACCCACTATCTTCTCAATTATTTTGTACATCTACATTTTTTTTTTTTTGAGACAGGGTCTCGCTATGTAGTTTAGGCTACCCCGACCTCACTATGTAGCCCAGGCTGGCCTTGAACTTGCAGCAATCCTTCTGCCTCAGCCTGCTGAGTGCTAGGATTACAGGCATGCAGTACCACACCCAGCTAAAATTATCTTTTAAAAGTATTTTGAAAAGAATTTGAATCACTTTCTCTATCATTAAGATAATATATCGGACACCTGCAATTTAAAAGAGGAGAAGTGGCCTGGGGATTTAGCTCAGTGGTTCTGCCACCTGCCTTGCAAGCGTAAGGACCCGAGTTCAATCCCCCGTACCAAAACAACAACAAAAAAAGATGAACATTTGGGCTGGGGATTTAGCTCAGTGGTTTCACCGCCTGCCTCGCAAGCTCAAGGACCCGAGTTCAATCCCTGGTACCAAAAATAAAATAAAAATAAAAAAAATATAAAAGAGGAGAAGTGAAGGGCCTAGGCAGAGGAAAGCTGCTCCTGTCATGGTGGTCAGGAAGCAGAGAGCGAAGGGAGGAGCCAGGAGGGAGAAGCACCCCCAGTGACCTGCCTCTCTGACCAGGCCCCACCTCCCAACAGCAAGTCTGCTGTACCCTCTCCATGATTCAGTCACTTTCCAAAAGTGACAAAACAAAATGTAGTTCAGACTGGCCTTAAACTCACTATGTATCCCAGGATAGCTGGAACTCATGGCAATCCTCCTGCTTCAACCTCCTGAGTGCTAGGATTACACCCAGCTCAAGAAATGTGCCACCAGGCCCAGCTTGAAAAATGCAAATTTTAAAAACACTGAGATTGGGGCCAGGGATGTAGCTCAGTGGCACCAAGCCTGCCTGGCAAGCACAAGGTCCGGAGTTCAATCCCCGGTACCACGAAAAACAAAAAAGACCACAAAAAACTCACTGAGATTCTATCCCACTCCAGAAAAATTGGTTATCATCAAGAAATCAACCAATAACAAATGCTGGCAAGGCTGTAGGGAAAAAGGAAACCTTCCTCACTGTTGGTGGAAGTGTAAATTGGTACAACCAATATGGAAATCAGTGTGGAGATTCCTCAAAAAACTAAAACTAGAGGTTCCATTTGACCCAGCTATTCTCCTTCGTGCTATCTTCCTGAAAGAGTTAAAAGAATCATCCCATAACAATATATATCGCTTCTCAGCCTTTTGGCTAAGATCAAGTGTAGCATAACAATATATGCATATCCATATTCATAGCAGCACAATCTATAATAGCTAAATCTTGGAAACAGCCTAGATGCCCATCAGTGGATGAATGGATAAAGAAAATGTGGGGGTTTTTATACAATGGAATACTACTCTGCCATAAAGGATAATCAAGACATTTTTAGGTAAATGGATATACCTTGAGACCATACTTTTAAGTGAAATAAATTGGACACATTTGTCTAAATACAGTAGACCCTTGACTTACAAACTCAATTTGTTCGTGAGGGCTGGTTGTAGCTCAAGTTGGTCAGTTGAAGGCTCAGACTCCTCTATAAGGTCTTCAAAGTCTCTCTCCTGTATACAGACAGATCTCAATGTCATTAGAGAGACACTAGACCAGGGTTTCTCAATTAATCCCATCACAAAAAAGGATGTTGCAATGTTCCTTTCAGAACTCTTTAAGGGTTAAATCTGTATTTGAGACCATCTGGAAGCACAAGCAGCTGGCATTTGAGTCATAACTCGAGACTTTGTTCATAAGTTCAAAATTAAAATTCTGGTTGTAACTCTAGTTGTTCATGTGTCAGGCTGGTCGTAACTCAAGGGTCCACTGTATTGCATTGTAAATAAGGAGCAAAAGGGAGTATCGATATTGGGAAGCAGGAAGAAAATGTTCAAATGGGAAGAGGGAGGGGAAGGGAAAGAAGGAAAAAGGAAAAAAGAATAGAAGAAAAAATGGAACAGAGCTTTTGTAAATAAGGAGAGGAAGAAGGATTGAAGGAGGAGAGGAGAATGGGGAAAAAAGAAGAATCGAGCTACATCAGATACAAATTCCCTCTGATGAATTTGATCATTATGTTTATCAAAAGCATACTAATAAAATTAATTTTAAAGAAAGAAAATAAACATTTAAAAAATCACACATGGCAAGGTGCAGTGGCACACTCCTGTAATCCTAGCACTCTGGGAGGCTGAGGCAAGAGGATTGTAAATTCAAGCCCAGCCTGGGCAACTTAGTGACACAGCAAGACTGTGTCTCAAATTAAAGAATAAAAAGGGCTAGAGATATAGCTCGGTGTGAAGGCCCTGGGTTTGATCCCCAGGGGAAAAAAAAATCACAGATGAAAGGATGGGATGCAATATTGACGTAGGAGATTAGGGCGGAGTAAAGCTGGCTGGGGAAGTAGGTGTGATTACAAGATCCTGTTAATTACAAGATCCCAGAACACATGCACAGAATAGTTCTCAAAGCCTTGCACGGTGACTTCTCCAGAGAACTGAAGCAGGTCCTCAATAGGATGGCCCAGACCTGATATTAGCCCATGGCATGAGATCCCAGTACTGCCTCTCAAGTCCTGGATGTAGAAGTTCTTGCAAGTTTCCTCGAGATTGGACAGTATAAAAGGATACAGATGACAAGAACAACTTGGTATCATGGCTTTCCTCATGATGGTCCACCCTACTTTCTCCAAGATGTCTTTTTATCTTGCTTTTTCCTCTCCTATGTGGCCTAAGCTCCCTCTGCAGAGCCAGTTTCTCCCCCACTCTTCACTTTTTCAAATAAACTTTTCCACTGCTTTTTTTGTTCAATTCTCTGTGGGAGGGGGTGGTGGTACTGGGGATCAAACTCAGGATTTTGTGCTTGCTGGGCAGGAATGGCAAAATATCTTTCTCCCAAGAGCATTCTATTTTCTTTCCTTCCTTCCTTCCTTCCTTTCTTTCTTTCTTTCTTTCTTTCTTTCTTTCTTTCTTTCTTTCTTTCTTTCTTTCTTTCTTTCTTTCTTTTTTGTACCAGGGATTGAACTAAGGACCTTGCGCTTAAGGGCAGGCATGGTGACACTGAGCTACATCACCAGCCCTCATTCAATTCTTTATTCAAGATAAGAAGAACCTGGAATCCAACTCCTCTCAGAAATGTTCATGAATGTTCATGGATGACTGGGTAAACAAAACATGGTATGTATGTATGTGTATGTATATACATATATATGTATATAATGGAATACTTCACAGTCTTACAAAGGAAGGAAATCCTGTCACATGCTACAACATGGATGAAGTTTGAAGTATTATGCTAAGTAACATAAAACAGTGACAAAAGGCATATACTGAAATATTCCATTATAGGAACTGTTGACTGCTATATTAAGTGGTCCAATTCATAGATATAGAAAGTTGAATGATGTTTACCAGGGGCTGGAGGAAGAGGGTAATAGAGAGTTGTTTAAAGAGCACAGAATTTCAGTTCTACAAGATGAAAAGGTTCTGGAGATGTGTTTCACAATAATATAGATATATTTAACACCACTGAATTATATACTTGAAAATGGTTAAGATGAAATGAGTATCATGGTGCATGCCTATAATCCTAGCTACCCAGGAGGCTGAGGCAGGAGGATTGCAAGTTCAAGCCCAGCCCGTTTCAAAATACAAAATAAAAGCCAGGTATAGAAGCACTTGCCTGTAGTCCGAGCACTCTGGAGGCTGAGGCAGGAGGATGGATGTGAGTTTGAGGCCACCCTGAACTATATACATACTGAGACCTGTCTCAGAAAAACCAAAACCAAAACAAAGTAAGAAAACAAAGTAAGGATTCAGTGGTAGAGCTATACCTTTGGTTTAATCCTTGATAAAAAAGCTGAAAAATTTAAGGTGATAAATTTTATACAAACAGCTTTCTTTAGTTAAAAGAAAATCACATGTTGAACTCTCAAGCTAATAGAGAAGCTACTTATTCATTCATTATAGATATCCATAGCACTTTGCTGATTTTTTGGGTTAGGTAATTAAGAAAGGACTCTGTTCTTTTTTTTTTTTTTTTTTGGTACTGGAGATTGAACTTGGGACCTTGAGCTTGCAAAGCAGGTGGCAGAACCACTGAGCTACATCCCTGGCCCCAGACTCTGTCCTTAACGGGTGACATGGTGTATGCCTGTAATCCCAGCACTCTGGAAAGCTAAAGCAGGAGGATCACAAGTTTGGGTGATTTAGCAAGACCCTGTCTCAAAAAAAAAAAAAAAAAATTCTGTGTTCTCAGTTGACATGGAGAGAGAAGTAAATGGTTCCACCTAGCAGGGATAACACAATGGGGGCTAAATCATTCAGTCTTGGAGTGGTGGTTAGGACAGGATTCTCATCTCCTTCATGGAGTACTGCAGGTGAGCAGAGGTTCGCAAGGCAAAGATGCAGAATGAAAGACGCAGGGAAAGGCATGGTGAGGAACCCAGGGACAGTGACGAGCTGGAGAGGGCTGAGGTTGAAGATAAAGGATGTCAAGGAATTTGGATCTTATTTTGAGATCAGTAAGAAGTCATGAAAGCTTTTTAAGGAACAGAATAATGTGTCCAAATTTGCATTTTCAAAGGGTTATTGTGTCTGTTAGAGTGAGAAATAGATCAGAGGACAGCAGGGCTGGTGGTAGGGGTACTAATTTAACAATAAAGAAGTGAGTGGTGACCTTTACTGCAGGCTGAAAAATGAATGAGAGGGAAAGAAAGGATGAATTTAGACAACTTTTTCTAGAAATGTGGATTTGAATACAAGAGGTAGGAAGTTGGGTGCAGGAAATCTGGAGCCCAAGGGGTGTGTCTGCCTATGTGTATGAGCTGGGGTGGGACTGGCCTGTTGAAATGCAGAGGGCTGAGAGGAGCTATTCCCTCAGGGCGTGGGAGGGGAGGGGACCAGATCTCACTTAATATAATTTACTTCAGTTTGAGAGAAAGGAAAAGGGTGGAACAATACTTTCCTTTTAGCAGGAGAGCTGAAAAGGATGGATTTACATGTAAGTTGGAAAGTTTGCCATTAGAATATTGAGGATTTTCCATATTATGGTTTGTTTTTACTCTATAAAATAAAAGTTTATCCTGGAGGAATGAATGGAGAGATGGTGGTTTACAGAGAGAGTTAAGTGTGAAATTAAAGCTAAGAAAAAGAGGAAAACTGACTCTGTAAAGGCAAGACATTAGGGCAGCATGAGGCCCAGGGGAAACTAGCGATCGTGTTTCCATCAAGTATATTTTGTGGTTGCTTCTACAAATCCTAGAATCAGAGGCATTGCTTAGAATCTTACCTATGTGCTTTGCCTCGCCTTGGCCTGTGTACCAGGGCAAGACTCAGAAGACCTTAACAAGTAGCCTTTGAATTTACTGTAGGCTTGGGAAAAATTAATGAGGAGACAATTAAATCAAAATATACTATTAAGAGTAATATGACATTGGCCAAACAGACAAGTGGAACAGGACAGTCCCAAAGCACAGCAGTGCTATGTGGGAATATAGACAATGAAAAGTATAAATTGGAAAAGAAAGGTTTATTGAATACATGAGAAGGGGCAACTGGCTGATTGTTAGATGTCTACCATGGACCATATTTACAAAAGGAAGTCTTTGATGAGTAAAAGATCTAAGTATTAAGAAAAATCTTTAAATCATTTGAGGAAAATATTTTTATAAACCAGGATTGGAGAAAATTCTACTAAATAATTCACAACTAGGCAGAGTCTGCACCTCCTCCTCAACCTGAAGCAGCCATAAGAAGAAACTGAACCTTAAGAAGATGGACTTTTGGCCCCTCTGCATCCCTTAAGAATAAGGGATCAGGGCCAGGGATTTAGCTCAGTGGCACCGAGCCTGCCTCGAAAATCTTAAATTAAAGGACTAAAGAATAAGCTTTAAACTGAAGGTGGTGGCACATGTCTGCAATCCCAGCACTCAGAATGCTGAGGCAGAAGGGTCATTGTGACTTTGAGGGCAGTCTCGGCTGCATAAGCCAGTGAGTTCAAGTGAGTGCAAGGCCAGTCTGAACTACATAGTGAGACCCTGTCTCAAAAAAATAAGCTCCAGGTGGGGGACAAAGATCTTCCAAGAAAAATCCCTGACCCACCACTTACCACTGAAAATTCTTGCTCATTCCTTGTCTGTTTGCTACGTGACTTGTTTCCCCACTGGATCCCCATTTAATCAATATTGCCTAAGTGACTATACTTGTAATAATCTTATTGGTTGTTCGTAGTTTTGTTGACTTGTGATTTCTCATTGGATCAATATTACCTAAGCAACTATACTTGTAATCTTACTAGTTGACTGTAGTTTTGTCCCACCTTGAACCCACCTCACCTCGTGCCTTTGTCCCATAAAACACCTTTAAGAAGTTGGGTGACTGGGCAACCCACTTTCCAGTACCTCTTCTGTCTCTCTTAGAAGCTATCTTTCTCTCAATAAATTCTTCCTACTCTTAAAAAAAAAAGCTCCAAATGAGGTAAAATCTTTACAACGTATATAACACACAGGTTGCTTTTAATACATGAGTTGCTACAAATCAAATCTTCTGCTCTTCATTTCTCCCTTTAGTCATAAATTAAGTGCCCATATATTTAATTAATAAATTTAATTCTATACTCTCTGTCCTGTTCCAATAGTCTGTTTGTCTACTCTGTGCAAATACCATGATGTCATATTATGGTAACACAATGGTCTTGATATCTTGTAGTATAAATCCTCCAAGTTCATTCTGCAAAACAATAAGTGAAAAAAGAATTAGTGATAATATTCCTTTTCTCAAATTTGTGAGGTACCTGGTCAGGTATTTGCTATGTCATTATTACTTATCTCATAAATATTAATTTATACCTGTTCAATATTTAATAACACCATAGTAGAAAAAACTTCCATGTGCATAATAACAGCACCAAAATTTATAAAACAAGAACTGACAAATGTAAGGAAAAATGTATGAAAACATTTGGTGGGCTATTTTAATATGCTTCTCAATATTTGACAAGCTAGAGGGAGAAATAGTTTAAAAGACACGGAATTGAAGAGCCAGATGGTCAAAAAGCTGACAAAAACTTCAAAGAAGATATTATAAATATGTTCCAAGAACTAGAAGAAACATACTTAAAGAATTAAAGCAAGGGATGTTGGCCATGTCACATCAATAAAAGATAAAATTATTTAATCAGAAACACATAGAAATTCTAGAGTTGAAAAGTACAATAATCAAAATGAAAACTTTAGTTGGAAAGTTCAAACAGAAGATTTTAGCTGGCAGAAGGAAAATCAGTGAAGATGGGAGACACCATTATATGTCCCAAAATATACATAAAAGAATTAGCAAGTAGAGAGGAAAGTGTTAAAAGTGTTCAAAGAAACAATAGTTGAAATTTTCCAAATGTGATTAAAAACATTAATGTACACAATCAAAAAGCTCTGTAAGTACATAAACAAAGCAGTTCACTCCAGACACATCAGAAGAAAAATGCTGTAAATCAAAAAGAAACATCGTGAAAGCAGTAAGAGAAAAACACTCTCACACAAAAGGAGTCCTCAGTAAGATTAACAGCGGGCTTTTCATCAAAGACAATGGAGGTAAGAAGGCAGTGGGGTGATAGATTCAAAGTGTTGAAGATAAAATTTTACCAAACAAGACTCATATCCAGCAAAACTATCTTTTACCTTTTAAAAATGAAGACAAGGGCCAGGGATTTAGCTCACTGGTGCCGCCCCCTGCCTCCCAAGCGCAGGGTCCTGAGTTCAATCCCCAGTACAAAAAAATGAAGATAAAATAAAGATACTCCCCCGCCCCAAAAAAGATACTCCCAAATAAACAAAGCCTGAGGGTATTTGATAGCATAGCTATCTACTTATATCTACTTAACAAGATGTACTCAGGCAGAAATCAAAGAACGACAAGTAGTAATTTGAACATGCACACATAGACATACAGACACAGTTACACACACACACACACACACACACAGAGCACATGCACTAGTAAAGATAATTATATAAAAAATACAAAAGATAGTATATAATTGTATATTTCTCTTTCTTAGCTGATTTATAAAAAACTTCAGAAAACAATGTGTATATGATTGTATTTCTGGGTCTCTAATACATAGAAATGTAATATATTTGATAATAACATTATATAGCAGGAAAGGGGAAGCAAGGCTATATTGGAGTAAAGAATGGACTCAAAATGATATTTCAAATCCAAAGCCAGGTGCAGTAGCACATGCTTTAATCCTAGATATTCAAGAACTTGAGGTAGGAGGATAGCTTGAGTCTGGAAATTTGAGACCAGCCTGGGAAACAGTGAGACTCTGTCTCAAAAAAGCAAAAACATGCCAGGTGAGGTGGTGCACAACTGTAATACTAGCATGAGGGAGGCTGAGACAGGAGGATTGTTGCAAGTTTAAGGCCAACTAGGTCTACATAGTGAGTTCAAGGCCATTCCGAACTACATAGTGAGACTCTGTATCAAAAACAAACAAACAACAACAACAAAAACACACAGAAAAAACATAACACTACTCAGATCTACAATAATAAATGAAGAGAACCAAAAATGGTAAATAAAAATGATAACAAATTTTCTTTTGGTACCAGGGATCAAACTCAGGTCCTTGTGCTTGCGCAGCAGGCAGCGAAACCACTGAGCCAAATCCCTGGCCCAATAACAAATTTTCTAAATGTGTGCTTTCTCTCCTCTCAGTTTCTCTAAAAATCTTGAGACTACATAATACATCAATTATGCCAATATATTGTTGGGTTTTCAATGTAGAGAATATATAAATAAAATAACACAAATAGTAGGATGGAGCTATACTCTGGAGTAAAATTTCTATAGAACTAAATCATTATAAACCTGCAGTAGATTTTGATGTTAGGCTAAACTTAGAATATGGTGACTATCATCAATCTTGTGAATATACCAAAAAAATTGAATTATATCTTAAATCAGTGAAGTTTATGGCATTAAAATTATATCTCAATAAATCTGTTTTTAAAACAAAGTCAACAAAGCCAGTTGTGGTGGTGCACACCTATAATCCCAGCACTTGAAAGGCTGAGTGAGACAGGAATATCAAGAGTTCTAGGCCAGTCTGGGCTACATAAGGAGTTCAGGGCTCACCTTGACTACTTAGCAAGACCCTGTCTGTAAAATTCTAAATAAATAATTAAATAATTAAAAATAAGGAATTGTAAATGTCAAGGAAAATTTGAATAATAATATATACCTGTGATAAAGTACATCAGTGTTGTGTTGGTCAAGGAATATGTATTTTTTTCAAATGGAGCATTTACCCAAAAAAGATTTTACATTAGGCAATAAAGGACATGTGAATATATCCCCAAAAGGTAAAATTTCCATTATCCACAATGTGATAAAACTAGATGTCACATTTTAAAAAGATCATCAAAACAATCAAATAGTTTACCAATCAAAAGAAAAAGTAGTCTTCAACATCTTGGGGGCATAGTAAGTCTTTTGGATATAATAAAAATGGCAAACTCAGTTATGCTTAGAAAATAATGAAAAGAATAAAACATAGTAGATTGGAGGAATATTGCCAAAGCTTTATTTACTACTGACCCAAAGGGAGCATTTTGTCTATCATGTCACCATTTTGGGGGATCATTCTCCTCCTGGCAGTGGAATAGGATACAATACACATACAATAGTTCTGTCAAGGAGAAATCTCAAAAGAAATCAGATTTCACACAGTCTGTGGATGTCATATCAATTGTCTGGATCACAAGCAAAGCCTTGGACAGAGGTGGATGAGACAAGATTCAGATGGGCTAACAAGTGCAGAAGGGAAATCAATGGATACAGGAGACTGACCTGAACGAGAGTAAGCTAAATAGCAAAGGATTAGGGACCCTTCTGGGGAAATTAATCATGTGAGCCTCGCCGTGATCACTGCAGAAGTCCAGAGGGAAATCCACAGAGAATCACCACCGGGCTTAATCGAAACCTCCCCCATCGATGTTTGACTCATTTTTTGGTCCATTTTAAGAATTGTGTATAATTGCAGTTATAGCCTTTTCTGAAGTATAAAACTGACTTTTATAATGTTTAGTTTTATTTATTTAGTTTTATGTGTTTAGTTTTATTTTGTTAGTTTTATTTAGATCATCACTTTTGTCATTCTGTATGACATTTGGATTCCTGGTTTGTTTGTTTTTTGGTACCGGGGATCGAACTCGGGTCCTTGCACCTGCACAGCAGGCAGCAAAACCACTGAGCTAAATCCCTGGCCCTGGATTCCTGCTTTAAATGGATTCATTCTGATTCCTCTTTTTAGGTACTATTTATCCTAGCATAATGAGGACTTCCTGTATATTAGTTTTTCATCCACAATTGGTTCCTTAATGTGAATTTCTTTTTAAAAAATGTTTATCTTTATTAGTACATGTTTGCAATGCATAACGATTACAATCATCATGGGGAGTTAATACATGCACATAACACAATTTCATTCTTTTTACTTCCCCCTCCTTCTCTTCCCTTCTCCCTCCCTTCATCTCTTGGTACCCTTCCCATCTGCAAAAGATCTTAATGTGAATTTCTTTTTCTATTTGCTGAAAAGGTCAAGGGGAAAAGCTGGGGGCCTTTAGGAACTAATGGCGCAACTCAGAACTGGAGTTCACTGCTGTCTCCCTACCTCCCCATCAGAGGACTAAGTATTGGTGGGGTCCTCAGCATAGAGGGAAGAGCCCTCTTGACGATATTGCCCTCCTTTCAGATATTCCAATCTAAACATTGCTTTATCCTGTCGTCAACAAGAACTTTCCTGCTCCATTTTCTGTTACTGTAACAAAATACTATAGGCTAGATAATTTACAAAAAATAGTGGTTCATTTAGCTCATGGCTCTGGAAGCTGGAAAGTCCAGAGCATGGAGCTGGCAGGTGCTCAGTTGCTGAACAGAGACTCCGGCTGCATCAGAATGAAGGAGGCGAGCATGAGCAGAAGAAAATACAGGCACCAACTGGCTTGCCAACAACCTGTTCTCGCAATAACAACCCTCACCGCGAGAAGTAGCTCGCTGTCTAGAACACCATCAATCCTGCTTGTAGTGGAACCCTAGTGGCACAAACACCCTTTAAAGTACCCATCACCTCTCAACACTGTTATGGTGGAGACCAGATTTCAGTGTGAGCTTCAGAGGGGACAAACCACAGCAATAACCAAGCAGAAATCAATCTCTGGGCAGTTGTGCCCAGCATTTCTGTTAGTATGCCTTCTTTTAGCTGCTCTTCCATAGAAGCCGGGTTCTCTTACCACAGCTGTGGTAAACAGTGCTGGAAGACGCACTGCTCATGACGGCCTTGGCCCCACAGCCTCGGCTCTCTTGCCTTTTAGGAACCCCTGGAGTCCCACGTGGAACTCATCCCCAAGCTGTCCCCAGTATAGGTGCACCAGGCTTGGACTGGCAGGCAGCTGGCTCCTTGGAGCTGTGAATTCCAAAGCCCTGCGCTAAAGAAAAGATGTATCTGATGGCGGGCATGTCACGGCCTGTTCGAATCCTTATGTGTGTATTTGCACTCCAAACCTACATACCACCCTCAGCAACGACTTTGTTATGGCCTGACATAATATGTCTTTCGTGGAGTAGTAGAAAAGATAGGGCTTTCAATAATGATTGATGTGTGGCTGCTATATTTTATCTTTTGCCTTATCACAGTGACCTAAGTAGCTTTTCTAAGAAGAGTTTCAAGGTTAGGTTTTTTTTTTTTCTTTCTGAAAGTTAAATGCTAGTTTGAGTTAAACTCTGTGCTTCCCCACCCCACCCCTAGTACAGGGAATCGAACTCAGGACCTTGCACTTGCCAGGTAGGCTCTGCGCCCCTAAGCTACATCCCCGGCTTTTTTTTTTTTAATAAGATCTCACTATGTAATTCAGGCTTGCCTCGTGGCAATTCTCTTGCCTCAGCCTCCCAAGTGTTGGGATTACAGGGGTGCCCCACCCTTCCTGCCTATGCCCATTTCTGGATGTACATTCTAAGGCAGTAAATAAATCGACTCCAAGTGAATGTTACTTGGCATGAGTAGTTTCCTCCAGCAGTCAAGGTTATTGGCCATCAGCTTCCTGAGGATCAGAAACTGAAGCAAATCTGCCTTCATTGGGTTAGCTCACCAGTGGTTTTCCTCAGCCACACTATCTCCTGAGACCTTTCTGCCATTGCTTTCCCAGCTGTGGGGTTCTAATCTAATTTATACTACAAAACACTCATGTGATTATTTAACTCAACCTGTGTGTTTTTGCTTTGAAGTATCACCTCAGGACTTTAAGTGTTTTACATCAGATATTGAATACTTAATACATGACTAAATTGATGAGCCACTAACAGAACTTGATTTCCCTCTTCAGTTACTATAATTCACCCTGTACATATATCTGTCATGGCCCCAAAGGGTGTGTGCAATTTTTTCAGTGTGAGAGAATCTCAGATGATTAGCCACAACCTCAATGTTTTGAAAGTGTGACTGTTGTGGTCACAGCCAGATAATTAATTAGATTTGAACAGTTTGTGTGCCTGATGTCTGTCCTTGAAATTAACTGAAGTTCTTCCAAAAAAAAAGAAAGAAAGGAAAAAGGACTACTTGTGTCCTTTAGAACATTAATCAAAAAACTTTAAAATGTTTCAATAATTTTTAAAATGTCAGTAATTGCCCTATTTCCCTGTGCTTAAAGGGATTTATTAAGAGTTATTTTCCCATGACAACTTAACATGAAAAACTCCAAGTTGAAAAAAAAAAGAACTGAAATAATTGACTTTGATGAATTCAAGTTACTGTTTCACACTGTAAATGTGGGTGCAGAGAGTTTAAAGAGGCAGATGTGCTCTGAAAAAATATAGTCAGGAGATTAACACATACAATGTGGAAGGTAATAAACAGTGCCGGGCTGTACTGCATTTACTCAGTAACTGGGTCATCCCAGGCTTAATTCTTTCATGATTTCAGGACTAGGCACAGTAGCGGGGTTTTGCAGATAAGATCCTGTGCCCTGGGTCAAAATACAGGAAAGCCCCTCCCTGCACCAATCCCATAGGGCAAAGCCAGCAGGGTGCCCTGGGCCCTGGCATCACCCTCCTGATGCCTCACACAGACTCCCAGCCCCACCTGGAGAGGCTGGGGTCTCCCGTGGCAAATCACAGGGCTTTCTCTCTTGCCTATTTCACAGATTGGTTACATAAGAATCAGACAGCCTTTGGCTCATGAGGGAAGTGTCAGAGTAGACAAGCAACAGTTTCCTAACAGTTACTTTCGGCTTCTGATTTCATGATCCTCCCCAAATGTTTATTTTCATGAATTATATCAGTCAATGTTAAAGGGTAAAAGAAAGGTTACACTTGTGTGTGTATGTGTGTGTGTGTGTGTGTGTGTGTGTGTACTGGGGGTTGCAGGGCCTTTGCACTGAACTACATCCCCCACCCTCTTTATTTTTTGATACAGGTTCTCCCTGAGATGCTAAGTTGCCCAGGCTGGACTCAAAATTGTGATCTTCCTGCCTCAGCCTCCCAGAGTGCTAGAATTACAGGTGTGCGCTACTATGCCCAGCTTAAAAAACACACCTCCCCCACAAAACACTTTTCTAATGAAAACAAGACTGTATCAACTGGAGAAGGGTATCCAGCAAGCTATCATGGGTTTAGATATTTTATGGGAGCTGGAAGTTGAACTAGGTTTTAATGAACTTGACATTCTGGGAGGCTGAGACAGGAGGATTGCAAGCTCAAGCCCAGCCTGGGCAACTTAGCAAGACCCTGTCTCAAAATTAAAAAAAGGACTAGGCATGTAGTTCAGTGCAAAGACCCAGATTCAATCCCCAATACTACAAAACAAATAAAGAAACAAAACACATATATGTATATAGTTGGTGCCCCTAAATTCTTATAATGGTTTTGAGAGCTGCTGGGACCTTTAAGAGATAATTATGGCCAGGGATTTAGATCAGTGGTGCCACTGTTACCGCTGCCTGCCTCACAAGCCTCACAAGTGCAAGGTCCTGAGTTCAATCCCCAGTACCAAAAAAAAAAAAAGAGAGATAATTATGGATTGGGTGTGGTGGCACACGCCTGTAATCTCAACACTTGGGAGGCTGAGGCAGGAGAACTGCTTTGAGTTCAAGGCCAGCCTGGACTACATAGTGAGACCCTGTCTCAAAAACTGCACCTTCCCCCAAAAGAGAATTACATTGTAGCGGCTCTGTCCTCACGAAAGAATTAATGTAGTTAACCCCTGCAAGAGTGGGTCGCCGCCTGTCTCGCAAGGGCAAGGACCCAAGTTCTATCCCCAGTACCAAAAAAAACAAGATAAGAGTGGGTTAGTTGTCTCAAGAGTGGCTTGCTAGAAAACATGCATCCCCTCGCTCTCTTCCACACATGCTCATTTACTACTCTTGCAACATGCTCTTGCCATGCAATGCCATGTGCCAAGTTATGACGCAGCACAAAGTCCTTAAGTCATGACTGCCTGCCCATACTTGAACTTCCCACCCTCTAGAGCCACTAGTTAAATAAACCTCTTTCCTTTAAAATCTCCCAGCCTCAGGTATTCTGTCATAGCATCAGAAAATGGAGGAAGACAGCTAGTAACTGGTCCACACTGGGCCTCACACCTCTGCTTGTCCCCAGCAACCAAGAGAGGAAAGATTTGTTTCTCAGACTTCCACAGAAGCTAAGGGGCAGGAAGGACAGTAAGAGGCAGGGACCTGGAGTTTTCCTTCTGCAGAGACCACACAGCAGGGGACAGGTCCTTGCTCACGAGGATTGAGGTGTCACTGGGAGGGGTGACAGAAGCTGGGCAGCTAAGTCCAACCAGTGGTCCCTTCCTGGCTGAAAGGCAAAGAGGCAGCCTGGGAACAGGATCCCAGGGCCCAGAACCCTCAGGGCATCTACGCTGCACCGCAGCCACTTGAGTCACTTGTCCACCCAGGGGCCCAGGCACCTCCCAGCAAGACATCCACTGCCTACAGTGATCTCCAAGGAGGCCCGCACAATGCTAGGAACACAACAATGACTCAAAACATATGTGTTGACTGAGAGTATGAAAACACTGACATATGTGAAATCACATCGCACTATTTTCTGGAACACTCGCTCACAGAGTGTCTGGGGAGAAGCCATGTGGAGCAAACCCATATTGCCTCTCATCTGAGGTCTGTGTGTCATTGGGCATTTTACTGCTCCTCTCTAGGCCTTGGTTTCTTCACCTTTAGATGTGGATTCTGATAGCGTGAAGGGTTATGGAGAAAATTAGGGATAATGTAGATAAAGAGCCTGGCACATATCAGGCATCTGATACACCATTTAATAACTATAATTGGACATGGGCTTTTGCATACAATGTTCCTCAGACACTTCATGCCATGATTAAAGACAAATGTGTGTGTCTAAAATTCTTCTTTAAAGAATCTTTAGTTAACTCCCCAATTTGCTTCGCATCCTAGAATATATATGTATTCCATGCAAACATCTTTTTTAATTTCCAGGACTTTATATCTTGATATTAGAAGATTCACCAGCAAGAGAATCTTATTTAGTGTTCATTATGTGCAAGGTATGGCCCTAAGCATTTATTATGCACCAGGCGACAAAACAGGGAAAGCCCAGCCTTCTCTGGGTCCTATTCTAGCAGGTGAGACAGACCACAAATAGGCAGAAAACAGAGGTAAATTGAGTACTGTAGTGAAAGTACCATGGAGGAAAACTGGAAAATGCTGAAGAAAATGGGTGTGAGATAAAATACCGTTTAAATAGGATGTTCACACTAGGGATGTATTTCAATGGTAGAGTGCTTGCCTAACATGTTCCAGGTCCGCAGCACTGCAAACAAATAAATAAGATGGTCAGGGCAGGCCACCTTGAGGCATGTGGGAGCAAAGACTTGCAGAAAATGTTAAGATAATCACAGCCCGTAAATGTGCCATGAGATCAGAGTCTTTGAAGAAATACTCTCTCCTAGGGTTACTTCACTCTAAAGCCTGCGAAGTTCATTTTTCCTCTTAGTACCTGCTACTGTAGATATAATCACAGGCATTCTTTTGGGAAATGTCCTCTCTCCTCCTCTTTGCCTCCTTTTGAAGGAACATCTCAGAGAAGCAAGCAGACTCCTACTAAGGAAAAATAAATAAGTTCCTTTCTCTTAACAAGAAATTGTTTTTCCTGCAGGAAGTTTATAGTCATTGTTGTTTTGAGATTGTTAAATTTAAGTACAACTCATTCAAACTACATACTTAGCAAATTATTGTTTTAAAGGGACCTATCGATTCAAAGCATGTCCAAGCAAGAGCAAGAGGGAAACACCCAGGAATTGAGCGTGTTCTCTGATACATGAATTTAGGAGCCACCACACCTATTGCCCAAACTCCTGTGAGACCTGCCAAGATGTTACTTTCCTTGGAAGAGCAAAAGGGTCACTGCGGTGGGTCAAACAATTCCCACCTGTGATGACAGGGATATTTACATAAATCCAGATTGTCATGAAAAAAAATTAAAAAGCTGTTTTTGATACCAAATTCTCCAAGAATCACATGAGGCACACAGATGCCAAATTTTGTTAAGAGTCCAAGGGTAAATCTCCAGTTAGCTCAATTTCCCCCCTCCTCCTGTTACTACTTCCAAAGCTGCAGCTTTGAGGGCTCAACTCTGCCCCCTGGGATAAGGAAGAGGAGGATAAGGGTTGTTTTTGATTACCGGTTTCTATGGTAACTGAGAATAGACAGTTGAAGAGAGGGGTTTGGGCATGGCAACTGCAAACTCAGCTAGCTTTGGGACACCTAAGGCCCAAATTCAGCTAAATAACCAGTTGGGAATAAAGAAACTATATCCTTTAGGGGGATCTATGCTGAAAATTAGTTCTGGATTCCTCAGAGATCAAGACCACATCTGGGTACTTTTGTTGGGTTTATTCTGGTTTTGTTTACCTCGGCTGTTTTCTCTCCTGATTTCTGTCTTCTCAATCCAGTATTTAAAAATCCAGTTGACCCTTGAACAACATGGGTTTGAATTGCATGAGTTCATTTAACTCTGGATTTGGCGGGGTGTGTGTGTGTGTGTGTGTGAAACAATTTGAAAACACTCGCAGATGAACCACTTAGTCTAGAAATAACAAAAAATTAAGAACAATGAGATATACCACAAATGCATAAACTATATGTAGAGAATAGTGTGCTTTATCATTTACTATCAGAAAATATATAAAAATATCATAAAAAGTTTAAAATTTCTCAAAACAACACACACAGACTATACATGTCACCACTCACAGTAGAGAGAAATATGAATAAACAGTATTAAATCATAACTGTATAGAATTTACTATAGTGCATACTGTATCCCTGTAATAAAGTAGTGGCCAACTCCTGTTACTATTGCTGTGAGTCACAAATTACATGTAGGGATCTGATTGCCTGAGAAATTGCATGAGGTTGTCACAACATGAGCACCCAGGTCAGGGAACACAAGTCCCCTCCAAGCCCCCCAACCCCAGTCATGTCCCTACTTCCTCCTCAAAGGCCCAAAGCTGTTTGGCTTACTTTGAACTTAATGAAAATGCGTTTCTAAGATAGTCTCTTTTATAAATGGTGCTGGGAAAACTGGCTTTCCACATGCTGAAGACTAAAACTAGACCCATGTCTCTCAGCATGCACTAAACTAAAATCAAAAATGGATCAAAGATCTAAATATTAAAAGAGAAATAATAAATCTGCTGGAGGAGAGAATAGGTAGAACTCTGGAAGACATAGGTGTAGGCAAATACATCATGAATAAAACCTGGATCACACCGGAAATACTACAAAGAATCAACAATTGGGATCTCATTTATTAAAAAAGCTTTTGCACAGCAAAAGAAATCACTAATAGAGTGAAAAGACAACCCACAGAGTGGGAAAAAATTTTAGCCAGCTGTCCCTCAGACAAAGGACTACTATCTTGAACATATAAAAAATTGAAAAAAATCAGACCCCCCAAATTTAAAGACCCAATCCAAAACTGAGATGAATATACACTTCTCAGATGAAGTACAAATGACAAATAAATATATGAAAAAAATGTTCAACATCACTGGTCATTTGAGAGATGCAGATGAAAACAACACTGAGATTCCATCTCGCTCCAGAAAGAATGGCTGCTATGGAAAAATCAGCCAATAACAAATGCTGGAGAGGGTGTGGGGAGAAAGGAACCCTTCTCCACTGTTGGTGAGAGTGCAGACTGGTGCAACCACTGTGAAAATCAGTGTGGAGATTCCTCAAAAAACTAGGTTAGAGGTCCCATTTGACCCAGCTAGTCCCCTTCTGAGTATCTTCTCAAAGGAGTTGAAAGCATCATACTATATTGATATATGTCCACCCATGTTTATAGCAGCACATTTTGTAATAGCTAAATCTTGGAAACAACCCAAAAGGCTGTCAATCAATGAGTGGATAAAAAAGATGTGATTCTTTTATACAATGATGTACTACTCACACATAAAGAAGGATAAACTTGAGTCATTTCTAGGTAAATAGATATACCTTGAGACCATACTTTTAAGTGAAATAAATTGAACACACGTGTGTAAATATCATATTGTGTCTCTGGTGTGAGAAACTGAGAGTATAGAGACTAAAATGTATAATAGATATTGTGAAATAGGAAGAAATTGTTCAAAAGGAAAGAGGAACTTGGTGGGGGGTTGAAGAAAGAATAAAATGGAAACAAAGCTTTGTAAATAAGGAGGGGAAGAAAGGTTGAAGGGAGGAGAGGGGAATGGAAAAAAAAGAGGACTCAAGATATATCATGTACAGGAACAGATTCCCTATGATGAATGTGATCCTTATGTATATCTAAATTGTACCAATAAATTTAATGAAATAAAGGAAGTGCATTTCTACAGAATGGTTTCTCTGCACACTATGTTCATGAGAACCACTTGTGTTGGGAGCAGCCAATGATAGTTCATTTTGTCTACAGACATCTATTGTATGTATGTACCTAAATTTATCCACCCATTGACCTTTTGGGCACATTTGGTTTGTGTTCCACTTGGGTCTATTATTGATACCTCTGCACATGTCTTTTGAAGTGCACATGTCTGCATTTCTGTCCCATTGTTGCACCTGGAAGGAATCTCTGGGTCACAGGATGTGTGTCTGTTCAGCTTGAGTGTTGCCCAACCATTTCCCAAAGTGGTTATAGCAATTTACACTCAAAAACGTGTCAAAAGTCCAGTTGATTCCTGTTCTGCATTGATGTATATTCCCTTAAGACTCCTGTGTTGAAGTCCTAATCCCAACTACCTCAGAATGTGACTGGATTTGGAAACAGGGTCTTTATAGAGATCATTACAGTTAAGTTCATCATGGTGGCCATAATCCAATATGAAGCCAGGGCTTGGTGGCACAAAGCTGTGATCCCAGCACACTGGGAGGTTGAGGCAGGAGGATTGCAAGGTAGAGCCTAGTTTGAGTAATTTAGTGACTTAACAAGACTCTGTCTCAATATAAAAAATAAAAAGGCTTACTGTGATAAAAACAGCTTGGTACTGGCAAAGAAACAGACCCGAGGATCGGTGGAATAGATTAGAAGATGCAGAAACAACTCCAGACACACTCAGCCACCTCATTTTTGACAAAGGAGCCAACCACCCTCACTGGAGGAAAGATAGCCTATTTAGTATATGATGCTGGAAAAACTGGATTTCAACCTGCCACAGATTAAAACGAGAACCATATCTTTCACCATGCACTAAACTAAAATCAAAGTGGATAGGGGCCGGGGATTTAGCTCAGTTGTTCTGCCACCTGCCTCACAAGCGCAAGGTCTCAAGTTCGATCCCCAGTACCCAAATAAATAAATAAATGAATAAATAATAAAATCAAAGTGGATCAAAGATCTAAATATTAAAACAGAAACACTAAACTTGCTGGAAGATAGGTTAGGTAGAATTCTTGAAGACATTGGTGTAGGAAAAGATTTCAAGAACAGAACTTCAATAGCATGGAAACTAGCACAAAGAATCAACAACTGGGATCTCGTCCTATTAAAAAGCTTCTGTGGGGTCAGGGATTTAGCTCAGTGGTTCTGCCTCCTGCCTCGCAAGCGCAAGGACCCAAGTTCGATCCCCAGTACCAAAAAATTTAAATAAAATAAATAAAATAAAATAAAAAAATAAAAAGTTTCTGCACTGCAAG